>NW_027286874.1:95690453-96406703 GCF_022747635.1 Hetaerina americana | reverse complement strand
TTTTCACACTCATACTAATCTTGTTTGCACTAAATGTCTAAAAAAAAGCACAAAATAATAGCAATAATTTGTGCATAATTTTCGCTGGAAAAGAGGCAAAAGAAATATATTGTTACATTTTCATTGATATGCATGTGTAGCCTTCATTGATTTACCTTTGAGTTAATATTTTCAGAAAGTTATAGCCCACCAGCCATTCCGAAAGTAACGGCTTTGAACCCATAATGAGTTCATAACCAGGGGACCAGGGTGAGGAAATGTCATTTCCTTCTTGATTTTAAATTATTTAACGCCTCAATATAAAGCGCGTGAATGGGGTTTATCTGTTTGAAGAAAAATGAAGCCAAGTGTTTGCCCACTCGACCACCTCTATTGCTTGGAGACGTCGCGGGATCGAGATGTAGCATTGAGGCTGTTAACTACGGCTTCGGCGTTGGTTTGGGACGAGTGGGTTAAATTATAAAAAGTTCCGAAACAGCAGACGAAGGTCAGTAGGGAGAAAGAGAGAGAGATAATGGAGAGAGAGGAGAGGAACACAAGAGTACACCCCTCAAAGGGCGAGATTAAGATAAGGGAAGAAGATGTGGGGAAAGAAATGGACGGGTGGGATGAAATGAGGAGTTGAGGAGAACGTGGAGATGGGGCGGAGTGGGGTCGGGGAAATGGGAAGTGGCGAGGGAGAGAGAGAGAGAGAGAGAGGGAGAAGGGGGAATAGAGAGATTTGGAGGCGAGGGGGAAGTGGGGGGAAGGCCGTGGTTGGCGGGGAAGAGGGAGCGGATGGGGGCGAACAATGGAAGGAAGGGGGGGAGGTTTTGGACGGAATGGGGGTGGGAATCAAAGCGAGGAAGGGGGTTGAGAGGGGACGGAGCGCGGCTGTAGAGAGTTCTTGGGGGCGGGAGAGCTGAAGAAAGATGGATGAATTGTTGTGTTCTCACGAAATAAGATATTGAAAGAGGTGGGCAGCGAAGAGTAATGTGTGTGCCACCCTAATGGCTAAAAATAAATGTAACGAAAGTTTTTCCCAAACATTTGCGATTTTTCATCCACTGCCGAACAGAATGCTGTTGAAGAAGTCTGTCTAATTCTCGAATGCAAATGAAATTGCTTGCTTTTTTACCAAAATTGGGAGCCAGGATTGCCTTAATTCTTCAATATATTGCCGCCAAACCCGTTAACAAACCTTTAAAACAGGTTGCTGAATCTATGCATTAAGAAAAGAGGTTCTTTCAACCTATGTATTATTAAGCAATAGCTGTTAGTTCTTAAACTGATAGGAAATATATCAAAATATTTACAGCTGAAATTAAGAGCATCAATTATTCACCATCAATTTATTGCTCATCGTATTTCCATTAAAGTTATTGATACATGTATTCAGACCTCGGGATGAGATATATATAGGTTATAAAATTTCTGATAATCAGCATTACTACACTTTAAACTGGTCTACTGCCCCTTTTTTTACAGGGCCTGTGCATATGTCACTTGCTCCTCATGGGGCACTGGCTTCCGTTTTTCGGCCCACTACATATCCTTAACTAATTAAGTTTGTCACGCGATGAGATCAATTTATCTGGTGTTTCTTAGTACAATATTATCAATTTATTTTATAATTTATCAATCAATCAATTGACACATTTTAAAATACATTTATTATATATATATATATATATATATATATATATATATATATATATATATATATATATACACACATATTTTATATTTTATTTCCCGACTATTTTCGTATATCCTTCCCCATTTTTCATTTAATCTGCTCATGTCCATATAGCATTTATTCAGGGACCAGCTTTGTAAATCACATATATTTTGTGGTTTGTTTTTACAACGGTTCGTTCGCCTTCACCGTAAAGTTACGCCACTTCAATTTATTCTAAGCTTTTATTGTTCCTCACAATATGCGAGGTTTAAATTTCATTAATAAATGTGATACATCATTTTGTAGAAGAGAAGGTAGTTCTGCTTCATGTTATCTTTAAAAAATCATCACGTGAAAATTCATAGGCAACGAGGGCCGAGTTAAAAATCTGACAACTTGTTAAACTTATGATTACTATTTTTTCGGGAACCATTTGAAGACAGTTTTACATATCTGAGGACGAATTATGACGACATTTAACCATATTAATAACAACAGCATTATCGATTCCTCGGATTATTATGAAAGTATTAATTTAATTAGCCTCTTTTTTACCTTCTTAAAAGTTGGCATCTAATTTGCAAATTTACCAATGCCTAGCGAAATAGTAATAAGTTAATTTAATCATGAAAAACATTTGAGTTTCATTCAGCTCTCCAAATTTAAAAACTTTACGATAAAGAAATATATACATACACAAATATATTTGATTAGCGACATAGCTCTCTCCCATATTATTCCATCACTCTGACTAAATATACATAGTATTATATCCTTAGGTTTTAAATGATGCAATAGTTCCACGTTTTACGTCCGTAGTTTCCCTTAGTCTAGAATAAACAATAAAATTACCAAAAATACAGACCAATAATCAAATTGTTGCTTTACTCTGTTGTATAAAGAAACAAGACCTAATTATAAGGAAATTTCAATGGCTACTTAAAATACCACAGCATTTTTTTCCTTTCTCCTAGCATCATTTTCCCACTCAATACCATCGGATATGATTACCCAAATTTATCAAAAACTTCAAGTCAGAGAATGATCAGCGATCGCTACACCGAACTTTATTCTAAACCAAGAGTTGCCATTTCATCAGATGGGAATCCAAACGCCGGGATCAGAGCGAGGACGGTGACAGCGAGCGCTCACGAGTAAGTATACTTACACATACACACACACGAACACACGCGCAGACATCTCACACATCTCTCAAAGACCGAAATGACGGCAAAGGCCTGTCGGCGAAGAGGGACATCACAAAGGATCCCCGCAAAGAAGTGTGGGTGGCCGGAATGGCTGCGTTGGGACGAAGGTGCGCGCAAAGGAGTGGTTGGGGGACCCGAGTGAGGTCGAGGGGGCAGTGAGGGGGGAGGAGAGGAGGGCACCGCGGGAGCGAGGAGGGCGCATAGGTTCGCAGGGCCGAGGGAGCCGAAGTGTGTGGTGGCCGGAAGCTTATTCGAAGGGTGGAGAACGAGGGGATGCGGAAGACGCAGAGGATAGGTTGTGTAAGACGGAGGAGGAGATTGGGCAGGAGGAGACGCGAAGGAAGAAAAGGGGGCACGGGAAGTCTCGGAGCGAGAGGAAAGAAGGCGAGAGGGAGGGAGAGAGATGTGGGGTGAAGTAAAGGGAGGGGAGGGACGAATTCGTGGCCGAGACAAGTCCTCTCTTACTCCGCTCGTAGAAAACAACCGCTCTGACTTTGATGGATTATAGATTGTAGAAATGCCAAATTGTGAAAAGGAGGAGGAGGAAAGGGTGTGCGATGGGAAAAATGGGAGGGGTAAGTGTGGGGGAGGTGAGATGGGGGGGCGCTGTTATGTTCTGTGTGTGTCTGTGTGTGCTTGGATGGAAGGAAGGGGGGTGTGTGCGGGAGGGCTGGGTCCAATGTGCCGCGCTCGCCCGCGGGCAAAGGAAGCGTGAGGTGGTGATGTGGGTGGGGCGTGCGGGGCGGATGTGGGGTGTGCAGCGGTGGGCGGAGGGAGAGAGTACGGGAGAGAGGGAGGGGAAATTGATGATAGAAGCAAACGATGAAACTTCGGCTGCCACAAAAAGGGTCGCAAAAGAGTGAACGGAAAGGGAAGAAGAGATAGAAAAGGAATTAAGGGATGCGGGGGTGGAGATTGTTGGAGAGTGAGTGGGAAGAATGTGTGGCGAATTTTGTGTAGGGGTGAAGGAAAGGAAACCGATTCGTAATTTTCACAATGCCTCCGCCGCCGAGGAGAACCAAAACAATGGCCTCTTCCGAATGCCTTGATCGATTTAAAAGCAACCTCGACTCCATTCAATTTTACTATTAATTCCATGAAATTTTAGTTTTCACCCTTTTATGGTCTAGGGAATTATATGAAAGGGAGTGTGAGAGTTCAAAATCCATACATACTATTATGGAAGTGCGTCGATTCTGAATTGTGTTACCAGCAGGTGCGTATATACATTTTCGCGCTCATTAATTTATTTTTAGTGTAACCGCCAGGTGAGTGTTGAGTCAAATTGCGTTCTTTTATTAATATTAAATGGCTCCTATGTGAAATACGAACGTAATACTAAAACACGAACTCTATGTTTAAGTCGTTATTCCCATTTCGATCAATATATATACACTACAGATATCTATAAAATTAAAATTAATGCCGCTGACATTTTATATATAACATAAATAAATGAAAATAAAATATTCAGAAATCTATGATAACTTTTAAAATACCTTTTCAGGAAAAATAACTGTCACACATTCTGGGAAGAACCAGTTCACCACCTGCTCTACGAATGTGTAAACTTGTCAGGCATCACCGGGTATAACCTGAAAGTAGGCAGCCTCTCGCGAGTTTACTTAAAGGAATCGATAGAAGAAAATCACAATTTTTACGCGCAGGTATTTCAGAATAACTTTGCATCTCATCATTTATTCCCCTCTGGTGAACGAATAGCCATACTTGTGCAAAAATTTAGAGGAGAGAATATTTTTTTCCGCCAAATCGTAGAAGTCTAATAGATTTACAACTGCAAACTAAAGAATTCCATTTCCACGGGGAAAGATAGCCCGGCGGGGAGCTGCATCTGGCTGAAAAACGAAACAACCCCATAATTTGCATCGACTTGGGGCGATAACTTAACGCAGCCTATCGGCACCTCACTGGGAACACGCTGTTTTTCCGGCTGAAATTTTTCACCCACCCCTCCCCAACTTACCCGTCCTCCGTCTCTTTCCCTCCACCCCCACACAGCCCCTGCTGTCCCCTCCCTTCCCAATACATCCGCTTCACTGGAATTACTCCCTACCGACGACCGAGTACATCTTGTTTCCCTCCCATGCGCTACCCCCCCTCCACCCCGACTGTAAACACTTCCCACCCACGCAGACACGACCCAACCCTTTGGACTCCTGTACCACGCTCCGCCTCTCGGCCAAACATTCCCTCTTCTCCCCTCCATCTACAACCTAGTTCCACCCTCCCCTGGAACAAGCTCTCACTCCTCCCCCTTCTCCTCGCTACTTTCAACGAGCGAATCACTAGGGCGGCCTCGGGGTAGAAATATGTGATACAGAGGTGTATGGGCGTGTAAATTAGAACCGTCAATGTCAATGCAATGAAATTAAGGTGCGGTACTGCAGTCCCAATATTGACTCTCAAATTGAAATATATCCTTCGGTATCTCTATAGATGTGACAAATATTGATACTTAGTAGGTATCAAAATAATAATTAGTACTATTATCCAAGTTAGGGTTGGTACCCTCCATTTTTTCATACCTAATATCCTCTTTGCAGAAGACTTTTTCTCCAGGGATCCCTCGGCAAGAGCCTCTGTATCTGTCCCTCAGGTCTTATGTGTCAACATTTCTTTCTCTTGCATGATAATCCTATGAATCGTTTGTGCTTCAAAGTTTTCATGTCATTAATATTTTAAATATTACGGATATTGATGCTGTCCACGGGCATTATTTGAAACGGATATGGTGTAGATTAAAACAACGTAAATGTGCATTTTAATTGAATTGACCCAAATCAAATGCTGAATGCTTGGGGAGGACGATTCCTATCACTACCATCCTAACTTGATATTTTTTCTTCTGAGCCACCTCAGATATGAACACAAACTCTTTCATTAGACCTTTTCATGAACTGTTACAATTAGCACATTATATGAGACAAAGCACAGAATTGAAATATAACTTTGAACAAAATATGACAAAATGGGTAACATGTAAGTCATAATATACAATTAGCATACACCTACGCAAGTAAATGAATATAGATACGTTCAGAATCCTCCAATGCTATATACACATCGCACTACGAAGTTTAAGATCGAGAAACGCATAGCATTGTAGAGTGGACTGGGTAGGCACTCCACAGCCCCAACACCCCTTCCTCTGCTTCCCAACCCCCACGAAAACCTTTTTCTGAGTGACAAGTGGTGCAAGGAGTGTGTTGCGCCGGCGAGAAAAGAGGGAGAGAGCCGATGGAGGTTGAGGTTGGGCTGCGCAGGGGAGAACGAGAGGTTTCGACCTCCTTGTGGGGGGAAGGCCCTCCGTGGAGGAATATGCAGAGCACAAGGGGAGTCTGTACTTCCTCCTCTGTCCCCCTCCCACGCCCATTCCCCAACTCAACCCCTCCTCACCCCCTCGCCGTACCCGCCCCAGCCCAGGCTCCCGCCCTCTCTCTCGCTCTCTTTCCTTTACTCTTCCACCAGTCCGTCCATCCGTCCTCTCAGCCTCTACGCCTGACTTCGAATGATGAATTACAGTTGCAACCCTCTCTCCTTCTCTCTCCCTCCCTCATTCCCGTTTCTGCCACCTCCCCCCCTGCCGTCTCCACCCTCTGCTCCGGTTTCGACCGCTCCAATAGGCCCAAGCCGCGAAAAAGGGTGTTCGTTCAGACGCAAAGAAATTTCCCCCTTTGAAAAAAATAAGTCTTTCAACTAGAAGCGTTTTTTCATTCAATATTCTGCGGAGTACTTTACGGCACCCCATACTCTAGATATAAAAAAATTACTAAAAAGTTTAGTACACCGCCGGCTCTGAAAAGTAAATTGAAATATCAATATGAAAAAATGTGACTCAATCAGCTGGGCATTCTTATTTTCCTGATATATTCATTTATATTGACAAAAAATAATAATGCGGTGCCTTTATAACACATTCTCCTATCTCTACAACTAAAAGATTCTACTCTCTACTCTATATACTGTGTAAATGAATTTTTGAATATTTGAATTTTATGAGGTAAGCAGTATGGCCCTTGATATTTCCTTTCAAGAATATTTATTTAGTTATTTTCACTGTATTTATAATTATCAATTCACTTCTAAAGATAGATTTCTTAAAAAAATCTTATTACCTATAACGAAATACGAGTATATTTTAATATCTATCCACTAGAAATTTCTTTGAGAGCCATGCGCCCCCTTATTTAGCAGCAAATATATATATTCTAAATGTTATCATCCTAAATGCTGAACAACGGATTGATAAAATATATCTACATTTAACATTTCTATAGCTCACCAGAGCCATTAAGTCATTTTGATCACAAATCCTCAGCGAAGGAAAAATGCTCACCCGTATTAAATAAGAAGCATTTTTAGTTGCTAATAAATATATTGGAAGACGAGGCTGAAACGCCATATTGCAAGAAACTTTCAAATATAAATGTCACTTGAAAATAATAACAACAATATTTTATTCTAATCCTTAAGAGTTGGCGTCCGCCGCGCCGGGTTGAATGGTAGAAGAAATGCCGCCGAGTTACAGAGAATGGATGAAGACCGAAGAAGGGACGATGGGATAAGAAGGCAGAGGAAGCAAGGAACGGTAAGATAGAGGGAGAGGGGGTTCTTTGTATGGAGCGTGCGATGGAGTGATGGAGTTTGTGGACCACCGTCATCGAGGTCTTCACGGATTCACCGTAAGGGCCTTCTTTATCTATCAATATGTAAGATGGATGGGTGTCCGGCTGTCAGTGAGTAGAAGGGGAATGGGGATGGTGGAATATTAAAGGAAGGAAGGGGTGCGATTGCGATGGGACGGGGGAGAGTACGGGGTGTAGCTCAAGAGTGAGAGAGAATGGGCTGGGTGGGTCCTGACTGCATTTGAGAATGGAGTCCCTAAGGGAATTGGTAATGCTATGTTAGCCCTTCGTGGAATCATCATCACGGGCTCGCCAGCTGCATTAATACGCCCCATTGCTCAAAACGGGTGTGGTACTCAAATCTCTAAAATTTAAGGTGGCTGTTGGTGATAAAACAATGAAATATTCTAATTCAAATTTTATATATGCATAAAATGGACACTTTTCAAATGTACGATTAACATAACGCACAAAATTCTATTTTTTTTGTTATTTTCTATTTATTTGATTTTTACCACATTGGGAGTAATCACTATGTAGTCAATATAATCCAGGAAGTAAGTTCATTCATTCAATATTTAATTTCGTTTGAATGAAATTTTTCGGCTTTGATAAGGAATAAAGTTTTATGTTGAAATCGGTATAAAAAAATAAAAATTCTTCACTCTCTTGATGAAAAAATTGAGATGCAAAGATACCATGGAGGTTTGAGGTCATGTGGAGTTCAAAATCTCATAGTTTAAATTGTCTACATTTCTAGCCAGTATGTGAAGCATAAAATATCTAGTATCATGTAATCTTTAACCGATTAGCAGTAAATAGAGCAATTAAATTGTCCAGAGGTAAATAGGAATGCATTTCTGCTGAATGAAGCCGTGTTTATGAATTTTTATTCCAAACAGGTTAACACACGCCTGTAAATGGCTGTGTAAAAAATTCATAAATTAAATTCCTAATTTCAAATAATTTTCTTGATGCCGAAAAATAAGCGTCTTTTCAATATAAATTCATCCTCAGGATACTACCACGTTTTCTTCCTAGCATTTTTAGCTAAAAGATATTAAATAAAAATAATTAATGACAGGAAGCCCTTCAATAGCTGAGCTGAATCGATTTAAGATATTGCCATCGTATCTTTTCTTTCAACAACAGAGATGTTTTTTGGAATAACAGTGCTTTGTAATTTTGTAGGAAAGCATAAACCTCGTGGTGTGGGTCATAGATAATTAAAGATTTAATTAACATTAAAGATAACACGTAAGGTGTTCTGATTGACGCTTAAAAGGTCTGTCAGAAACCATAAATACTTCATTTCCTTCATTGAATTGATTTGTGAGTCGTTCCCCCTAAACATAAAGAGGGAGTGAAAATATTACCTTATTCAAATCGATCAACCAGCATTTGAGCAAGGTCACTCAGGTGATGCATTTCCAAGAGTAAATTTTGAACAAAAACATATTCCACAGGTAATACCGTTCCATTAATCTGGCTAAATAGACAGCGCACGTAGCAGCCCATAAACATCTGGTCGCGTATTGTCCGCTTCGGGAACCGCCTCGAAGCGGAATACGAACAAAAAAATAGTCAAGGAGGAAGAACGAGAGGAAAAAGAAGAAAAAGACAATGACGGCTTTATTCAAACTCAAACAAAATCGATAGTGGAAGAGGAAATTCTGGACATTCCGTGAGAAGACGGCAAGTCGGGGAGGTGACCGGGGGAGCGTGGGTGAGTAGGGGAGCAGGAGGAGGGGAAGGAGTGGGGACAGGATGCCCTTTGAGGAGGATTTCTCCGAGCTGGAGAATAAAAGTAAGAGAGAGAGAGAGAAAGAAAGAGGAAAAAGATGGAGGGAGGGTTTGGCGAGGGAATGGCGAGGAGGGTGTGAGAGGCCTTTTCGCGGAAGGGAGTGGGTGGGACGAGATGCGAGGCGGAGATGTGTGCGTCTTTAGAAGCACTCGCGTCCACGGCGTAGGAGGCGCCAAGTTAATTCACGACGATCGGGATAGCGACGCCAGATACGATTCGGCGCCCCCCGCTCCCTCTCTCTCCCTTCGCTCCCGGGGATGCCTTTCCCGCCGATGACGGCGCCCCTCGCTCTGCCCCTTGCCCCAACACCCTTTCCCTCCCTCTCACACCCCCCCCCCTGGGGGCTCATACATACACCCGCGCAACGGGCCGACGAGCGGCATCCCGAGAGTGTGTTTACCTTGTGCGACGGTCCCGTCGGCGAGGGCTCAGCGCTCACGATTTGAATTCGAGTCTCGCCTCCACTTCTTCTCTCCTCCTTCAACTCTCGCCCTCACTCCCCAATCCCCCCTCGTCCACCCCCACGCCGTCACCCTCGTCTCCCCGCCAGAACCCCAACTCCAGCCACTCGTATATTCCCGCTCAAAAACTCTCCTGCTCCGGGAGGCGTGACTGGACTGAAATCGTGCCTCGCTTCGTCTGTCCCTCCTTCCTACCAACGTTTCCCGTCCCCGATCAGGAATCGGCTTGATGCAGCAGTCAGTTTGCTAGCCCCATATTCTGGGTTCGATTCTCTCGACTCGTATGCAATTCCTCATGACGTACCGACACCCACAAGGACGTAGAGTTAGGATAGATAGGAAGTTTATAATCTGCATGGTATGTACCCGTTTTGTGATGACCAAAAATGGCGAGTTTATTGCGCAAATTGGTAATTATATGAGAGCATAGGTGGGGAAGTAATTATTAAGAGGAATAAGTATGGAGAGAATAGATCCGTGGCCCCGCTTTTTGGATTATATTTATTTAAACGGAAGCGTCGGGACTCTCAACACAATCGGCACGGGAAACCACCACATTAGTCTCTCTAGAATATGCAGCCGTGTCTTGCATTTAAATTCAGTAGAATGGAAAGATATGTGCTGCAGTAAACATATTCTAGGATTGAAATACTATATATTTTTATTTTTATTTATATAAAATTAGGTTATCTACCGGTTAGGGTAGGTTTTTGGATGGACAAAATTACTAATTCAACAATTTGTGACCCCCAGCAAAACACAACATCCCCCTCTACATCAGGTCCCTCTTCAGCTCTGAGTACTTTCTTCCTCCCTTCATCTCGTCCAACATCCCTATCCTGTTCCTTCCCTTTCCTCGTTTGACCAACATTCTCCCCTCAATTACAGTCTTCAACATCCCGCTGCCGGTCAATACCCCCTTTAGCCACTTTTCCTGCCTCCATATGATTGCTCCCAGCAAACCCCTCACTTCGCCCACCATACCGAGGACTTCCTCATTTGTTTTCTTCTCTGTCCATTTCACCTTCTCCATTCTTCTCCACACCCACATTTCAAAAGCCTCCAGTCTACGTCTATCCTCCGGCTTCAATGACCACGTTTCCGCGCCGTACATAGCTACGCTCCATATCAAAGTTTTTACGAATCTTTTCTTAACATCCTTACTCAACGTCCCCGTCATCAACTCCCTCCTCCGTGTGAAAGCCTCTTTGCCTAGCGCAATTCTTCTCCTTACGTCCCTACTACTTTGACCGTGTTGGTCCAAAACACTACCGAGATACGTAAACTGTTCTACCTGCTCTAGTTTTTGCCCTCCTATTTTAATGTTAAGCTTAGCCTTTTTCTTTCTAGAATATCGCATAACCTTTGTTTTATTAATATTGATTCTCATCCCATACCGGTCGCACTGAATTTCCAATGCACTAAGCAATGCTTGCAGCCCCTTGGCTGACTGACAAACTAAAGCTTGGTCATCAGCGAACCTAACTGATTTTACGAATTCCCCGCCCACTTTCATTTCTACCTCCAGTTCTTCCCATGCCTCTTTAATCATTTCCTCTGCATACAGGTTGAACAGCAACGGTGATAATGGGCAATCCTGCCTTACACCTCTTCCTAACACTGCCCGTCCGGACTCCTTGTTCCCCACTCGCACCTGAGCAGTCTGAGACATGTACAGGTTGCAGATTAGCCTCCTTTCCCTCCAATCTTTTCCTATTTTCTGCAATATACTCATTAGTTTTTCCCAATTCACTCTATCAAACGCTTTCCGAAATCTACGAAGCAGGCAAATACCTCCTGGTTGTATTCTATATTCCTCTCGGTTAATAATCTCATCACAGCAATGGCATCACGCGTACCTGTCCCCTTCCTAAACCCAAACTGATCATCAACTAAGTAATCATTTGCCCTACTCTCTATGCTTTTGTTTATGATCCTGAGAACAACTTTAGCTGCGTGGGATATCAAACTTATTGTCCTGTAGTCCTCACATGACGTGACCTTTACCTTTTTCGGAACAGGAACTAAAACTGATCTCACAAAGTCTTCCGGCCATATTCCTTCCTCATAAATACTACGAATGAGCGCATATAGCCTCTTCCTCCCACATTTTTCTAAAAATTTCAATAGTTCCGCGGGAATGTTATCCACCCCCACGGCCTTATTTAGTTTCATCTCCCTTAATGCCCTTTCTATCTCATCGTCGAGTATGCCTGCACCTAAGCTATCTTCCTCTACGTCATGTTCCTTTTCTATGTCTAACTTTGTTGGTCTATGTTGTTTACTATACAGTTCTTCTATATACTCCTTCCATCTCTCTTGGATCTTTCCTGCGTCAACTATTACCTTACCCGCCTTATCTCTAACTGCTAGCATATCTCTTCCTTTCTTTCTTCCCGATAAAGATTTAAATTTGCTGCACAGCACACCGAATTCACCCTTCCTCTGGAGACTTTCCATATCCTCGCACTGCGTCTTCCACTAAGTTTCTTTTGCTTTATTTGTTGCCCACCTCAATTTATTGTTCAATTCTTTGTACTTCATTTTTCCTAACTCTGTATTTACATTCTTCCATTTTCTCCGCTCATCCATCTTTGTAATCTTCTCATCCATGATCCATGGTTTCCTAGTCCTTCTAGCGTTAACGGTTGAAATAGTGTCGTTTGCGGCTTTCCATAACCCTTTCTTGATATTTTCCCATTTTTCTTCGATAGTACTTAGCTCTTTACCATCCTCCATGATTTCCTCTGCCGCCTGTTGGTACTCCTTCCTTTTCAATCCATTTAATGCTTCTACATTCCATTTTCTAACCCGCCGCCCCTGCCTTATCTTTTTGAAACGGACGCTACATTTCATAACAACTAAATTGTGGTCAGAGTCCGCATCCGCTCCCGGGAAGCTGTGCAAATTTATCACACTGTTCCTAAACCTGCGTCTAACCAGGATATAATCTAGCTGATACCTTTTTGAGTCACCTGGCATTTTCCATGTATACCTGCGTCTTTTGTGGTGTCTAAACCAAGTGTTGGTGATGACTAACCCCTGTCTCCCCGCGGTCATTCCTCGTGCCTGAACCGTAGTCCCCCACCTCATCATCATCTCTTCCTTCGTCTACCGTCGCATTCCAATCCCCCATCACTATCAAATACTTCCCTGCGAGAACACACGCGATTATGTCGTCTAACTGTTCGTATATCTTATCGACCTCTTCTGCCTTATGGTTGCTCGGTGGCATGTAAACCTGAATAATAACCAAGTTCGTCGGTTCTGCTTTTATCTCTGCTATTAATACTCTATCCGTTACCTGCTCTATATTGACTACGCTTCTTCCCACCTCTTCATTTAATACTATGGCAACCCCTCGTTGGCCCTCGTCCCCGCCGCTGTATATTATTCTATACTGATCACTCCAGTAATCCCCGCCATCCTTCCATCTCACCTCGCATAGACCTAAAATATCTATATTTCCCCTTTACATCTCTCGCTTAATATTCTCCAGTTTCCCTGTCTTAATCATTGTCCTAACATTCCACGTTCCTATTTTAACTAATGTGGTCTTCTTCTCCTGCGTCTTCTGTCCTGTTCCTTCCGGTTTTCCCTTTAATTTATATGTATATATATATATATATATATATATATATATATATATATATATATATATATAATTTATATATATATATATAAATTTACATATATATGTATTATATTTATTTATTTATAAGCTCCATAAAAATCCATAGGTTATTAACCACCTCCATTGGCGCATGAGACAGTCTCTTACCAAATAATCCTATTCCCCAATTGATCGCACACTACTTTATACAAGTTGTGGAATAATTGTAAATTTTATGAGAATTTATCACTATTAATAATTTTCTACGACTGTAGGTACCAGTAAACGTGCTACGAAAAAATTACATGCTATTACAGCATTGCACTGTTCGAAAGCAACTTACAAATCTCTTCGACATACATGTTGGAAGTCCGAAATTAAATCTTTTTCTACAAATGATAGATTTCAATTGAATGTGGGTCAAGAATGTGTAAAATTATTGAAAATACACATTAAGTCTTATTGAAATCATTTGATGCCCTAATACACGTACACAACTTAGTTTAAAGAAAAAGATGGGCAAGTGAAAGGTGCTTTTAGAATCTAAGAGCTAAAATACACTTCAATAATTTGCTATCCGCCATAGAAAGAATACATTATAAAATTTGAGAGGTAAGGAATATTTTCTTTTATATTCGTCAAAATGTAATACTTATTTTAAGGAGTAATAAGCTGCAATCACTTTTATACTCGATTAGAAGAAAATTTTTAAAAAAATAATTGAAAATCAGTGATTCCTATCATAATGTTATTTATGTCTTGTTTGGGTTTGTAATTCAGTGTTTTCCCAACAGTCACTCAATATCATCTATTCACTTTGATTAAATGCCTTTCTTCAAGGAGAAATATCATACTCTCATTGATTTCAAGTACGCCAAACCAGCTACGACTCATCATCCAATCTATTTCCTTAGGTAACTAAGTGAAGAGAAACACTGAGTTCCTTGGTTGAAAGTACAGGACAATTCTCTTTCTTATTCCCAAAATATTTAATTGAAACATCATAACTAACTTTTCTACATGTCAATTACCATTATCAATCTAATGAAAGTTCCTCTGAAAGAGAGTAATTCAGAATTTAATTACCTTGACATATTTTCAGAGTTTTTATCAGAGAAAATTATCTTCAGTGCATTCATTGAAAATGTATGCCAACTTCATACGTTAGGATAATTCATTTCACTTGTAGTCTACTTAGAATATCTTGATGTATCATTGATGTTCATTGCAATGACTGTTGAATAGTCGATATATGCTACTTTTCCTAATATTAAATGCAAATCTTATGATGGGATCAACTATTAAGCTTTACACAGCTGGAAACATCTAATTTTCCTTTTTCGAGATGTTATTTTATGAAACGGATGTCCTATCCCAATTTCAAAATGAGATGAATGGGACTGGCATTTAAATAGCAATGATACCCATTGATTAGAGTACTCTTTTTTGACAGATATACATTATGTGGTATTGCATTCGATGTATTTTACTAGCGCCCCAGGCCCATGCCGTTTTATAAGGCTATATTTTAAGTTTTTGATAAGGAAATTTCACTCCTTTTCCATGAAAACTTTGAGAAAATGATACCTATTCATAAATGATTAGACAGTTTCTTCACCCATTTGATGGTCCTGGTATTCCAATTTTACTCCAATTTAAATAGCAGTACAATAATTAGAATCTATCACGATAAAATATTGCAAATTATCTTCGCTGATATTTTTTCGTCGGTTCATTATCATATCACGATTTTGAATGTTACTCTCTTCTACGAAGGAATTTAATCTAGATAGATAATCCAATGGACATTTAAAGATGGGATGTCATACCCTTAAGCGTTATACCGTCAAAATATAGTTCTCAATCAGTACACCTCATTGCAAAATAATGACCGGATGAGAAGGGGATTTTTATTTGTTAAAAAATCGCTCGTCGTTTGGGATAACATGTAATCAAGACGATGTTCGGTGGAAAGCATGAAATTTCGTAACTTTTATTTCGCTGGAGTGGAACGATCGAGTTTGACCAAGCTTGTAATCAAGAGACGAACAGAATGAAGACATTGAAACCCCACGCCTCAGACAGATGTTCGTTTTTAATGCACGAGGACCCCCACCGAAAGGCGGCTTACCTCGCTCGCCCTTCTCGGCGATATGGGCCGCCGTGACGACTGTTATTTCTTCCTTTTTTCCGCATAAATGAGTGTACACGCGCTGCTCCCAAAGTTTCCCTTCCCCGAAGGTCACGAAGGAATATAAGTCCATAGGCTTGTAAGCTCGGCCACTATAAGGAACCACTCTATGTCACATGTATATGGGGGGTTGGCACGTTGACTACAGACCCGATCAGCCAATTCTTGGGTTATACAGTAGATCATTCTCTCTGGATATAACTAATGGTAAAAATTTCCTTCTGCATATTATACATTGCGTACTTGTGCCCAAAAAATGAAAATCGTATGCATTTTTATTTAGTTGTAGTCAAGTCCATGTCATATTTTCTCGACCAATGTTTGACATAAATATTAGTAAGTTATGTAATTTCAAATATCAATTAAAATGCATTCCAAAGCTACAAGTTTCGAAAGTAGAATTCAATCGTATTTGTTTAAAAATAAATGTGCAATTTTCAAATCATAAAGTTATTTTTTAACTCGTACTTAGCTTCGCCTCGTATCTGGACCAGATCATCAGACCATTCCCTTGTATTGATTATGTATCCACATTGAAATTAGCTCGTAAATTAAAATTTTTAGCTGCGGAAAATTGAGCATATATTCTTTAGAAAATCGGTATGAACATGCTAGCTCCTTTAGAAGCTATCATAGTACCTGCATAAAATTATTATAAAGGTGATCATATATTCCAGAATTTTAAAATAACGAATTCTAAAGGATATTTAATCCCAAATATTTAGAAAACAATAATACATCCAGTTAAAGGTATTTGAGGAAAATGAGACTACGTGAGCCATGTATTGCAAAAATGGTTAGATAACAATATAGAAACTGAACTAAAATAATGGCTTGACCCGAATGGTACAATTCGCCAAATACCGAAATATATGTAATACCAGGCATCTTGCAATTCGATTTATCTATCAATCAAATTGATTTATTGCTCTCAAATAATTTTGGGGCCAAATTTAGACAAATAAAAACCTTTTTAAAGTATAAGTAAAAGTATCATTACTTTACGTCCCATGGAAATTTTTCCCGTTGAACTTCTTCACATGGATGCGAAAACGTTTCTTTTCCTCTTGCAAGTGGATAAGTGCAGTCTACTATGAAGTCCATAAAATGTAAGCATGGAACGTACGTGGAATTTGGTATGGTAAATATTGCTGGAAGATATTATATCAACTTGGTGAATTGGTGGAAAAATTAACATGTAAATCAATATTCCTATCTGTGCAAATAACCAAGAAAACAGGTACATTGCAGATGTGAAAAGAATAATTTCTCTAGCAAAACAGTTTTCTTTTTACAAGAAACATTTTGACACGCAGACATATTCAGTTTACAATAAATACCCTATTGAAAGTAAGTACTTCTTTGTGCCGAGGAACTTGGTTAATGCTACTGAAAAGTTCAATAAAAATACAAAGCAGCAGAAATATGGTTACGAGGAAGGATGATAAAAAAATTTTCGAAGGAAAAGAAAATTAAATTTAATTATTTTTTTATAGCGAAGAAATACGGGAAACTTCCAAAAATTCTAGAGAGAAACGAAGGTAAATTTTAGAGCGTGCTATGAAAAAGAACACAGAGAAATACTTGAAGTTAATGTGTTAGGAATAAAGAAAAGAGGATGACCAAGGTTGAAGTACTCAGATAACATTAAGGCAATGTTGGGGGTGGACAATTATTACAAAATCGAATATTAGAAGACGGGAGCTCTTAGTTGCAGCGACAAAGATTAGTCTAGATAATGAATGAATAGCATCCGACCCATAACATAATGTTTCAATAGGGATCACTTCAGCTGTCAACCAAGAAAATCCTTCGCCTTCGTCCCTTTCACGTACTTCTGGCCCTTCTTCGCCCTAATCCACTTCCCCGAAACCGCTTACAAGAAAAATTAGAAACGCCTGTAGGGTGCATTACCCCCAACCCATACCAAAGCTTTCTTCTTGCCCACGAACTCCTTTGTCCGCTAAAAAGGCTAAAGGAGCGGTGGAATAGGCAAGGCCTCTTACCCCGGAAGGGTCTTCCCCCACACCTCATGAGGTTGCGACACTCAGCGCTCTGAACATGCGCAACATCCGTTCGGCCAACGTTTCAAGGAACACCGTGCCCTTGAAACCACTCTCGACCCTTTACAGTTGTTTTCTTTCCTATGCTCCTCATTTTCAAAGTGCCCATACTCCAAGGCGTTAAGAGCCAACCTTATCCTTGAAGGTTAACGCCATTCTCAATTCTCTTTCTTATATATAGCGCAAGTTTTTCATTAAAATCATAATTTTGAATGCCAGGAGTTTGATAAGTCAAAGGCCATAAAATAAAATCCAGGAAAAATTCGCGCTATATACGAAGGATAGCAATCCTAAGACAACTTCTGCGTCAAATATCTTTTAATTATAAGTTTCATGAATCGTTTGGAATACTGAAATAAGATGATAGGAAGAACACAGGTCTAAATTTGGAGAAATAATCTTTTATATCTTTCCATCCTGGTAGTTTTACTCACCAGGCCTTTCCTTTCCCGTTTGCTCATCTTTAATGCTTGTGGTAGCTCTTTTTGGAGGATTCCAACGCGCAGGCCCATCTCTCCGGAACACTTTCCTGCTATATGAACGCCAAGCTGGTTATTATCCGCATCGTATTCAGGTTGAAGGTCGTCAAATAAAACACCTAAAGGCTAGATAACCAGTATCTAGAAATAAATTACACAGCTTCATAATTTTAGACACCAAATTCCTGTTATCGAGTTACAATAGAGCGTGAATATTTCTTTCTTTTTTTAAGGTAGATATGCCAAAGTTAAAACTTATTATTTCACTGAATTCAAGGATTATTCCGATAGAATATCAAGTTTCATTTTTATTAAGGAAGTTTACGAAGGAATTTTTATTAAGGAAGGACTATTAGAGCAGTTAACTGCCGCACCGGCAACCGTAGAGGCACTTCTACGAAACCAAATTATTCATCCAGCCTCTACACACTTCCAGACCAAATTTTTAAGTATTTATTTCTATGTGGCATAAGAGATGATAAATTAACTCTTTCATCTCTAAGTGCATTGCTTCATAGTTAAATGGGGAATCGGGATGTGGCGTTGGCTTACGTACTAGCTTCCCACCTAGAGGGTCCGGGTTTGAATCCTGGAGACGGCATATACTATATGTCAGTGGTATCCCGATCACTTCTTGAGGTGCTTTGTGGAGGGTATTTTGAATGAGTACGCCGTCCGTTGGATGGGACGTTAGACTAAGGACCCCTTGGCGCCTTTCGATAAGAGTAGGCCGCTGCCGGGGCCAGGTTTCTCTCCACCCTTCTTCCTTTTCCATCCATCCCTAATGGCGTAAATGACCTTAGCCATCCGTCGCTTCCCCTAAATCTACCATTACTGTTCATCGTTAAATTCTATGAACTAGGCGATTCCTCGGTCGTCCCTGGGTGATCCCTGCTTATATCATAAAAGAAATACTTAGTTATTCCACATTTATGTATTAAACACGACCTTGGTTTCGACTGCTGAAACCTAGGTCGTGATTAATAAATATATGTGGAATAACCAAGTATTTCTTTTCCGATATGAATCGCTTCCACAAAGTGACACCTCAATCCATTCTATTCCTGTTTATCTCCTTAACGTGAGTTTGAGCTAAACTAATTTAAAAGAAATACCAAAAAATTAAAATTCAGCATATTCATTTTTTTAAATGATTTTGTCGATTAAGTTAGTTTATTTTCACTAAAATACATCTCTTGGTGCTCTTTCTACTAAGTATCGTTACAGGCACTCGACCATTTCATTTCACAAAGTTATTCATCTGATATTCATGCTGGCTTTTCACCGGTAGGTCTATTCCAGACGCTCGCTCGTCAACCATGCGCAGGCACGGATTCCAGGGCCGCGCCCTAAGGAACTCCTGTTCCAAGAGGAGCCTCCCCTTTTGACGTCCCCGAGGCAGCTGGCGGGACGACGGAGAAGCGCGCTCGACGCGACAGACAGCGCAGCAGGCACAAAAGGGTGCCCCCGCTGCGAAAGACTCCTTCCCCGTAACCAACTACCCCGCTGCCCTTCCCTGACTTCACACCCCGTCCCTTACCGCGCCCCCGCACCAAACATCGTCGGTTAGGCTTTTAGACTAAGAACGGACGTCAAATGCTTGAAATATTTCCTATTCGGGTAAGTTACACTATAGTCAAAATTATATTTGCAGAACCTACTCTTATGCAGAGGAGTGAGAAAATTGAAGGTAACCGTTGCCCATAACTTACTATATTTACCCCCAAAGACGAATTTTCATAATTTACTTGAGGAGAAAAATTAGCATTTTTATACTCCTACCAGGAACCAGGCTTACTGGAAAAATATATTGAATTAACTTCCATATTAGAAATTGCACATGTACAGCGCAAAGGTCTGAATTCAGTTATTAGATGTAGTTTTATAAGGTCAATGACTGGATTTATCGTTTTTCGTAGGCTTACAGTATACTTGACAGGACATGTTGGTGCTAATATTCAATTGGCATTTAGATGTACAAAAATTATCCAGCTGGAGCCCTTGAGATCAAGAATACAACTGCCAGAGCCTAAATATAATACATAAATACTTACGATATGCCTTTTCTAAGTAAAAGATACATAGTTATAACTGAACCATTGATGATAATTTTTTTAAACTAAAGGAGCGTTTTTTGAAGTTGAACTTCATATTTTTCCTCTGATATTCACCTAAAACTTGGAGTAATATTGAAGTAGTACATTTGACAAATATTCTTATTTGTGCATTAAATATATATATATATATATATATATATATATATATAATTTAGATAAGAAAATAAATAAATGATGAAAAATAGGGAGAGTTAATAAATTACAAATTTTAAATTGCGCTAACAGTGTAAAATGCATTGGGCGTTGCATTCCTTTATTCCTTATTGTGTTTTGAAAGGTTACGCATTACTTGCGCATTCAAGAATCCACTTTTTATAAATACGAAAAATATAACTTTCAAACAATCAATGATAATCCGCTATATTAATGCATCATGTATTTCAATGACGCAGTCGCAGGTCGCTGTATTATTTTAATCACCACACTCCGTCAATGAGAAGAAGGCCCCCTCATTTTCGAAAGCAATCCACCCCATGCTGAGCATTGTTGAGCGTGAATATAGAACTGTGCTCTTTACGACGGACAACGACCCGTAATCCGAAAACAAAAACTGGAGACTCCCTGTACAAGATAAATTCAGTTTTGCATTTGAAAAGGAATCTATTGCAGTATCTATTAAATAAAGAACATTCAGAAGTATTTTGATGCATTAATTATGCTAAAAACCCGGACTTCTATCTTTCAAATCAAGTGCTCTTACAAATTACGTATATGTAGTATAAAAATACATATATATATTTACCCACACACTCATAATATAAACACAGTTATCGACCCGAAGTCCGCTTTGGTAGGTGATGGTAGAGTTCATCCAGTATTAAGCCCGACGGCGTGTGAAATTCACACATCAAGGGCCATTTCCTTTCCCTGTGCCGGTTATGGTTTCCCAAGAAAATCTGGTAGCTGAAAAATCACATAGATTGAGTGGAGTTGCAGGTGCCCAGAGAGGCTTCCCCGGGAATCGAACCGGGGCCCTCCGGTCAGTAGTCCAACGTTCTACTCTCTAGACTACCGTGGCCCGCATGCATATATATATATGTATATACGAGGGTCATCCGGAAAGTAGTACCCGTTCGTGAAATAAAGACACAAAAGTAAATATTAACAAACATAAAAAATTTTATTTGAAAGAGGATACTTTAAACTACTTCTCAACATAATCTCCAAGCAAATTAAGGCATTTGTCATAACGTGTGACAAGTTTCTGTATTCCTGCTGCATAGTCCTTCGCCGCCAGCTCATTGAGATACGCGAGGGACCCATCTTGCACAAATTTTTGCATAATGCAGATGGTGTTTAACAATTTCATGAACAATTGTTCGAGAAACATTGGGAAAATGCTCACAGATGTCATCAATTGTGACGCGCCGATCGTTCCTCACGAATTCGTCAACTGAGCTCACCAGTTGGTCTGTAATGACTGACGGTCTCTCCGAACGCTCATCGTCGTGTGTGTTCCCCCTCCCCATGTTGAAGTTGCGACACCACCGCCGAACAGACGACTCGTCCATTACATTGTCTCCATACACCTCCTTTAATTGGCGATGAATATCACATGGGCGAACGTTTCTTGCATTGAGGAATTTAATCGCCCTCACTTCACAACTGGCGGCGTTCTCAATTTTTTTAAACATTGTAAACAATCACAGAAACAACACAGGCAATGCTAGCGTCACGCAACTTGGCTCAGAGAAGGCAGACAAGCCACTGAAGCTATCTGACCTCGTCCAGCGGCTACTCGCGTCGTCAGCACTTCATGCGGCACGAACGGGTACTACTTTCCGGATGACCCTCGTATATACACATACATACATATATATATATATATATATATATATATATATATATATATATATATATATATATATATATATATATATATATATATATATATATATATATATATATATATATATATATATATATATATATATATATATATATATATATATATATATATATATATATATATATTAAAAAATAATCTATTACTAGAAAGTCATGTTGGAAGAAAATATATTTTTTCGCTTGATCGTCGTAAACGTAGATATATATAAATATACGATTGTTCTTTCGTTTTTTTACAAGCACGAACTGTTAAGGCATCTACGGCGTGTGCCTTTCACAACCAAAGTAGGAAGGCACTATCTTACCTTTCCTGGCCTATACTTACCCTGCATATCAGAATATCTGAAACCCAAAAAATCATACAATTTGGATGAATTCATGAACGTCCAAATCACAAGGGATTGAACCCTGGTCCTCTGATTAGTAGCAGAACTAGCTATTCACTAGGCAGCCACTGGGCACTAGAAAGCCGCAACTTATATAAGTTAGGAAAATCCAAAGACTCGGAGTAAACCAAAATGTCGAACTTTTGGTTGTACCTGCCAATTATGAACTCATGGACAAAAATAACAGATCCGTTTCGCCCAATCAACATGCCGAGCAGGTTTTCAAACAAATCGGCATCCGAGAATTATCTCCGCGCTTTAATTGGTCACAAGATGATGACCTCAGGCCGCGCATTTAGTATGTAGGGACCTAGTCGCCGCGTGCACTCCGCCCAGCGAGGCCGTATTCCACGCCTCGCGCGGCACGACGGACATCTCTCCGACGGATCGCATACGTAAAGCTGAAGGACGAGGCTGACAGTCGCCGGGAGCGAAGTCATTTGAAATCGAGTGCCATTCCGATGGCCAGCGATGTTAATCTCCCCTCGGGCGGTTGCTTGCCATGCTGCCCCTCGCTTTGCTTAGCCGGCGCCAGTGGGGGACCGCATCTCCGTCCCCACCCTGGAGGTGACCAGCGACGACGCGGCGTACGCGGGGGGAGCCGAAAGGGGTGCCTGGGGAAGGGGGACGGATGGGTAGGCCGGGGTGGTTTGGGATGGTGGGTGGGTTTAGGCGCCCAATGAGAGACCATCGACGACACATCGGTCACGGAAATCGGCGATGACGTCACGTAAGAGCGGGAACTGGGAGGCAGTAGGTGGGAGGGAGCGGGATCCCACAGGGGGACGGGGTGGCGGCGTAATGTAATGCACACCTGTTGGAATCTAGTAAAGTGGAGGGAGCAAGACGGCGGAGATGGTGAGGGGGAAGGGGCTTTTCGAAAGAGCTGGCGTGGGGAGAGAAAGGGGGCTGAGAGAAGGGGGTTCACCAAGGGGACCGGAGAAAGGGTTTTTGGACGAAGGGGTTGAGAGCAGGCGGCATGGGGATGATACGGGATGAGCAAGGGGTGGGTCGTGGACGAGGAGTTGGACAGGGCGGATCTGCAGTGGACAGGGGCAGGAGTCATTGGGTGATCATTGGGTAACGTGGGAATCCATTAGTGCGAGGGAGAGCAAATTTTCAATTGAGAGGGGAATTGCGGTGGCAGAAAGATTTAATATTTAAGACCACTTAAGCCAAAGGGATCAAGGGTCGTTCCTCTTCACGAGACCATGTGTGGATTGAGTAATCACTTCGAACACGATATTGTGCTTAAACACTTTGCCGCCAATTTTCCTGCGGCACGTCACTTTCTATCACTCTGATTTCGAAAAATTTTAATTTCATTCATATCACAGGGCTCGGTGCTTTGTTATCAATAAATTGCTTTTGCTGAATTCAGATAATTTTCATTTATTACTTAAATTGATGCCAACAATCCATGGCGTCCACTTGCAATTACTGTTTTCAAACTATAACTCACATACTACGCGAAGTTCACTAATTCTTCTACTAGCGTTAGCAAACTAGCACTCAATCTCAGACAATTTTAGATGCTATTCAAAAAAATAGAGGGTAAAGAAAAAATAACCAACTCTCAACTCTATTTTTTTATTACTTTTGTACTTAATGCCAAAAAATAAATACTAAAGGAGAGAGAATTCTAATTACAAAGCTGCATTAATATTGTACAATGTAGAGGCATAGTTATCCCTAATGAGATAAAAAACAAATTATTTCTAAAGCATATAATGACATAAATATCAGACATTAAGATATGACAAGAATCGCGTATTTTATTATTGTCAAAAATGAATCTTAACCTTACAAATATTACAAATATGAATGATTAAATATTTAAGTACAATATCCTGACGTTATTTCACCTCAGGGTGAAATATCTTCAGGGGATTAAATATCCTCATATTTTTTGTGACCAAAATTGTCATAAGAAACCTGTGTATTAGCCTCATGCAATATACGAGTTTATGAAGGCGATAAAAGAAATAAAAAATATTTTTTTTAACACATTGTCCTAAGAAGCCAAACTCGTGCTCTAATAGTAACATTAGGATACTACTGATTCAGTGTGGTACTTGCAATTATATACGTCCCTGTTGGAATACAGCTGGAATAAAAATATCCCCCAATTTTTTTTAAATAGCCAAATCCGGTAAAATGTGATTTTCCACCCGTAATGTTGCTTTAATATATTCTTAAGAGCGTAAGGTTACAGATTTTTGAGCACGGATACCATTCCTTGAACGTCGGTATCCACTCGTAATAAATGGCGTTCGGAGTAATGGTTCGGCCTTTTTTCGCTCTAACATTGCGGAAATCAATTCAAACTTGCCTCATAAATCAAAACACAAGCAATTCAGGGGCGAGGGAGGGACTCTCGCGGCGGACGCCACAGAAGAGGGTTGAGGAAAGGGGGAGTATGGGCCAGGGGAGGCCGGCAGACGACGCGGCGTATCTCGCTGGGTCTACCGGGGGCTGCTTTGATAATGGGCGAGGTCATGTGTGCCCCAGCACCGAGGGCTCACACTGCGGTCGTGTGGGGAAAATCAAACGAGCCAAGCGCCTATGCACAATAGGGAAATGAGATTCAATAGACGTGGGCCAGTATTGATGCGGCCTCGCACGACGACGGATGACCAACTGGGGGCTTGGTGAGAGGCAGGGGGAGATATGGAGGGAGGGTGTGGCGAAAAAGAAGAGAAGGGAGGAGGGATTTTTGTGTGGGATGGGTGAGTGCCTGTGCGCGAGAGATGGCAAGGATTAGGCGCAGACGTTGCTAGCGAGTGGACGAGGAACGGGAAGGTTGGCAATGACTGGCGGAGGAGAAGGAGTCGATGCAGTTGACAACGTTAAATTCACATGCTAAGTAACTTGTTTAGAGGAATTAAAAGCTTCGCACTCCCTAGCGCACTTTATTTCACCAAATAAATTACCTCCGGAAATCATCAGCCTCTTGCAATTAGAATGAGTTACTCCTTATAATAAGTATTCCGCCCCAAATTTGATTTAATTTTCTTCTAGGCCTTCAGTGTTTTCACTCTCCGGTAAAAATATTCATAACTAAATTAGTAGATTAATTGGTTGAGCACCTCAAGGTCTTGTGCACTGAGCGTATTCCAACGATTTGCGATAATTTACTTATGCGTTATAAAAAATTTAGATAGTTGGGGAAAAATGAATAGAATTCAAATTTGATACAAATACAGCTTGAAGCGCCAATCATTTCCAAAAATTCAGTTAAAATGAAAACTGTTCCACGACTAAAAGGCATTTAATTTCGAAAATAAAAATCGACCAAGGGACAAAAGTAACTTTTCTGGATCAGAAGTTTTGACGCCCTTTACATAAGTATGAACTATAAAAACAACTAATCATAAAATAGATATGACAAGAGAGATAAATTTCGTTACTCCATGACATGAATTCTCAAAGGCGCAATTCGTGAAATAACATCCGCCAATAATATTTAATTCCTTTCTTGGATTTTATCCCAATAATTAGAGGGTAATAAATTCGGTGAGGTTGGTACGGATCCCTAGAGTGAATCCTTTGGAAACACGGAGTCCTTAAAACTAATCATTACGCGAGGGAGAGGCCAAAATTTACCAAATCTAATTCCATAAGAAAAATATATTTTCCTACAGATCGAATAAAGCATATCAAGAAAAAGAGTGACTTGTTCCTTCAAACGCTAACGCATTAACGCTATTCTCAAATAAAAACCATGGTTAATGAAATAAGGACAATTTGCACTTTTCCACAGTTTATTTAACGTACGACGCGTTTCAACTCACAGAGTCATCATCTTGATTTTGTACGACACGTTTCAACTCACAGAGTCATCATCAGAGTCTTGTACCTGATGATGACTCTGTGAGTTGTAACGCGTCGTACGTTAAATAAACTGTGGAAAAGTGCAAATTGTCCTTATTTCATTATGATGAACTTCCACGACCTCAAGCCGGAATCTGTTGAACTTAAAAACCATGGTTCACGATCTGCGTATTGAGAAAAAAAATATTACTCTCACGGCCCGTACTACCCATACGAAAACTTTTGTTCGAGCACATCGGTAGCGGCAAATAGGATTGCAGGAAGAGGTGACGGAAGTGCAAGGCCGGGGAGGAAGAGGCGGACAGAATAGAAGAGAGAAAAATAGCGAGGTATGGGAGAGAGAGGGAAAGGGGGCATAGAGGGCGGGCGTGGGGAGGAGGAGGAGACTGAGTGACAGAAAAAGAGAGATCTGCCCGAGAGGCCACTAATGATCGTGCCAACGCGGTCGGAAAGCATTCAATTCTTATCATAAGCGTAGGCACACACAGTCACCGCCGTCGACCGCCCCCCCCTCTCATTTCCCACACAATCCGTCCCCACACCCTCCCGTCCTAGGAAAAACTCATGATCCCGACATCCGATCCTCCTCCGACAGAGACACCGTTCTCACACCCCCCCTCCCCGGTAGCAGCAGATTTCCCGCGCCCCGCACTCTCACCGGTCGTGACTCACTTGCAACCCCACGATCTCACCCCAAAAATCCGGCCCAACCACCAATTCTGCCTGTGGGCCAACCCCCCAAAAACACCGCCCCCTCCACTCCTGTATATTCTCTCGCGAAAATGCCACACACTCCCCCTCCAACTCCTCTTTTGTCAATCCCAATCTACTCCCCCGAAAATCCTCCCCTCCTGCCGCGAGCCTCTACCGACCCGTACTTCTCCCCATCCCTCCCTGCCTCCCCGTCCCCATCACCTCCCCTAAAACTCTCCTCCATCTTACGCACACGGCGGAGAGGGGATACGGGGGTGGAAGGGAAAAAAATGGCCGTAGGAGAAGTGACAGGCTTAATAGAGGTGGAAACAGTTCGGGCAGGCCCTCTCTCTCTCTCGCAGGCTCCATCACAGCCCTTCCTACCTTCCCTCCCACCACCCTGTCTCTCCTAACACACATCCCAATCCACTCCACCTCCCTTGCCCACTCCCTCTCCGTCTCCCTATCTCCACCCCCACACCTCTCCACATCCCAAGCCTTACTCTATACTTATCGATCAAACAAAAATAACGCCATGCTCCGAATTGCGTACCGCGACTTCTTCCATTTTCAGTACCAGGCAATGATGTTTGAGTATTTTTGCATTGATTCTAAAATGATGCGCTTATTTTCAGTCTATGAGCGGAGAAAGATAAGGGAAGGACGAATGATACAACTTCAAAATAAATAAGTTCAGTGCTTTATAACTAGAAAAGCTTTAGTCTTTGTGAGCAGTGAAACCAGCAGAAAGAGTATTGAATTGCTAATTAAGGATTAGTATAAATTAGTTTGGCTTTTAAGTCAGATTATAGGACCGAGATGGATTTGTTAATATTCCATTGGTACATATATAATTATTCCGTTGATTTCGTTTTTTTTAGGAGGTTAGAAAATTAAAAACACCTTGATGGCCAAATTGAAAAAAAATTATAATCGCTGGAACTCATTTTTGTCGTCAATTATTATAAAATTCAAATTTTATGGAAACCTACTGCTTTATCTGGTCTTCTTTGGTTGCTCATACTATTGGAAAAAGAAGTTCTTGAGCACGACTTGATATATAATTCTTATCATTGGTAACCTACAGTTTAGGGTAGGTTTTGGATATACTCTGACAACATCGCTACATTTCACAGCTTTGTCTCACAAGACAAAATCCCACACTTCACACCACATTGAAATTTATTGCCGCATACTTATTATCTTCCTTAAATAAGTCCAACATGCATATCCATTTTCTCCCCCAAACTTCACCAGCCAAGCGGTCTCCCCTCTATCACAGTTTTCAACGTTCTATCCCAAAATAAAATGCTCTTAATCTACGAGGGTCATCCGGAAAGTAGTACCCGTTCGTGAAATAAAGACACAAAAGTAAATATTAACAAACATAAAAAATTTTATTTGAAAGAGGATACTTTAAACTACTTCTCAACATAATCTCCAAGCAAATTAAGGCATTTGTCATAACGTGTGACAAGTTTCTGTATTCCTGCTGCATAGTCCTTCGCCGCCAGCTCATTGAGATACGCGAGGGACCCATCTTGCACAAATTTTTGCATAATGCAGATGGTGTTTAACAATTTCATGAACAATTGTTCGAGAAACATTGGGAAAATGCTCACAGATGTCATCAATTGTGACGCGCCGATCGTTCCTCACGAATTCGTCAACTGAGCTCACCAGTTGGTCTGTAATGACAGACGGTCTCTCCGAACGCTCATCGTCGTGTGTGTTCCCCCTCCCCATGTTGAAGTTGCGACACCACCGCCGAACAGACGACTCGTCCATTACATTGTCTCCATACACCTCCTTTAATTGGCGATGAATATCACATGGGCGAACGTTTCTTGCATTGAGGAATTTAATCACTGCCCTCACTTCACAACTGGCGGCGTTCTCAATTTTTTTAAACATTGTAAACAATCACAGAAACAACACAGGCAATGCTAGCGTCACGCAACTTGGCTCAGAGAAGGCAGACAAGCCACTGAAGCTATCTGACCTCGTCCAGCGGCTACTCGCGTCGTCAGCACTTCATGCGGCACGAACGGGTACTACTTTCCGGATGACCCTCGTATTTTCCTGCTCCTCATGGATTTCTCCCAATAATTCTGTCTTTCTTTACCATCCCTTGTGCGTCTTTGTTTATTTTTTTCGTTACCTTTTCCACCCTCCCTATCATCCATGTCTCATAAGACTCATATCCACGCTTAACATGTTTATTCAGCGGCCATATTTCCGTGCAGTATAAAACCACACTCCAAATTAATATTCCACTAACCTTTTCTTAGCGTTCCTGCCATCAAACCCATCTTCCCTGTGGAAGCCTCTTCAGATAATTCTTATTCTAGGATGCCTCCTACTTTGACCATCTATAACAGTTCATAAATAGGTAAATTGTTCCAAAGGCTTTAGTTTTTGCCCTCTTATTTTAACATTTGACTCTCTTATTCTCTAAAGCCTCATAATATTCTATGTGAATTATTAAATAGATATTAAAGGAAACAAAAAACCATATGCCTTAATTCTAATTTGTTCCCAAATTACTCCTCATTCGATTGGGAGAGTCAGTATTGCATCTTTGATATTTTTCCAGCACGAATTTTTATTTATTTTACTTATTAAGTAATTTCACTCATTTATATTATTAATTTTAAATTCGTAGAAAAAATGTCTCGCAATATGGTACAAAGTAGGAATCATGAACATTATCGGAATGTGCTATTGAATTGGCACTGATAGCTGAGCATTGCGAAAATTGATTGAATATGTAAAACTTTATAAATAGGAGTGAATAATAAAGCATATGTTATAAAATTGAATGGAACACGTTTACACTTTTTACGAAGAGACGTTTTTACAAATATTTTTCAGAGGTATCTCGATCCCTACTTGAGGTGCTTTGTGGAGGGCACTTTGAGTGAGTACGGCGTCCGTCGGATGGGACGTTAAGCTGCGGACCCCTTGGCGCCTTCCGTAAAGAGTAGGCTAATGCCGACGCCGGGTTTCTCTCCACCCTTCATCCTTTCCTGTCCATCCCCTATGGCGCAAATGACCTTAGCTGTCGGTCGCCTCCCCTAAAAACTACTACTACGTTTTTATAATTTAATTGCTTCGGGACATTTTGGCATTTGGCTCAGATTTTACAAAACTTGGTTGATCATGTTATCGCCCTCAAGCACTCGTATAAAGACTATTTAATTTTACTTAATTGGTACGCTATCCAGCATCCAACGATGGCAATTTGCGATTATTTCTTTGCTGAATTTATGAATGAATACATGACGGCTATTAACATATTTGCATTAAATTACTCGTTTAATACTCGAAAAAAGCAGGAAACACGCTTAATATAAAATTAATACTAGTATTCCTTACCATCTATTTTACTACCTTATCTTATTGCCATCTAATCAGTAATCAGTGGTGAGTTGCCCCATTTAAAGTTTTTTCTTTTGCCATAAAATATATATCATTGGAATGTTTCACCATAATGTGTTAATTATTTTAGCTATAAGAGAACCACGTGGAAGAATCAACATCCTTGTATACCTGGATAAAATTATCCAGGGATGATGCATTTCGATAGACATAATGGGGAAATAATTTGCTATGGAATGTTGATGGACTACATCGAAAGATTTTTCTGGTACAATGGCTTAGAACAAATGTGATATTTACCTCCTTTTGATGGTTATATTAGCTTTCATTGCATGCATGCGGCTGACGAATGAACATCAGCGCTAAAATATTAACCCGCAATTATCTTGGGGTTAAAATTGGATGCACATTTTCGTTTAGCTATGTTTCAATGTTCTACATCCAACCGACAGCAAGAAAGCGCAAAAATATTTTATCACCCGTTCCATCCAAATATAACCCATTTCCCTTCCATTAATGAAGACATTCGAACGCAATTGATGCAACTTAACGCGTCGACTTCTCACACAAACAGGCTTTATCTGGTCGCCAGCCGGCCCTAGCCGTGGGGACCCTCCCCCACGGCCTCAACCCACTCGGGGGTGCTTTGAAAGGAGCCCTCTCCCTAAAAGCCAGTGTTTTATTGCCCTTGAGCCCCCATTCGAGCGACATGCCCGACCTGCACACCGCATCCCCTTTCAGCATGAGGCGCAATTGGGACCCGAAGGGAGAAGGGTGAAGGTGAGACTCGGAGGGATGTGTGTCCGTCGGCGTGCGCGCTCATGGCACACAACCGACCCACCACCAAAGCATGAGGAGTCATAAAAGTCGGAGACCTTCCCCGGTTTCCAGGGAATGCCCTACGAAAAGGCGATCGTTCTTCCCCGCACCCTACACTCCTCATAACTGACCTCGCCAGGAGTTAGAATGGGGAAGGGTTGGTCTTCAAAGTGAACATTCTCTTGAATACGGTTGATGGGCTATACTTATTTTATGTATACGTTACGTTAACACATTGTCGAATGCAACATCAATGTTTTCAATTTCAAATTTAAAAAATTGTGAAGCACAAAAAAGAACGCATCATATGCATACATCTTTACATACCATGCGCCGAGTTAATTAAATTTAACCATGACATGTTATGCATCATATTATCGTCAATTGCGACTTTAAACCTTTAAATTGCATCACTTTTTACGGATATTTCATCAACCTATTGAATTCTATTATAACAGCAGTAACAAATTATTATTTTCAAATAATAATACCGAATGATACTTTTATTTGTTATACTTGATGTTTTTGGGAGAAAAAAATATTTTTGGCATCTCAAAGCTGTGAGAACGATAATGATGACGCCTATTATAAAAAGGATTGAAAATATCTCTACAATTATGGAGTCATAAATAGTTAATTTGATGAGTAGGTATTTAATGTTTTTAAAAGTATATAACTATTATTTTTGTTTCAACACGTGACGTTGAAGACGAGAGACGTGAGAAACACGATGCATGAACCTGACGAATTACCGAATCAAGAGATATTTATCTCATCCAGATCTACATCAGCTCTTCATTTCCCAACTTTGAGGGGTATGAATCTGTCGTATGGCTTGCAATTAAGTTGGATCTCACAAGTAGCATTCCTCTAATGCCCATCCATCGCTCAGATTAATATAAGGTACGAACCTCCCAGAAGTTTACTACCGCTAGTTTTATTATATTCGTGCTATAATACGATAGGCAGAGTCAAACCCCCCAAAATGCACACTCTTTCTGACAATAGAAAGGGCAAAGAGAAGCCAAATTGCTGGTTGCTTTCTCTTCTCTCGTCCTATCCCTCATTCAAACTCTCTATGGAAACTTCAATTGTACGAACTCCCTAGAAACACAATGGAACTATTCGGTTACTGTGGCTCCTCACATCTGCCCACGGCGTTAGAATACTGCACTCATTTGACGCCAATTTGTCCGCTGTTGACTGAACCTACTTGCATTCAATAAAAGTTGAAAATAGAAATTTGAATTGGCACTTCGATTGGTGGATTTACTTCAGAGAAAGGATTTATTGGATATGAAAATGAAATTCACTGTTAAAGGTTCAACAGATTGAGACCCGTTATTGTGTTTGAGTATTAATTAAATAACAGATATTAATTATGATAAAAAAGGACATAAAAATAGCTAAATTATCAAAAGTGGGACTCGAGCTCCGAGTCATTTAGTTTAGATGGCGAGCTAGCATGTAGGAGGCCAGGTATAGTCAGCGCGTTTAACCAAAAATCAATTAGAAGTGCCTTTTCATGCATGTTACTATCCACCGTGTCACTTTCTGGGTAGTTTCTGGATTTCGCCGTCCACGGATAAAATAAACAGTTTCTTTTACGTTCATGTATTTATATGAATAGTAAAGAAGGGTCAACTTGCATCAACTTTTATATACATATAAAGTTGAAGATATTTATATTAATAAATTTTAAAACCACCGGAAAAAATGTTATCTTTGGAGACAGTCTAGCAAATAAAGTATAAGTTTTTAATTTAAACTACGTACCTGTAACATTATTAAAAAATTTAAAACAAATATGCAATAAATAGCATCATAACACTCCTTTTTAACAATTAAATTGGTAGTCACATTAATATATATTATGTCACGCTGTTAATATTTGATAATAATAATTATCTAAAATATTTATATGCTGCTCATAGACTGAAATATTCTTCGGACTAAGTTCAACCAACCCAAAATTTTATTACTATGATAATAACAAGAAAACTAATCTAATTTTCGTCCACTATTTATTATTTATCCACGTTGCTTTTTTATAACCGTCATGAGAGGATCTCGGCAGGAAGGAGAGAAAGGTCAATAAAGTCTATGCTTCTAGAATGGACCAGGTGGGTTAAATGACAATAAATACATCCACGTCTGCGGTAAATAATAGTCTCTCAGACGGACAGCTGAAATGAAAAATTGCCTTTCTGGCTTGTCTGGCCCCTTCAAATTTATGGAACCAGAGGTGTCCTGAATCTTATTTGGTTTCCTTAATGATCCAGTCTGCAAAAGATATTTACTTTAACTTTTTGAAAAAGAATACGTCCAATGTTGGCCTGAAACATTCCCAAACTGAGGGGATATTGCAAAGGTGTTTTTCAATGCTGATATACCATGGTTTTTCACATTTTAACTATAAATTTATTAGGATAAGCATCAGAAGATATTTAAAAAATTAATTAATAAATTTCAAATAAGGATTGATGAAAGAGTTTTAAAAGGTTTGGCATTACTTTTGTGCACTGAGAAAAGAGATCGCTTTTCGCGGTAGCATTTGTAGGTTCTGGCAGAATTCATATAGCTAAGGTCAGTTGACCACAATGTCTTTGTTTTTTATATTTTCCAAATATCAAGGGAGTCAGCTTTGATGATGCACGGTTTTCATTTCCTCCATCCCTTTGTGATTGAATTCAACGTCCAATTTTCGCAAATGAACAAGAAAATTCTCTCAATACTTCATTTATATTTTACCCGGAAAATTCAACGATCAGCCCATATCCAGGTTTTTCGGGATAAAACTCGAGGGTTTCCTCATACATCCCCGCACTTGTCATCTCGTGGGAAACAAGAATAGGATAAAAGATCTCAAAGATTCCTCATAGGGAGGGATACCATTAGTCTCACCACTTGTTACACCCAATTCGAACAGCTTTCGTTGTGACCGCGTCGGCATAGGAAGGAAACTTAGTAAAGGGGGATATTTCCAACGAGCGCACAAACATACGGATGCACCTTCCTCCTTCGAAATTTGCGAAAGCCGCCGGAGTTTTTCCTGGTCCCGAGTCCCGACGCCGAGGAAGAATGGGGAAAACTTGGGGCGGAGAGGGAGAATGAGGATAGTGGAGAGAAGATATGGGGCGAGGAAGGATGACCGGTGAATGAAGGGGAGGACAAGAGATGGAAGGAGGGTGTGTCGGGGTGGGGTTGTCGAGAGGAGGGGAGGGTGTCAAAGGCGACGTGAAGGTGAAGGGACAGGATGAGGAATTGTCCGCGGGGGCGAGATGATGGGAGTCGATGAAGAGAGTGGTTAGCGCGAGGCGAGGAGGAGGGGAGAGTGTCCCATAAGGGGTGCCCACGAGGGAGGGAAAGGGAAACGAACGGGAGAGGGTTCGGGTGGGAGGGAATGAAGGAAAAAGTCTAAATGGGTCCTGAGGCGGCTCACGATAGATAAATGGAGGACGTCTCCTCCCTCATTCGTGGGTCCTCGGACGATTTGGGAGGGAGCACTCACTCCTGAATAAAAGGGATACGCTGGGGTGAGGACAGTGTGTATTAGAGGGGTGGGTGGGGTCGGAAGGGGGGAAACGGAAGGATCTACACTAATCATCGGCCTCGCTCTTTGCGGACCCCCACGAAATACATGCAAGAGCACGGATCCTCCTCTTTCTAGCTCTTTGCAGTCGTCCGCTTTTGCTTTTTTCCCCTCATCCTCCCCCGACCGATTTTTCGAAGAAAAGGCTATACTGGAGTGAGCAGTGGTGAGAGTGGGGTCAAAGACTTTAGGGGAAGTGGGCAGAGGGTGCGAGGAGGGAGAGAAATGACGGTGAGTAGAATTGGGACAAGGCGAAGGGAGGAGGTGAAGACGGAGTGGGATGAGGGGAAAGAAAAGGGTGACGTTCGAAGAGAAATGGAGCGGGCCGCAGAGGCTGCTGGGACATGAGAGTGAAGGCTAAGGGGAGAGGGTGGAGTGCGATAGAAGATGGAGGTAATATCATAAAAAGGGAAGTAATGTGAGTGACAGTGGAGCGAATGAAAGTGGAGGAGCCTGACTACCAACGGCTGGTTGACGAAAGTCGACACTAAGTGAGGGTTCAACGCGATGTTTGTCTCTCTTTAAATACAGATAAAACGCTAACGAAATAATGATTTAGAACTAAAAACTCAATTGATTCAGTTATTACGGTTTTTTATGCTTGATGTATACCATTACGCCTATCTTTGTTATCCATATTATCAACTTTATCGGGCTGCACATTTGCAATAATGGATGATTCTGAGAGCACTGAATTATTAAGTAGCATAGGTCTGTGTGAATCGTATATATATATATATATATATATATATATATATATATATATATATATATATATATATATATATATATATCTATATATATATATATATATGTATGTATGCTTTCGTAGACGTAACACGGAAGTGCCGAATAGTACAATACACAGTAACACACAATATAGAAACACAAAAAAAGAAGAACACTCACACGTATTTTCTTGATATTTCGACGGAAACAATCCGTCTTCATCTGAAGATATAGAAGTAATGACTTTTTCTTACCATTCCTTACTTCTACTATATATCTTCAGATGAATACGGATTGTTTCCGTCGAAATATCAAGAAAATACGTGTGAGTGTTCTTCTTTTTTTGTGTTTCTATATTGTGTGTTACTGTGTATTGTACTATATATACATATATATATATATATATATGTATATATATATATATATATATATATATATATATATATATATATATGCAGATATATCGTCTATTAAGAGGGGCATATGAATCCGCAATGGAAGGAGCTATGGGATAGATAAATGAAAAATGAAACGAGTTAAACTAGACTCGATGGAATAAGGTTTATTAGAAAACAAGTTAGTTTGAGTGATGCTGCATGTCAATCAAAGTATTGCTGAGGAGTTCCATAAATACATTATATTTGAAAATCCCCTTCCCCTGAGTCGGAAAAAATCAGTCCGGTGTAATGATTTCTACGCTCAAATGGGAAAATGTGTAATTGGAGGAAAGTAATTGAAATTGGTTAATTAATCAATTCTTTATTAATTATATCAGATGATTACAGGGAAAAATGTAAATATAAAATGAACATCCCCACGGTTGTGAAGCAATGGAAACTAAATAGCCGAGACGGTAAACTTGATTGGCACTAGGTCTGTAAAAGGAGAGGGGGAAGTAAAACAAAGTTACAAATAAGGGGAAAGATAGGGAACGCACACTAGGTCACATGGGTGTCTTGGGGTAACTTTGACCTTCGTATACTTCAATCACACTCAAAAAGGCAAAATGAATAAAAAAAAGCAAACTTACAACGACTCGATCACTAGGGTGTGTTAAAGAGTAAGAGCCACTCTCGTGAATGGCATTCACACACACACTCAGGATTTGCAAGGATTCTCCAATGCCAGGGACCCTTTGTACTCACACTGGAATTAAAACAATGAAAATTGAAAAGAAAAGGCTCAAGTTCCCATTAAATATCACTCAAAAACCCGGGTGTGTTAGACCTTTGTAAATCGTACTCACTCACTCGTTCAGGATTTACAAGAATTCCTCCTATGCCAGTGATCCGTCAATCACAAACATGAAAACAATATTATAAAACGATAAATAATTTTGTATTCACAAAGGTCTAACACATCCGAGTGATTGAGTGATTGGGGACGGGAACCTGAGCTTTTTCCTTTTAATTTTTAGTGTTTTAATTCCAGTGTGAGTGCAACGGGTCCCTGGCATAGGAGATATCCTTGCAAACCCTGAGTGTATATGTGAATGAGATTCACAGAAGTGACTCTTACTCCTTAACACACCCAAGTCATCTAGTATGTGTTCCGTATCTTTTCCCTTAATTTTAACTTTGTTTTAATATTCTTTTCTCCTCCATAAATCTAGTGCCAATTACGTTTACGGTCTCGGATATCTATTTTTTGTAGAGAAGAAACTTTGGTTAATAATTATGAAATGTAACTGCATTTATCTCATTTCTCCATAGTTTCGAAGACAATGAGTTAGAATCAATTAAAAATAGAAGTGATTTTTTTCATTCTCCAGGCACAAATCGACAATAAATTAATGTTATCAGAAGATCGATTTGATAGTTTTAGCATTGGAATGAATTAAGTGAAATATTTTCAATTAGCTTTTACAAATAAAAACTATGTGTATGCATCACAACTACACGTATCTATGACAATTAATCATGACGATAAACACGACCTTAAACTTCCTCAGACTTTAATCATTATTTAAAATAATTTTTAAACCATACATGTATTGGACAGCCTTATAGGGCTAAGGAAAATATAAGCGATAGTCAAAGATGCATGTACTCATGGTAAGTTAAAATTATTCTGATGGAATGATTCTTTTTCTGAGATACTTCTCTGTCTATCGTTTCCATAGGGAGATGTTCTGCATACATTTTAATGACTAAAATTAATCCATTTCAGCGTTAATTGTTTAAAAGTATGGGGTAATAAAGTTCCATGTAGGTATAACTCAGTCCAACGTACAGATTTCTTCCATTCCCGTTTCTTCCACGCGATAAAATAGATAGCTCTTCTTGAAATATAATACAACCTTAATAGATACTTTAATCTGGGTAACTATGCTATTTAGAAGGATATCTAAAAATAGGAACCGAGAGCCCAATTCGATGTTTCCATTGTACCAAATACTGTTAAACTCGCTAATTAATTCATTTTTCACTAATTTAAATGCTAGAGTAAATATAAAAATATTTTGAGTCAATGTATAACTTTTACAATGTCTGCCGGTAATTTGAGCCACGATTATATTGATATATGTTTTTCTCTCCCTCAGCTGTATTATCTTAGGAGGAAACTCCCGAAAATTGCGGTAATTTCTTTATGCTACTTCTCCAATATAAAGGAATTTAGTCTGCTGTATTTAAGAGAAATGGAAAGGTTTAATTTTTTCACAAAATAATTGAAAATAAGAGCCAATATAGATATAAAATGCAAGAAAATGGGAAAATCCCGGTGAGTTCAACGGCTGCATGGAAAACTGTTCGTCCATGGAATGGCGAGCGCAGATGGGATTTCGTTCTCCAAGGTGTGGGGGGAGGAGATGCTCTTCCCCGACTTCACCACCCCCGCAAACCAGCCCTTCACGCACACACCACCCACCCACTCACGGACGACATTCTTCCTTTTCCATCATGCCCCCACGACCATTCTGTTTACGGAGTGACACGAGGGCTGAGTGGAAGACGTGGAAGAGGACGCACGGGGATTGGTCGACGCCGGTCACGTGGGATCGGGGATTTGGACAGAATCTCAATGCATTCGCGACACACAACAGAAAGGTTTTTGCAGGGGAGGGGCGGAGGAGGGGGTAGGCGGGAGAGGGAAAGAAAGGAAAGAGAGTGGGGAGGGAGAGGTTTTGTAGGGACGTGGGGAGAGGAAAGAGAGGTGACTGCTCTGACGTGGGAGTGGCGATGAGGATGGCGGCTGGGAAAACGGGCAGGGGTGTGGGGGAGGGGGGCAGGGGAAGAGCGTGCAATGGGCAGCTGACGATGGGACACGCCGGTGGGCCGACGGTGGGGGGACGCCAGGGACACAACAGAGGGAGGCAGCGACGTGTGTTCGATAGGGGATGGGAGTGGGTTTTGGTCGAAATGGTGGTGAGGGGTGCAGTTGAAAAGGGAAAGGAGTAGGGGGAGGTAAAGATAGAGAGGGCGGATCGAGCATTGGAAGGGTTTCTTTCCTCCTCCGTCCGAAAGGAGTGGGGAGATCGTAAAATGTTGTCTCGTATTCATGCAACGGAACATTGAACCAAGGGGGTAGAGTAAGTTCAACAATGCTCCACGGTGAAACCGATTTTCAAGCTAATCGGCAAATTAAAATATATATACATTTCATGATCTTCATCTAGGGTTTTTTTTATAAATATGGCAGGTCTATGGTAGGTGTCAGTTTTGCGCCCACAGCAGGATACATAGGGCAAAAAAATAAAAGTTTACATTTGAAAACGATAAAACTAATAAATATCAAGATGTCAGGAAGATGATGCCATTGAAAGAAAATAGGCTGTTTATTCTTACATCCGCATTCTAAAAATATTTTAACCTATCTGTAAAAGGTGAAACTATTTTAGCTAACTTATACGTGAATATCATTTTTCTAACCAAATGAATGTTAGCTAATGGGTACTATGCATTGTCTGTCAAAACTATAACTATGCGCTAAAATCGCGCAAATTGTTTCTGAATCAACTTTTACGAAAATAATTCTTGTTTTCACGTAATGTGCGCCAATATTTGGATCTATATATCAGTCCAGTATCACATGCGTAAATTTTGTAAAATTAAATATTGCTCTTAAGAATAAAATTCTCATGTCCATATTATCTAGGATATTATTATCAATTCATCTTATTTTAGAAAAGAATTTTGATAATATTAACCCATAAAAGGGCAAATATAAGAAATTTTTACTCTATAGTTTACATGTATTCATGGGTTGAGATAATTTAAGGAGTACTTTATGTGCTCTGACCGACTGATCACTCGATTATTTCCTTGATGGCTGTCAAGTTACCAAGTGAAACTTGAGAATGAGGGCATTTTGAGAGAGGCCGAATGATGTGACTGCAATCGCTCTTATGAGCAATATTTAAATAGTCTCTGCTCTCTATATTAATGGATTATACCGTCCAATGAGTGTTAAGTTACCGCATGGAGCTTTAAGGGGAATGAAAGGCATGTGAAAAGAGGCCGGGTGAGCCGAGTGCAACCTACCCCAACCCAAATCCTACGGAACCTTCCTCCTCCCACTCCCACCGCCACCCTCGCGACCCCACCCCGGGGTACCCACTCCCGCACATACACAAAAACTTTTGCAAAGCCTCCCCCCTAGGGTGCGGCATGACCTCTCACCCCATACAGCACCGATGGAGGGAGGGAGACACGCAGAGAATAGTCTGTGGGGCATGGGAGGGAGGGCTGGATGAGGGACAGGGGAGAGAGAAGGTTTCGGGGAGTAGGGGGACCTGCCTCCTGTCACTTTCCGACGACCGCCCCACCCCTTAAGGACCCGGGGGCGTGCCTCGGTTCATGGTTTGCGGCAGGAGGACGGCGAGCACGGGACGGCGACAGAAATCAGTCGCCCCCGCGAGTCCGCCCGTTAGTTCGGCACGAACGCGACAAGGGGACGGAGGCAACGAAGGACAACCGGACGCCAGAAACGCCGTTTCCAAGTGACACTTCAACGCGGAGCATCTTGAGAATCATCCGAGGGTACACAAGGAGTAAATCCCTAGCCACCACCTCCCTCCCACGTTGGCGCAGGCACACCCAATATCATTCCTCCCCCCTACCATCACCCCATAAAGTCTCACGTTTACCCTCCCCACCCCTTAACTACACCCATACCCGGCGACTCTGCCGCCCCCCGCCTGACGCCTCTTCGCACCCGGGCCTCCCCGTTTCCATTCTCGGGCGACGGGTCAAGTCGCACGCGGAACCCGACGGCGTCAATTTGGCAGAAGTGTTAAGTTGCCCCTTCCGCGTGCCCTCCATTGGTGACGGCGACATGAGTTCGGCGTCATCGGCTGGGTACTACCTCGGAGGCGGAACCAGTGGCATAGCGTCCGTGGAACAGCCGTGGTCTCAAATACCATCGACTCACCATCACCTGCTTTACAATGGCAGCCACCAACACCAAGTGATCCATCAGGGGATCGCCGGAAATAGTGGATTCGCTCACCAGAACAGCTACACGTATCAGCACCAGAGGAGTGCGTATGAGGCCTCCACGTCCCGCCATGGCCCATCAACTACTTCTAACCCTCAATTCTCCCACCCCAATCAAAGCGCAGGATGCATCTCGAGTGGAGGCGGCCATTACGGAGGTCCTCTCACCCCTCCCACGCCCCCTTCTTCTGCTTCCTCCTCCTCTACATCCCCGTCCCCTTTCGGGTCTCGGTATCCCACCATCCAGAATCTCAATTCCCAGCAGCAATCTGCACAGCCGCCTGGTTACTTGAGGTTCCCTCAAGACCAGAGACCCAACATTCAGCGGCAAATGAGTCCAGTGTCACGAGGAAGCCCAGTGGATGACAGACAAGGTCATATTCTTTCTAAACACTACTCTACGGAGACCAAAGTGGAGGTCGAGGTCAAGGAAAGCGAAGAAAGTGGAAATGAGAGTGAGCGTGTGAGTTACGATCCTCTTGAAGATGAAGGTCGTCTTCGGTCAATTCAACCACATGGGCAGAAAGTTTCAAATGACTCGGTAGCCTCTCCGTTTGCCCCGAAGAATTCTGCTCAAGGCCCTGAAGGTTTTGGGCTCTCATGTTTGCCACCCTCACCACATGATACCACAACTGGATACGACGTCGGGAAAAGTATTGGCTGCATTACTCCTGGCTATGGTGCGGGCATTGCTGTAGGGAATTATTATCCGTGGATGAAGTCATACACCGGTAAGTACGCCTGAAGTATTCTATTGTTTCCAATTATTTATAGTTAAACATTCGAGCCCAACATACAACTATTTTTCGTCTTAAATATTTGTATTTACTTAAAAGATAGCTTTGATACGCTAATTGCACTTGTATCTGAATTAATAGAAACTTAATAAAAAGTACTCTTTTAATTCTGTATTTCATAAACATAATCTCTAAATTTTTACCTGATTGTCACATTATATAAATCGAATAAAATACTAACATAGAAAAAAACTTGCTTTCCACTAGCATAGCACTAAACAAATAAATTTGACCAGCAATAAATCTTGAGAACCTTTCTCACCATAAATGTAATTTATGAATAAATTCTCATTCGGATTTTCTCCAGAGGTAATGCAATTCCATCCTCTATCCTTTCTTGTGATATTTTAGACTCTGGGACCACATCCAAGAGGACACGACAAACTTACACGCGGTATCAGACGCTAGAACTGGAGAAAGAATTTCACTTCAACAAATACCTCACGAGGAGGAGGAGGATAGAGATCGCTCATTGCCTCGGACTGACGGAGCGCCAGATCAAGATATGGTTCCAGAACAGGCGCATGAAGGCAAAGAAGGAAGTCAAACTGGGATCAATGATCGGGACCTTCGGCCTAAGCCCCTCCCCGCCCACCGCCCAGACGGACAGCATCTCCGGAATGATGGGCACCGTGAACCTAGCCGAAGGATCACCACCAGTCACCCCGGAAGATCTTAGGGCGCCGGAAGACATCCCGGAGATGGCCCCGTCCGGAGGCCTGCCGCTGGCGAACGAGGCTGCCGCCGACACAGACTTCTTCAACGGCAATCATAACCACCTGCGCATGCCGATGACGACGTCCAGGGGCGCCACGCAGGTAATAATCAGATGACCGGAGGGAAAGATCGTTCGCGGCTGTCCCCCTCCCTTCCTCGCCCAAAAAACCACGCCCACACCCTCACCATTTCACCATCCCTCGGTTTCCCCTACCCTCCGAAAGGGAGTCTCGAACGGGAAGGGAGGATAAGATGAGGGGGAGAAGAGTTAAATGGAGTGGGGGGCGGGATGCATGCGAAGAAGTGGGATGGGGGAGAAGGGAGTGTCCCGAAGGGGGACGGGACTCTGATCCTTTGATCTCCCTCATCGACGCAATTTCGCGATATTGGGTTTCACCGTTTGATGAGAGAGAGCAAAGCCGCGCCGATGAAAAGCACCCCTTTTGTTTCCCTTGGACGCGTGGGGTTGGTCATTAGTAAGAATATAAATCAGGAAGGCCACGTTTTTTTCTCCTCTCGCTCCTATTATACCGGGCCACTCAATAAAGTGATTTCGTGAGAATTGGCTATTTCACCACAAATTATAGGAGATAAATATCAAGAGTGCTTTGGAGGGATTCACGCCGTGCTACCTTCATCTTTATGGGCTGTCACTGGAAATATATCGCTACCAAAATCTAGAGAGATTTTTTTGTACTTTCTTAATCGTAAACAAATTTACGACATAACTTACTGCATGATTCCATTTATGCACATTACAACATATCTTTGGCGAACTAAGTTCTATTTACGAAGAATGTTAGATACAATACCAGCTTAAAATACTGAGTTAGATATATTTTATCGCAGTAGATAGGGTTCCTTAATTTTTTAACAGAAATACTATCGATTACATAATATGCTCCCTTTACTTACCCTGTGTAATAGATCCGTCAATCATTAAAAAAATGGGGCATCCATATGTCCAAAAAATATTTACAAGCGTTGTAATATTATGAAATATTTGTTGTACCACCACTGAGCTTAATGGTTGCACATTTAATTCATTATACGCTTCGTTATTTTTCCATGGATGAGGAAGCATATCCCACCTTCGCTTAAAATTAAAATCATGTCAGATATGTGGCTTTTATATCCCTATTCACTCCTCTTCTTATCGTCATTTTAACATCAAGGTGTTCTCAGGGCCATAAATTTGACGCCATGAGCATGAGAACGTTTCATCATAAAACTTCTCTATTAAAAAGCAGTTGAATAAATTCCAAACCGTTACTTCCTGCCATCTGATACACTACCTCCTTCCTCCCATCACGCCGATTTTCTCTTAACACGTGTATTCATCTTCAATTATTCAAATGAGAAGAATAAAGACATAGACTCAGCCTTGTGTGTCCAACAAAAACAAGGATACACTCATGAATACGAGAGCCATTCTCCTCCTCGAGATTCCTCGTAAATTTCCTTAAATGGCAATAATTAAGATATCGATATTCTCCGCATGCACATCGTAAATAACCCTCCTATGGTACCTACGCTCATTACGAATCACCATCTCACGAAGCCACTTCCACCACTTCCTGCCCCCCTCCTCGTTCCCTTGGCCTCTCATCCCATTTCCCGCCGCCTCAACCTTCCTCCGTCGACTATCTCCCATTCGTTGGAGACAATTAGAATCAATAGCGAAGGGCAGAGAACTGGTTTTTGAGCGAGAGCTTGGTGCCGCTACCAATAGCCCCCAGAGGGTAAGAAGTTGGATGGAAGTAGGAGGGGCAAGGTGAGCCTCAATTGCGGTTCATATGGGATGGTAGGTAACTGCGGGCTCCGTGAAAGAAGAGGGGAAAAAAGTAGGGGAGAGCAATTCGCCGCTGGGCACGGGGATCGGTGATTAAAATGAAATAAGAGGTGGGCGATTGAGTCAAGGGGAGAAGAGGAAAGGGGGGGGGGGTTGCGGATGGGGGTGGGGTATCAAAATGGCTTTATGAAGTTCTAAGAGATAGTATCAGAGGCGCGAGGAGGCAAAGGAGTATAATAAAGGGAGAAAATTGAAGAGGGATTCGGAATTGGAAAACAAGACATAGCAACAGGAGCTCGAGGATGAGATAAAAATGTGAAACTTTGGTGAGTATGAATTATTTAGCGTAACATTAAGTTTTTCATGCATTGCATCACGCATCCACATACTGCGCTAAATGATAGGCGTGACTCTAGATGGAAAATTCTCAATTATTTGTTGAATCTTTTTGGACACGGTTAGTGAACTTAATACATTACGTTGGAGTTATTTCAAGATAATTACCACATCCATATATGAACAATCAGAAGTTAACAAAATAAAGTCAGAACATAAGGAGCGATGTTTATCAAAGTACCAAAAATATGAAATGCAAAGTCGTCAAAAACTTGGATCATTAAAGTATAACCCGACGGTTTTTACAGAAAAAATGCTTGAATACGATGAGTGAGTTTTTCATACAAAGCCTCTTTTTAATTTAACTACTTTTTTAATTGAACTTTAATTTAATTTGACAATATTTTACTATAATTTTTTTAAACTAATGAACGTAAACCTGAGAAATAGCAGTAATAATAAAAGCAATATTTATATTAGTTTGTCAATTGAATTCAGTGGAACATAAATAAAAATAACGGCAAATAAGAAATGAGAAGTGATTTTCATTGTAGCGATGTACCAAATTTATCAATCTCAAATAAACAAATACGCTAGCAAACTTGGAATCAATAAGCAATTATATCAATTTTGAAGGAATTGATTGAAGCTTATGTGAACCCAGAACCGACGGCATCGATCGCGAGGACTTGGAGGGAAAAAGAAATAAGTATAGAAGTGAAACAAAATACAACTGGTAGGCGAAAATAAACTAAAGAAAGGAGAAAGTTGGGAGAAGGGAGAGGGAAGAGACGGTACTCTGAGACAGGTATATGAAGGTCGGGTGAAAGGGTGAGACGACAACAGCACTGTCCTCTCCATCGCCACTTTCTCCTCCCCACGCGCCGGACCTTCTCACGCCCTTCCTTACTTCCATAGCCATTCCTCCTACCCTCAACATTCCCCGACTCTCCCCGTCAACTTCACCCCTTTCCTTCCCTTTTTTGATTTATGGCGCCGCTTGGGTCCCCTCCCTCATCCTCACCCCTCCACCCTGCCTCTTTTTCCCTCTGTTCCTCCCGGTGGTGGAATCTTACAAGCAATGATCCTTGGAATGGTCACGAAAATGTTTTGACATTTCACACGCCGACTCACTAGTTGTTGTGGAGCGACGGGCGAAGAAAATATGTATTTAGGGTAAAAACAGGAAAAGCGCACGAGCGGTGAGCCTTTTACAAAGAGAAGGTGAGGATTGGAACCAATAGAAAAACTTGAAAAATGGCAAAGTTTGAATTGAAATCTAGGAAGGATATAGGGACGAACATTTTTTGAGGAGATGCATGCTAATAAGGAATGAGCATTTAGTTTCAACAGGTTTTAACGGCTTGGAATCCAATAGTGATAACTCGTGGGTGAGGGTGGAGAAAGAAACTTTGCAGTTTAATTCTTTCTCTACTCTCATCATAAAGGAATTCAACAAAATTAAGCCTGAAATGTTAATGTATATCACGTTGGGGGTAGTTATGCTTTAGCATAAGGTAAAATGCTTGGAGGCACTTAGGGACGATATAAAACTTAACTTCAACATCATTGAATCTTAATCTGTTTTCTCTAGAAAATTAAACTGATCACTAAATGTTCAGAGACTTTTTAGATAACCATAAAGTGTCGCTTAACCAAAATAATAACATCATTCATTCATCTGCTTTCGAAATAATGAGAATAGATTCTCATACCTCGGCTGACCAATATTTAGAAAATATGTGTCATATTTATCTCATCTCAGAGTAGCATATGCTTGAATATTGCAATATAAATTTGAAGGGGTTCGAGGTGGTGCGGGGGCTATCGTACTGGCTTCCCACCCAGAGGGCGCGGGTTCAAATCCCGGCGGTGTTGAATATTTTTCAGAGGTATCTCGATCCCTACCTGAGGTGCTTTATGGAGGGCACCTTGGGTGTTGGCCTTTCGTAAAGAGTAGGCTAATGCCGACGCCGGGTTTCTCTCCACCCTTCAACCTTTCCTGTCCATCCCCTAAAGCGCAAACGACCTCAGCTGACAGGTCGCCTCGCCTAAATACCACTACTCGGTTTTAAATTGACTCTCTATGGACCTATCATTGCAACAATGCCATAAAAGTATTAACAGATTTTAATGCGTATGTTAATATTTTTTACAGACTGGAATCGAATAATAAAAACGTTGACTGACCGTTCCGACTGTCTGAAATATGTATGAAAATAAAAGAAATATAACGTAAAACGTCAACGATTAAAGTACGTTTAAATAATTCCGTCAGACATAACTTTGTAGAATAGCGTGATACACATTTTAGTATTATTGCACTTTATAATTTCAAAAGATTTTATTAATACCGATCGGGTGTGACAACAAAGCGTCGCTGTCATTGTACAATTACCTTACCCTCACAGAAACAATATCAAGGTAAATTTTGCATTCACATAAGAGCTGTGACGTGAAATCAATTGGCAATAAAAAAACTGCGTGGAAAATTACAAAAAATTAAATATCGACGACGAAAACTCTGTGGTATAAATACATTTTTTTCATTATCGCGTCGCCTTTTTTTCGAATTTTCACGCTCACTTTGTTAGACTACTTTCCTGTCACGTGGCACCTAGATATACGAATGCCAACGGTACCATTACAGTATTCACGCAAAATTTTAGGTCTCATAAAACTTCCTTCAATGGATGGATCTCCCGAAACGTTTATCGAGTCCATGTAAGAATCTGTACTTTGCGGCTCGATCGAGAGCTGAAAGGCTAAAGAGTGTCTGTAAACGGTCTCCAGAGCAATAAACTATCCCGCCCACCAAACCGAACACTCTAGAAGTGGATTCAGTACAACCCAGTCCTTCTCTTCCGACGGGTAGAGAAACAAAAACCTATAGTCAATGGAGACGATACAAGAATGAGATATCATTCGTGTTGGACAGCAGAATCCGTAAACCGATCGGGGGTTTTGGGCGGGAGGGATGGGGATTGTGGCCAGGTAGAGCGGATAAGACGGCGGGATGGGGCTGTGTCAAAGATGCTCGCCATCGTCCCCGCCTCCTTTCTACCACCCCACCCCTTTCTTCTCGGCGTCTTCCGATACCCTTGTCCCTCCCCCGCACGCCCACTCCGAGCGCGCCCGACGCCCCCCTATCTCCTCTCTCTCTCTCACCTATTCCCTTTCACCTACCCGTCTTCTCTTGACTCTCGATTCGCAACGGACGAGAACAATGCCCAACAAGGCTTGTCTGAAAAAAGTGAGCGGAGAAAAGACGGCAACGAGAATGGGAGGACGTTGAAACGAAGGTGGAAAGGAGCGAGGGAAAGGAGATGGAGGAGGATTCCAAGAAAGGAGGAGAGCGCCTTGCTTTATGCCGGGTCGCTCACTGACCTCACCTTCTTCCTTCCTCTTCGAAATCTTCCATCCACCGCTTCCCATCCCCCTCGGCCCCCCTCGCCACACTCCGGTCCCTCTTTGTTACTCCCCATCCCTCCTTTCCCTTGCTTCCGCTCCCCTCCCCCTGCCTAAACGTCTCGGCAGGCTTACGTTTTAAGCGATGGCCAGCCAGTGAGGTGAAATCTACAACTCTCTTTAGAAATTCTTTAAGAGAGGCTCTCTCTCGTCCTTACCCGAAAAAAGTCAGTCTCAAACGGTCTCCGTTCGCCTTCGGTTGCAGAGAGGAAGGAGACCAGCCAACTGTGAAATACGTAGGTATTCTTTTAGGTGTAGGTGAAATGCTATTGCTTAGGGTTGATACTCTTTTTGTAGTTTATGAATTCATATGTAATAGGTCTACGTAAGTCATCATTCGATCGATAGAGTTTGCCAAAGAAATTCTAACGTCGGTCAAAATAGTTAATTTTAATCAACGGTCAAATAATCATACCATTTAGTAATTCTTGTAGATGAGTATAATTTATCAGGACAACTCACTATAGACAATATATATGATCGATAGCGTCTTTGATGACCCTTAGATTAATTTTCCCATTCTCATGTCATGGCTCGTGCCCCGTTTTCTTTCTTTTTCAAATTTGCCTGAGACAGTTAATATTAACGTAGAACTGTAGATGCATTATTTGAGCTTTTACATTGTTATGAATTCACGCCCTGATACATTATCCCAATTCCAATGAAAGCATCATAAATACATGATGAATCTATTTTGTAGATCTGGATGCCTTCATAAATCAGTTTTTACACTGCGTTATTGCTAATAGCAGAACCTAAATTGGGCATATGAAATAGTTGCAGGTAAACGTTCAGTCGTTTTTTGAAATCCTGATTTTTCTATTTCGAGTTCACGAGATCATTTTTCACGAAGCAAGTTAAAAAGAGCAAATCGCAAACACTATTCTATTAATTATCAATAAGAGGCTATCGCAACCGTAAAGAGTAATGCGCATATTTTCTGTCTCTCATCTCCAACCCAAAGATTCGCTGATGAAAATTTTGGTTTGCTTTAATATCTTTACCACAGTTGCCGGACCAGCGCATGTAAGGACGGCCGTTGAATGCTGAGGAGGAGAGGCGGGAGGGTGGGAGGAAGCGGCGAGAATGCCAGCCAGCTGACGGCTGTTGTCGGAGTGGGGGCTCCGGGTAGGGGCGGGCGGTCGGAGAAGCTTTGGAAGGGAGGGAGATGGCAGGAGTGAGAAAGCAGCGCTCGGACGCCATTACGTTCAAGCGGAACAATATGGCGACGGCAGCATCAAAGCAAGAGATACCGATCCTCTACATAATACGAGGTTAATGACTTGAAGGTAAGATAACTCTACCTGAAAGTGAACAGTGTAAAGAGTGAAAGTTATTTGTGTTGTTGAAGTCCTCATATAAACCAAGGTCGGCCGGGAGGCTGAGAGATCCATTTGCTATCAAAAGGCTAACGCTTCCACGATGCCGGCAAGGCCCGCCTCTCGATCGTAGTGAAAATGGCGGTCATATGTTTAGGCTATAATCTCATGAATTATTTCTTTCTTTTCGGGGTGATTTCCACATCCGCGAAGCATTCAAGTTTATTAAGAAGCATTTATTGTCACATTCAAGTAGTTTCGAGCTTCTTGTGCCAACGAATTTAAATTTGCACGCCCATCGTCATTCAACTGTTTTTGGGGAATGGTTTCTCGGAGCTACAACTTTAACTTTCACTATACGGTTTAGATGTATTATCTAATTTAGAAAAGCATATATATTTTGTACATTAATCCTATTCTTGTTCAACTTTATTTCCAATTTGATACTGTGCGTTATTACTACGCATTTGGTAGTCTTAGACATGTCTCTGCAGACAATAAAAAAGAGAACAAGAGTAATACTTCCTATGAGCGTGGATCTTATAAACTTTATTGGTAAGGAGTGCATCGAAATATTACGCCACGTATTCAACCATGATTGTGTTCAGTTGGCACAATTAGTGTTCTCTGTCCTCCCGTGCGTACATATCTAAGTGATGAATTCAACAAAAATCAATAGTGCGACGAAGAAACTCAGTGCCTATGGGTTTGAGAATATTTCTTGTATTTTCATATGCATTTGGTAAACGTAATTATGTAATAGTTGATCTCTTATGTTATCACTGTCCAGTTGAATTTAACTAAGTACCGATAAGAAGAGTCACCTCGCGGTGATATATTTTTAATGTTTCTATATGTAAAGTGAAACGGATTGTGTGTGTATTTTATTGAGTGAAGTTTACCACCCATAATTTATAGTTCCTAAATGATGAAATTAAACAATCATATCTGGGTATGAATAGCTACATCGTGGTTTAATATACTAAGTAAAAAATATGGATATGTTTCTTGCAAACAAACCTGATTGAGAAACAATATGCATATTTAAGTATTCAGCATACTGTACGCTTCTAGTCATTGCTCAATTGAAATTTGTAATATGGTAAATAAAAGCGAATCTTGTAAATTAATGTATCCGAAATGTCGCATAAATAGTGTAGTTAATTATAGCCATATAATGCTACAATGATTTCTTTAAAAAATTAATATGTGAATTTATGGAATGGCTTTGTTGAAACTGATGAATTATAACTTGTTGGTATATATTAGAACCATAAAATAAGTTGTAGTGAAAATCAAAATTAGTTATTTAAGTATATTATTTGGCTAATATTATTGTAATCTGTTTATTATATTAAATATTTTTAGAATAAAATATTAATATTTTCTTATTTCATGCTAACCGGTAGTTATTTTTTCTTTTACTCTAATCTCAAGTAATTTATATTTATAACCTGCTCTTTGAAAGGAAATAGTTGCTTAAGCTAAGTGTATGAATTTTAGCATCAAGCACGTTTTATAATAGCCAAGAGAAAGATGTCTAAGAATAAGAATCAGATAAAACACGTGTATCGTATATGTACGCGCAAAGAAAAAATTCTTCCCAGTGCTTTTTCGGAAAGTTAAAATTTAGTTCTAATGCAGCTGGAAAATAAATTGAAGATTTTTCCTGACAGAAAAATCTGAGACCTTATATCTGTTTTTCTCCATATATTTGATGAAATGCGTTATCGGATAATATAAAGTGAAACAGATTTACTTAAAACAAGGCAGAAGTTAAATAGCATTAAAAATATATTGATTGAAATAATAAATACCACGTGTCAATGTTAATTTCTGCTCCATTTTTCGTCTTTTTTATTTTATCGGCAGATTAATAATAAAAGTTTCTACTCTTAAATTGATTTCTGTTTTTCACGGTAATCACTAACTGAATATTTGTTAATAATACGCTTTGACAGTTTTGGATAATAAAAAGCCATTAAGCATGATTCCTTTACGTTCCTCTTCAAATAATTTCAGTAATTAAATCTGAAGTATTTAGGTAAGGTATTATGGGCATTTTCCCAATTATAGACAAGTTAATTAATTTCCCATGCGTGAAAAATGAATTAAAAATCATACTATATATAGAAGAAAATTCCACCTAGCAGCATCTTGGTAGAGATTGAAGCAAAAACTCTATTATAACTGCCTATCCTTCGCGCCTTAGAATTCATTGTTCAGTACTAAAATATTTCCAGTATTAAGCACTAATATTAATCCGGAAGAGATTAGACTTAAGGTATTCAAACTAATACTTTACTTATTACCAAGTTAAACTCCTTAATTTTAACTAAACTCTGCCTCTGATTCACGTACATTTTCTGTTTGACTAGGAAGAATTAGTGATCAATTTTATTTTGTTTATACGAGAGTTTAATAAATCAAGTTGGAAATAATGCTTTATAATGGCAGAAATCAAGCGTTACCATTGGACGTTTTTTCAAAAATTTGTTTATTCTTGCTAGTCGGAATTGAATCTATATATTGATAATACCTTTTATCAGTTCCATGCCAGGTCCTTATATTTTAATTACTCCACTACTATACCATTTTCATTATTGCTTCAATGGTCCATACTTTTCGCCTAACTTCATTCTAACATATGGATATCTTTACCTTGTTACAATTACCTACCTCACGTCATTCTACACTAAACTATTTATAGAATCCCTACTTGGTGAATTACTTACTTTTCCATTGCTCTTCTCCCAACCTTAGGAAATTCGTTGTCGCTATAATATTTTCAGTGAATCCTCGTTCCTAACCCTAGCTATTCATCTGATTTTGTTCATTCTTTTCCAAAAACAGCGATAGATTCATAAAATATTCACAATTTTTCTTCCCCGTAATTCATGTTTGCAAGACGCAAAAAATGATATAACTTTATACTGAGGACATTGCATTATTTTCACTTTATATACTACTTAACAAAACTTTTTCCTGTTTAATACAATAATAGCTATCCTATTTCCACCATGAGAACCATGCAAGTCTTACGTCTTGCGCGCGTTGCACTGTACTACACTAAGAGCATTTGCTTTCCTTTTCACTCTCTTCATACATCCTTACATCTCTTTATTCTACCGCCCTGACCAAAGGCCTCGCAAAACCCCTTAGTTCCTCTCCTTCCTTCTCTCGCTTAAGAAGGGAGAGGTGTCATAGTCTCCTTCCAATCTAAATAGGCACTTAATGCCCCACAGCGAAAATCACGCCGGCTACCATTCAGACCCGTGTGGCCCAGGAACTTACTCATTTTTTTCATTAAATAAACTTCGATGAGTTTGTTTCTCAAGAATTCTTTCATATTTTCAATGTGCGAAAGAAGTTTTTTATTGACCATAATGCTAACGTTTATTTTTATTAGTGAATATGCAGACAGATATTGGACCTAATTTGAAAACCTCTTTTAAGGGTTTCATTAGGATTTAAGAAACTCGCCGTTAATGTTACATATTTGTAAAAATCTAAAGCAGCAAGTAATTTCAATGTGATTATAATACTTGAGAAATATCACAATCTATAATGCATTACAAATATCGGCATTCCCATATGCTCTTTATGGCAAGGAAATTCCAATCAAACGCTACTTATAAATGCGTTCAAATGATGAGGTCCCGTTACCGTGGGTAGTACACTCATTACGTAGTTATATTTGCTTATGGGTGGCTGCTGATTATGCATGATAAATACGTTAAAAAGGTAAAATATGAAAATGTAATATAATCCAAAAAGTTAGATGACTAAATCATGTATTTTGGTCTGCTCGTTGCGTTGTTTGAGTTCATTAGTTGAAAACATAGCAAAAATATTTCTACGTATCTATCTATCTACGCATACGCTTAGGACTATGGTGTCTTACTTTCATGGAGTAATTCCTTTAATTTAAATCGGGATGGCTTCTTTGGGAGAACTTTATTAATATGCCTCAATTTCACTAGCACCGCATTTATATTTAAAATACAATTTCTGATGATGAAAGATTCATTATCCGAGGCTTCGCGATCTGATCTTGAGACAAGTTATCCGGTTTAAATATTGATGGAAAGAGACGCCCAACCGTAACATCACTTCAGTGGCGGCATGTAGAATTTTGAATCCTCACTCCAAGAGTCACCAAAGATGGCCGAAGAAATGTGGGTATTTCACTACGCAACGAAAATCCTAGACGCCCGAGGAGGCTTTTCAAGATCAAGGACGGATTTTAGTTCTTGAGGGCAGAGTGCGTCGGAGGGGGGGAAGAGGGAGAATTGGGGAATAAGGCGTTGGGGAGCAGGGATAAGGGAGGGGAAGGGCGAAGAAAACGGAATAGAGGGTCTCAAAGGCAGGAGCTGGGAGGGGGATGGCACGAAAGAGAGGGAGGGAGAGAGACGAATGGCGGGCAGGGAGGAGAGAGAGAGAGGCAGAGCAACAGCTCACGCAGCGATCGAGTCGGTCAGCGCGGCGGAGTTTCCCCAGCTCCGGCAACATCTTGCCCCGAGGATGGAAGGAAGAGGAGTGACGCAGAGGCCGGGCAGGGAAGTGTTGAAGGGCGGCGACCAGAGGATATGCGACGGGACAAAAAACAGAAGATGGCGGGCGTGGGTGGAAGGGTGCGAGGAATAGGATAGGGAGGGTGGCGCAGGGGGGGGGGGAAGAGTGTGGTACCATAGGGGGGGACGGCTGAGGGAGCGAGGGGGTGGTGGCTGGGACGGGAGGACCCCGGGGGTGAAAGGAGAGGAGGGAAGGGGGTTGGAAATGAAGGTGACGAAGATGGATATAGGATACGAGGAGTTGCCGAGGCGGAGGACGAGGGTGGCGGAGTGTGAGTCTTTTGCATGGACACCGTAAGCGTTTATATTTACATTAGAGTATTTACTTTCGGAGTTTATAGTCTGTCCTCTTGAATACAAAACAGCCTCTGGGAGTTTAAATTCACGTCGTTGATGGGACGCATGTCTTATCTCCGCTCTGGGAGTAATTAGAAACTGATCCAACGAACTGGTTAAACTGCACGGGTTTCAATCTTCACAGGAAAAAATCATGAAAACATTTTTCAAAGTTTTGCTTTGGCATATATTTTGATTTTAGCGTTAGTAGTAAAATCAGCAAGTCTAGCATGGCGTTGTAAGATAATAATATCGTACGACGGCTGGTTTCACATTAAAATTAAAACAAAAACAATGAGCGATTAGTGAATCCCGTCTGACCAACATTTAGCGATAACTTCCAAAGTGAAGACCATTGATTTTGACAATCAGGATAAAGGGAAGGAGGAAATACTAACGCAATGATTTTAATGCCGATCAGTTGGATAACAGTAAAAGCTGAAAATATCTCAAATTTTAAGACATTCCATTTGGAACAATATCTTAAGTTTTATTTAATGTTAATGTGAAAAGGCAATATTTATAGTTATTTAGAATTTTGTCAATTAGCTAGCGAAATATTTTCACGGATTTATAGACTGTAAATGTATCATCCTTAGGAAATATTTGAAAGGGGGAAACCAAGAGCAATAGTGAGCACTCCTCAATAAAAATACTTGTAATGTCCCGAATACTGCACTCGTACGGTGATATTATCTTCAAGCCTTTTACTATTTAACCGGTGCATACCCAAAAAGTAAACTAAATTCTTCGCAGGTGCATTTGCTTTCAATGGAAGACAAACGCGCCTCCTGAATAATACAAGAAATAAACTTTTCATGACACCTTGGAACATTCGCATCAGCTGAATAACCACTTAACTTATTTGGTAATCCCCCTCCCCAAAGGTCCCATAAAAAGCCATTTTTCACTCGGGGGACGGAAAAATAAAGAAAGTTTCCCTTAAAGTTTGACTCACCCAAGACAAGCCGAGGAATCCTCCCATTGAATTTCAATGCATTTTTTTATTTAAAGATTGGCCGTGGGAGAGGAAAGAGAGGGATAACGTTGGAAGAAGAAGAGGTTTTTTGGCACACTATGGGGAGGGGGGAGGGAGGGGTGTTTCGTGGGGGTGGAGAATACGTGGGGTGCGTTGCGGGGACAGGGCCACGGGAAGCGGTGGCGGCGCAAGGATGTGTGTGAGTGGGTGGGCGCGGGAAGTCTTAGAATTCCACGGACGCAGTGGGTAGGATGCTTCGGGGAGGGGCGATGGTTCAGAGGAAAGCGAGAGGGTGGGAGTCAGTTCGAATGGGAAAAGGAGAGGCAGGAAGAGGGTGGCCCAGCAGAGGGAAAAAGAATCTCCAAAAAAGGGAGCGGGAGTCTAGGAAGGAGAAGGCTAGGTGGAAGGCGGGTCCTTGAGAAGTCGGGATGAGAGTGCAATTTTTGGGGAAATGGTGGATGGATCCTCGTCATCCTCACAAACGGTCATTTGAGTCCCATCCTTGTGGAGGAATCCATTGCTCAAGATCTTGCCAATTCGGAACCATTGCGGTGGACCATACTACGCGTACTGTAATAGACAACACCGGACGCATCTAATCTATACATCTTCCCGTAAACGGCAACATACCCAAATTTACGAATGGAGGGGTGTTTGAATCAGATACAGGCTACTTTTTGCACGCTAAACTAGAATTTCCTTTCAATATGATACGCGGAGATGCTACTGTATTGTTTTAGGAACAAGGTGCCGACTACCAACATCGATTTTGTACGATATATTGAAAAAACGTTTCAGATTTCATCTGGTCACACTGCTGAAAAAAACCTAGCCGAGTGCTACCACACTTGCAGCTCCCTAATATAGTTTTGGCCAAATATGCAGCTACAGCATCCGCGTCTATTCTCCCTACCGTAGTGAATCTTACGACGGTGGCCATCGGGAGGCGTGAGCAAAGAATAAACAATAGTAGAAACGGGTTGGCGGTGGGGGGGAAGGCCTGGAGGTGTGCGAAGATGGTAGCGGAGGGAGGTCAGGGGTAGGGAGAGAAGGAAGAGGTCGAAAGGGGACGGTCGCAAATGAGGGGCGGGTTGACGAAGTCTCTGGCAACCCACTCACCCCACCCCTCCTCCCTCCGTCGCCACCCCGTGAGGAGGAGGAGTAGGGGAGGTGGAGGGGGTTGGACCAGCGGCGGGTTGAATGCAAACTGCTCACGGGGCGAGAAGGGGTGGGGTGGAAGAGATGGCTGAATGACGAGGAGAGCGGGGTGGAGCATGGAGGGGCGGATGGTGGGGGATGGAGGGTTTAAAGGAGACGATTTGTCTTCTGACGTCCGATCGTAGGGTAGGTCGTGCAAGGAGAGGGCGATGTAGTGGGAGGGCGGGGGAGAGGAGAAGGCTAAGAAAGGCTGAACGGGGGAGGGAGGATGGGTCCGAGGGAGAGATCAGATGCGGCACTCGGTAGAGGGTGAAAATGTCCGCAGGTGAAACGAGAGGGCTGGAGTGCGCGGACGCAATTTTCGCGACGGAAGGGAGGGTGCTGATATGAAGCAGAAAGGTGCGGAGAAGCCTAATGAAAGGGCGCGGACAAGGGGAGAGACTAGGGGTGATGAGGAAGGGGAAAGTTGGGGGTGTGAAATTGTGCGACCGGGGGTCGGCTGTTCACCCGAGGATGTGGAATTCCAATTCTACCCTCGCCCCCACGACCCGTCTCCGTCTCAACTCGCCCGTTACACGGCGGAGGGAAGAAATGTCGGCGTAGGAATGAGTGGATGACAACCACAGGTTGACAACGGACGCATGAAGGGGGAGGGAGTTGCGAGAGCTCCTTTCTCCTTCCAACCGTGTTATCCAATTTCGCAGATTCCTCGTTCTAAGATTGCCATCGTATATTATTTAAACGGGGGTACCATTTCGGATAAAATATATATTTAGAAGATTGCGTGGAAATATTAATTAGAATACATTGGGTGTATTAAATGGGGTTAGTTCTTACTGAGTCCTCAATTGATCGGTAGTTATAAACATAACAAATATTTCTCACCAACGTAGAATTATTATGATTTCATCCCATGAGTAAAAGGAAATATTTTGCCAACGCAAAACAAAATCATATTTTTCGGGTTTTCAAAGTTCATATATAAATGATTTCAATCCCTTGACATGATTATACTGATAATTGTGACAATGGTTGTTTTTATATTGTATTCTAAGATGATATGACCATTAGATTTGGCATAAATTATCTTTAGTTAATGCAAGCAGTATATTTCATTTTTATATTTTCAATATCCTTGGTGCAAATTCAAATTTATTTTGCTCCTGTGACGAAATTCTTTGTTCTTAATCAATGTTTTCTTTTTTACTTAAAGAAAATTAGGAACTCATTGCAAAAAATGATCAAATAAAGCATAACATATGATAGATGCGGAGCAGACAAATACTTAGATTGGATATTTCAATTGAACGGATAGCGATCATTAGAGCTGTGAATGAAGTTGAACATCGTGACTAGGAATTGAAAAAATATGAAGGTTAAGTAAATATATGCATGTTAACCGAGTTATACCTTCTAAGCGATTAAATGCATTAGATAAAAGCTATAATTATTTATTGCTGAAAACAGTAGATTAGTAAATGGTCATGCAAGTATATTTCTTTAGCATGTTTCATCTTAGGTATCCATATAATTTTTCTTTTTCTGGAGTAAAACACTTGACTAAATTTCAATGAATAAAAAGTAACAAAAAGTGTACTTACGTAAGGATAATTTGATGTCATAGCCTTATCCAAGCTAATGATTTCCTTACCACTGATATACGTGCTGAAGAAGTCCAGTACTATACATTAGGTATCGGAAAAGTGTAACGAGGGAAATTTTAAGTTGCTTGCACTTCAATTAATTTTAATAAACGATTCTAATAATTAAAAGATATCACCTAATTTTCTAAATATGGGCCAGAATGAAAATACATAATTTACATATAATATTTTCCTCAAGTAGCAATTGTGTTCTAAAATTCATTTTGTATTAACTAATCAGGACTTAATTAATGCTAACTTTAAAGTTTTTTAATCTATATAACTTCATAGTCTTTTGAAAGCTCAAAACAGAAAGTTATCAGTCTTTTTATGTTATTCAATCGCAATATATATATATATATATTCTGATGATAAAGGCCGTGCCGTCAAAACTAAATTTGAGCGGCCTTTCTTTGTGTTTGTGTGTTAAAATATTTTAATCAATTTTTTTTAATATATATATATAAAGATAGATATATTATATAATATTATATATATTATATATGCATACATATATATATATAATATATATATACACATATATACACACATTTATTCGAAATGAGAAAGGTAGAATATGCCTATCTTTCCTGTCTGCTTCGAATACGTCCCAACATATTTAGACAAATACGTCCTCATTGGGTTCAACATACAAAATATTTACACGTTTAATTCTATTTTTCACTGTGTTGACACTAGTGAATAAAAATCTGTTGCTTTCATTTTTACGGTAATATAATTAAATATTATCAAATTGCGAAAAATATGGAAAAATGGGATTCTACTCCAATCAACTTTATTTAATGTATACGTTATGTGGATTATGTATGAAAGAGACGTTATCAATAGCTCCGCAATGGTATTCTGAGTACTGTGGGAAAAATTACTTGTTATGTTAAAATGGGGGAATAGCTGAACGATGCGGAAAGGATTAAGGACGGACTATTCTTATACGAAACAGAATAGGACACTAGGTTCGAGGCCTTATCATTCATTTATTTCCGCGGTGCGTCGGCAGTTCATGACGAAACAGGCAAGAAAAATTAATGGCGTTCTAAAGCCGATGGGGCGTATGATGAGGGAGTGGGAGGGGAATCTCTTCTATATATATGAGGGACCAGACGCGGAATGCGTTGAAGGTCAAGGACGTCTTCGTCAAAACTTCCAACGGATGGCCGGGTGAACGGCTGGAACTATGGGAGAAGGATCGGCGACGCAGGAGTGGAGTGTTCATCGTAGTGCTTTTGGTTGAGGAAGAGGACAAGGCGAAGAAGGAAGCGGGTGGCAGAGGCGTGGAAATCGGAGGTAACGGAATATCATGGAATAAAAGGGAGGGCTGTATTGAGAAGGGCAGGGGTATAAAGAGAGGAGACAAAGGGACAAAGGACGGGCAAAGAAGGGAACAAAGAAGGGCGATTGTGGGTGAGGCAAGCCTACAAGACGCGGGGAAAATGAAAAGAATGGGCGCAAAGAAAGAAGGCGACAATAGTGATCTGCAGCCGGCCAAAGAAAAACCAAAAAGCTAATAAGGGTGATTGAGAGGTGTTTTGCCTTAAGGTGAATTTTATGGCGGAGTACGTTAGGTGCTAAATGAGGAAAGGCAACCTGAACCAGGGATGCTTGGATTTAGGGAAAAATATTTTATTGCCCATATATGTATTTGAGTGGATATCAGTCATAAAATTAAATAACTTAACCGTTAATTGACCTTAAAAATATAATGAATTTTGTGGTAAGCTAATACAATGTGTGATTAAAACAAGACAGGAATGATTTTATAACTTGTTTATTTTCGACTTGTAGTATCAGTAACCCCGAGCCTATATTTTTTTTCAAATTTCCGAATTTTGAATGCAATACATACATGTGTGCGTATATAAATATATATATATATATATATATATATATATATATATATATATATATATATATATATGCATATGTAATTTATATTTTCACACATTTGCGCACATATGTGAATATATGAACTACTACACAATAATTAACTTGAGAATATGACATTCACACAACGTACATCAGAGAAGTGTGTAGAAATAAAATAATCGCTTGAATCAATTGAATAAAAAAATAGTACTTGTTATATATGAACTTTATGCTAGATCAAATAATATGAACGAGAATTTTAAATACTTAATATCATAAATCAATTTTGTTTTTTCCAATCCTCTTAACAGCTGATATATTAGTGTGATGATTATTTATTTTACGTAGGAGAGCATGCATATCGGAACTGGTTTACTTTAATGGTTGGTGGGTATATTTTTCTAACATAGGCATCATTCGATAGTTGAATTTATCTCTTAAGATTGAGATTTTTAAATAGCATAGGAAGAGAAATAAAATATCAATATGCAGGTAACCTGTATGTCCCAATAAGACCTATTAAATGTTTTTCAACGATACTGCGGCTTAAGAGTCAATGAACAAATTTCACAAAAAAAAAGAAATAACCGCGCATCTAGCGAGTATTGGAATTCCGCATGCAACAAAAATGTTCCTAACTGTCCATGACTTCCAGAAATGAACGCCTTATTTGTTCTGCAAGCCGTCAAACAGTAAAGGATGTGAGTGGTAAAAGATTAACGGTCTGATACGTTGAAATCTGTGGATCGGCCCCGTAAACAATCCGCCCTTCTGGGAGAGTGATCCGTTTTCCGCGGGATTCAAATCGCGTCACTTAAAACACTGACCGCGAACGAGGGCCCTTCCGATGGCGATCGCCCCTCCCAGCGAATGATTGCTTCATCTAAAGTGACCGAAGGTTTTTCGGAAGCTTAAGAGCGAGTCTCCAAGTCCACTATCATAAATCTATAGGCTCGCCATGCTATGGGGATTCATTTGTCAGCGGGCCTGAGAACCCTGGAGACTCATAAAAAATACGTAGGTAGCAAAGGAGGGTCGGGGGTAGGTGGTTTTTTGAGAGGGGTGTGTGGGTAGAGTGGTAACGGTGGCAGGGTAAAAAGGCTCAGGGTGTAGGGATCGAGGGCGCGGGAAGAAGAGAAGGGGGAAGAGTAGGGTGGCCATTGCTGGATGGTAAGATGGAGTGCAGGGATGACCGTGAGACTCACAGGAAGCGTTTGGAAGATGGAGTGCCCAAATAGAATGTTTATTTCTTCGTTTTCCACTTCGGAAGTGGGAAACTGAACGTGTGAGTCTATTCTTAAGCGACCGGGAATTCCCGAAAGGCGGGAATTATTTTTTTCCTTCTTCCGAAGTCCGCTTCCCTCCCTTTTCTAAACCCCTCCCCTTAGTGTTTGCCCCCAAGGGGTTACGGTGAGTCAAATCATCACTTTTACGGAGCCATTAAAATGATTGCTTTGAATAATGAGTGAGCCGGTCTTATTTATTCAAGTGAGAAGCCCAAGGTGTAGTAAAGGTTTATTTAGGATAGTAATACCTAAGACGTAAATTTATTTAAGTTTGGTATGCTTTCACAATAATTTTTCAGTAACGACTCTAATGGTTATCTAATTTAATGAAATCAAAAATAGTGTTATAAAATAATTTCACGAAGGTTAATTTATGCATTTTGGCAGCCATTAGACAAAATATTTCGATGATAACTGTATTCCTTTAAGCCTTATGTTTGGGTATATGAGCGCATCGATGCAGTAGATGTGGTGTCAGTGGAGATGTTGAATGGATTTGGTAACTTTTCAGTGTTGAACGAAATGGCCGGGGTCAAGTTTAAAGAATGCATCGTCGTCATTAAGTATTTTTCTTAATATACTTAATAACTTCCAATGAAACTGCGGGAGATGCCGCAACAGTAACTTTTTACGGAGTCATCCGCTAATGAGCATTTCAATGCAACGATTTCAGAGTGTAAACATCATTTGCCTCAAAATTAATCCCGGTCAAGGCGAATGATTTTTACACCCTGGAATTGTAGCATTGAAATGCTTTATAACGTTTGTAATTATAAATATAACAACAGAGAGTTTGGCTGGAAATGAAAAATATACACTTACTATATGTTTTCGAAATATACATAGGTAAAATAGTTGTTCCCAGTTTTGACCAATTTTGGCAGTTAATGAAGAAGTTCTTCAGCACTTAGGTATTTCAATTCAAAATGGGGGTACTTATATCTTCTGCGCTTTTTTTTGCTGCAAATTTTATTGCACCAAACTTTGCTAAAATAAAAGGGATGATCGTCAAAGTAATCTGCTCTGTTATTAGCCTTACTTCAATTTTCTTTATTTGGGTAATGGCCAATGAAAACCTCTCCGAGTAAAAGAGGGTCAAAACTGATTATTTGCGTGTCAAACTATTTTTGGAATTGGAGAAATAATTTTTCCCTTCACGAAGCAGTAAACTATCCACAGCTTTAGTTCCCAACAAAAATTTAAACATACGGAACTGGAACTAGAGAATTCGATTCGACTGGCACCGGACGCCGTTTCCGGATTACTCTCAATCTCTATCGACTAACACCGCTTGGACGATGACAACATGGTCGCGCCCGGTCAACGTCGTGGAAAAATTATCAAACGTATCGACTGCTCCCCACAATGGTTTTGGTTCGTGCATTCACAGTTTTACAAACATAAACCGTAAAGTCAAGAATAGAATTCACACAGGCCTACTTTCAGTCGCAGAGCCCTAATGGAAGGGCATACATCAACTCCTTGACAATAAGCGTACGATCCGAACACACACCCTATCGACCACCGAGCACGCGAATTCTTTTGTGTGCGGTTTCATAGCTCAGAAGGCGTTCCATTTGGCCCCGGCCGAACTTTGAATCAATGACAAAAGCATTAACATAGATCGACGTTTATCGAACGACTGCAGGAGGGAGACCTATATATATATATTTTTTTTTCAAAAACATACACTTCCATGAGAAACCTTTTTCCGATTCAAAATTTTTATTTATAAGTCTCTTTTTTATGTGTGTAATGAAAGCGTAAAGTGAAGCAAATGATTAATGGTTTCTCTAGCCTATCTGCGAGGTTGAGGGAGGTTGGGAGAGGTGAGACCGAGGCAGGAGGGGGTGAATAAGATGGGGGAAAGGGATATGGTAGAGGCTAGGGGAGAGAGGGAGAGGGAGTGAGTGAGAGGGCGGGGGAGATAGCATAGTGAACAGTTGCCGGCGTTAGAAGGGGGCGGATGGCTGAGTGACTGACTGCTTTCTGGGTTTGTCTCCCAGGGTTGAAACCGATCTCGCGTGAGCAACATCGGGCCCAAACATCGGCTTCGTCCCGTTCGTAAGCCCTTCCCGCTTCGCCTCCCCCACACCCCTCAAAAATTCCCTTCCCCCCACCGTCCGCCCCACTTCCCCGACATGTCTCCAGCTCGTTCACAGGCACACCGGACGCACGCACGCGACTCCTCATTGCAATTATAAGGCGGGCGAGCAAGGCCGCCGAATGCGTACTGAGCGCGTGGCCTGACGGACGCCTGCGCGCTCCATGTCCGCCCTCCCGCTGGACGCGGGGTGCGGACGTCGTCCCCCGCTGCGCAGGACTTGAGTGGGATGGGGAGGAGAAGCAAGAAGGGGGTGACACCGACCCGACCGCGCCTGATAAAAAGGGGTAACCTTTTAAACGCTTGGGGGAATGAACCTGAAGGGCAAAGGGGATTACTGGGGTGGATTATGAAGAGGAACGGGTAAAAATTAAAGCCAGTGGAGCACCAGTTAATCATTCTGGAGTATTCTGGGGAAGCCGAATTAATTGGCTCTCGGAAAACTATTGATTCTTGGGCATAATCAAATTAATTTGTTAGACAATGATTTCTGATTTGTAATTGTCAAGACATCCGTAAGGAGAGCAAGTATCACATTATTATTGATCATTTATCATTATCTTACATAATTGTATGAGGTTCCTAAATGTCTTTGTACGAGGTTCCTCAATCTCTTACCAAATTGATTATCAGAATTCCCTGATTCCTTAGTTTGTTTTATTCTTTTTATGAAGTCGTTTTTAACCTACCTTATTATTTTAAGGTGATAATTTCTAGAATCTTAAAATGATTATTTACTGGAACAAGATGAAGTAGTTCTGTGGATTTTTCTTTCTGCCTTCATTTGGCATATCCATTGAAAATTTTTGACACTATGAAATAAAAATACCTTTCACCCTCATGAAGTCTATACAAAATTCTTAATCCATGAATTTTGAACAGATATTCTCTTCGGTGATAAGTATAAAACTAGTACTTATAGGATGTGCAAATTATTTTAAATATTCAAACTGTGTATTCATTTTTCAAATTTCGTTTCTTGGACATTAGGGAGAATAGTATTCCACATTATATGAGAGAAGAAATGTGGTACCCCCTCGGCACGATAAGTACACCTAAATCTTGTTATTTTTTGGCTATTTACGAAAGGGAAACGGCAAAACTCTGTCGTAAACTGCCGGGCTAGGCATAAATACACGCACAGACAAAACGTGTGGTGACAGTTCAGCCCGGAGGTGGAAGGCTGTCAGCGGCGGGATGACGACGCCAAGACGCGAGTCCGACGCGGGTTCATTCCGACCGAGGCCTGGGAGTGTGCGCGCTCAAAAAGTTGCCCCAAAAAGGGGGGGGGGCGTTGGGACGGGAATATCAATTCTGAACTTAATTGAAGCAATTACAAGAGTTGTTGGGGTCGGCACCCAGGAGCCTGCGCGCACAACCACCAACACACTCTAAAACGACAGCATAACCCGCCGTAAATTAACCCCGATATGCGAAGGCCCGTCCTTTCTCCCCTCCAACCCCTCCCGCCCTTCCGTCCACAGAGGAGGGAAAGGATGAGGTGGCTGACTCTCCAGGCGCCGCCGACGTCAGGAGAGGGCCCCCAGAGCGCCACCCTCCGATGTGGGCTGGCGAGGAAGAGAGGAGGTGAATGGTGTGGAGGAGGTGAGTAGGGACGCGCAGGCGAGGAGTGGAGCGGGAGGGAGAGACTGGTCGGAGAGCTGGGACTTTGAAGAAGACGGATGTGTAGATTTGACCGAGAACGTCGATAATCAAGCCATTCCGGGGGCTGTTTTTAAAACCGCGAAGCTGCCGCTTGAGGGGTGAGGGGACGGATCGAGTGAGGGAGGAGTCGGGAGGTGGGAACCAAAGGCGGGGAAGGGTCGGGGGAGGAAAGGGATCGGGGGAGGAGGAGGAGGGCAGGGGGTTTGGTTTTGGGGGAGGAAAATGAGAAAAGAAGAAAATCGCGGGAAATCAATCGACACCGCCATCCCGGAGTCCCCCGTCTCCTCCTCCTCCAGCCCTACCAATCCCTTCTCCCCTTTACTTCCTTCGCCGTCCCTCCCCCCGTCGACCAATCATCGAAGGACAGGGGGAAAGGAAGAGAAGGGGGCAGAGGGGGGCGTGGCGCGCCAGCGGGAGCTTTTGAAAAGAGCCCCGAATACGGAAAGCGGGGTGGGTGGAGGGCGGTGCGATGGGGAAGGGGTTTCGAGGGCGTCTGCGAAATGAAAAGGGAATACAGTGGGAAGGGGGGGTTTGGGTTTGGCCTAGCGGGAGTTTCGGTGGGACGGGGAGTTTGGGTGTGACGCTACGGGCGTCCTTTGTGTGTGAATCCGTCCTAAAGGGGGAATATTGGGAAAATGGTTGGCCTGGAGCTGGGGGCAGAGGGAAGGGGTTGACGGGAGGGAGGGATAGGTTGCAGCCCGAGGAAGAGGAGAGACGATGATCGCGCAGAAAGTTACTCGTAATTGTGAAGCTTTTGTGGAACCACAACTAAACTTAGAGGGTCGAAGAAATAAAACAGAAACCTATTGGGTCAGGGAACATCTACCTGTCAAGATTTTTGAACACCATAGTTTGACAAATAAATGTTTTAATGATCATGTTTATTCCTTATAATTCACAAAGATTATAGTTAAAATACATTAATTTCGTAATGTAATTACGAAAAAACAGATGCTGATCATAAAATAAATTCCCTTCTCTTTTAAAAATTAATATAATTCTCTTTAGAAAACTCTAATTCCTCGTTTTGCAGGTACACAATAGGAGCCTGAGAGTTTTCTATATGTGAGAAGTTATCTATGATATAAATTTTTACAAATTAGATTTTCAATAATCTACCTTTAAAAAATTACTTTATTTAATTAGTTTTATTACCGCTCTCGCCTCTGCAATCAAATGCAATATAATTTTTTTTTGAATAGCAAATTGACACCTGGCCACTTCATTTTTAAAAACCTTATTTCAATTATATTCATTCAATTATCAAAAGTGGACAAATGGTTAATATTATTTTTGCCCCAATTTTAATTAAATTAACCCATCAAAACTCCCTCTACCAGTTTTTACTAGCAAGGCAGGGTAAGTGAAAAGAGAACTCTTTTTTATGATTCTACTTAATATAATGCATAACTTGTAAGAGGAAAATATTTATGATCGCTTTTTTTGTGGGCTAAAAATGTACCGAGACCCACATTTTTCATAGTATGCCAATGAAGAGTCAGAATAAATTTCACGATTCAAATGTGAGCATGCCATTTAATAACCATAAAAACCTTTAAATCATTTGCTCCAAAATATGGTAGTCTTTGATAATCTTTTTGTTGTCAAATTTTACTCAATAATTCTATGTCATTCAATTACTATTCCAACACATTCTAAGCTTTTGTATTAAAACAAATCATCGGTTAATATTTTATAAGCCTTCAAATACAAGAGTTAATTTTTTTTCATTTTAAATCTTTCGATTTCCTGGATTTGCTTGATCGCTTGGTAGAGATAAAAAAGTTTAAAGCCTGATAAAAAGTATAAGTCGCTATTTTTACCGGGTCATTCTGTTGGCATGATTATTTTATCATCGTTAACATAAACTTGCAGCTCAACAATCAACTAAATGTTACAATGGCACCCTCCCGCCACCATGACTACTTCTAGATTCGCCTTTGAAATACATAGATATCTCAAATGCACGTGACCGCATTTCGCGCCACTTTCCCACCCAAATTTCCATAGCAAGCCCACATCAAGAGCGTCCAGCGCTCGCCCGCGACAACCAACCTGATCGTATCGCCAACTCAACGTTGCCGCTAACTGAGCGATTACACAAGTAATGCGCTCACCCTTCGCTGGCGAACTCCTTCACATACGGATAACATCTCGGTAACCATTGTAACGTCGATCAAACGCCTGAACTTCGAGTTCCACACTCGGGCACCATACACTCGAGGGCATAGGTAGAACTCTAGGGTGCGGAGAGAGTGTAGGAAGAGGGGGGCGTCTCCATGCGAGGGAGGGATCGTAGGGGCGTGGGAGCGAAGCGGTGGGGACTAGGGAGGGCAGCCGAGGTGGAAATTGATATGCAGTGGAAAACGATGAAAAGCGAAGGATGTCAATATCACGGGAGAGGAACGCTGAGGAAGACAGACAGGAGCGGCGGTGAGTGCCTCCGGGAAGGAGGAGTGGGAGGTGTGCCCTGAAGAAAGGGGAGAGAAGGTGGTAGCATGAGTGTTGGTGCTGAAGGGAGTGGGGGAGGGAGAAGCCGAGGGAAAATGGCGGGGAGAGGGGGTGAGAGTGGAGGAAAGTAGAGGGCCGCACCGAGCTGATCGGGGGAGAGGGTGCAGGGAAAGAAAGGAAGAAGGTGGGTTCTGCGGGGAGTGCGTGTGGAGGGGGTGTGCTGGGAGGAGGAGGGTGAAGGTTGGGTGATGGGGGTAAAGAGGGAAAGGGGGGGGAAAGATGGAGGGGGGGTGGCGTTCCAAAAGGGAGCGAATGACTGATGATCGCAGAGCAGCATTTAACAGCTCCGCTGTGGGGAGTGAGGGGAGGAGGAGAGGGTGGGTGAGTGTCGGGGGTGGAAGAGAAAAAGGGGGAGGCGGGGGAGAGGACGGGAGGAGAGGAGCGTGGCAAGGGGAGTTGCGGGCCCCTTTCTCGAAATGAGGGTTTCCCTCCATCATCGGCTGGTTCTCGGGGACGTGCACTCGCACGCCTCGAAATATCCTCCCCAAATTCAATTACGCGGCTCCGATAATGCCCTGAGACGCATCATCTCAAGTTTGAATGCTAAGCAATTGATCCGAATAGATTCTATCAAAACTCTTCGCTTATTTCACTCGCTTCGGTGTGGTTGAAAGGTCAACAGATAACATTTTGAACGGACTAGCAAATGCTTTTCCAGTTCTTATTTCCTGTTCCCATGGAAAGACTGAAGTGAGACACTAATTTCACTTCCTCATGATTTCTCCATATCATCTGATGCCATTAAAACTGAAATATTATGGTACTTTATTTTAACAGTATATTTTTTTCTCTGGATTTGAATGCCTTGGTTGGGCAATATGTCATTAAGTGATATTGAATTGAAATTTATGAGAATTTGGTGCATTCTGGATCTTTAATTACAATCCCAAATAAACAGTTATTCAATTACTGTCGATAAAATTGATTTCTGATTTTGATTGTGCCTCTTTCATTGGCCAAATCTACCAAATCCAAAATGCTCAACGTCGGACCCATACATTTATTTCCATTTTTCGTATTTAATCTGAACACCAAAGGACCAATGCTTTCCCGATGGGAAATTACCAAACAAATGTATATTACTGACTGATTATAGTATTTTCTTAACATTCTTAGACCTCTCATTCGTCCCATGAGAAAGTGAAAAATTTTAATTTGCAGGTCTATTTCCTAAGTATTGTATACACTGTGTATCTCAATAATGCTCATCAGTGGGTGACTCGACCAAGGTGTTCCTGTAGTAATTCCTGAAGCTACTTACTTAAATACCTTAAGCCTAAATTTTTTCTGAGATCATTTCAAGTGTGGTCAAGATCCTCAATGGTTGGCACCTTTAAAATTTAAATCATCAAAAGTTGGCTCTTAGGTGGGTTTCAACTCTTCGTTCTATCCGTAAATTAAGATAAAATCGTGAATGTCAATAAAAAGAAATCAATTTACACGATACTTATATTTCATCACTGACACCGAAGTGGAAATACAAGAGAACAATTTTGATGGAAAGTCACATAAAGATACTGTAACCTAAGCGTAAATATGGCTGCATACAGACTCCAAATCACACACTGAGAAACACTAACCGTCATTCTTGCGCATATTCAATTAGTAGCTGATAAAGTTTATCTTCACATTTGATGGCTACAAATTAAATAAGTAAGTATAAGTTTCATTAAGAATGAAAAATATCTAAATGGCAACATTTCTAAGGATGAAACAAAGCAGTTTTTGCTCTCTGGAATTACATTTTACTAATATACTCGATTTCTGCAGAAAAAGAGCTAGAATTTTGAACTTAATCTCAATCGTACATAAACAATTGGTAGGTATGAAAATATTCTCACCTCCTTTGAGAATATGACGGCAAAAATTATTTTGACAAGCAATTAGGAAATGCATTTACAATTACGGTAATGCATCTAAAATATATACATTATACATCAAAAGACTCATTTATATATATTTGAAAATAATGTCCGAAAAAAAGCGGCAAATATTTCGAAATAATTTTTAAAACCCCTGATGAAAGTTTGAAAAACACTAAGCAAAAGAAAAATATATGCATAGAAAACAAATATTTCATGATAACAGGGAATCAGAATTGCATTAGTAATTATTTGGAAAGGTGCAAAAATCTATCAAACTATTGGTTATTTTTCTTTCGTGGATAAGGTCGTATGTAATTTACTTTGTTTTTGAGGGATCAATGGCGACGAAGTTCCATAAAATCTAATGCAATTATAGAACTAAGTTTACTATTTGATTCAAAGTAACACAATTGTGAAGAAATATGCGTGAATAGATTCGATGGCAATTTAGTCTAATATGTACACGTATAAGCTGTTATGAAGCTTTCCTTAGTTAGTAATTCTTTAGCCAGTAACTTTGATTTCATGGAGAGTCACTCCTAGTGCAATCACTTGCACCCGGTAATCGCTTCCGACAAAGAGCGGGGTGGAAGGATATCACTGGTCAACGCGTAATTATTAGTTATTCGGGCTGATCGACGGTGCAAGCAGTCTATGGAAGGAATATTTTGTCGAAAGGAATATCCGATAGTATAATACGCGCGCACGTGTTCATCTGCAGACTCCGCAGCACATGCGAGAGTTTGGACGGCAGCAACTGGAGCGCACCATTGGCATTTCCACGCCGCCTGCATGAAAGAGAGCGTGATCCTTGGCTGCGGGGGTGAAGTCGGGTGAGGGTATGGTTGGGGGAGATGGGATGAGGACGAACCGGAGAGGGGAACCGGCGCATTAAAGGGAGCAGTTCGTCCAGGTGAGTGGTAATGCAATGACACAGTCCGTTAAGCGCACACGCTGTAGCAACGCACTCCTAATGGCAAAAGGAGGGGTGGGAATGTAAAAAAATTGCCTAATTTTTTTCGGTGGACTCAGGGCATGCAGGAAAGGACACACTCCAATTCACAACTTTCAATTCAATTACCCTCCCCTTTCTTTTTTTCTGTAAAACTCCATTAAGGTTACACATATCTCCTTCCGCATTTCATGAAGAAACGGTACAGTAATATTCTGAGTTCACGAAATCAGCTGGAAAAAATATCGAACTCCATTTTAGAGATTTATGTAACGTTCCGGTGATTACGTGTGCGGAGCACAAAATATACCATAGAGTCTCACGTATTAAACAAAAAAAATATATATATAGACAAATATATTTATTTATGTATTCATTGAAAGTAAATAAAATGTTATTGAAAGTATAATATGCATACTGTTAAATTATTATCCTTAATTGTTTTTCTTAGTTAAGGTAAAAATATTGGGGAATGTATTAGTCGAAAAAATTATCATAGTAGTTTAGATTCAAATTATACTTCAAAGACTCACTGGTATAATTCTTATTCTTCACCTTAAACCTCATTAGCCCGTGCTCTTGAAATATGCATCAAATCACACCAGTTCTAATGCGACCAAAAATTTGAAGTGCAGTACGCGGACAATAAAATATACATATAGATATTCACCATAAAAATAATATGAAATGGACCTAAAGAAATGGCTTAAATTTATTATTTCCCTTAACTACTTACTTTTTTAATCATAGCCTAATAAAGAATAATTGGTAAAATAAGAACACCCAGGTGCCTCTCAAGTAGTGCCCTTGGTGCTGACACATTAAAGTTATGTGAATCACCCATATAATTCAATATAATTCTCGTTTTTATATTGGTACACTGAATAAAATTCTGTAAGATTTACACTACGAGAAGAGAGACCTGTTACAGCCACATAATAGTTCAAATAGCGATTGGGTAGACATCTACATTTGCTCTGAACTTGCAAATCAATGGAGCGAATTGGCAAGGAACATTTTTTTCGCGAACTTGGGCAAAAAAATATCCATCGTTGCCGTCTTTCGGACCTAACGGAAAATGACGGCTCGAAAACAATCCCAAACGGAGTGCGTCAGTGGATTCTGCCACTTTTTATTTTTGTAACCTGCCCGCCCCGCCCAAGTCTTCGGATAATCTCCTCAACCGACCAAATATCCCCACCCCCTCCTGTCCGATGTAATCAAAAGCTGTGGGATACGTACTTCCGGTGCCAAGTCGATACTATTTCTTCCCTATCCATTTCTTCGCAGGAGCACTTAACTTTCAATGTTCCATTCAGTCTCGTTTACTCAGCACATCTACTCTTTTAACTCTCCCTAGTTTCTCCCCAACATGATTTTTCGTTGTGTTTTCCAGCAAAAAGAATACATATACTCCTTTTAATTAATAAATCTTATTTGTATACATAGGTCATTCCAAAATATGTTAATAAAATTTCGTGGGCTTCTTTCATTTTTCGGATCATGGAACAAATATTTCTGTCAGTCTACTTTAACTCATACTTTTAATTCGTTATTATCTCTACCATTTGTCCATTACAGTAAAAATTATTAATTTTTTCTTGTAAAGTTAATGCTATTAAGTAACACGATTTATTATGTGAATAAATCGCTAGTATTTCATAAAATTAAGATGGTTGTAAAGGTAAGGAAGATGATAATCCATAAACAAAATCTCAATGCTCTCCGGTTAGATACTAATGGCAATGCGGGATATGGGCCGTTCTAAATATAATATATCCGGCAAGCGACAGTTGAACTAGGAAATGGAACCTTCCTATTTCATCCAGAAAGCATGGCCCTACATAGGAGATGATATCTCTTCTACATCATAGTACCATTCGAGTTGAGAAATATCGTTATACGTTAAATTTCATGTGTCAATGAGGACAGAAATCTCATTTAATAAGAAAATATTAAGTTATTATATCAGCTCTAGATGGATGGCCTCTTCTTATACCTTCTTTTCTTCTTCTTATGTATGTCTATGCTTTAACATGTTTAATAATGTTTAGGGTCGTATCCTGCCCTCTAAATATCGTTACATAAATGAAGAAGTAGTTAAACCTCTTATTCTTTATGCAATGAGCTGCTCATATTAACTTACAATCTCGGTTTCAGATTGGTGATCCCTCCTCATGGGAATTACTAAATTTTTAGGCTTATATTCAACTAAAAATATATCATGCAAGAATTGGTTAAGTCTCTAATTCTGAATGGAGTAACTTCCCTTTGATTTGGCCGTCGAACGTAAAAATGAAACTGTTGAAACATCCTATCCCACTAAAACAATCAGCAAACTTTACTTATCCATACAATAATCTACTAATCAATACAAACCCAATTCTTAAACTTCGTAATTTTCATGCCACTGCACTGTTCAAAAGGCTTAAAGAAGTTTTACAATTAACGAGTGTTCTGAGAAAAGATTTACATTTCTTTATTAACAGTTGTTGGCACAGATTCATTATTATAGCAAAGGGATCCGTATACGAGAGTAATTTATCATTGGCTAAGGAATTTTCAATGTATACTAGATTTAACAACTTCTAGTGCTAAGGAGGTCAGTAGATTATGCGATAGATACAGTTTCAAGAACGCATAATGTGACACAGTTAACTAAAAGAACAAATTGGAACATGAGAAAAAGATTTTGGAAGTAAATAAATAGTATTTACTGAGCATGCTTTACTTCCACTTCATCCAAACTACTCCGTTTTTTCTCTTCTATTTTAAACTTTTAATTTTGACTCACCTCACTCCAAACTATCTTTCGTAATATATACTGCTTTAGTTATCCATGACTTTCAGTTATACTCTTTTCTCTGTTTCTCTTTCTCCGTCTACCTCCCACTTCCCCCATTCGGAAATAGCGCCATCCCATGAAGGAGTCGGCCGCCGGAGTGAGTGCGAACTGGGCGCTGAGCAGTAGTCGACCAGGGGATCGAGATCTGAGCATTGAGTAGAAATGGGGTTGGGATGAAAGAAAGAGGGTGAGGGGTCTCGTCAGGCAATCAGGTAAACAGCAGTCTTGCGAAGGATTGGTAGAGAATGAAACCTGCGAGCAGGAAGTCTAGATCGGTAAGGGATGAGGGAACGGGTGAGAGAGAGAGACAGTTAAATAGAGGGGGGCGAATAGAGGGAGGAAAGAAATAGGCGGAGAGGAAGGGGAGTGAGAAAGGGAGAATGAGGAGATAAGGAAGAGAGGAAAAGAAATGACAGATGATGCGATAGTTAGGGACAGGAGGACTGCCTCGCGTCAAACGCGACGTCGCAGCACAGATAGCGATTTGGAATGACGTTTTGGGAAACTCGTGCAAGGCCAAGTATTGAGCAACCGTCGTCTTTCCCTTCCCCACCTCCCTTACCCCCCAACCCCTTCGTCCCATCTCCCTCCTCTGGAGGCCTCCGAACCCTCCGGGAAAGCAAACAATTGCAATGAAATAAAAATAGCGATAGGGCCTAAGAGGAAGGCGATAGAATGGTAAATGTTGAAAAAACGGGTTCACTCTCATAACGAGGTATTTCTTTTGACATGTTCATGAAGAATCACCATTTCTTACATGCGAACGTATTTAGGAAGAACGAATTTCTAAATGATATCAAGAAAAAATGTGTAGAGTCATTTATCTCGAAATCCACAAATCCAGGCACTGCACAAGCTAACAGCGTATTCTACTTAACGGATACGCATCCGCTCATTCACCCCTCGCGAAAAGCTGATACAAGTATGCGTAATCTTTTGTAAGCTCCAACAGTATTCACGGCTACCGGATAGTAAGACGAAGCGTTTAAAACTAGTGAGAAAAATATTAGGAGATTCAAGCAATAAGTTCGCACCCGTAGGAAGTTATATTTTGATTGTCTGAGGCAAAAAATGAATCTTACACACTGGGCAAGAGGCGTGCGCCAATTTCACGGCAGAATCAATGCTTTTCGACAATATGATAAGTTTTCCTATCTTTCTAGAAACAAAGTAATTCTTCCAAACTCTCGTTACTTCATCTTCCATAGGTATTAGAAAAATATTTGCATATAATTACAATAGCCTAATTTAGAACACCAAGACAATTCTTACTCGGGATAAAATTGAGTCCTACATTTATTCCAGTTTCACGTGAAAAGAGTGCTGAGGGACATGATATCAACCGTGCATGCTGTCTCATTCAAACTACGAGGCGAAAGTAACCCGTACACGGAGTTCACATTTAAAGGGTTCATATAGACTGAAGTTCAACTTATCATCAACTTGTTTTTTAACTTGGAAAAAACGAATAAAGATTACTGAAAACAGAAGTATGTACTTTTCTTTTAAGCCCACCGTTCTTTCTCTGCTTACTTCCCAAATATTGACTTCAAACCAAGATTGGTTTCAAAACTCAAGGAAACTCAGGTTTGTTTCAAAAGGAAGAGTCGTACTAGAATTATAAAAGTTAAAATTAAAATAAACAAGCTCCTAAATCATAGAGGGTACAACATTCATAGTATGTACATTAAAACCCAGTGTGGCAAATGGAACACTGAAAACAATATGCATTGGAGCACTATGCCACTTTATGTGCCATAGGGAATACATTTAGTCAATAATATATCTTTCCACCAGACTAGTCTAAACATTGGCATTATCTGCGACGAGACTATTTTCTGCCACATTTGTTTAACCCAATAATTTCAATAAAATATTACTTTCCTTTTAAAGGGAAACACTAAGGACAAAAAAACGTTTTACCTCCTTAAAATACAAAATATTTTACTTGGAAAAACCTGCATGCTGCGCATTCTAAATTTTAGCAAAGAGAACAATGTCTAATACCTGTTCGCGAACACTGCGAAAAAATGACTTGCATAAACATTACCCTCTTTCGCACAGCGCGCCGTGACAATGTATGTGACGATGCAAAGTACAGGTGAAAGATATTTCAGAGCACAGAAGTTCGCTGCGATTTAAATGGTGTTCCTTCAAAGAGCAAAGCAAAGGACCGCCCACGGCTTGTTTAGATGGACGATGAAAGACAGGAAGAATTCCCTTTAACTGAGGCAGCATCACTTGGTCTTGCTCTCGGCATGGTGCGGAAAGAAAAAGAGCTAGTGCGAACTTTGCAGATCCAAAAGCTTCTTCAAAACAGTCCTTTAGTCAAAACCTGTTCTTCCATATTATTCCCCCCAGACTACTTCTCTCCTCCAGCCCTTCAGAACAATTCAATAGAACTAAGAATCCAGGCTTTGATTAAAATTGACAAAAACATTTACCATGCTTTGATGGTCACAAAAACGAATAACTATTCAAGCAAGACCTCTTCCATCCTGCGCCTTCCCTTCGTACTCCACGCTCTGTTTCTTTCTTCTTTTTTACGACTCTAATATACTCATATTTCTCTTTTCCGCAAATTTCTTCCAATTTTCATCTCTTCTTGATTGGTAAGAAATACATTTTTTCTCTAAACATGTTCTAAAACGTTTACTGTAATCCTCAGATCTACCCTAATTCTCCATATGCTTTCATCAACTGATAAATTTAAATACTTACCCAAACCTCTCGACGTATTTTATTCAACTTCCGGTGAATTCGATGGAGACATAGAAGCCTAAAGTTTACTTTTCTTCTAACTTTAGAAACTTTACCAGTACGTTACTTTTTCATCATTGATTAAATTATAACAGTAATAATTATCCTTGAAAGAGAGATGGTTTCACAAAATAGAATAAACATAAAAAATATTATGCAGTAATATTTATATTGGAGGCAACCCACAGTTGAGGGCATTTGAGATATTAGAGATGGGTAGGTAATTTGGCAGGGGAAAACGTTTTCAGAGATTATGGAAAGTGTGGAGGGAAACCCGGCGTTGGCATTTACTTACTCTTGATGGAGAGGGCAGGGAACTGACAATTCAAGGAATCATCTGAAGAATGGCTTACCCCACTTGAAGTGATTGCTCTCCGCATTCTATGTATATGCAGGAACACCCTAAGAAAGGATCGGGATATCTCTGAAAACCAATCGTCGCAGAGATTCAACCATGCCACCAAGGTCCGAGGCAAGTACATTAGCCACTTAGCAACATTAGCCCAATCCCCTAGAAACGATTTTCAACCATCTAAGATCTGAATTGTTCTTCAATAAGCACCTTTATGTGTCTGTAATATCTTTTCCTAATTTAATGCCAGTGCTGGGACCAAAAAAGGAATTATATTAAATCTTTGAATCAAAATAATATTTAATCCATGTTACTCTAAAAACAAAAAAGTAAGTTGGAAGATAAACGGTTATAACTACAACACTCCATTTCAAACTTAACGGGAATCTTAAATTTCATTTATTGGATGAAAGTAGACTTTTGGGTACACGAAGGATCAAAATACGAAGAAAGTTAATTACCCGTTATAACTTGATATAACCTCTGCCCTTGATCTCAAATTAAATGTTTTCAATATTTATAATTTCCTCAATCCATTAGAAGCTCATTTAAAAAGTAATAATTATAAACTTACTATGGCAGGGACTATATTTAACTCTAGAAAGAGATAAAAACCTTTAGTTTGATTTAGGCTAAAATAAATAGGTTTTAGTACAAAGATATGACATCCAGTTTGGGAAGTAATTTTTCTCAACAGTGTTCGCACGATAAGCAAACCAGTTGAAATGAATGAACTCCGTGGAATTGTCCACGAATGGTAACAAAATACAAAATAAGATTGGACAATAAGAAAAACGTGGAGAATCCGGATTTCTCGAGCACAGATAGGGAGTAATAAGCAGAAACGGCACGGTAAAGCAGGTAACATAAGTACTGCAGTATAATAGAGATAGTGACCTCAAAGTGGATCCAGCAATAACTGAATTTCAAAAACTAGATTCGATCAATAATTTTATATACATGTATCCTACATAGATATGGCACAAATTATTACTTTTATCTCTTGGTAGGGAATGTCTTTTAAAGAATAGGTTTTTGGGGTGGAATTAAGGTCGATAGGAAGTTTGCAGAGCTAAGATATGAGTAAATGTAACGTACAGTATGGGGTGTACGGATTTTTGCGTCATGATAGTTTGCGCTCACGCGTCGTGTAGTCTGTCTTTCCAAGGCCCATGAAAAACATTCCCCTACCTGGTAGACTACGGTAAATAAAAACCATACAAACAATAATCAACCCCAAGATTGGTTAAATAGGTAATGGCAGAGTTCATCCAATTGTATGTGAAATTCAAACATCTGGGTAGGGGGGCCTGCTCCTTTTACCGTCCTAGCTGTGTTTTTCCAAAAATATCTGGGGCCCGAAAAATCACACAGTTTGGGTGGAGCTAAGGGCGCCCTTAAGGTAGGCGTACCCAGGAATCGAACTTGGGCACTCATATCAGTAGTCCAAAGTTCTAACTCTGGACTACTGCGTCCCATTCGGTAAATGATACATTTTAAAGTGAAAGACCTATGTCCTCTGATCATTAAAATCCGAATCGTAGAAATAAGATCAATGACAAATGATCTTTAATATAATATATTAATTTTTACTTTAATTAAATCTTGTATGCTTAGAATAACGACACTGGGATCAATATGCCAAGCTCCCGATAACTTTCTAACCTCCGATTTCCCTCATCCGTTCATGCTACCCTCTCAGTGCATCCTGCCTTCCCTTTCTCTCCCCCATCCCTATCCTTTAAACTCGTTCCCTTTGTCCGCCCCCTCCCATCTCCGTCTCCCATGGAGTGAGGCACCGACACGCTCGCTCTAGGACTCTGAGCACGGAATGGACAAGCGGACCCCAGACAAAAAAGAATAAAAAGTCGAAAAGATGGAGAGAAAGGTGGGTGGGGTAGCAATGCATGCATTCTTGGAGGAGGAAGGAGAAAGATGGGAATGAAACTGAATTCAGATCACATTACGGTGGACCTTACGAGAGGCGGACGAGGGCCTCGAGAGAAGGATGGGGTGAATAAGACGCGCAAAAAAACAGAAGGAGGCGATGGAAGGAGGTAAAGGGAGCGAGTGGATGGAGGGAGGAGGAGCGGTGTTGAATGGGCGGAGGGGGAGGAAAAAAAAGTCGGCGATCCCGCTCTCCTGCCTCCCTCTAATGTCATTCGGCGGAATTAAGTCTTCAACAAAACTCCTGGAAGACTGATGTCGCTTTTTCTTCCTTTCCTTTCCCGGGTGGGGAACAAAAGACCATGTAAACGCCGTGATTGCTTTGTTTCGTGGGAAGCTGGATAAAAGACATCCTGTTTCAATTCGCTTCCCTCTTATTCGGTTTTTTTTGGTCGTAGGCGTGAGTACTAATATGGGGCCGAAGAATTGTAATTTCTTTTAGGTCGCATTATAATGCGAGTAGGAAAATTTTTTTTGCGATTATAAATAATAATGAACCTTTCTTTAGTTTATTTTGGCCTCGAAAATAATCAGACTAATTCCTGGTATACGTATGCCCTTAATTGAGAATTTTTTGAGCAGTCCATGACCTTTATATCTTTATAATTGTTCTTGCTCCTCGCCGTGCCTTTCCATGAGAAAGTTACCTACGCTTTATTTGGCCCGTTGAGAACGAATACCGAGTGACATTAAGTTGCTTTTGTGAAAAATTTGAAGCTTGAGAGCTCGCGTTAATCACTTTTCCGCTAGATAACTTAATAACAGATGCACTACTCTTCAAACAAAAGTGTTTTTCGTGCGCCTGCATCATTAAACGTTCACAAACCACTCATTTCCTTGGTTTCGAAAATGGAAAACATCGGCGATGGGCTAAATATGAAATGAAAATTGTAAGGGGGACACAAAATCCAGATGTAAGTGAAATGTGAAACTTTGGACATTTAATCAAAAACTAAGAGCAAAAAATTAACCTAATGAAAAATAAATTACTATGGAGTGGAAACGTCTTTAGTTCTTTGAATTTTAATAGAAGAGCGAAAGCCTAACTTCATAACGGAAAATGATTCCCGTGAAGTTTTAAAACTTGTTTCAGTTTTGTCTACCTCTCAAATTAAAGCAGATAACATAGGGGACGACACGAAGGAATTTTGAATAGCTGCTACAAATTGTGCACTCTAATCAGGATTTTTCTAAAACAGTCGACAGAACATAATAAAACAAGATAAGCGCAGTCAAGACTGAGAATCGCGGCTTTAAGCTTACCATCAGGGCCACAAATGTTAGTAATAAGTTGTCGTAATATAATAGTAATATGTGGAAGTCCAATACCCATGTGTATACCTACCGAGGCGAAACGTTCAATGGCTTCATCGATTGGTTCAAGACCAATTTTCGGCCAGAGATCAAGAGATATGATCATTGCATGGGAATCAGTGGCGGGGTATGACATAAATAAAATCCTCATGCAATCGAAGGGGGAGAATGAAGGGACGAACGTATGAGGGAGACCCAACCGTCTGAGGCTAAATTCGGTCGCTGATGATAGGTCCGCAAGGGCTCTCGGAATGAACACCATATCATTTGAGTTTAAGGCCGGCGCGGGGAGGTTGACCCTGCATTTAGGGAGCCCGGAGTCGGCCGAGGAGAAGCAGGGAGAGGGGAGAAAGTTTGGCTGGAGAGAGTTCGCGAGCGGGGGAGGGGAGAGGGACGAGGAGGATGAGAGTCGGGCGTTCCCTTGCGCGCTGGACGGCGCGGGAAGAACGGAAAAGGCGACGGCGCTTCCATCTGGTGAAGGAAACAATCACTACTTAGAGCGATGGAGAGGGAGAACTTTTTCGGCGCTGTGACATAACGATGAGGAGAAAGAGGTCGAGGGGGAATGGGTGAAGGAAGAGAGTGAGTTTATGAGGCTCCATTGAGGAGCTAGTGGCAATAAATTTTTCCGTGGGGGTTTTAAAAACTTCTCCGAAAAGCTAGTTCTCGTGCCAAAGGAAGTGCGGAAACTGGGGAACACGATCCGGGCCACCCGTTGCATCGAATGCAAAGGCGAAGGCAGCGGAATGCTTACAAGCAATGTCCTCGGGTGAATAAAGCCACATCCTAATCACCCCACGTTCGAAAAAGGCGCGTAACTTAAGGAAGGGGACGACAGGTGGGACGCCTCGTCCGTGATAAACGTTATAAAACCTCGGGAATCTGACGATATGGTCGACGCGTCGAGCGGCCCTCGTACCGCCGGCCGAAGGAACGACCTCCGCCGGGAGATTACACCATGCAGAGTCGGGGTAAGCGAACGACTACCATATCTCTGAGCGATACAAAATACATGGAACCATAGACCTTGGGAAATCAAACTGAATCGGACGACTTCCTGCGTCGTAAACAGCCATCGAGTTGTCGAATAGAAGGATCTAGTCCTGTTTGCGCGAGGCATTTGCGGACGACTCTCAAGGCATATACAAACTGTGACGAGCGTCGCTTCTAAACGGCAGCAGCCTTCGACTGGGTGGATAGTTTTTCAGAGCTACGTTCGTTAAAACTGGCAAAGCAGTAGGGGGTGGTTGGAGGGGATGGAAGGAGGAGAGGAAAGGTTGTTTCTGGCATCATTCGCTCCGGGATGTGATGGAATCGAATGAGCATGAAGGGTCCGGGGGGCAGGGAGTATTTTCTCATCCGTTTGGCTCGGAGCTCAAGTATGGAAGAAGGGAGTAGAATAAACAGCTGACCGGTGATGTCATCTCCGGACGGGAGAACGAGAAAGAATCTGAGGTTGAGATTACGGGCGATAAAAGGCGTTGGTGCTTGGAGGAGAGGAGTGGACGGGGAAGAGTGAAGGGAGGATGAACGGGGTGAGATAAGGATGGAGCATTGAAGGGTGAGGAGAGAAGGAAGACACGTGGTTTGCGAAGGGTAAAAGTGCAAATGGCCGATAGGCAGTGGCAAAAAAATGATTGCGCAGTATGCTTGTCGAGTTGTAAATTACTTGACCGCGGAGTGTATCAAGAAAAAATACGCTAGCGAGACTGGGTTGAACCTCATTGACTTATCCCTCTCTGCCTCTTGATATGTGGGGCTCACGCCTTGAGATGACAAGGATTTCAAGAGACAATAAAAATAACAAGGTAAGCGATTTTGTTTCCGACGCAATGAGAATGACGTCCATGCTATGGGCGTAGTCTATCCACTCATATGAAACGCAACTGTCACAAGGCAACGAAGATCATCATGGGTTGTTGATGAAATACCAGTGCAGACGTGTGCCTTAAGGCAGTTAGACCACCGTTTGGGCGATTAATTTTGCACTTCGCTCAGGAGGGAACTTACGAAATCTCACAAACTTATTGAATATTTCCTGTTTCGCGAAAATTCTATCTTGATTGCAAGGCATATATTTTACGAAAGCGAGATGTATCTCAGAGTCAATGCGGAGACAAAAGTGTATCCAACCTGTCGGAGAATCCTCGAATTCGCCAGTATGTCGATATCAGTTGATAAAGTTTGAGCGATCTGTTACAATGCCTAGTATCTCAGAGTCACCTTTTTCTTATCAACATCACTGATCGACTCGAAAGCGAACGCTTCAATTATTACAGTATGAGCTACAAACATTGGAAAGCGCCCAAACCACTTTATTTTTATCTTAAATATCTAACGCAGGGTCCTCCAGCAGTCATATTTTTCTTCCATGAAAAATACAATCACATCAATGAAAGTAGGTTTTTTACCACAGTCCACCTAAATACTCCTAAAATTTTGAGAATATTTCTTTTTTAAATCTTTAGAGAGTATTTCCTAAAGCGTAGGAGGGAATATAATACCTGGTTTTGTTAGGAAAGGGGCAAGCCATTATCCATCGTTTCCTATTCAAGGTTGGATCGTATATATTAGAGCGATTAGTCGCGTCCCAATCTCTCCTCAGATAAAATTGCGGGCGTTATTCCATGCGAGAGAAATCTCCCGTGAGGAAAGGGAAAAAAGAAAGGAGTAATGAAGTCACTAGAATAGTTTCATCAAGCAGGAGGTGAGTTGAAACCACGAAGTGGGTATCGCAAAGGAAATCACAGGAGGGAACAGAAGCATTTTCGACGTCATTATGGTAATTGCGATAATAGTCCTCTCTCTCCCGTCTCCCTCCATGAGACCGAGATCGGATTTTGAGAAAGGGGGTAGGAAAGGTCGGGTGGGGGGAGGGCTGAGGAGTGTGGGATTCAGAAGGGGCATGACAGTGCATGGGGAAGGGGAGGACCAGGGGTGAGGCATGGGTGAAAGGCTGGCGGGAAGCGGGGTGCGGAGGGAGGAAGGAGGAGGCCATCGGGGTGGATCCTTTTTCCGCCTGTCAGTCAGTTCCAGGTCTTCATGGGATGAGGTAGGTAGGTGTGGTCTGGGAGTTAAGTTGATCTGTTTTCGGGAACAGGGAGATTCTGGAAGGCCGCATTGGTGTGGGGGTAGAGGGAAAAGGGGAGGGGCCAAGAAAAAGAAGGAAAAAGCGAGAAAGAAAGGAAGGGGAATAATTTCCACTCCGCAAGGAGTGTGTAATTTCTTCCCGACGTAGAATGAGAAGGGAAAATTGTAAGGAATGAAAAGAGGGCTAGTGGAGACGGGATAAGAGGAGAGGTAGGGAAGCTGCCGTACATTATATTTTCCCTTTATCCCGGTCGAGAAATAAGGTTAGTTGTTGAGGTGGTGTTGGGGTTTGGGTATTACTTTTCTTCGCATCACTAAAAATGGGGCGTGGTGGTGAGGGGCATTGGAAACAAAAGAATGCGAGAACTAGGGTTAGTGGTGAGGAAAGAGAAAATGTAGGGGGGTAGGGGTGCTGAAGGAACCGAAGGGGTGGTTCAAGCGGGAAGGGGGGGTTAGGCGTGAGTGAGGGGAACGAAAGGGGGTGTCAGCTATGTGTCGCGGAGTGGCCAGGGTGAGAACGAGAAAAGGTGGCACGGGAGGGGGGTAGGTTGAGGGGCGAGGTAGTGAGAAGGGGGGTCTGAGGAGGAACGGGGGGTGGGGTAGAGCTTGGGCAAGGGTGGGTAGGGGGAGCGGGAGGGTCGTCGTTTTGCGTGCGAATGAAAGGAGGGGGAGATGAGATGGGATGGAAAGAGGAGAGGCTTGCGAAGAATGCACGTGAGACTGATAGGGGCAGGGGAGAAGAGTGAGTGCAACCCCTCGGACAGAAACAACCCCCCCCCCCTCCGCCACTTTTCTCGCGCCACTCCCTTCTCCCCATTCCTCCTAGCTATTCCTCATCGACTTCCTCCCCTCCGGCCTTACTATTCAACCACCCCGACACTATTTTACACCCCCTCCCTCCTTTTATTCCTCCTCTCGTTCGCCTCCCCACATCACGCTGCAATCACACCCGCTCGCCCTCCCGTCCAACCCCACGCCCCCGGCCGCGTCCACCATCCACTCGTCCGCGCGAGGGCCGAGATTCCCCGCGATCAAAACTCTCTCGAGTGCGAAGAAGGAGGAGAAGACGAGAGAGTCGAGTTGAGGCGAGAGCAAGCGGGCGAGAGAGACGGGGAGGGATCATAAGAGACTTGGCTTTCCACGTCGTTCGCTCAGTCGGCGATACAACGCCAACGACGCAGCACACGCGACGGGCGAGGCGACGAGAGCTACAAACCGGAGGCCAGTGCACGGGGAAGGCTCACGTGTCCGCGCGGAAGAGTTGAGTGGGAAGGGAGCGTGCCCAAGTGGCGGGGGAGTGATAGAAATTTGGGAGCCAGCACCCCGCCGCCACCACCTCTCCTCCCACATACGACAAACCGCCCCCTCCCCCAAGCACTCCTACCTCTCCCTCCGCCAGCTTCCGATACGCGAGGAAAAAAAAGAACAATATTAACGAAACCTTCTTCCACCCCCCTACTACCCTCTTTCCCCATTTTCGTTTTCCTTCTCGTCCGTTTCGTCGAAAGGAACTGTGGAGAAAGGAGGAAGAGACGTGACAGCGGCTTGCGCGTGCGTGTTTCGTCTGCCGCCATCGCTCTTTCCCGAGAAAGTAAAGTGCGTCTCTAGTGTCGGACGAACGGAGAAGAGCCCGAGGACGTGATCGTGAATGCGTAACCGAGTGCGAGACGGAATTATAGAACGCGGGTCTCGAAGGACGATCGGCGGGACGTGACCGATTTTGAACATCGTTTTTGAAGCAACGACCCGACTGCAACCGAGCGAGCCCAAACACCTCCACCGTCCAGGTCACTCAAAAGCGCCCGCCAGCTCACTCAGCAAAGACAACGTGAGGGTGCTTGTCATTCGTGCCGGCCTTTAAAGCACGCACATTTACATGCCGATATATAGCGAGAGGAATCGCAATAATTCTTCGCAGCCGGCGTTGGAGGTGACGTCGCCCCGCGTTCTTCTCGGTCCTGCGATCCTGTTTTGTTTTTATTCGCGGTGCGCTGAATTCGCGCGACATCGGAGGGTGCGGTGCGGGATCCGGCCGCCACCGATCGGAGAGAGAGGCGGGGAAAGGGTTTAGCGATCTCCACGGACGGGAGCGCCTCCCTCCCTTCCCCCCCGCCCCGAGCGGCACGAGTAGGAGCGGGGTGTTTTCGGGGAGTGTGCGGCCGCCCCGCGGGGACCTGTGGAATTTCCTGGCCCGCGCCCCGGTCGCCCGGCAGCTGTCAGTCGCACGTGGGGCGGGGAGGCGAGAGGACGGACTGAGAGCCGAAGGCGGTAAGCGCACACGGAGGATCGGAAAGCCGGAGAGGCAGCCGTGGGGAGGCCGGAGGAGGCGACCGGCAGGGTCGAGAGAGGAGCGCGCCCCTTTGGGCTCCCTACGGGAGAGGGCCGGCAGAGGCTCCCCGGCGACGCCGAGGGAGGTTGAATCATCCCCCGTTGTTTGGCGACGCCCCCTCACCGTGATCACAGCAAAAAGTCCAGTCTCTCATGCGCGATAAAATATACGGCCGACGAGGCAAGTGTCGAAGTGTTGAAGGTACTGTTAACAGGCCCGCACGTTTCTCTCACTTCGCGTAAACAGAAAACAATTCTTGAGACAGCATCAATAAACTGAGCATCTCGCAGACAGAGGAAGCAATCCACAGCCGCCATCATACCCCTCCCTATTTCAAATCCTCTTACCAACTGATAAATACTAGACGCCGCGATCGACGTGACCAATCGCTCGTACCAAATCGTCACATACACATAAAATAAAATTCCACTAAGCGCCCCCACCTAAACCCCCACACCGATCTCCAAGAACATCTGCATAAGGACTCCGATGCAAGAGGAGGCGGTAGGAGCCGTTGGTCAATTCACGGGCTGGAGACCCACGTCGGCCACGTCACGGAGCACCTCTTGTGAAGGAGGCGGAAGGGGAGGACACATCTGTGAGTGACATTGCATTCGATTCGGCTCGTTGAGGTCTCGACCTCATCCGTGTGGTGTGAGTGGCATGTGAAGCAGATCGCGGGGCTTGGAAGAGCTAAGTGAGCTTCACTGACAGCACGAAGGAGTTGAAAAAAGAAACCGTATGTAGAAAAATATCTAAGGAATGATTTATAATTAGATCATTTTATAGAGATAGAAAGGTACATAGTATGAATCACCGACGAGAAATCGATAAATCGTTTTTCAAAAAGTTAAGCCGAAGGACTTGAAAAGTGTTTTGATAAGTAAACATTCCTTGAGACGTCAAACCGTCAGTTAATTTGGTATATATTAGGTTTTCTTTGCCCACATCCAGTATAAATTAAAAAGTGATTCTTTCAGAAAGTTTCAGAGATACCCAGCTGTGTCCGGGGAAGAACCGTCATTAAGTATATTTGCGCTAAGCGGAAGTGAAAGAAAAAGAAACAAGTCTTCTGTACTTAGGATGTGAATTGGTGGTTTGAGTGTGAAGAAATAAGGAAAGGGTAAAGGCGAGAAGCAAGACTATACAGTGGGAAGAGCGAAGCCATAAAATCCCGCAAAACATTTACGAGTGGCACCCATTAGCCGAGGGTTTAATTTATTAGCTGACGGGCGGTTGCTGCCGCCGCTGCGGGCCGGGCACGTCGGCCCCCGGCCGCCCCTCACCTTTCCGACCTCTCCGTTTCGGCGCCCCGCCCCTCAAAACCGACACGAGAACTCCCGAGTACGTGACGATTACACGTAATTCTTGACGGACTCCCGGTTGTCGCGAAACGCATCTTCGCTCACCCACCCCAAATGCGGATCGCGAGTCATCGCGACCCTCCGGTAGGCAAAGGGCCACGGGGTATCACACGCTGACGGGGGCACTCTCGCCGAAGAGGATTGAGACGAGTCACCTAGAAGACGAAGCTCTCCTCTCAGTGTTCAAAGACGTGGACTCTTCCCGGAAATAATAGAACAGGGGGTGCGTTATTAAAATCGAGTCCGGGATTCCTGGGGGTGGTGGGTCCACCGGAGTTTCGCGGCACGGGCGCGCGGTTACACCCGAACGGGGAGGCAGAGGAAAAGGGGGAGGGGTTGACCGTTGACTGCGCAGGCGCCCGCGGTCATTGGAAGAGGAGAGACACGAAAAGTTTTTAAGCAACATCCATCCCCCTGCGCGCCCCTCCGTCCTACCAACTCCTTTCGTCCCTTGATGCGTTTCCCCCTCCCGTGAGGAGATTTAACCCACACCACCGCTCATCCGACCGCCCTCTCATCCCACGACCCAACCACCAATCCAACCCTCTCCTACCCTTTCTTCCTCCTTCAGGTTGCTCCTTCCTCCTGTAGAGGGGGAGGATATCCCCCCACACTCCCTCTTCGGCCACAGCCCCACCCTCCTGAGCCCTCCTCTCCCCCTCGCGATCAGCCCCTACCCCGTTCTTCCCACGGGGTCCCCCCCTATCGTATCCCTCCTCCTCCTCCTACCTCAACTCTCACGTCTTCCTCCTCACCTCCCTCAGTCGCGCTCTTGGCCGGCACCTCTATAGACCACCCACCGGCCGCCCTCTGCCACAGTCCATCACTCGGCATCCGATAGAGCGAATGTTCGCTAATCCACCGACACCATCCCGCACACCCCCGCGCCGAAAGGTCGGGCATTAGTTCCCGCGGGGTGGAGAGTTATGCGCTAGGGAGAGGACTTCTGTCGCTCTCTCTCTTCCTCTGGCCTCCCTCTTTGAGCCGGCGGGGAGTTGTGATTCAACCGTGGAGGTGTTCAGATCGTTCCTCGACATTGGATTGTGAAGACGTGGACTACGACACCGACTCATCACGGGTCATAACCCTTGTGTCCCTCCGAAGATGACTGTCATCGGTTTCAAAAAGCGTTTGAGACGTGTCGGGAAACAGGTTCCGAGAGTTATTCCAAAGTTTGAAGCTGGTGAATAAATTTTGAGTTTCAGACTTTGACGCATCCTCAGCGAAAGGAATTGTGGTCGATGAACGACAGTGAACTGAGATAATAAATAAAAAGCGAGTATTGGTGATTTAACCTTTTGGATAGGAAAATGTTCTGAGGCGTAATTCAGTTAGGTTAAAGACGTTTTTGACTGTTCCCCGGAAGGGAGATTTGTTTTTTGTCTACGGGAGTTAACGTACGTTTGTACGTTTACGTGAAGTGAATGCAAGACCCACTATATACTGCAAATATGAGTTCCTATCAGTTCGTTAATTCCCTCGCGGCGTGCTACGGCCAGCAGCCTCAGCAGCAGCAAAGGGGCGGGCAGGATGCCACGGCATCCGTGGCTGCGGCAGCGGCAGCCGCAGCTGCGGCCGCTGCAGCCGCGGCGGCCGGGGGAGGCGGCGGCGGGGGACAGGACTCGTATTACAACCCGAACACAGTGCAGCCCTACCCTAACTGCTACTCTCCCCAAGTGTCACCGCACTACCACTCCCCCTACGGCTCCCAGGCCACTGCCTCGGCGGGCCAGCAATCCCACGTGGGCCACCTGCAGAATGGCAACACGGCGGGAGTGGCCGAATACAACGGACACCAGAGGCTGACTGGCCCGCACCAGCAACACCACCCGCAGCAGCACCACCAACAACAGCAGCAACACCACAACCCACACCAGCACCACCACCCTCAGCAGCTCCCGAGCGCGAACTCCAGCCCCGGGGCCCCCACGCCCCCGCTAGTTCCTCAGGCCCCAGTGCTGCCGCTCACGCCCACCAACGTGGGCGTAGCGGGAAAATACGCGACGGACAATACGGCCAGCTCCCCGCAGGACCTGAGCACGACGGGGAGTTCCGGGGCGGGGGGCGCGGGGGGACCGCACGGTGGGCATCACCCCCAGGCGGGTCCGAGGAGCCCCAACGAGCACCAGGGGTGCCCGGCGCCCTCAGCCCCGCAGCCGCCCGCTCCCGCGGCATCCGCCTCCGCGCCGCAGGTGCCACCGCAGCCATCGGCCGCGGCTGAGGCTGCGACGGCCCCGCGCACGGCGGCGGGCGCCGGGGAGAGCGGAGCGACGGCAGGAGGTGTGGCCTCCAAGACGGCGTCTGCGGCCAACTCCGCCTCGACGGGCTCCTCGCAGCAAAGGCAAACCTCAAGCCAAAGCTCCACCTCATCCACTTCATCCACGTCCTCGTCGACGTCATCCTCGAAGCAGCAGGGCTCCTCCTCGAACAACCCGCCGCACATTTATCCGTGGATGAAGAGGGTTCACCTCGGCCAAAGTAAGTCATAAGAGGAGGCATTTCCATCGATCAGGAAATTACTCGTAGTCAATTTGAAGATTCCTTCCGACAGGAAAATGCAATATTTCTCAAGGCATTGCTACTATTTATAATATAGTAGCCACTTTATACACTGAGCGTATTCTACTAATAGAACTTTCAGTTGATGCCGGAATGAAATCAGTTTAGCTAATTTTTAAATGTTTTATTAGCATCTATCCGATATCGGTACCTTTCGTATTTTATCAACGCAAACCATGGGATTGCACATTTACCGTGCATGACCTTTAAATCTCAAGTCGATAATGGTTTTGCAATTGGTATTTGATATATCCAGCTGCCGTAATAGATAGAAGTGTCCATAAGAGCTTTTAGTAGGTAATATAAATGTGATTTTTTCTTTTTGTACCAATTTTACAAGAAAAAGGGATGCGCCGAACAATTTGACGTCCAGTTTTGTTAGCACTTAAAAAAAATAATGAAATAAATCAATTTCTTCATAGCAAATTTCCTTAAAATTAAAAATGGTTTTTCATATATATTCTCTGTAAAATATTTAATTTCTAAAAATACGATTGACAGAAATTAATGTGATAATTGCCTTCATTTAGGAGTTCATTTCACTGACCGCATATTTATAAATAAGAAACCATTAATTTTGACTTCTGTCTTCTTCGACTTCCACGAAAGATCCATTCATCCTTCGCACGATAGGTCTGTGCTCTAGTGCACTCCTTTGCCTGGCCGGCATTGGACCGATCAATCAAAATAGAGTTAAACCCATTGATGGCACATGGAGTATTCGTGAAAAATGCATCAACTCAAAAAGCAAACCACTTGCATCAAATCACGATAGGGGAAGCATGAGATGGCAGGCCGAAGCGAAGGAGTAGAGGGTAGCTGGCGGAATACAAGGGAAAGACGAAGGGACTCGCGGGCAAATGGCATTCCCATTAGCGTCCTTTTCCCCCTTAATGCGTCCCCGTCACGCGACGCTCCCTATTCCGTCAGTCCTCTGCTGAAAGAGAGGGAGACAAACGTTCTAATTTTCCATCAAAAAATACACGACCCGGGATGAGAATTATGGTGCCGTGGTAAACCGGGCAAAGCGATCGAAGAAATTTCATACCCATACTCGTTCGGGAATATAAAGTATTAGCCTCGGACAGTTTCGTATTGTGCTGTCGCCCCCTTCCCCGCCGAACGATGGATTTATATGCCGTGGGCTCCCGCCATGCGGCACAGGTTGCCAAGGCACGGGTTGAAGGCGGGCGTACAAATCTCTGACCCGCGGAGCGCAACTCCCTTGATGTGTTTCGGATTGCGGGCGGCGGGCCGTGTATCGCACGGCTCGATCGTGTGCCCCATAGCCCTGAAGAGCCCTTGTCTCGTTTGATCTAGTGCTGTTTAAACGGCGGAGGGGGTTCCTTCACTCCCCGAGTTACCCACCACGATCTCGTTTGCGGAGAAGGTTGTGGTTCCTCCTTGCGGACGAATCCAAAGATAACCATCCTCACCTTCCGTCCCCCATCTCCCTCCCCTTATCCCGTTCAACCCTTTAGTATATCTACCACTCACAATTTCACCTTATCCTCCCCTTCACTCCCTGGAATACTCCACTTCGTCTTCTGATTTTTGTCCTCTTGCCGAGAGCAGGATCAGCTTAATTCCCTCCCCAGGAAAACTTCCCATCCTTTCAGGCATAACTCCAGGCCTACAGAGTCCTACGCACCGAATATTTTCCGGTCCAACCCTCTTGTCATTCCATTGTTCATTCGCTGCTCTTTGGACGTCATGTTGTCATTTCGGGAGGGGGGGGGTCAAAATCTTTTCTTTCTCATTCCCTCCCTCTCATTCTTGATTTCCTTTCGACTCACACCACTATACCACGAGACGACCCTTCAGCTCGTCCCCCCGCGCCCACCCCGATCTTCTCACCCTCCTCTCCATCGCCACCATTCCCATCATCCCCCGCCAAACTCACCCCTCCCTTGAGCCCCTCATCCCCTTTGTGTGTGCCCCCTGCCACGGCGCAAACTCGCACACGCGCTTGGAGGAGGAAGAAAGGGAAGAAGAAAATGCGCCGAGGAAGAAAGAGAGAGATGCCGAGAGGAAAAAAAGTGGGAAAGAGGGAGAGGAGAAGAGTTTGTGGGAGGAAGCGATGGGAAAGAGGAAATGAATTGCGAGAAAGGGGTCGAGGATGGGGAAGCAACCATAAAACTTGCTATAGTGGAACGATTAGGAACCATTTAATCGTATCCAAATGAATATGTTTTAAAATTTTACACGCGTTTTTTTCGATAAAATTCATGACTCCGGATTCATTAGATTTTGAAATTTTAATGAACCTCCTAAAAACGTTTTTCCTTTCAATCAGACATTTTTTACACCGATGTCTTTAATTATTTACCATCAGAAATCAGTAATCAGAATAATGACGTTAGATTTTCAGCATGTTTAATTCGCAGACCGCATTTACAATGGTTTATCTCTCCTGGCTCAATATGTGAGCCAGATAAATACACTTTCTCAGATTGTTCAAAATAAATTCATGTCCATCACTATCCTACTTAGAACAGCATTTTAACATTTCACCCCGTCCATTGAACCTTCATCATTCTTCTTGAACGAATCCTGTCCATTATTTTCAACTCTTTTTTACTTTACTTCACCTCTCTCTTATCAAATATTTAATAATATAAAATATTATTAGCATATATCATCATATTGGAAGCATTGTGACACATCTTCTTCATTTCCTAGCTCGGCTCACAAATTACCCAAACAAGAGAGGATAAGCAGTCGCTTCCATCCTTCAATGCATCCCTAAGACAAGGATATAAAATACAGGCACAAATTCTTTCCTAAAGAAACTTTATCGGTGAATCAATCATTTGACACACCGATTAAATTACATTTTGTTCATAATGCCTGGGTCATTCAAAGTAAGTTTTTGAAACGCCTTCATCAAGCCTCCAAGGTGTCGCTTTGTATGCGCATTTATATTTCCTCTAAAACTTTTAATTAGAGAAAATATTTGCGCGTCCTCTCCAAGTATATTAGTTCTCTAATAGCTTCAAATTAGATTCTTAACATAATATTAAGGAGAAATTAAATAATTACAAATAGATAATATGTGAGTAATATTATACAAAAGAATTAGCAGAAAGTAGACTATTTATCCATTTAAATCATCTGTGTTATTATAATATCATATCCTAATTTCGTAAAATCGAAGGTTACATGATTTGAGTACTTAAATGGTGGAATGGCTCACAATAAATAAAAGTAAAAGAATCTCGAAACGCTGAAATTTGTTTTGAATCAGCCGTGGTTGACATGTGCAGTTAAATTCTTGGGAGCCTAATCTGATAGACCAAGCATTAAGTCAAGTGTCAGTATGAAATTAAGAAGCTTGAGGTTGAAGACTGGAAGAAAAGGAGAACTTGGAGCATTTGGGTGAGCATGTTGTGCTCGGGTTTTGAAGGCAAAGAATACCACGAGCCGGAAAGGAGTGAAGAGGGTGGGAGCAGAAAGCATGCAGAGAGAGAGAGCAAGAAAGGAGAGTGGTAGGATGAAGATGGGGTGTACCACTGCTGGAGCCGGAACAAGTGTGGTGTGGGCATTCGGGGTTTGGGCATCTACAGTGTGGAGTGGGATGGGATGACGGGGAGGTTAGAACTTTTGCTGTCTGGCCGGTACATAAATCAAAGCAACAACGGCAGTGGAAGAGGGAGGGATATGGGGGCGGATCAGGGGTGGACGTTAGGGAGGAGGGTGAGGCTATCGTATGGATGGGTATGGAAGAAAGAGGTTCTAAGGGGAAAAGGGGGATGTGGGTGTGGGAGAAGATGAGCAGGGGAGATGGCAAGCGAAGGGGAGGGGTGAATGGAGGGGTTGAAGTTGGAGGAGGGTTGATGGTGTCCGAGAGATGCAGAGTAGCCGGTGGAATGCGGGCCACAGAGCCCCCTTCATTTCACTCGCACGGAGGTCGTGGACGCGATTCCGCCTTGTCTCCTTAGATACGGTTGTTCCAAGAGGTCGATGGGCGATTGTTTGATCGGCCCGACGGAGGACGCGCCCGCCGTCTAGGAGGGGTCCCGTCTCCCGACGCGCGCTAAGGAGCATCGCGGTGGGGGCCGTGGGACGACGGCCGCGGATTCAAAGGCCTTTTCGCGGAGGCGGGGGCGGGTGAGGTGGATGCGAGAGGCGGCGGGCGGTTTCGGCCGCAGAGGGGAACCTCGCTCGCCGGCTCGGCGCACCACCCGCCGCTCGGTCAGTCGGTCCGAAGGGAGCATGGTTTACGACTCGAAGCGCGCGCGTCCGTTGCCAAACAATGGGAAAAGGGATATCTTCCTTGTGATTTTTTTCGTTCCTTCGGCCGTTCTGTGTAACGGACAGGATCCAAAGGCGGGAGTGAGATGCCTCACTCCCGCCTTTGGATCGTCTTCGGGGGTCGGGGGCGCATAGGTGGATGGAATCCGTGGCCCGAGGTCGATGCAAAAGAAACGCACGTCCGGGTAATAGAAGAATTCAACGCAATCGAGGTAGATGTAGCTTCGAGGGACAGAAAACATGGAAGAAAATGGAGGTCTCATAACGAAGGTGAAAGAGTTTCTACTTAGAGAGCTAGAATTTATCTTTTAACTAGGTGACGTTTCCATTCGCAATTTGGCCTTGGCTTGCCAGCTTGGTAAATTCTCCTACAATATCTCACCATGAAAGATCAATCATCTAGAAATGGAAGGGAGTAATGCTTTACAACAAATTGAGGTAATATATTATGTCTGAAATACGCGCGTATATTATCTAAATATTTTCGACGCGTCTTCTCCTTTAAATTTCCTTTCTTAGCCGATAATATTTTCTAGCAGCATTGATGGATTATAAATGAAAATATTAATGAAATAATTTTTGCTCCATATTCTAAAAAACACTCCCGATGCATCTATGTGCAGTGGTCAATTATCGTATGGGGCAGTCCAAGAACTATCTAGGTACGTTTTTTGTGACACAATTTCAATTACAAAGAAACGTCTCAACTCGGGTAGCTACCGTTAAATACCTAATCGCTTTAGAGAATTAACCTTCATTTACTTTCAACTACATGCGAGTGATATCTGATGCTCAGAGAGTGATCAAGAAATCACGGAAAGAGAGATGATGAAGTATCCAACAGGCAGTGAGGTCTGCGGGCTGGGGAAAGTGGGAGAGTAAATAAACCATAAAGAACGTCATAAGCGATGACCTCACCCGCCTCGAGGGGATTTTCGCAAATGAAGTCGATCCATTTGTATAGAGAGACCGGGGAAGACATAAGAAATGTGGCAAGGGAGCGGGGAGAGGGGAAGAAAGCGGGAGAGGTTTACGCGGACACAGGATGGGAGGGTATTACGGGGTAAATCTTCATCCCCGTCCACCAACCACCTCTTCTCTCCCGCAGGAGTTGTCAACCGCTTATACGGGAGAGAGGAGTTTACACGTCATGCCGACCCGGGGACCACGGCAGCACAGGTACACAAGGAGCGGTGGATATATATGAGGCCGGTCACGTGTCAGACGCGTGGATTGATATCTCTCGAGGAGAGAAAAGAAGTGGGATGGATCGGGGGATGAGGGGAGGGTTACGTGGAATGCTTCGACCGAAGACATTTTAGCGTCCCCCCCCCCAATCTCCACTCGAGAGGCTGTAATTCGTAGGCACAAGCACACACAAACACATATGCCTATTGTGCGCATGGCGCCGTGGTGTTGGGTTTCCACAAAAAATTGAACACCCCTTGAGTGGAAACCGTCGGCAGTGCCGACCGAAATATTTCGCCTTTTGGCAATTTAGCCACCGGGGATCCGGGAACATCAAAAAGATTTTTTAGACTTGCATTGATAGCAACGGCCAGAAATCATCTCAAGGTGTTCTCATGTTTTGGTGACTCAATTAAAAGGCCACGCGAATCGCAACGCATTTAAGATTATTTCACATAAGCTCTCCGTGATCGATGTAATCTAATAACATGAAAGCAAATACCATTCCCCATGCAGTGGTATCAAAATCACTCAATGAAGAAGTCCCAAAAAACCAGGGACAGCTGGAATAACATATTTGTACTTTCCAAGAACATTCAATTAAAATACTTGTGTGTTGATTCAAAATCAGGATGACCAAACATAAAAATATGATATATCGTAGAATCATCATACAAATTTAAAGACCATGGACATATAGCCTTACACTGCTAAGGGCATAATTTTATACATCATTTATGGGTGCATCTATAATTGCCTATCAACTGATTTTCTGTGGCACAAGTTAAAATAACCATGCATAGTCATTTTCCAATAAGTGTTATTATATAACGCCAGCTGCAGACATATTCATTTAATTTAGTGGTCATAGGAAAATAACTCTTCATCGGACATGAGAAGTTTGCGTTTCTACAGAAATTATTTTGAAGAGAGACCAATAAACTCCCACAGAGCTTAGCAGAGTTCACCTTGACGGAAGAATCAATAACATAACTCAAGATAAACCAGTTTGTTTAAGTTTACAAACAAAAACAAGAGAATTCTTATACGCTTGGGCGGATTTCGAGTGGAAAGCTAGAGCTGAATTCAGGACGAAGGTTTTGCATGAAGAGATGGCTAAGCAACGTTTCCGGAAGATGAGAACCAAGGAAATCAAATTCGATCCGGGACTCTCGGACCGTCGCCGAGCTAAAGAAAGCGAACAGTTTAACGCTTTTGTAAGGAGAATGAATCGTTCCATCTCGTGAGAGAGAGAGAGCGAGCCGGTCGGCCTTCCCGCGGTCTCATAATTTCGCACGCGCAGATGAGCTCCGTGTTTTTGGTCCATGTACACTTTAACTCATCGGGCAATGTTTTCATTCCCCCGCAGTTGAAACGATCTTTCATAACGGGCCACGAAAGATGGATGAGGACGCTGGCGAGCGGGGAGTGGGGCAAGAGATGGGTGGGGGGGTGGAGGCGACAACCAGAGGGGGGGAGATGGGGAAGAGTGAGAGGGAAGCTGCAAGGGACTCTCCCTGTGGCAGGGGGGAGAGAGAAAACGAGCTAGATGGAGAGAGGGTAGAGGGACAGACATTGGGTACACACGAAGGGGTGGGAAGTGTAAAGAGTGGGAAATTAGTAGTACATTTGGCGGGTTTAAATTGGTGCAAAGTGCGTCATTGCAAATGAAATGCGCGAATAGGAGGAAGAGAGAGATAGGGTGGGATGGAGGAGTGATTTGGGGGAGAGAGGGAACGTTTGAAGGCTCATGGGGAGAGGGGTTTAATCGGTGAAGGGTGCGAGGCCCGGTTTGAGAGTGGAGGGGGGTGGGAAATTAAGAAAGAAGGAAACATAAGCAGGATGGGAAGAGGGGATACAAGGGGCATGTTTGAAAGGGGCGTGAGGTCAGGAAGATGCAAAGTATTTCGCGATGCAGGTGTGGGGTGAAAGTGGAGATGCAGATGAGATGGTGGTGCTGGGGTTTTGGAGGGGGTTTTTCGGTGAACAGGACAGAACGAGTGCAGCAAAGGGTTTTCCCTGTTCTTCACGGAGGGTGAGGGGAGAAAGTGTGGGGAGTGAGGCAAAATTTACGACACGGCGAAGTAAAGGGCTGTTTTGAAATGGGAAGGGCTTGTGAGAAAGGAGGGGAAGGAAAGGGTGTAAGGGGTTAAAAAGGGTGTAAAGAATTGTGGAGGAGGGGTGACTCTCGGGAGGGGCGAGTGGAGGACGAAGATGTGGTTTTTAAGCTGCTCCCGTAGGTTAAGGACGAGTGAAGTGTGAGTTTTTAAGAGCATCGGCTGAAAGGTTGGGGACTTATGGGTAAGCGAGCCCAAATAAACGACAAATAAAACAAACAAGTTTGGGAATGGATGGCCAATGTAGCTATGCCTGTGGCAATTTCGCTCGTGCTTGAAATTTTTCCGAAGGTCAAGTGAATGAAGAATGGCTGAGGAGTGTGCGAGTGAATAGTGAGTAAGGTCTTGAGAAATAGGGCAAGGCGGAGGAGGAGTCGAGGGAACGTTAGGGCGACATAGAGGAGGAGAGAGAAGATTCTGGAAGGTTTCCCCAACAACTTAATCAAGTGTGCTGCTGGTAGGGATTGAAAGTCACTCCACCCCAAGGGTTGCAAAGTTTAATTTTCTGAAGCCGATTCAGCTTTACAGTGAAACTAAATGCTTTGTTTATTTTCAGAAAAAGAAGAAATATACAAAATTAATGGACTATTTTCAAAGATTTTTTTCAAAAATGCTTCTTTTGGAAACAACTTCACCATGGGTGTATTTTTTAAGCCGACAACTTTGAGGGAAGTGGGAAGTAATCAACTTAAATAATTATTCCCTTAAATACTATTTGCACTATGATACAGTATAATTTATTTAAATGGATTCAATTTCATTCCATTGGGTCACTCCTGATTAACTGCTCTTGATGTAGAAATGAATTCTTTTTATAATAATTTTATCTTAAAAGTTTTGCTGTTTCAATAGCCACGTCGCTTACAGATCGGACGGTTATAAAGAAATTAGAATTAAATTTCAGACGGTGACGTAATAAGACGTATTTTATATCTACTGCCATATGCTCACTTACAGGGAAAGCAGTTATTCATGTAAATTTTTTTTCATTCCCAAGATATAATATTGGGTTCTTGTATAATCAAGAGCTTAACATATCAAGTCTTTAACATATTTTAACAAAATTTCAATTTATCACCCCCGATTCGAAAACCTCCTGCCAGAGATAAATATGTGAGTGTAGCACTAGCAGAAGGACCTGACCTCATACTCAAGGGTTTGTTCAAAAGGATACTTCATCGCGTATTAAGAGGCCAACGAGGTCAAAATTATTCGATAACAATTAATAAAATTAGCCTACGATATAACATTCTCAGTCTGGTTTACTGAGGGTGCCGTCAGAAAGCGATTTGCCCCAGTGGCAACAGTGTACGCGCGAATGTTTGCGCGTTCATGTGTTTAAGGGGGCTTTGGTATGCATGTTTAGTGAAGAGTGTTGTTTTGGGGTGGGGCCAGCAGGGCGGATGAAGAACGAGAGGGGGCGGGGGGCGCAGCAGAAAGGAACAGAAAAGGAGGAGAGGAAGGGAGACGTGGTAGGGGGGAAGGGAAGCCCCCTTTCGTTTGCTCCTCTCGGTGAGGTTGACTCTCAGACTCGCTTGCCATAAATAACGGAAGGATGGTTGGATGTGGGCCTGGAAAAGGGTGGGGTGGGGTGAAGAGATGCTCCTCTGGGGTGGGACCGACAGAATGGGGGGAGAGGTGAACGTTGGGGGGGAAGGAAAAAGGGGGGAGGAGGAGGAGAAGAAGAGAAGCTGGGGAGTGGAACCCGCGTGTGTGGTGGGATTTTTGGGAATAGAATGGAAACGTTGGGGAAAGAACCCAGTTATAGAATGGCCCTGTTGAGTCGAAAAGCAGAAGAGGTCTCTCTCTCTCTCTCTTGCAGGAGATAATGGCGGATGGGTACATTTGTCTCTCTCGAAGGGGCTCGGGGTAAATTGACGTGAACTCTGTTGCTCAGGAGGCGCAGGTTCCAAAATTTTGGGAATACGCTGGAAAATCGTTGAGCATCCGCTGAAAAAGGAACGCGGATATTGAATCAATTAAAATGACATTATTTAATTTTTAATTTTTTTATGAGTAATATCTGTGTTTTATTGGGTCGATTGAAATATTTATGATCGCCAAGTAATTATTACACTAATGAGTTTCCTCAAACACAATGTCTTGAAAAATATAAATTTTCACCACAACTAGCTCTATCTAAATTTCTAAAATTTAGTCTTTAGCAGATACACAAAATCGCTTGGCTATATTACTTACATTAATCCATGTACACTTATAAAACTTTTAAACATATTTTTAAGAAGAAACGGAGCACCCACGATCTTCGTCAAATCAGTTTTAGATGCCTCCTTAAAATATTTTCATATAATATGGTACTAATTTCACGGCATATATAGCGGTAAATATGGAAATTACCCTTGTCTGAATTAGAAAATTAGTCTTAGTGATATTTATAATAAGAAATATAAAGAATGCGGCTTCCTCTCCGATGATAGAACACTTTTAGTTCACAAAATATAAAAGGCAATGAATAACATTGCATATTAGATAGGAATACTTGGCTGCCTATTACATAAAATTCCTCAAAAATCAACTGAAATTCCTTTTCTTTTCGTCATATTAATAAATTATGGAAAATAAATGAGAATATTATAAAAGTATATTCTCGTATTCGCAAAACTTCATGATTTTCTACCGTAAAAATAACGGTCAGAAAAACTACTGGAATTTTTTATTGACATGACATTGCATTATGAATTTCTAATAAATAATGCCACAAAAATGTGCACTGACTATTAAACATTGAAGTGAGACATTGATAAATTTAGTGCAATGCGGAATAAAACATTTGTTCTCAAGAGTCAGAATCATGTTATTTGTACTCGGTCCCCGATCATCTTTATTACTTATCTGAGCCTTAAATCCCGAACAGACTCGTCACTCATTCGTTGCGATAATCATAATTGATAATAGTTTGTAATATTCAATTACAACCAACATGAACAATTGGCTATACTAAATATTATCATAATATATTTTTGTCAACTTCAAAAGAAAGAATTTTAAATAATCAATAATAAGTGACCCAGCACTGGTAGTTAAACTAAAAATAGCAAATACCTTAATTTAAAGAGAGAAAAATAATCAAATATTTGCTGAACTTCATTTGAAGCCTAAATTTATCATATTTGATAAATAATTGATCAAAGGTAAAGCTTTTATGAATTAACTCTCATGCGTTTGTTTTGCTATTATGGCAATATCATAATATTTTTCATTAATATTTTGTTTTTGTCGAGAAAAATACTAATTTGGAACGGTTTGCATAACAATTTTTAAAGATAAAGTCTACTGATACGTACTTTTAACCCCTTAAATGTTTTCGATGGTTTCTGGCTCAACTTTGTGGAAGTCCAATAGAAATTCATGATTTTTTCAGACTCGATGAATTGGCTCGAAATTTTCTAGTGTTTATATTTTACTTGCAATTTGAGACAAAAGGCTGATTTTTGCATACGTACTTTCTTTAATGGCATTTAAAATTAATTTCTCGAAGATTATGCGTGTATATTCAATACTTGAATTTGCCACTAGTACTAATTGAACTGAATTAATATGAAAAAAACACTATAAAAGTGGAAATATGTCGTCCATTGATATAATACTTCAGCATTTTGTAATTATAACTGACATGTATTTAATTGATCTTTTTTGCATTCTACCGGAGGATTTAAATCCATTCTGTAGCATCAGGGAAACTAGCTTTGCGCCGAGTCGTGATTGTGGTTGTCAACAATGTACTATAAATTTCCGTAAACCATTGCGCCTACTAATGTTACATAACCATAGGCACTTTATAGGTCTAACCGCTTTCATTGCCTAAGGTTATCAACCTACAAGTTAAACTCTTTTATTCTCACTCTCGCATTTCATTATAGATGTTTCAAGAAAGTTAGTTAAGAGACTGCTATAATTCCTACATCTCTAAATGCACTGACAAAAGAAGATTTATACTCAGTAATCAGGTCATTGTGGAATTTATAGCTTAATATCTGTGGCTAGCCAATGGGGACGTCTCTTGCTTTTCATACCCCTTCACTAACATGTAAGAGTTCATTAAATGAAGGAATGAATGTATTATTCCACTGTTCTTAATTTTGGTACTACTACTTTGGCGTCATCATCAGGTACCTGATGATGACGCCAAGGCGCCGCGTAATGGTTAACTGAAATTTATCGTACATTTTTGACAGCTATAATCACGATTCAGCGTAAAGCTAGTTTCCCGTATGCAAAAATAAATGGGTTTGTATTCTCTGCAAGAATGGAAAAAAGATCAATTAAATACAAGTTAGTTATAATTACAAAATGCTGAAGTTTAGTGTCAATGGATGGAATATATTTACCTATCTAGTGTGTTTTTTCATATTAATTTAGTTCAGTTGGTACCGTATCGTGGTGAATTCAAATACTGGATATATGCGCATAATCTTCGAGAAATTAAGTTAAAATACCATTAAAGAAAGTATATGAAAATTAGCCTTTTACCTTAAATTGCAAGTAAAATATAAAACACTAGATCATTTTGAGCCAATTCATCGAGTCTGAATTTTTCAAGAGTCGTGAATTTCTATTGTACTGCAGTAATTTTGAATTGTTTCGAATACTGCATTAACATGAAGAAAGTATTGAGTCCATGTTTGCACATGGATATATAAAATCAGTAGCCGCGTAAAAAACACATTAATTTCTTATATTTATCGATTTTCATTAACTTTAATTGTACTGTGTTCAGAATTCGCATAGCTTCGGTTACTTTCTTATGGTGCTCATTTAGTCAGTTTATAAATACTACCTTGATCAAAAATTTCCCGGAATTTATTCAGAAAATTAAAAATACAAGTTTATTCATCTAAATCTATATTGTCCCCTTCAAAGTAATCCCCATCGACTGCAACACACTTATGCCAGCGCTTGATCCAATCCTCGAAACATTTTTTATATTCGGTTTTCGGTATGTCCATCAGTGCTTCCTGCGATTTTTCCATTACTTCCTCTCGGCTGCTAAAACGCGTTCCCCGTAATGGTTTTTTAACTCGATTGAACAGAAAGAAGTCACAGGGAGCCAAATCAGGTGAATTCGGTGGCTGTTGGATGGTATTTGTTGCATTTTTCGTCAAAAAATTACGAATAATGATAGCACTGTGCGACGGTGCGTTATCATGGTGCAAAATCCACGAGTTTTCTGCCCACATTTCTGGTCTCTTTCGGCGAATTGCTTCACGCAAACGTCTCATAACGCCCAAATAATACTCTTTGTTTACTGTCTGGCCTTCTGGCAAAAATTGATGATGCACTACACCGTTGTAATCCATGAAAACCGTCAGCATTGCCTTCTTTTTTGACTGAAAACGACGTGGTTTTTTTGGTCTCGGCTCATTTGGTGAACGCCATTCACTTGCCTGATGTCTGGATTGCGTGTCGTACTCATAAACCCACGTCTCGTCTCCAGTAATGATCCTTTTGATGAATGTGGGATCGGATTCAGCCTCGCAAATCATGTCTTTTGCGACGTCAACACGGTCTCTTTTTTGCATGAAATTGAGGTCTTTTGGAACCAACTTTGCTGCTACACGACGGAAACCCAAATCATTAACCACAATGTCTTGGGCGGATCCATAGGCAATGTTCAAGTCCTCCGCTATTTCTCTGATGGTTAATTTGCGGTTATTGACCAACATTTCTTTTACTTTATCAATTTTTTCACCGACTTTCGATGTCGATGGTCTGCCACTGCGTTCATCATCTTCGATTGACTCACGACCACTTCTGAACCGCTCGTGCCACTGGTAAACGACCGTTTTTTTTAGAGAATCGTTGCCGAAACACTTTTCCAACATTTCCAACGTCCGTGCGCCACTAAATCCGTTTTTTACGCAAAATTTAATACAAGTTCGTTGTTGCAAATTTAAATCCATTTCTGAAATTGTAAAAAATCGCCAACACACACAGAGATAGATGTACTCTTGGCTACGTAACTTTTGCAAATGTCAAGTTATGACACTAAGATTTAAAGGGAATATCAACAACAGATGTACCAATTTAACAAAAAAAAACAGAACTCAAATCGGAACGATGGGAGCGCCACACGGTGGTTATTCCGGGAACTTTTTGATCAAGTAGTATGCTCGCGGGGTAGATGAATATATGCTTAGGTAGTAAATATTACTGCTAAATGCCAAAACGCAGTTTTTAAATGGTAGCATATAGCCTGAAGGTAAATATTCAACGATAAAAACAGCGTCATTACCTGAGACGGGATAGCAAATCAACCTTCAGTTTTCCCAGATGACACGTTATTAACCTAACTACGAGACCACTCAATTTTTGAGACGGAAGTTTTTATAGATGTGATAAATTTTGTAAAATAATTTATATGTATAAAGCTTATACCAATGACTACCTTGTACTGTCAACTCTTTTTATGTAGTGTAGACTAACCAGTATTTAAGATCTTGAAAAATCTCAATATGGCATCTATTTATTTTCACAAGCCTTGCAATTTTCTCTGGGTAAAAACTTTCCCAGCCAAATTTACCACTTAATTTTTTTTCATATTGCTTCATATTGTGCAGATTTTCACATTTTTTATATCTGCCGTGACAATTGTATACTAGCATTTTAATATTGTTAAGTATATTAAAATTGTGCTTCCTGGCGTTTTACTGCAAAATGTGGTCAGCTGATTTCTCTAAAACTCAGCTTAATCTCTCGGAAATAAACAAACTTCAATTAAACTAATTGTGAAGCCAGAATGAAGCAACGTTAGTTAATCTTTAACTGGAATAGTAAAAGTATACCTTCTACTTCACGAAAACAATATATAACTGTCCGGAAAGGATTCTCAAGTAAATCTAAGCTGTTCATCTGTCTTCCGGAAATTTCTACATTGATCAATTTCTGTCTTCATTGTCACAGATTCTGCAATTCGTTTATTGATGCGATCACATGTTTTGGGTCTATACAAATATAACTCATCGCCATTTTATTTCACAAAGGAATATTATTTTATTCTCTATTTTGCCACTTTTTTATATTACGACATGTTATGTTAAGACAACTGTAAAAAATGTTCCTAAATGAATGAAGAAGATTAGTATTAAGCTTCACGTTTGGAAACAGACCGGAGAGATCTCGTGTATCAATTTTATGAGTAATAAATCTCACATTCACACTCATTTAGTAGGCCGGTAAATCGTTTTTCTAGTTAACTGCGCGGAATTTATTACTACATGAGTTTCAGGGGATGGTATTAGTTTTGTTCTTCAATAAACTTTTTAAAATTTCGCTAAATAGAATCGCTAAATTGGTATCTGAAATACGATGCGAACTTCATCGCACCCGTCATGCGAGCATTTGAGTTAACCAAAATACGCGGGCGTCGATCAACTAAACGAATTGGCATCTTAAGACGAATGGCAGCTATCAAAGAAGCAAGCTTCATTGCACACACTAATAGTTGACCCTTCAGGATGGCGATTAGAATGTGTACTGTTCTGAAGGTGTGCCGCAATTTGTATCAAGTAACCATAAATATGTCGGTGGCAAATTGAGACAACTATTTTGCCACAGTGGTCGTCAGGAGATTTAGCCACTGCGGACATAGGCATATCTAATCTTTTATTCATTTCCGTCGTGTTCAAATTCGTCCGTTCTTTTAGATCGCTTATCATCAACCTCCCCTCCGCTGTATATCATTAACATGAACTTCTGCTTCAAATTATACAAGAGCCAAAATACGCATATCTTGTCTAAATGCAAGTATATAGGTTTTGCGGTGGCTATCGAATAGAATCGATTTATCTGAGGATTGTCAAAATAGAGTCAATCGACTTAACTGTGAGATTATGATACTTGGGTCAGTTTCACAAAAGAGTATAAGGACAATAGCGTTCCCCTATAATTAACTGGTGGCAATATTTTTAACGCTAAAATAAACACAGAAAAATGTCGTAAATGCATTTATGGAATCTAAAAAATTAATTCGTGGAAATGTTTTCTTGAAATGATTAATGCTGATGGTCTATATACATGTACATGTGGCGGTTTTTGTACTTTGAACGGTTAGTTCATTCGCAAAGAAATTTTCAAAAATGTCCATTAGTTGTCATCACTACCGGTAGTTTCTATTTGTACAGTAGCCTTATTTCTCATATATTAATTGTTTTATCGATGCGATGTTCCCATAGTATTAAAATTGACTTCAACTTCAATCCATAAGATTTCATTCCGAACCAATCTTACATCCCCACGCATCCTCGATCTCAACAACTCAAGTTCACTTCCTACCTCTCCCCGTTTTCCAATCGACCCCCATCCACTTCCGTTATTCATACAACTGCTATTCCCAAAACTCTTGCGCGGGAAAACCAACAGCCAAACGTACATGAATAAGAAATCAAAGGACGCTGTCCGGAGCTCGCTTAAACGCGACCGAAAACTCCTTTTCCGAGGCCCAAGGGAGAAGTTAATATATGGGCATAGGTAAAAGCCGGAGATCCCCTTTCTGCCTTCCTGGCTCTCAGTCTTATAAAGCCCAAACTTAAGCTTTTTATTTCCACCAATGTATCTGCATGGTTTCGGATCAAGGTCAGAATCACTCTTGCTATTCGAATTGATCGAAATATAAACACAAGAACGGTTATTCAACTGAGACGATGGCGCAGCGGTGTCAATCTGGATGTGCAGGTGGATAATCGATCGAATGGACGCAATATGTTGGCATGCCATTATCCTCCAATATATGCAAGGCCCCACCATCTCTTTTGCACGTTACATTCTTGCTAGGGTTTTTTTTTTGTTTTCCTTTTAAGAGTTAGAAAAGCTTGATGGAAAAAATCAAGCGTCGACGCAAGAAGTTACAGTGGCACGATCTGACATATGACGATATCTGTTCCCTATTATAATATTTAAAAAGCTTGGTGAAACTACAGTAAACCCCATCTTTACATAGAATTAATCTTTTCAAAAGGTCATCAAATTGAAAGTTTATTGCTAAACACTTGTGACTGGTAAGTGAGATCATGTCACCATAAATTTCAACACCATCACTGAGAGAAGTACCAGTACTTCTAAAGGGTGAAGAAATACCAATACTTCTTCACCCTTCAAAGCATATATTTCATAAAAAATTCAAGCAACTAAAGTTTTATATTTTCAGTTTGACGCATTATATATTTCTCAAGGATTAGGACCGAAACCGTTAATTTTGCTTCAACATTTTAATTAGATTTATACTGCCCCTTTCATTAATATGAATTTTAGTTTTATCGCGATCCTGTTATCATGCAATGTTTTTCCCATAATATCAGCTTTATCGGCGAAATAAACAAGTAGCATGCTCAAGCAATTACGAAAATAGCTGAGCCAATATTTGTTAATCAAATAATTTTATGCCCACCATTTTACAATTATATGTGAAATGAATACATTGAATGTAGCTAAATGCCTATTGAATACAAACTGAAGATAACACCACCAACGGGAAATACCTATTTAGTAAAATCTGTATTTCTATACTCGAAGTAACTACCACTGTGTGTATGTGTTAATAAAAGATAATTTAATTTTAAAATATCAACGTTTGGTATTTCAGTACCAGCGTGAAATAAATAGTTACATAAACTTACATATTTTTTCTTTATGTCGGTTTTTGACACGTTTTAACCAGTGATGGAATGATTAGAATGGAATCAGATGAAATTTTCAAAGCATTCGTCGGCAAAAGAGAAGACCTCGGCTGGGTAATATGCCCACAATTGCTTTTGTTTATGTTGCAATAGTCTGCATTGGTCTGTAATGTTTCATCGAGATTACTTCCGATATTTTGTAAAAATTATCTTTGGAATAAATTACAAGTATTGAATGAATCATATCATAGTCATAGGCATGCGTTGATACTGATAATTTCAATTTCTCCTCAGTACAAGTGAAATACCCGGTCAGCCTAGATAGCCGTAATTCTGTACGAGACTAGGAGACACATTGCGTTCGATGCCAAAGTGATATGCAGGTTTTATTTAAAAAACCATCCCATGACTTTTGACCGAAATTACTATTTTTATCAGATATAATCAATAAGGTACTAAATTATGCATTTTTAGATAGCATATATTCATTTGGACAAGCTCAGCCACTATAAATATCTCATCCAGGATGAATATGTATAAGTCCAGGTAAGAATTTTTATGGGCACACCGTTTTTAACTAAACATAAATAATTTAGTATTCAAGTCGTATTGTGTACTGTAAAAATCTTGTAAGTTATATGGACTAATGAAATAGATATGCATTGCATGGTCTGTACGCCAAAATATTTTATCATAAAAATTATATAATTATATTGATCATAATATTATTTTTAAGTCCCGGAAATAATTCGAAGTATGCCATGCATATAATATAAATTTCATCAAACAATGGATAGTTTCACATAAAATGCCTGTCAGCATTTTTAATTGAAACGATAACTCTTAATTTCTTTTATTTGTATTACTATGAGGGTTTATATCACATCAGCGCATCCTTAAACTTGATTGTTTCTGGATCATTTTAGTTTATAAATTTCACATATTAAACTATCATTTAATTTCATTCACTATTCCATATGCCTCTATAAACTGCAATTTCTCATTTTAGTTTCACTAAAAAGGAAATTAGTTGCCGATGAGGAGACATTTTATTCTTAAAATTACGTTTTCATTTACATGTATATTTGTAAGGGGCCGCATTTCCATCGTCGTATTGGAAAACGCAGTTATTTAATATAAATAACATTCATATGCTGCATAAATCAGTCACATGAGTATCCAAAAAGCTATGCCGTACATAAAATGAGGTCTACACCAGGTTCTTAGGTTCTTTTTATATATACTTAAATATTTTGTTCCCCCTGACAAGAGCAAAACAGAAGAAACAACGCCTCTTTCATCGGTAGTAAATATAACGAAAGTCAAGTTACATGAATAAATAAACAGCGCAACAGGCAAGTTCAACTGAGAAAAAATCAGTGAGATATTTTCTACTGCAATCACCTTTTTTTAGATTTATCAACATAGAATTTCAACGACAAGAGAGAACGCAAAATTGAAGGAGGTTAAAGTATTTTCATTTAGTAAATAATAAACGTGTGGGATGTCTATTACGACTAGTGTGTACATAAGATCGTGAGGCTTACTTCTGTAATCACTTAATGTTTAAATTCATGTAGAAAAAGGAAATGATTTCACGATACCTATGGATATAAAGAATTCTCTTCTTCGGCGAGCATTAGGTTTATGGGTAATATAAATACACACAAAATGATATAATTGCTTTTACTTTGCTTATACCTCACACATACGAGAATATTTTTTTAAATTAGTGTGGCTTTAGAAGGAAATACGGGAACAAAAAAAGGTTTAATTTCAAATTTGGAGGTCTCCTAGGCATATATTCGAGTATCGCTGTATCTTTTAGGACTTCGACAGACAAACCTATGAGCGCAGTGAAATTCAGATGTTAACGCGGATCAATTTTCTCATTGGAGAATAAATCTCGGTTTGTGGTCAAAACCGAGCTAAAAAATTGAATTTATAGGTATATAATGCCAAACTATGGGTTTAACAAGATTTGACGAAGTTTGAAACAATTCTATTAGGATGAAAAGTTAACAGAATCGGAAGTAATCGTTAAATCTGGAGATGAAGGTTTTAATTCTTATTAGGTTTTATTATCCACAAAAAAACAATACAGTATTCATTACAACTACTTCCTTGCAAAACACATTTCACTATTTTTATGTATCATCATGGAGGCACCTCATGTTGCAGTGAAATGCCTCGTAATCCTGTGTTCTCTGAAATAGTTATATTCTCCTTCTATTTTAACTATAAGCAGAATACTACTTAACTGAGTTTAAAACGATTAGAAGGCCTAAGGAGGTAATCATTAGGAATGAAAACAATTAAATTATAAAATATGATGCTCATTAAAATCATATACGAAAAATTATTTCAGATACTAAAAATGAAAAGAGAATGGGAAGAGAAAAGAAAATATATTTGGTTTCAAATTTTAAAATATTCATCATTTGCACTAATACTATTTAATTAGTCATACTTTGTAAAATATAGTACGGTATAAAGTTGAATACATGAATCATTGCGATAAATTCATACAATAGCAATCGTTTGCCAAGGCTTCATTAAAATTAGGATAACTCTGACGTCTGAGGTTTATTTCTATTTGTTAAGCACCCAAGGAGCTTTCATTGAAAATGTTGTTTTCCATTTACCCGTATAGCATGCAGTGGTAATCAAGTACTTTGCTGAAGTTAATTTGTGGAAAGACAATTTTTCTATGTGATAAAACATTTAATAATCCATATGTTTACAAATCGTAAAATAATTAAAAATCATTCACAATCTGATTAAACACGAAATTGAATATTCACTCCTTATTTATATTATGCCGCATGATTGTTTCAACTTGTTTCCGTGAAATGCGTTGTCCCTTATCATTGGTCAAATGAATTACTCTTAATACATGACTAAATGAAATAATTTGGCATCTTAATCAAAATAAATTTTGAAACACTGTACTAATTCATAGCAATATAAGTAATACAGATATATAATGGAGCTTATCAAGTAATGCAGTGATACATTTACTGTTTTTAGTTAAGAGGAAGAATAAAAAAGTACTGGGTGTTATTCAAGTTTTAATAATAAATTTTAGCCAGTTAATGAACTTTGTATCTTTTCTAAGCCTGACCCGGCGTTCGTGTGCAACCTGTTTAATATTGTTCCCAATAAATAGGGATTCAAAATGTTGTATTCAAGTAGTTGTACGCTAAGCTAAAAGAAGACAAAAAGGTGTATAAAAGTTGACTGCGCGCTACACCTATGTGCAAAAAATCGAAAGGCCTGAGATTATAAAGATTCCAAATATATAAATGTTACATCTATATCATATTATAAAATGTTCTTGCATTGATTTGACTCCAGTTTTGGGTTAGCAGCAGCTGTTGCAATTTGGGACATGTTCAGTTCACCAATCCTACTTCTGATAACGGAAAATGCTTCCCACGAAGACTTTTGCCTATACTTGCTAACATGGTGAAACCACACGAGGTTAGGTCATCTGCAAGCATGAGGTATACACTATACGACGATTCTTAAGCGGTATTAGTGATTTTGCGTTAGGTATAGAATATCTCATTGCATACAATACACTACCTCGCTTGAAATTTTATCGTTATCAAATTTGTATTGCATCCATTGAAAGTTTCAATATTTTTTATTGTGCTTTTAACATTATACGGCGATATTCTCTCGGTGTAAATATTTACTTCCGAACGGTCGGGATTGAATCTACCATCCTCTGGCATTGATTATTTCCACTCTTTCAAAATTTAAAACCATTTTATTACTATTCTATACGAAATACCAGATTATTTTTAAGACTCATGTGGAATTATTTAGGATTTTAGGAATCAGTTGAATGCAAAATTGTAGAGTATTTCAATGCTGTGTAGGTACTATTCTTCCCGCGTAACGTGCATCGTTGCGATGAAAGAAGATACTTGGCTTTTCCACAAACAATATTTTTATCACGAACAAGGTTTCGTTACAGCGTAACATTTCAGGTCCAACACCTGAGGATGTCACGATGTAGCAAAACTTAGGCCGTTATAAAAATACTTTATGTAAAAAAGCAAAATGCATACTTTCACCATAAAGGATTTTATCTGTATTACACCTGGAACCGTGTTATTTACTAAGGGGATCGTTGCATTAGTGAACTGAATGTATCATTTACAGCAGTGGCCCTGGCGCAATACTGAAGTGAAATATATGAACTAAAAATATTTATTACACAATAAGTTAATAATACGACTTTTAAAAAAATGTTTTACAATATATTATGCAAATTATATATTTATGATCGCTATTTATTGAATAGACGTACATAATCTAGACTGTTTATTCGGTTCTGTAGAATTAATGAAAATATTTATAATTATTCCACGCTAGAGATGAATACTCATTTTATTTCTATTGAAATGCATATACATCAAGTATCATTCTACTTTGAAATATTATTTGGAATTTTATTCAGGGAATTAACATAGTTTTAAAAAAAACCAAGCTATCAAAGTACCCAATCCGCTTGTACCCTATTCGAGAATTTGACTATTTTCACGACTGATGTGATAAATGGTAAAGTAATAAAACTGTTATTCTTATATGCTATAAAAGTGAGAATGGAAAAATAATGATCATAAATTAACTACATTTTAAATAACTTAATTTTTTTAACGATATGCATGGTTCGATTAACATGAAAAGATTCCTTAAGCACTAGCAAATTGGCGACCGTTTTGAAAAATTAATGGTCATTTTCATTTTTTTTCAATACCGTAAGCAGATTGATAAGTATGATTTGATTCTCTACCAATGCATGTATATTATACTACGTTCCTTTATTCATGAAATTCCCCATAAAAGTGTTAATTCTACAACTAAAATAAACAATTGCATATGCACTACAGTTTAAATTAGTAATTATTAAATCCTTTCATTTTAATTAATAGCTATTCCAGTTTCAAATATTTAATGATCCGACCAAATTACTTACTTTACACGCAAGTTACAATTAAACGTTGGCATATTCACGCTAAATAGTGGATAAATATAAGCAATTTTTAGACTAAATTACGGTGAAATTATTCTATTATTCGATGAACCTATTATATTTAATATTGGCATAACTTTTTTTTGTGAATTAGTCCATAAGATATCGAGAGAAGAAAAGAGATTTCAACGATCGGAACCACTCGGTAGGATAAGTATTTCCATTTCAATTGCGTGTTTCGTGGATTTTAGAGGAGAATTCATTCAAATTCTGTAACATTACACACATTTCACATGCAAAATTATTATTTGCAAAGACTCCTGTGGGAATATGCAGCCGTTTTTGTTTTCAAAGAATATTTAGACTAAAACCTATATAGATGTTTTACCCTGCTTATACTGTCCAATAGTAATTGAGTTTACCTCTACGGACAGGCGATCAAATAATACTTCTCCTAGGTTAAAAATGGCTATTCATTTCGAAAATCAAAAACATCGTATAATGTTTATTTTTTTATCAAATCTTTGATGAAGAAGTAATCGCTATTGTTAGATTTTGTCCACGATGAGTATCCTTAACTCAATGAGCAGGGATATTTTAAAATGGAGGCTATTTAATTACAATTTTTGTATTTAAATTTTGCTACGTATTATTATCACCAGATTTTCCTCACTCAGTAATACGGTAGATAGAGTATTCAAAACCTCTAGCCAAAGAAGTCATGCAAAATAATATAACAGAGGTAAAACTAGTATAAGATACCTATGTTACTTTTACCGGAAAATAAGATTTCAGTTCAAGCCAATTCATTTGAAAGTCGAAGATGTCGAGAAAACTAGACCTGTATTATTCTGGAATAATTTAATGAATCATATTCTCCTTAATTTCTTATTATTCCTTCATTATTAAAAACTTTTCACCAACTTTTCTTATTACACATCTCCATCTTAGGCTCGTCAGAAAAACTCTATCTGATATTTCGTCAATCTCTTTGTTAATTACCATTTTATTTTAGTCATATAGGCTCGTTTATCCAATTAATTATAATTAAAAATACTAAAGTGACTTTTGCTCATCGTTGTGCTCTGGTCGTTATGCCTGTAATAACTTCCAGAAAGATAAATGCTTTATGATATTTCGTAACTTGCTTCTGTAAAGGTTCTTTCAATTTTTTCCAAAGATTACATGAAGTAAAACGTGAATATTTGGCAAAAAGGAAATTAATGTACGATACCCAATCCGATTTCTAATTAAGCGATTTTGGTATAGGTTATTCAAGTACATTTATCTATTACATTGAGACATCAAATGATTAAGACTGAGGTGGCGAATAATGACAATGAGTAACTTTTTTAGAAGTAATCAATTACGTATCAGAATTATTGTTGTAAATGAATTTTATAATTTAATATAGATATTTTACATAGACAATTATTCACTTCCAGGCTGCTCCTTCCAACGTAAGTAGTTGTTTTATATGAATAATTTTAAACGTAAGTTCTCGTAGTTCGGTGGTAATGATTATTTCGGATAATGATATTTTCGGATAACTTGGGGTATTTCAGATTGCCACGGATTTAGCTTTCGTTATCGTTACCGGTTATATCATTGGAAGCAGCACATTTTCCCTGTGGGTGTAATTTTAATAATTAATTCGCATTACCTGTAGCCCTAGCTCCTGTAATCTGAATCTTCGATTTTGACACAATTCTTTTTTCTTTACATGCAACGTGGAAATAGAACCCTTAAATGACTTACCGGAACCGCAGATAAAAAATATTTTCAATGTAAAATCTAAAGACATTCTAACCTTCTTGAGGCTTTCAGATAATTTTTGTAGAATCTTTGTAAAATGGTTTTCATTCTACAAACAATATTTCCTACAGCGTTTGGCAGATAGAGCTGTACGATAAAATACTTTGACTTCTCCAAGGAGAAAAGTTTCTTTGGAATGCCGCTAAACTGACCAATCGACTCACTCAACTCCTTGCTATCATATGTAAGTTAGTTCATTTACAGATATCCTCAGAGATATCCAACACATCTATTTTTCTTGTCAGCCAGTTTTTAAAACTTAGATATTGCCCGCTGTGACTGATGATATGCTTATCGCCTGCGGCCCGATTCTCGCACTTGGTGGCCCTCCTGTTTTGCAACAGTGTGCCACAATTCGAGAGGATAAACAGTACATACAAAAGAAGCATGTGATATAATATGCTACAGCTGGGAATGGCATATTCTGTCCAAATTTTTTCCATTAATAAGGTAAATTTTAACGCCTTAAAACTTTCTCCGAGCGAATTGAATTTCGATTTAGGTAACAACTTCCAGGAAAATATAATGGAGGGGAAAATGATTGGCAAAAAAGGAAATTGAAGGCGAAGAAAGAAATTTATAGATGATATAAAAAGTACTATGTGAGTAACAACCTGCAATGAACTGAAATGAACGACCATGGAGAGAGACCAATGGCTGCAACGATAAGGCTCCGACTTTATAAGATAATTATGATGATGAATATAGTATGATAGATGCGAAGCTGCAACTAATCACTAAGATTTAAATTTTTCTCAGTTGCATATAGTATTTTATTCTCTATGATTTAGTGAAAATGTTCAAAATCTGTGATTAATTCAATGATTTTTTTATTGAAATTTCTCAAGATATTTTTCAAACCTGTATTCACTGGTAGATTCCGAACAACATTTTAAAGCAAAGAAAGGAGGAATCATTTGCATAGGTGAGGAGAAACGGTAGGATTTCGATTCCAATGTAGTTTCATTTATCTTGAAAATATTAATTTAAATACTTTATTTTCATTATTTCTCTATACGAATGCACGCTTTCAAAATATGTATTCTTCAGAAATTTAACGAATAATTCAAACACATAACTGTGTATGAAATATTGCTTCCTTTAAACCGCAGTTAGGGTTTTAAGGGAACGATGAGATCTAAAACCAGAAAATGTATCGGGGTCGATGAAGTTTGGATAATCCGGAGCCGTCACCCATATTTGAAAAACAGTATATGCATACTCTGCCAAAAATATACAACATTTTTATGTTTTACTATATATATGCTATTTTATCAACATCAATCAAAACATATTAAGAGATTTAATGTTTACTGATGAATTGTGAGTTATTCGCTTGGAAGGTGTGTATTTTATTAAAAATATTTGCAAAAATGTTGTTAAAATGGAAAAACGTGTATAAATACATGCCTGTAGCATTACGAGAACCGCAACCATTCGTACATTGGCCCATGGTTATATATCTAACCAGATGCTTATTTGTATGAATTCACCATTCAAAAGTTGGATACAATTGTGCATGATACATCATTTTTCGATTAAATACGCAAAACTGACTCGAGTATGGGGTAAAATTGATTGCATAATGGGGGTGGTTAGCCCCAATAACCCGTCCTTTTCTCATAAAGGCCTAGAACACAAATCTGGCTGCATGCGTGATGCATATAGTTTATTAAAGCTCCGTCAACATATATATCATGGTCACTGCAGACTATTCAATGCAATCAGACTATTCAATACAATTTTCAGACTGCAGACTATTCAATACAATTTCAGTCATAGAAAGTTAATAATTCAAAATGAATAAGAGTAAAGGCAAAAAGAAAGGCAATATACATGAAAACGTTTTGACATCACTATCAGGAAGAGACGGCTTACTTTTTATCTCAGTTCGACCTCAACGAAAGACGCACGGCCGTCGATCCCTTTAGCGTATCTCCCGACTTTTATCTCTCTCCCTCTCGCCCCTTTTCTCACGCTGCTAGGGAAAAGTATCCTCGGTGCGGCCAAGCTTAGCTTCTTCTAACGAAGCCATTCGTTGCAACCACCCATGGGGCCCCTGGAAAATGCTTCCCTCTCACCCTTCCCACCCACCAAAAACCACTCCACCACCCTGGGGTCCGGTCATCACACGGGCGACACTTGCAAGTCACCTCGCCTGGAAGCATTCCACGGCACGGAAAACCCAATCTTCGTCCGATACCTTCTGCCAGCCTCTCCAGAATAGATTCCACCCTCCTCTTACCAATTTTTCCGTGAGAAAACAGGAACAGAGATCCTTTGAATAATCTCCTGACTCCACATTTTCCTAAAAAACAGAATTCATTGTTCGTGCAGGGTTAGGTCAGCGAGTGGAAACAGACGAAAAACCAATCATGATAATATAGTATCCAAACGAATGGGGTAAATATAATTTCGAACATAGCAACACAATAGGGGCGCTAAACTTAAGTGTTCTTCAGTTGCACAAAACAATATGGTTTTATATAGAATATCAAACTATTCTCAGAAAATAATTCGCAGTTACATGAATCCATTTCAAGCACAGCCCTCAGGAAATTTCGAGATGGTGGTCGCCAGCGGGGACGTACGCGTGTAGAAAAACCTATTACCTCTTGTTCAATGTTGCAATAATATTCATATAAACTCTAGCCATGATGCATTTCAATTAGACGTTTGTCAGTGTAATCAGGAATATGAGACATCCACATCAACATAATACCCTGCAAGCTGAAGAAAGAGCTAGTGGCGGAAGGTGTTAGGGTATTAGCTATACAAGCAGAAATATTAGTTTATACATATTTTAAAAAAACGTATGTTTTAGATCATATGCCAAAACATTTAGGGCACATAACTTTTCAATATACACCTTTCCACGTTCATTAGGAGAAGTCCTGAAACAACAAAGCGTTTGACTAAGAAGGCATAGACTAGTACTCCCTTTCTCCTACTCAACGTGGTGGGGTTGCTTTTAACTGAAGCAACATCCATACTGTTACGAGATAATAACTAGCCATCAGTGAGTCAGTCAGCGAGTGCGTTGCCCCAAAATTATAAATACCAACAATTTTAACTGATAAATTTTACACTTGTCCATGCACTCACTTTTAATCATGTATATTTCTCATCGGTAGGTGTAATATATTACAATGATATGACGACTGGAAAACACCAGTTGAACTTCAGTATCTCATTTAGATATGATAAATACATAAAATCGATTGAGCTGTAACCATAAAATCCTGTAAAATAAAATACATTGATACAATACGATAACACTAAATGTTTATCGGCTGTTTTCCAATTTCCGGTGTTAGTATTAATTTTTATGATTTATTAGGGGTTTACAGCAACCACACTATTTTCACCGAAAGACAAAATTTTTTATTCGGATTTATTTGGCTTGGCGAATCAACTGTAGATGTCATCACTGATTAAATAAACCTTGTCCATTAAGTATGACTATATAATAAGATAACCAATCACACAGATGGCAATATGATATAGAAATGAGACACTCACTGAAAATTAATGTCCGATATCTATCGGAATTAATCCATCGCTTTTAGCGTTTCATGTTAATAAACGAATTTATAGACACTAACAGTAATATAAATTCTAATTACGTCCAAGAAATATTACAAAAGAATATCAAAAATATGTTTCTATCAAGTATCATCAGAGGGTAAGATACATCAAAAATCTTTGGCATTTCTATCTGGTATTTTGCACACGACACTACAGTCTGACCATTTTTTTGCAAATTGAATAATTTACTTCATGCAACATTGAATGTTTTAAAATCATTTGGGTTTTAAATGTTATCACGGACATTTATAAGGTAAATTTAGTAGTTACGATATTAAAAGGGTCTGATGAAATATTATATCAATTATAATAAATCATTAAATACATTGCATAATAATCATATGCACTTGGAATAAACTAATTATTATTAAACCAGAAAAATACTGAAATATTTTTTTCTAATTTCTGCATGCTTGAGATACATAATCAAAACAAGTAAACTCATGTTACGCCTAATACGTATTACGAAAAAAATAAGAAACTTCAAACACAAAAGTAAATTCAAAGTTCAAATAAGAAAAGTTGCAATCGCAAAAACTAACCTAGATTCTGGAGGAAAAAAAACGGTAATAATTTACTAGGGATAATTGGAACCTTAAAGCCTTCTGTTAGTTGTCGAGGACTACCTTACAAACAATCTTGAACCAAAAATATGATAGTAATTTACAGTTCAAAGTGAAAAATGAACAATGAAAATAAGTACTGATCTCTCATGCACTAAAATACTCATGGCCTTCAATGAATTCAAAACACGCGGAAATATTTCCAACGTTCATTTTGGAGATATATTATTCATAAGATTAAAGCAACTTAGTTGCATTATTATTTAAGTAGGAACTGACCGTTTACTAGGTAATCATATTATCATCATCAGCAAGGCGAAAAAATTGCAATCAAAATCGATCCCGTCCAAAGTACGAGTCTTTCTTTCTATTTCAATAATGGATAAAATCGATCCCATTAATTTCATGCGATCCCACCCCTTTTCAGAGCTTTCATTCAGACATTTTAATTTCCATTCGTTGGCCTAATTTGAATTAATGTCTTAAATCGTATTGTCTTTAGAAAGCTTTTCTAACTTTCCACTTAAAACATTTCATTTGTCTATGTTCCAACGTTTACTTAGTTAAATGGCTCGGCAAATCTACATGGAAAGTACCGTATCAGTACAAATTAGACAACCTCTTTATTCAACAACACTTTTTGTGCCCATTTAATTCGCTGAAATTTTTTCTCGCCTTTGATTCCTTCAGTCCACATCAAACTACTCATTCACTCAACCCAAGACCGTTTGCCCATTCTCCAACCCTTCCCTCATAAGGCTTGTCTCCTCACAATGCGAGATATTCTCTTCTCTTCTCTCTCTCCCCCCCTCCTCCAACTCCCCATCCTGCCCCATCCATTCCTTTTCCCCTCCCACCTCATCCTACCCCTACCACTCCTCCCTTTCACCCTTGACGTATCTCAGCGTTTATTATCTTCATTGTCAGAGGACCAATGCTCGGATCGGCCGTCATACGCGCCTCATCAGGAGTGCACAGTCATTCGGTGGGACCACCGCGGATGGGTAGAAGAGTGAGGGAACGCCCGCGTGTGGGAGCGGGTCTGGTAGGCCTGCGGGGTGGCCCGCCCCCTTATTTCGCCCTCCAGCCAGTGCCGTCCCTCACACCCCCATGTCGCCCCTTTTAGGCCCCCATCCACCCCGATCTCATGTCATCTGCCCTGGTACCAGAAAAATGCCTCCGACCAATAAGCGATGTCGGCTGAGATTTGCCGCCGTTGATGGCAGATAAGAGAGGAGGGCAGCGTATGGATTTGTCCGAGGTCCGAGACTAAAAATGTGCCAAGGGTTGTGGTCCCCAATCAATATTGAGATCACAAGATACCGGTGTCACTTACTTCTGTGCTTGAGAGTAACGGTTGCCCTCGCATTTATCACGCAGCTGCCAAATCGATCCCCACTTCAATTTTTAGCCAAGAAGGAAATGCTATTGTAGGAGACAGGTTCACTTGCTTAAGATAGGCATTCATTATTTCAGTAACTCTGCCAAATTTCCTTTTGTTTCCACATGATAAATGTTTTCCTAAAAAATTTACTTGCGTGGATATTGATGAAAACGCAAATGCATTTTAGCCAATAGGCATTTGACAAAAAATTGAGAAGAGTATATGCCGTCAAATCGTTGTCGCACCGAGTAAACAAATTGTAACTCATGTTTGGATTTTGGTCGATTTTCTTCGGTTATAAAATGAATGACAAAATGTGGATGCGTATTCAATCATAGGATTTCGTAGCATATTTTAAAATAAATAAAGTTCAAATTAATAAAAATATCCATGATTAAATTTCAAGATACATTCATGATTGCGTATGCTACCTACGAATGAACATTGCCATCACTATACCCTATTTTATTAGATTTATCTTCAAGTTTATATCCACTTGACTCTAATAGAAATGGGACGTGAAAAAAATTATATGCACACCTGAGAGTAATTATATAAAATTTCTCGCGCTCTTGTTTCTTTTATCCAGATTCACGTGAATAAATGAGTTCCGAAAGCTATTTATTAAAGACCCATAAATGTCATTAAAATCAGTCTTCCAATACCTTCTACATAATGTATTATTCATCAGAGGGGACGTTTATGAGTTACAATGATCACGGAAGAGCCATTGTAGTCGAGCGACGGCGGCGGTGAAGGTGAAACAGAAAAGCCCTTTGTGGCGATAAATAAGATGAATCACAAGGGCACCGCCTCCTCCCTTTCCGAATCTTTTTCATTTGGGGGATTATCTCCTCTACCTTATCTCATTATCGCTCTTTGTACAAGACCTCTGAATTAAATCCTTTGGTAAAAATTCAATTCATTCAAAAAACCCTTTTTCTTTCATTATAAATTACATGTTCCTCCGGGAACGATAGAGGAAAGTTTCTATTTTCAAAAATTCTTTCAGATTCGTTAGTTTTCACTTGCTAAATGCAATACTTAGGCCATTCACTTTCATTCCGTTATCGATGAATGGAGAAATAAAGCACGGAAATGCTAAATGCTTAAACATGGCAGGGTGCAGGGCAAGGCATGGCATACTCGGGCATGCTGCCAGAGTAACATGGGCCAAAGCAATAAATTATAGTTTCCGCATGCATTTAACAATATTTCAATATTTCTTATTTAATAAATAAATTCAAGGAAAATGAGATTCATTTTAAGTCATGTGTTCAAAGGTTTCATACCGCTAGCCTCACATGGAACGCTGCCCTACTTAAACCCTAACTTCACCTCGCCATGCAAATTAACAAACTATAGTTTACTAAAGTGGGCTGAATTTGGACATTTAACTTAGCTGCAAAATCAACATACTTGTATCTGTGTGTGCAACTCCATGCAAGTATTTCTTCATAAAAGTTTCCTCAATTAGATTAATATATACAAAAGCAATAACCATTTTTTTAGTATAGTTTTATGAGCTACTGGTCTACAAACGAAATGGCGGTATAGTTACATTTTCACTGCAAAGAACACGAATAAAACGTTTCTTTTTATGTGCTTAACCATATATATTCGTATATACGTCGAATCTTAATAGGCATTAGTGCCACCAAACCAAATGGCACACACACATGTTTGCATGTGAATTTATTACAAAATTGCTTTTATTCATGCTGAAAATGAAAGTAGATAAATCATTTAGAAGTCATTAAGTGGATAAACATATGCATAGAATAAGTTGAATCTCAGCCAAAATCGCAGAACATATCATTGCCATTGTGGAGCCAAAACCAATTGGCCGGCAGAACACGATGTCATCTCTCAACATCATTACCACCATCTATCGAACCGAACTAAACTGAAGTAAACGCTCAAATCCACACCATCAGTCTGACTACTCAGATGAGCCGTCCATCCAGCCAAATCACTCGGGAAGGTGGCCTCAATCACCGCGACCCCCAAGACCCGACGTGGGCGCCATCTCCGCAGCCAAAGCGACGCAAATCAAGGCGGCTATAATAGCGCGGTAATTTTTTCCTCCTCTCGTGCCCTCAAGATGATAGAGGGCGGAGGAGGGGGTTTCCGGGAGTGGAAGGATTTGTAAATGGAAAAAAAGTGCTGAGGGAAAAAGATATGGAGAGAGTGAGGGGGAGAGAGAAAGAGGAAGAGAATTAGTAGCGACGGGGGCGTAATGCGCAGGGACACAAAGTGGGAAGAACGGGGTGGAGGGTTGAAAGAGCGGGAGGAAAGACCGGCTGGGAATATGCGAGTGAGTGGGAGCGTTTAAGGGTGCTGTTTGAAGAGAGAGAGAGAGGGCGTTCCTTGTAGGAGTGCACCAAGCTCTCAGGGCGGCCGCAGTGCTGTCACTACGTCACCGTGGAGCTCCAATGGGGAGAGGCATCGGACGGCGGGGATGGAATGGCGGCGGACCTCACGTGGTGGGGGTGGACAGGACGGGGAAGGGAGGGAGATGGTCTGGAGGGAGGGGCGGCGGATGGCTGGAGGGAGGGAGGGAAGAGCGGTAGAGGGACATGAGCAGGTGGCAGGGGCCGTCGGGAGGGGGGCGGCGGACGGGGGAGTGGAGTAGGAGGTTGGGGGGGACTCCGGACAAGACGAGAGGTTTCTAGGGGGCCCATGGAAGGAGGGCGGAGGGGGAGGGTGGGTGCGTTTGTGTACAGACAGACCGACAGCGGCTCCGGAGGAGAGAGATGAAGGAAAGCGATGCAGATGGCGTTGACTTGGATGGAAAGGAGGGGCGCGCACCAATGTCACCGTGCAAGGCGAAATTTGGGCCATCTGGTTGGGTAGTACTCCGTTCAAACTATTTCCCTTGGCCCTGGCTGGGAGCAAAATAATCGCGGAGAGCAGGTCAGTCCGAGGGTGAGTCAGACTACTTACATCTAAAAAAACGTCAATCGACCCTTATGGCTACTTCATTAATATTTATTGTCGTGTGGTATTTCACCAATCCATTTTTATGCAGTGATCCCAATTCAAAATTGACTTTTTTACAGTTTATACCAAGTCACAGTGATTCAGAATGTGCCAATTTAATTTGTGACGTTCCAGCTTCACAAATCCCTTCAACCTTTCAGAGCTCGTTCATCAATAATTCATTTAGATAGTTTTATATTCAGCCGTATTCTTTCCATTCCTATCCGCTCTACTAACGTCCTCGTACGATTACTGTTGAAATGTGTGAATACTCTCACATGCGAGGTTTCATTGAGTGCTTTCCAACCTCAGGGTTACGTTATTTGAAAACAATTCTACACACAGATATACCATTCGCAAGAGTTAACAGCAAAACTATATGTATATACTTTTACAAGATCGTTGTAATATTTCCAGTTAATCCGCATCACCTTTAACAAGGGAGCGACGTGTTTAGTAGTTTTCAATCAACCCCCGTCAATGCTTTCCTAAGTTAATAATTTATAAAGATTTTTTCCGTTTCTGGAATACGAACCACGTACGCAATAAATGTGTGCGGTCCAGATCGCAGAGCTGCCTAAAAGGAGGTTCCAGTGATTAATTTAGTGTAACACAGGGTTCGGCGTTTTACTCCCTTCAACTAAGGCACAAAGTTTGTATAAATTCAATGAATAGTGCACACTCTTGTTTCGAAGTTTATATCGACTATAAATGCATTCTTTTAATTTCTTAAACGATAAGGTGACATCAAAAGAGTTTTACCTACTTCTGAGAATTTTTCATTCCGAAATAGGATTACAAGAAGGGACCTTAAATCTTCAAAAACCTTCTACGACTCTTTATCAATACCACTTCAACAGATATTGTGTATGAGCACCCAAAGATTATCATCATGAATCTAATTAGCAAATTAATTCGAATGACGAGTAGGATGAAAGCGAGGTATAGCTGAATAAATATACATGTATAACATTTGGACGGCACAATAGAACACAAAATAAAATAGATGACACGCCAAAGGACGCTCGCATTTTAGATTGCTTAAGCTTTCGGTCTTCTTCAGGTCAGAATCTGTCTAATATATATATATATATATATATATATATATATATATATATATATATATACATATATATATATATATATATATATATATATTAATACATATATATATATAAATATATATATGTAGGTATAATTTCATGATTCGTAATCCACAATCGAACTGGAGAAAGGCGTCTTGCGCCGTATTGACACCAATGACCGATATCTTGACAATTAACCCGTTGAGATTTTAAATTAAATCTTATACGAGCTTATTATTGTTTAAAGGGATTAATGATATTAACCGCGGCTTACCTGAACAGTGGTTTAACGTGGCAAGGCAATGTGTGAGACCATGGCCTATCGTAATAGCAGACTACGGTTAGTAACAATGTTAAGGTTCTAAGGTGAAACTGCATTAGGGGCCAAATATAAAAACCCCGGGAAAACATATTATTTTTCGAGTTATGCAAGGGGTGAAAATTCTCTAAACGGCACAAGGCAACTGGAATGAAGCATAAATAATGAAAACAAACGGATATTCCACATCCATGGCAAGAAGAAACATCATATGTAAAAGTATGAAATAATCTCATAGCAGAGTGTCTGAATAAAGCTGGGATGAGAGGAAAAGGAAAATAATGAGCATCGACTGAAAAGGAATACGAAAGAGACGAGGTTTGAAGTCGGGTGAAGTGAGAGGGTGAGGATAAGTTTGGAGGGATGTTGGGGTGGGGATGGGGCGGTTTGGGAGATGGGAGTTGAAGGGGACACACTGGATAATATGGGATGGTTTCAAACGTGAGGGGAGGAGTTTCTCTCGAAGTCGCGTCCTGTCATCACGGACGGAGCCACAAAGGAGCTTTAAAAAAGAATAGGGAGGGAAGGGACAACGAAAATGAATTTGAATTGAATTTCGAAGTTTCATTCGTTACAATTCCTTGGCCACAGAGGAAAACATTCTCTCGCATAAGTGGCCGTACCTAGTAATTTTTGAGTGAGAGGTAACACGCACGTACTGCCCATACTCTGATAAAATGCGTTACTTATTATATTTATGAACTCCATTACTCCGTTCCTTAAAACTTTTCTAAGTACCTTGAACCTTTATTAAGTGAAGACAACTAAAATTATGAAGAAATTTATCTTAAATCAACATTTTTATGTTTTATTGATATTCTACGCAACTCTTTTTGAATTGATAAGAAACGTGACCTCTCTAGATCCGTTGCCTGCTCATATGTCTGCATGTCGCTTTGAGAGCGTTGCGTCGAGCAGGCAATTTTAAAGCACCGTCTAAACGGATAGAGCGGTAGAAGTTATTAGAAAGTAAATACGTACCACCCTTTACTGTTTCGTTTTGTGTGTTATTTTCATTTTCATTTTACGCTGATATGTTCTCAATTGTTTTCACTATTTTACAACCAACCAATGCATTGTGGAGCTTGAATATTTTTTCTAATTGTGCGCCAACAAAACGTAAATATTTATCCGTTTGTAATATTGTAATGTAATGTAAAGTTCGTACTTAGCAGACGTTTCCATCTTAGGTCACCTGATAATTCGTTATCATTATGGCAGATGACCACCAAGCAGGGTGCTATCCACGACATTTCTGTCAGTTCATGAATCCGTATTTACAGATATGAGTAAGGTAAAGATATACGTTTGTACTTATTTATTGTATCGCATTTATATTATTTAATTAAATAAATTAATAATTCAAATTACAGAAATTTTTCACGTTATTCCACGCATAGTTAATTTGGTCATCAATGAAGAGATACTATATTGAAGGACTTAAATTTGGACCTACCACGAAAAATAAAAAGTATTTCTAATGTGTAAATAGTTATTTTCATTAAAAACATAATTCTAATAAGAAATATTGATTTAATAATGCACTGTCAGAAATTTCATGGCCTTGTTCTGTTTATCCAAATGCTTGCCTACTGACCGGCATTCCTATGAAAAATAGCAGCTCAGAATAATTTTTCTTTAAAGGAATTACATTTCTGACTATTTATGTTAAGGAAAATGCAGCCAGGAGTTGAAAATATCGGGAGTAAATGACCGAGTGAACTGCCAACTGAAACTATTAGAAAACCGGTTACATAAATGAATAGCAAGCAAAAAAGTTGAAATTTATGTACAGAAAAAGCTACCACTAATTATTTTTAAATGATCATATTAGAGTGAATTTGATGACTAACTTCGGCATAAAATAGATATATTGTTTATAAGGCACAGGTTTTGATTGTAAAGGCACATATTTATTTCAATTCTTTACTTCCATTGTTTGTGGCGACTGTGCATGTAAATACACGCGTTCTTGTAAGGAAAGGGATTTCCCTTCCATCTTCGACGAACATAACAAAAGTGTTATTAACCGTTGACCAGAGTGAATTAAGATATAGCGCCGTGCGGATATCCTCGTGGGTGCAAGCCTCATCTCGTCACTTTCCTCTTTTCTCCCCCCTTCTCCCCCGTTGTCAGCCATTCCAGGGTGCCGCTGTCCATGATCGACAAGCCACTCAATCAACATCCCTCCCCTCCTTCTCCCTCTCACTCTTTCTCCCTCACTATCGCAAGTTGCGAGCTGAGCCGCTGAGGTGGAGGGAGGGAGGGGCCGGGAGGAGGAGGGAGAGAAAGAGGATTGAAAGCGAGAGGGTGCCTGGAGGCCTCTTAACTCTTCAAAGCGATACTACCTGGGTTCAGCGCTTTAAGTTAGCAAGGATAAATAGACCTTTCACCTGATTGGACGGATGCCGCATCTAATTATGTACTTATGAGCTTCAGCAATGCGTAAGAGGTGAGAAGGAATTCATTTATTTTTACTCTTGAAAGGCATGAACATAAATACGGTGCAAAATGCTCAGATTCATTCAAACGCCCCTCGAAGATGACAAATGTTTACGGCCATTTTCGAACCGAATGTACTTAAATGTTCCTCCCACACAGTCAGAAACCTTCAAATATTGAGCAAAAATTACTTTCATTATCATTCCGCAGCGAGATATAATAAGGACTTCTAGATATTTCGTGGGAGACTGATTTATATTTAGTTGCATACGCTTAAATGTATCGCTTAATATGTTTGGAAATATTTCGAAGGGTTATACATAGGATATTATTTCAAAATTATCCTTTTTTCACTCGGCCTATCTTTTCTACAAGTAATTGACATTGAATCAAAATTGCGCCTTAGATTTTATGATATTAGTAAATATATATACCACCATTTAAATAGACTCTGGAATTCACTACAGTACGTATAAAACACCTGATTCAAAACGTAAAAGTTTAATACGTACATGAGCTTTGTTTTATTTTCAATGATAATAATATTTCAATTTTCACGCTATGATCGTACATGAAAATTCATAGAATAAAATCAATGCAAAATTAAAAAACTGGAAACGTGTATTAAACCGTTTTGCATTAGTTTAAGGTCGAGCAAAAGCTTAAGCAATGATAAGAAAATGTTCCATTCGAATAGAAATTATTGTAAACATTCAAAGTTATAATTACCTATAGGTGTCTGTCCAAAGAGAGTGCAGTTATTTCAATAAGAAAATTGTAGTAGCAGAAGTTATTTGGTAAATTTGTTTTGGAAAATCAGAAAATCAGTATTATTTTTATCAGGATAAGATATTTATGGCCATTTTATGGAAATTCCGCAGCCGCCATTCATGGGTATACCTTGAGTAATTCTATTTGAATTCCAGAGTGATCTCAGCAAGCATTCTTAGAGAAATCATAATCTAAATATTGTTTGGAAGAAAAATAACCTCAATTCAAAAGACCTTAAAATTACTTAACTGCCTGTATGGACCCCCAAGATTGCACCCACAAAACGGCAGGATCGTTCTGCCGCGAAGCGTTATCACTCGCGTGGTCAAGGACCGGGTGTCCTGTGTCCCAAACTGAGTCTTACTCCCACACCCGCTCCAGGGTCGGGAGAGTCGATGTCTGTCATCAACGGAGATGGAGACGGAGAGAACGAGTGAGAAGGAGGAAGGGTGCCATGCTCACGTGGGAGAAGGAGAGGTGGTGAAAAAATAGAAAGATATTGGGGAAAATAGCGAAGTAAAGAGGGTAGGAGAGTGGGTGCGCGGTGGTAGAAAGGGTGTGGTGGGGGGGGAGAAAAAAACAAGGAGGGGGAATGGGGTGGGAGGGCAGCGGGGAGGGAGGAGCGATGTTCCTGGGGGCTGCTGAGGGCGAGGGATCGGTGGCGGTGGGGCGGTAGGACATGAACTCCGCCGCGGAGAACCATCAATCACCCGATGGAGCGAGGGCGCGCGGCGCGCTGGAAGAAAAGAATCCCTCGTTGGGGCACAGGGTAGAGGCGGCGGTGGGTGGCGGTGCTGGTGTCGGGGCGGAGGACGGGACGGAGGGGGGGTTGGAAAGAGAAGGCTGGCGAAAAAGAAGGGGGAGGCAGACGGCGAAATGGAAGAGGGGAAGCATGAGAGGAGAGGGGGGGGTCGATGTTCATGGCCCATACACCAATTGAAAAAGACTGCGTTGGCTGTAGCATTAGAGTGCCCCTCGACGGGCGATGGAGTTTAAATCACCAATAGATATATTGTAGTTCAGTCTACAGAAGTAGTCCCTTACTATCTTATAGCTACTCGCATTAAGATTATTTACGTCCCAGAATATTTTCCATTCAATGGAGGATTCGTTATTCCCAATATTTAAAGAGCTATACGACCAAATGGAAGATACACCCATAACGGCCCAATTTGAATAGCCAATGGGTAGGAAGTTTATAGACCAGAAAATAACTCGTAAATAGGGGACAAAGTAAGTGGCCAACCAGAAATAATAATAACTCACATCATCATCATCATTATTTCAATCCTAAGATTGGTTTATTGCAGCCCTCCATTCTTCCCTATTTAGTGTTAATTTCCTCATCCTCTGATTGGTTCCCTGTTTTACGACTTTTTTTCTTAACTTGCCTCTTGGCCTTCCTCGCGGGATCTTTCCTTCTATTATGTTTCTAACCAATCCATCTCAAGGTATGTCCAATCCATCTAGTTCTTCTTTGCCCTAGAGCTCTCCATATGGTCCTTTCCTCTTCTGCTCTTCTATATACTTCATCCTTCTTGTTGATGAATAACTCACGAAAATAATAAATAACGCACTACTTTTTATGAGATAGAGTAGTTAGCTAGATGTCTCACTAAAAGCAATCAATTAATCAGAACGGTCGAATGGAAACTCATATTCCGACTGACCAGCATTGGTACATATATTCAAACTCAGTAGTTTCATTATCATCCAGCTAAATCTCTCTGGGACGTTCCGGATTGAAATCATTAAGCAGAAACTCTAGAAAAGCAATGGATTACAGAGGAATAACGTTGCATTATTCTAGCGTGTAACTGCGATTTTTACTAATGACTTCACCTCCACGGGAGATTAACTTTCTGTCCCAGAAAAGGCCGATGGTGACTTTAAACGCCTCTTCTTCCACACTACCTTTCAGTCGGACGGTAAATAGAAGAAGGAGGAAATGAAAACAACACGCAGGATCGCCACGTTGAAATGAGAGAGTGTACCGAGAATTCTCACGGCTGTAGAAATGAAGAACGCATCGGAAATATCTGCCCTGTCTCGCTCCAAACACACGCTTGCTTGGCAACCCAGCGACAGCTCCAATCGCACCCGCCGGCGGAGCTTTGAAGAGGGGATGATCGCAGGAGATCGGCCGCGAGATTTATTCAGTGGAACACGCTCACGTCATCGCATACATTCCAGAGTGTTTGGGACGGTCCTCTAGGTTGCCCCCCACCCCCAGAATTTTGGTTTCAATAAATGGAAATGAGAATATTTACTCGTTTGTCTCTACCTTTTGAAGATTACGTCTCGACGACAGTTTTGATGTCATAAAAATAGAATATAAGGTAATTACTATTTACGCATTGTAGAATAGCCGACTTCTCATTCCTATGCCCCCACAATGTATGATTAAATTCGATAAACAACGGATTTTTAGTCAGCGAAATTGCATTTGCGAATTAAAAAAATCGAAAGTTTGATTCGCTAAGGTCAAACTTCTATGTAACTTGCTATTGCATGCCTCACGAAACATTTGGCTCATTAAAACAATCATGAAGAGTAAGCAAGATATTGAGTAAGGTTGAATAAAATTTTCTGATAAAAAATTCAGCTCCATTAAAATATCCAAACTAATTCGGTGAAGACGAAACTGTAGCATATAGCATGTTACTTAAGGGGCTCAAATCAGATAAAGGTATTAATCACCAAGAGAAGCAAGATGACACGATTCTTAAAGATAGATGTTTTTTAGTGGAGAGAAGGAAGGGAGAGAACGCCTTTGTTGAGGAGAAGACGCAACAAGGGGAAGGAAAGAAAAATCGCAGAAACCAGAAGTGTACTTAGGGTCAAGTCAAAACCCTCCGATCGGCCTGGAATGGGGAGGATTTCTCAAAACATCCACCCCTTTCGCCTCCCTCTCTCTGCTCCATCCCTCGGTGAAAGTCACGACCCCTCCCTCCCTTCTTATCTAACCCTGCCCTGTTTGTTGCGAGGGACTCGGCCGGAAAGATCAGCGAAAGCTCGGCCACTCTCCCTCCCTTCATAGATCCGCCATATCTATCCAGCAACACCTACCCCGTTCCCCCCGCCCATCTGCACTCCTCTCCTCCCGGCTCCTCCCCCTCCCCGCAGCTTCCAAAAAAACCCGACAGCATACACCACCACCACCACCTCCGCGACAGCCACCTCCCCGCTTCCCCTCCCCCGGCGTCAGTCCCCGCACAACCCCCGGCTCCCTCTCCGCTCCCCCCTTGCCCCTCGCGCAGACAAACGTTCGCCTCCCTCGGGACGAATGTTCACAGCCACAATCATCAACCCCTTTAGCCGTTCCCCACTCCGCCCCTCCTTCCCCATCCACTCCCTCACCTCCCCGCCCTCCTCCCCCAATCCGTCCCGCGTCTCACTGTTGGGAGATGCGAGGCGGAGATGCCGGGACAGGAGTGGCAGGTGAAGAGGGAATGCGGGGACGTCGAGTGGGTGAGGGAGGGTAGATGGGGTGGGTTGAAGGGGGAGGCAGCCGAGGAGGTGAAATTGAAATGCGAAGTGTGAGGCAGGAGGGGGGGAGACGAGGGGCATGGGAGTTTTATTCTACTTGAAGGGAGCTACAAATAAAACCCCCTAAATATTTCAGAGGGCTATCAGTGGAATTCGTACTAGAATTCTCGATATATTGAAAGGATCTGAAGTAGATAGAGCGGTGAAAACGACATGGATCAAATTTGGGTCATTTTTCGGATTTTTTACTCTACTGCCTACTGGCTTGACTACTGTTATACTATTAATAACTGCAACCGAGTTTTTTGGTGGTTAAATGTCTTCATTTAATATCATGTGTTTTAGGAGAGTATTCTCTTATTACCAGGTTCTCTGCTAACAGTTTTCAGCAATACTCGTACTTGTCATCTGCAAACGATTCTGAAGATTAGGTTATCGATTGACAAGGTTTTCAGTAAAGGTTATCGGCATTTATTTGTAGAGATAGTTGCTTGAAAACATCTATAAATGAACATACATTGATGCTTATTTGTTATGAAAAAGAAATTGATTATGATGCATACTTTATTGTAGAATACATGTCACAAGCTCTTTCATATTTCGAAAGAAGTTTTAGTATCATAGGCTCGAATTCTTCCTTTTACTCGACAATATAAATTTAGTTACATAATTTCAGCTAATGATAATGCTTAAAATAACTCACAAATGGATCCGTTACCCAGGCAAACACAATAAATAAATCAATTCCTTTGAATTTATTTAATGTCTTGTAATGATAATTAGTAGGGTGATTAATTTGACGAGTTTGATGCACGCGTCGTTTGTATAACATCCAATCTTGGCCGATAGATTATCATTAACGAAAATAGAAAAAAGAGAGGTGGTTCTTTACCATTAACGATAAGGATCAACATTAATTCCTAATCCTTGTAAAAGGCTGACTTGAGATTAATGCCCACTCTGATGAGAGACAGATTGCAACAGAAAGGGGGCGGAGAGGAGGAGGGCTTAGAAGGAGAAAAACCCAACGGGGAGAGGGGAATGGCAAGGGGCTTGGACAAGGTTCTACCGAAAGAGCGTGATAATGGCAGCGCCCCGACCCGAATTCCACTACAAAATTTTAGCCGACCCTGGACCTCTCGAATCCTGGACACGAGTCTCTCCCCTTCAAACTCTCTTTCTTCTCTTTTCTTGCTTTCGTCCAATCCCGCTCACATTTGTCTAGCCCTAAGGTTCGTGCGACAATCTTTCCCCACTCTATTACATCGTCTGTAACTACTTCTCTCCCTACACTTATGCTATTTACTCATTCTTTCTAATGATTGTAGATCTCCGCAAGTCCACCTGTTTTTCAGCTGCCTCGATGAGATCCGCTAATTTTCTCCAATATAACATCGTCACCTCTGTTTTTCGTCAAAGTCATTTATGTAGACGTGGTGATTTCAGCACCTGACTAGTTTATGATTCTTCATCATCTAATACGTCAGGATTAGGTACATTTGCAGCTCCACGATCATATTCCTTTCAGAAGCGTCATTCAACGTACGTGTCATTCTGAACCAAATTAACTTAACGGTTATTACACTAATAGTAAAAATCGATTCCGTAATTCACGACAACTAAAAAGTTCTTTGAACATGTTTATTGTTTGAATATTTGTATTTAGCACTTGCAAGTATGTGTGCTAAATGTACGGAAATCATATCTAGAAAATGAACACGCGGAATGATGATAGTAGGTGGTAGGAGTTGAAAACTAATTAGACAGAAATGCACGATATTTCTCGTGCATTACGCCATGAAACTTTAATATCAGTATTCATACACTGAAAGCAATCGTTATAAATAAATACATCGTAAAATGTGTTATTCCTCTTCGTAAACGAACTAATTTGCCATGAGTAAAACATTATATGTTGATAATAATACGAAAAACTAATATCATTGAGAAGTGCGTTCCAAATAATTGTAATATTATATGTGATTATATAGGTATTATTTATTAAATGAATCATAGACATATGCGGAGGACGAGAAGATACGATTGATATAGCAATCGACGCATATCGGTAGCTAAGTAATTTATAGACTCTAGGGGTAAACAGAGAGATGTGTATCTGTGGATTTCAGATTACTGAAGACTGAATCTAGAATTCTCTTATGTACCCGTAGTTTTACCAGGCTCAATGTTTAAGAGTATTAGGTATCCATTTTGCAATTGATCAGACAAGAAGTAATTTTTTTAATTCTGTTGCAATTACTACGGCTACGACTACATGGTGGACCTACCATGAATTTTTCGTGAATGAAATTGAGTCCTACGACAGAGACAAAAAAACAAAAATTCTCTTTTCTTCTCTCATTCAAACTTTTTTCCATCTCGTAGAGGGCATCACGTGAAATCAGTAGCAATGTGGTTATCTGCTGCAGCTGTTAACCCGCTGGTTAAATAATTTGAATTTTTATAAAGGATTAATAGTAACGCACCAAAACATGGTAATTATATTTGGTAGCCTACCGCCCTAATATTTCATATCCATCCTCTCGGGTTATTCCGTCCCCCAAACTTCGTGCTATCAGAAACTCAAATCGATTTCTTCTCTCTCTCTAACTGCTCGCTTATTTGGCTTTCATTCATCAATACTGTAGTCAATAGCGTTTTTGTCTCTCTCTCTCTCTCTCTCTCTCTCTCTCTTTACCTCTCTAACTCTTCTATCTCTAATCCCCACCTTCGAACTTTCATCAACATCTTTTCTACAATCTTATACAAAACTCCCAAATTATTCATCCTCCCTTTACTGGTCATTTTCTTCTCGCCTAATTTTTTTCATCATCTTAAAGGCTATAGACTCCATTGACAATTTGTCCTGGTCGACAAGTTGCCTACATTACTCTACGATGCCACGTATAAAAGTTTTTCACCATCATTCCGTCACGTATTCATCTAGAACACCAGTCATTAATTAGATTCTCATCTTTTCACATTTACAGAGAGAATGAAATTGATAAAGTGTGCAAGTAAAATAAAAATTACCTCATCTTTATTACAAAGACGATTAAACCATGAGTTGAGCCTGAGTGGACTCCAAAACAGGAAATCGAAAGGAGAGATCATAGATGAGGAAAAGACGTTCCGGAGGTGAGCGACACTGCAGTGAGTGACAGTTACCCACGGAGAGGGCAGAGTGATTATATTTAACAAAGAGGCAATAGCGAGAGGGATAGTTTGCATAGCGGACAGGAGAGTGGGGATGAGGGTCGGGGAAGAGTGGTGTGGCGAGAGAGTTCGGCGGGCTTACTGGTTGGAGCACCGCCCTGGGAGGTTGCAACGAGTGTAGGACGGGCTAAGGTTTCACTGAGAGGCAGCGAGGGAAGTGGTTACAGAGTCGAGGTACAGATCGAGGTGGGGACAGAGAAAGACAGACATACTGAAGAGTGGGCACACCAAAAGAAAGAAACATGGGGGTAGAGAAATGGGAGAAGAGAGCAGCTATAGGCAGGGGACGCGTATAGTCCCGCTCCTCCCCTCTCACGCACACAAACTAAAATGCCTCTGACAGTCCGTGAACGTGGCAGGTTTTGAAGAGCATGCCCGGGTTCCAGTGAGACTCGAGTGACGGGGGTATGGAAGAGGAGAAGACACGGAGAAGGGCGCGAGGGCGGAAGGGAGTGCCGCAAGAGGGCGGGGAGGGTAGGGGAAAAGGTGGGGTGAAGTGAGTAAAGGAGGGAGGGAGGGAAGTAGTGTTGCCTAATGTTACCAACCATTGCGTAAATTCATGGGTGGTCTCCGCAAAAGTAACCTTTGTCCACATTCCCTTGTATTCCGTAAAAGATCTTTGGGTTTTAATAATTTAAAGAGATTTTTTTGAAGGAAAGCTTCCCAACTATGGCGCTTCGTTCCTAATGGTCAGTAGCTTGTTTTACTGGTAATGAGTTGAGTTTGTCAACATTTCTCTGGTTAAAATACTTGCCGTGGGTGAGGGAAAGCATTTAATCGAGGATCAAGAGGAATAAACATTGGTAATAAGCACCGAATTTAGACCGAATGATTGCAGCAACATTTTTCCTTTCGTTCCATTCGTGAAAACCTTCTATCTTGTTTTCAAATTATTTAAATTGGGATCTTCAACGAAGGATTTTAACTATAACATAATGAACTGGATTACTTGAGCGAGATATTTTTTCGAAACGCCATTTACCTCTCAATTAAGTGTATTTTGGTGATAAAGACTGTTTTAAAAAATATTTTTCCATGTTTCCTTCAAAAATCAGTTATGCACCTGAAAACGCTGAAGGTACCTAATGGCGATGGGCGAAAGTTGTAGAGGGAAGGGGTTTGGTCCTGCGAGGCTAGGAAGTGAGGTCGGGAGTGGGTTGACGTTTGAACGGTTCTGGCAGAGGAGGCGTGCGCAAAGCACAGGGAGGAAGAGGGAGACTGGAAGAAGAGGGAAGGGGAAAGGGTAAGGCGGTGGAGTATTGGAAGGCTGAGTGCGCGGGGGTGTTTGACTGGCGAAGGAGGGAAGAGGGATGCTTTCCCATGAGTGGAGGGAGAACGGGAGAGGGGGAGGAAGCTGGGGTGGAGAGGAAGAAGTGAGTGGATGGAAGTGTGTGACGTTAGACATGGAGTTTCGCTTTACGAGCCCCCTCCTGCCCTCCCTCCTCTTTCTCTTTCTCCCTGCCCTCTTTTCCAATAACATAGCCTTCTACTAATATCTACCTCGCCCTCCCTCCGCCATCATGCCTCACATTTTCTCTTTCTTCTCTCGCTCTCACCCACGTCCCACTCCACTCTCCTCTTCCTCCAAACTCACTCGGCACCATTCTCCTTTTCTCCTTCGCCCAAATCCTTATCCTTTTACAACATTCCTGTTCTAAAAATTCATCCAATTTCTTTTAGACCTATTCTTGTTCCTATAGTTAAGGGATAATTCCAGCGGGCCTGCTAATCTGCTAATCTTAAATCCTGCATCACAAAACCACGCTACTCCTCTGCGTAAACATAACTATCCAGTTAGCTGCGGGAAAATAACTTTTTTTGTGATTTTGGAGAGACCTGCAGGAAAATGTGCAATTTCCCCATTCACCCCCTTGATGAATAGTATTTAAAAAAATAGGCATTTCACTTCACACATTGTATTAAAAAGACACAGGATCTTAAAATTGTTTCGAACAAATACATGGTGGGTAAACACCGTATTATTAACAGTTAATCCTTCTACGATATTACCCTCATTCTTAGAATGTTTCGATATTTAATAGCTTACACTTATATCTAGTGCTCTAGTTATTAAAATGATGGTGCATAACAATCTAAACTAGATATTAATTTAGAATTGAATTGTCTCCGCTGAATTGACATTCATGTACATTGAAGATAAGTTTCTTAAACTTTACAAACAGAGAGATTTCAAGTTCAAACTGAAATATTTTCCCTTGCTGTTGTTAATAAAATGTTCCCATTAAGTCTCCCGTGAAGAACCTCTTAAACTATTCAATAAACCTCCCATTATAAAGTAATACTTTAGGGCATTCCTATAGTATTTTATGCTGTTTATTATTCATCTGTGTCATTATCTACTAAAATGAAGAACCTTCCGACGGCCGCTCTAATTTAAAAGGAAAACTACCTTAAGTCCTATCCAAAGAAGATATCAACGTTGAATATCGAGTTAGGAGAAAGGTTTTGTCTAGAAGAGTAAGGTCTTGAGAATTCTTTATTTCATTCAATTGTCAATCATTACATAATTAATAAATACTTTTTAGTTTTAATGTACTCATAAATTATCCTATTTTAAAATGGATATATTTATAAAATATTTTGCATAATATCAGAGAAAACAATATAATCATAACATAACATTATGACTCTTAAAAGTTAATTAGTTTAAACGAGATGCTTAAAGTTTTCAAGTGCAAAATTAAACTACCCTTTAAAATCTACTCTCATGAAGTGCATCATATTTTATAAAACAGGCGCAACACGACGTGACAGTCAGAAAGACCAATTGCTAACCAGAAAAATTCGCATTAGGAACTCGAGCTCATGAAAATTGCAGTGTGTTTCCTGTACCTGCTGGTGAATGGAGGGCGGAATTGCTCGTGAGATATGAATCGTAATGGGGCATCCAACTCGATAATGGCGACACGCTGCCAACACTTGCCATGCGTATCAACTGAGAGCTTGCCGCTTTCCCCCTGTGCACCTCCGACTCCCCTCTCCGCCACCCTCTGCCGTCACTCCCACCTTCCCCCCACGGCGACGACGTCCATCCATCCCCCACCTTCTCTCCCATATGCCACTTCACAGGGGTGGGATTAAAATCGCGTCTTCCCGTCGCACTTGAGGAATGTGCCGCCATGCTATTATTAGGGGATCCGAGAGAGGAGGGGCAGGGATGAAGGAGGGCAGGGACGGGCGAGAGGGCCAGCCAGGAGGGGGATGCGGGGAAAGAAGGGAGAGAGGAATGGAGAGTGGGCGGAAGAGAAAGCGAGATTCAGAGTGAGCACGAAAAGAGCCAATGCTCTCCTTAAGTTTATATATCATGTTTCTCGTGGAAAATGGGTCTATTCCAGTGGTAAGGATTGCAAAAAGAGGGTTTAATAAGTTCATTATTTTTTAAGCCATTTTGTCAGGATGACACGACCCAGTGTAACTCCAGATATTTTTTAAAACCGTTAAATACATTTAAATGGATACCATTAGCATTGATCCCTCTGGAGGCGTTTCAACCCCCTAGCTCGAAGCAGTCATCCAGCTTACCGTTGTCGAAAAACTTTTGTAATTAGTATAATTAAGAGACATTTTCACAATTCCATGTTACTGTAACTTTTGGAAAAGCGGTATACCTACTGATATAAAAGTCGTTAACATATTTATTTAAAATTTTTAAATGCAAATTCTATTAATATAATAAATCAGCGTCTTCCATCAAAAGTATATTAATCCGATAATACCATAAAATATTTTTAAACATTTCATCTTTAAGTCACTTTAAATAAATTTTAAAACTTTTGGCACCCGTTTTAGAAAATCGCGCCTACATACTAAGTACGGATTAGCCACCTTAGAGAGATAAAATACAGTGAACCAAACATTTTATTACAATGTTTAGATGTAATATGAAATTAATTCTATATTGTAATAGTTCATTGTGAATCAATCATTAAAAAAATGCACATCAAGAAAACAATTTATTTGCAAAATTTAGGCCATTCCTTATGTTTTTAAGATCATACGCGCGATCCTGATGAGTGGACTCTTATTAGAGGGAAATATACGAAGGTACGTGTTCCTACACGTTTCCCTAAAATCTCATTTCTCTGAAAAACTGAGTCATAAAGTATGATCACATAACATAAATTATTCTATCAAAGGTCATCTTCAACCTTATAATTTAAGATGTACTTTGTCAATAAGCGAATAATTAATTGGCTATTGCAATTCAGATGTGGCAATAATTTGGAACAAGAATAAGTTTTCAAATTATTTCTCAAATAGGAAAGGCTTAGCATTAGGCTTAGATTCTCATATTAAACGATGATAAAACTGGGGAATATGGTGTCTTCGAAAAAGAAAAACCAAATAATGGGGCCATAACTTCGTTTTTAATTTACCCCTGGAAATTCATCTGTGTCTCCATATTTGTCGCTCACGCTATAGTTTGCATGTATAACACTAAAAATTGATCGAGTTTGAATTTGGGACCTTAAAGTAAGAAGTATTCTGCCGAGGGAGGCTTTGCTTCAGCTGGTCCGTTTCCAGGAGCTTAAGTAGAAGTCAAAACTCAAACATATTAATGGGTTTTACAATTCTGAGCATAACCTTCGAAGTGGATTAACTTCATCCGACTTGGGAGTCGCGTGTTTGGGACCCATTTACCACAACACTCTTCCCTTCTCCCCTTTGCTTCCATTTCTCATTTCGTGACCCTCTCCCCGTTTCTTTGACCAACCTTTCACCCCATCCCCTTTGTACTCCATTCCTCTCATGTATTCTTTTCGTTCTCTTCTATCTCTTCCATTTGTCTCTCATCCCAAAACATTCCCAGCTCCGAGCCTTCCGAATTCTCATCCCGGGGAAGAGAAACTCCCTCCCGTACGGAGGGTAGGGAGGCCCAAGCGTCCTGTTCTCCCGATATCTTCCTTTGTTGGGAGGGGGGCGGAGAATCAAATTGGAGGACGGAGGGGGATCAGGAGGGAGGCAGGGCTGGCTCCGTCGCGAGACTTCGGAAATCCCCCACGCCGCCAATAACTCTTCCCACGAGTCCCTCTTGCCACGCCTCGGCCACCGAAACGCGACAAGCGCGCGAGACGGCGCCTCCTCGTGCCGCGTGCTAATTCCCTCCCGTCGCCAAATTACCCCGGCTCCTGCGACTACCCCCTCCCCCTGCGGCGCCTCCGCACGCAGCCTCCCAGTGCCCTGCCCCCGCCCGTGCTCTCTCCCCAGTCGGCTCTCTGCCCTCGCTCCCTTCCCGCACTCATAGCGGCCCGTTTTCTGCATCTCCACCCTACAGCTTCGGTCTTTGCGATCTCTCCCGGATGTACGTATTTTTTGACGGAAACGAAATCTTCAAGGAAAGAAATGCTGCGGAAAATTCGATGACGTCAATGAAAATAGGTAGGATGACGCCAATGGATGTTTAAATGCTTCAATTCAATGGAATGGGTAGAATGTTTAGCTCGATCCTTCCGGGACTGGTAGTTAATTACCACAGACAAATTTATGGTCTACGTTGACAGACACTCACTTAATTGCGTCCTGCATCGAACGCAAGGTGGGCCGGGGTTAAGAGAAGAACAATGTGATTCTTCACTCCATGACAAAATGAGCTAGCTGTTGGCAATCACTTAAGTGATTATTAGACTGCATATAGGAAGGAAGAGAAAATAATTTTCTCTTCTCAAGTCTTAGCTTCCTTGCATTAAAATAGTATATCATGGCGACCAAATAATTGAAAGAATGAGCTGAGTAATAAAAGAGAGATAGTCCTTAGATAGAAAGTCATTGGAAGTAATTTAAATATGCCAGTTTAGAGGAAGGAGAGCGAAATAATACGTCACAAAGACAAGCAGCGGATGGTTAACTGCCGCCGGAAAAACCGAAATGCCGCTCTTTCCGCATCTAATGAAATGGATTGGATCAACTTCTTCAAATCATTTACTCAAGTATTTATGTGTTTTTAATGCGCTGATATTGTGGAAACATAAGCTAATAAGTATTAGACATTCTATGAGCACGACGTGGCAAAATTTAATTTAACGATTAAAACGAAGGAAACATTAACTATCAATAATATTGAGCCTTTTGACCCAAAACTCTTTCTGACTAATTTACTTTATCCACAAATTTGTGATTCATTCCGGAAATTTTGATGAAAAATTTATGTTGCAAATGGATACAATGTTAAATCTATTTGAAAGTTTTGAGAGAATAACTGAAGAATTCTCACCATATATATTACGAAACAATAATTTTAGGCATTAAGAAACAATATTCTTCCTGACATAATAAAACACCAACATAATTTGAATACAGCAAAGTAGCAACCATATGATGACACGAATTTCGTTCAATGGCGTATTCGTATTTTCGGAAACAACTTGAAAACATAACTCTCCATTCCACTGGTTTTTATTTTGGATAAATTTCAAAGATAGTTTATATTTTCTTACTCTCTTGATATTGGTGCACATCGTCTTCCTATTTCAAACATGCCTTTTGCTGTCATTACTCCTTAGGTAGAGAGATGTCTCCTAATAGAGATAGACATCATCTAAATGTGCCTGCCAAACCAAATGACGCCTGCCAAATATCCCACGCATTATGTAGTTTTACATCGGTTTAAGGTGGATCACACACTTGATGAAGCCAGAATGAGGTATTTTAAGATTGATTATTCATCACCCGTTTCATTTCCCTCTGTTGTCCGAGGAAATGATGAAGCAAGAGAAGCAGAAATGCCCCACCTGGAGATGACACCGCAAAGATTGTAACGCCAAGTTGAGCCACTTTGAAGTATATTTTTGGGTATTATATCAATCATCAAAATTCGTTTATCCTACTCAACCGTTCATTGATTTATTATGGAAGAGATAAAAATCATCTCAATCTCAGCATGAAACATACATGTTTACTTGGTGGCAACATATGGTTTCACTCACATTTCCATCCAAAATTTTTAGAAACAGCCGGATCGTCGTCATGGCAACACAACTCGTAGTACTTTGGCCCTTGGTGAAATGATTGAAACATTTTTCAAGAATCTACGACCGTGAGTCAATTCTTGTCACTAAAGTTTATCTGTGTTTAAATAAGTATATAGATAAATAAGTAGTTTTAAATGCCATCTCCGAGTATAATTATCTGATAACAATGTGTCAATACTGTGTTTTTATAGGAAATTCCAAAAATAAGGCTGACATTTTAACCTCGGCATCATAAAGTGTACGCTGTGATCAATGAGGTCGGAATATTTTGTCAAACCTTGGGGGTTAAGGAAGAGGAAAGTTAAATAATTTGTCTGCACAGAAAACCTTTGGTGTGGCAGTATCCTTCATGCGATGCGTTCTATCATTTTCAAATGCTTAGGACCGAGGAACGTAAAATAATTACTCTGTTGGTAGTTGGCAATATTCTCTTCAAATTAATACCCATGTCCCCATTTGCCACTCTGATACTGTGTATCACGATGGCACCTGCTGGCCAAAACATAGCCATTAAACCCGTCATCATGAATTACAGACTGACTACTATTTATCCCGCTTCACGCCTCAGTTAAGCAGTGGAGAAGTGTATCACCTGCCAAGGCACGCTTAATGATGTCAGCCGGTTATTTGGCAGCCGAGCATCCCTTTCTGTAGATATCCTCGATGAAGAATTTCCGTAGACGCAGGCTAATCTAAGATATTTGACTCTCATCACAATGAATATAATGGCTTCCAAGCAGAGTATACTTGCTACGAAAAACTTATAATAACAAAACGGATATAATATGGAAAGTTTGTTACAATGGTTTGGTACAATGTTACAATACAACAACAAGTTTTTTCCCCAAGGATAAAACCCTTACGAGCGTTTCTTAAAGGAATAAGTTAATAAAACGAAATCGTAGCCGTGTAAGCATGCGTTAGTATCATGGGGTAGAAACATAATTTTTAGAGAAACTTCAAAGTCACATATTCTTTAAATTAATAGAACGTATTGTATCCCATGAGTCTAGCTTGAACGTTTATGCTCTGCTCTTCCTACAGAATTAAACTCTATATGAGAATAGAACCATAATATGAAGGACAAAAACGAGCCGTCAGAAATGGTAGGCTCGCTGATAAAAATTAATTTCTGTACATTCGGTTATCTTGCAAGCTTTTAAATGAAAAGAATAGAATCAAAAAGCTGGCCAAATTTACTCGTGGGTGTATTAACGAGAGTTTCACTCAGCACGAGAAGCATCTGCGGTATATTTGAAATATATATGATGCTGCGCATAAAAAATAAATACTATCACGCTATATGAAAACAAAATTGATATAAAAAACTCTCACATGCACTACTGCATATTACTACCTGCGTAAAAAGTCAGAATAAAAAAGTAGTTTACTTGAAAGTGCTTATTTTTTGTTCAATGGTTCACCATCATTTCGTTCAATGACACACCATCGGCCTCTACATTCACTGATACTTTCATAAAGTAGACTCAAGTGAATAATGTTCCTTCCCTATTTAAAAAAAAACTAATATCCCTCAAACTATAATTTCAACCAATGTAGAAATCCGCGGGGGAATTCACTAGAGAGGACGTCTCAAACCGAGCATAAATTGAATTAAATATTTCCATGTCACATTCCACGTGACCCTCCGTGTGATGAAACGGTAGGCATGTACATATGGGCTCGGCGAGAAGGATATCATTAAAACTTGAGCCCCTTGACTCGCGACGGGTGACGAGCGAAAGAGATGACAGTAACGGAATAGACCTCGAAGGAGGGGTTTTGAGTGGGCGGTGCGGGACAACAGAAGGGTTATCGGGGGGTGGGTTGGGGAGATGCCGTGGGTAAATGCAGAAAGGAGAGGAAACACTAGGATCTGGCGCCAAGTACTCGAGTTTTATGTGTTCATATACCTAATGTTGCTATCCGACCAGGAGGAGTATGGATGTCTAAAAGCAACCACGAGAAGCCTTGGTGCTCTCTGGACGCGTGTTATCCTACCTGTCTTCGCGTCTCCTCCTCAAGCCATGCACCGATACCACCCTTCCACTCCCGAGTCCTCACTTCCAATACTTGCCCCACTCTTCCTCGTCCCGATGCTTCCACCACCACCACCCCACCCGTACCCCACCCGCTGCCCCGACAGCATCCCTTTCATTGCGAGGGATTGAAAAGGCGCGCGGGCTAAAATAACGCAAAAACTGTCTCCAGCACTCGCCGTGGTGATAGGGGGAGTGGGGTTGACGTGGGGAGCGAAGGATGGGGTGCCCGTTCTCCCGCCTTCGCCTCACTCTCCCCTGAGGCATTCTCCTTTCGTCGAAAGGATCGCCATCCGACTCGCGCGCTCTGCTTCCGTCTTGTGTTTTTGAGTTCCGCGCGATCTGGGCACGCGGTGGGCGGGGGCGAAGCCGTGTTGTTGAAGCAACTTTTACGGTGAAAGATCGAGGACACGTTTTAAGCTGTGTGACATTTGGCCAAAAATATTTCCTCACCTAATCAATCGCCTTGGGAAAAAATTCTTCTCCACAACACAAGGAGTTGGTGCCAGTAAGAAAATGAAAACCATGCCTAGTTATTTGATTCGGCCATAAATATTTTCCACCACCAACACTGAAAATCTTGGAAACCCTTCTGTTATTAGCCTGACGAAATACCGATAATATTCTTTCGATGATATTGATATTTACGCCTAATATTGTTTTAACATGATTACCCCCCGCATTCAGCCATACTATTCCAGTATATTTCAGCAATTCTAACAGTAACTCAGATTTAGGTCTTCGATAGCATCTCTATTTTCACTTCAGTTAAGCCAAACTTGTGGATAATTCATTCTTTCTTAATATATCGCATGGCCAAAATTATAGAAAATCTCTCTAAGTTAACCGATGAATTTCATTGAAGAAAATTGTTTGTGAGGTTTTTTTCATCACAAATTAAAGAAAGATCATTTCTGCAAATAAGGCTGGTGAAAATTTTGAAATAATACATGCCTATAAAAATATGTATAACATTAAATTAGAACATGGTAAAAATTTAGAGACTTCATTTATTGCGAAAAATACAGGTATCTCCAAGATTTACACTGCCTACAACTGGACTACTACTAATAACTCACGGTCACCATCGCCCAACGCCCTATCATAACTATTCCATCGAGTTTCCTTACAAAAAAGGCTGTTTTGAGGAACCGTTAGCAAAACGAGAGCGTGAATTCGGAAGCGATTTTCGAATCATCAGATTAGTCTCCATTTTGAAGCTCAGTGTTTCGGCCGTCAAGTGTAAGGGCCCTTCCAGCACTCGTCTCTCCGTAATTTCAAACCAGCTCCCAACCGAGCTCCGACCGAGGGAGACGAAGTGATCCATGGGAATGAGGAAAGAAGAGGGCTGACTGGAACGGGGGGGGATGAATATCTCGAGTGAGGAGCAGGAAACGTGGAAGAGAGAGAGAGAGAGGAGACGCGGAGATGGTGGGGGGGGAGAGAGAATCGGGTGTGGGCGGGAGGCAGGAGGTGGAGGGAAAGAGAGAAGGGAGAATGCGTGCAAAGGCACAGGGCCGGGAGATCTCGGGAAAGAGGGAGAGCGAAGGGAAGAGAAATTGGATCTTGAACGACACTCGTCCTTCCTTCCTCGAAAAACCTCCTCCCCTCCCTAGCAACCTTTCGGGTGGGAACGAACTCTCTCCAACCCACTCCCGCCCCTTCTCCCTCCTTTGAAGTATTCCTCGGCCGATACATGCCACTCACCCTCAAACCCCCTCCTTCCCCACCAACCCATCCCGTTACATCCCAGCCCCCTTCCCTCCCTCTTGCCCCCTCCCACACCACACCTCCTCATACCGACCCTCCACCCGCTCGACGCCTTTCGCTTCCTCCCTCCGAAAGCGTCCCCGCTTCCCCTCACCCATCCACCCCCGCTCTCTCTCTCTCTCTCTTCTCCTTTACACCCATATTTCTCATTTCCAATGATTTTCCTGTACATTGTTCACCCTTCGTACTACGCGCACCCCCACCTCTTCTATTTATATGCGTGCAAATGTGTCTCTCCAGCTTACCCCGAATGCTTGCAGCTTGCGTCACGCTGAAGGGCGTTCACTCTCAACGGAAGGATATTCGAAGTTACACAGGATATATTCAAGAATATCTCATTTTTTCAGAACAAGGTATCTTCTGGAACCTCGAGAATTTTGTTCGCATGCTAAAAGATCAACAGTTTATTATAATGCGATTTCATATGTGTCACTCAATTGTTCACTAATTTGTAACCAACACTTGTCTCATTGTGGTATGCAAGCCCCAGACCTGATAACGAAGGCGAGAACTCTCACGCATCTGCATTCAACTGGTTCACGACAATTGGTTTGAGTGTTGAAGCATTGCTCAACTTATTTCCGGGTCTCACTTCGAAGGAAACGACAAAAATATTAAGTTAATTTCAGTGAGATAACTCGATTATGGTTATAACCGTAGTAGTTGGAGAACTTCATTACCTATTCTCTTTCCCTGTATCTCCCTGGAAATATTTTATAGCTCATTTGGCGTTTGAAAACTCAGATACCCTCCACCGATGGCAGTTCATTTTCTAGCTCGACTGAATGTCCTTCATTATCTTATTTCAAGTGCCAACTAAACGACTCAGAATGTTATCGGATATTTTCATTTCAAGCTTTTAAAAATGGAATTTCTTCCACGTATCTATTAAAGGAAAACAATTGCATTCCACAGTGATATGTTGTTTTCCGTCAACCCCCATATTTTGCGTTTTACTCATCTGAACTGAATTTTGACAGTGGTAATGGGGCCATACGAGTCACAAAGTACGTCACTGGTCGTTGATGCCTAAGGAGGAGAGAGGGAATCGCGTGGCGGAACGGTACAAAAGTTATAGAAGTCCCCCGAGGCGTAAATGTCAGATTTTTTGCGTGCAGAACAAAGTGATACATTACTAGAAGAAAATCTTTTTTAAAAACTAAAGGAAGGCCTTAATTGCGTAGCCTTCGGGTATATTGTCAGCCATGCATGTCATATTTTGACGCAATTTGTTTCCACCTACCACTGTTCATGAGCAGCATGGCGATGACGATGGAAGTTTTAGCCATACAAGAGAGTTATCCTGCCGTGAAATCAGGTCAAGCGTTTGATTGCCGCAAGAGTTAGGCACTTCCCGACAGATTAGGTAGATATTCTCGTTGCATGCTTGAAGATTTGATCTTCAATCAGTGCATTAAACTGAATGACCCTGTTAAATGATCACTGAATGCCTTTAAATGTACATATACCATACTTTTATTATACCTTTGTAAAACTTCCCTTATTTTGTTTCGTTTTCCCATTGCCCTTGTTTTTCAACTGCTTTGTTATTCTAAGTTGGTTATATAAACGATGCGAGTATTTGGCGTGTACAACGGCGATATAGCAAGAGGAACAATACAAATATGGCAAAAATCATCTCAGTTTTCAACCACAGACACTTTTCCTGATTTTTCCAAAGTAGAGTTTGATAGCTTTGGTTATAATTGGGCATCCGTGCGTCCGTTCCATATTCTCTCTCAAAAACTCATCCTACCACTTTGTCCTTCGAGCCCTCTTCTAACTTCTCTGGAACTTTCTCCCTTCACTTCCGAGTATTACCGTTCGCTTCCGTTTCTCCTTTTCCCATTTCTTCTCCCCTCTCAAATCCTGTCTCTTTTCGGTGGCAGCCCCTCCACCCACCTCTGTAATAGGATCCCATTACTTCGCCCCCTCCTCACTTCTTGCCTCCCACTGCCTACCCTAGTCCCTTCTCCACTCTCCGGCATTCCCTTCCTCCGTTTCCCTCCTTCGCCACACCCCTCATGGCTGAGGTACCCGTGAGATTCCCCCCCCCCCCCGCACTTCACGTCTCCCTTCGTTCTTGTCCCGGAGGAAGGAAAAGGGAAAGAAAAGGCAGGAGGTTGGAGGATGAGTGGGGAATGGGAAGATTCCGCCGCGGCGGTCGTCTTAAGGCGTGGGCGTGTTGTGCAAGCGGAGTGGCGGGGGAAGAGATACGGGGGGAGAAGGGCGAGGATGGGAGGTTTCGTGGGACGGGAAAAGTGGAAGGCTGAGATGAGACGGAAGCAAGGGAGAGAGGAAGGAGGAGGAGAAGCGAGCATTAAAGAATTTTCTTGAAACGGGAGCGAAACGAAAACGCAGGGCTGTCTCCGAATGTCGGAAGAAGGTGAAAGCAAACAAACAAAAAACAGGAATGAAAAACTCTATCCACGAGGTGAATTAAATTGAACTTTCTTGTATTGTAGATTGAGGAGTATTTTAAATCAACCGTGATTTCGAAACGTCTACCGGATTTATAATGCTCTTAGCTGTCAACGAACCAAATATACCCTCTACTAATGCTCCTGCATAAGGAATGACATCATATAACACTATATTTATCGAAAAGTAGGAAATTTAGACATGATAACACCCATGCTCATTTTTGGGATATGAAATTAAACCTTAAAGTTTCATGTTTCAATCAATGCACTCAGTATGTCTTCTAAGAGAAGTGAATCAGATGAGAAAGTTATTCCGTGCACTGACCTTATATTTGACCGAATTAAAAATATATTAATGCGTGATGCACACTATTTTCCCCGTAAGCCTTCAGTTTCCGCACGCATTTATTTTTTTTCATTTCCTACTTGAGTCCTAATAGGATACTACCAAATATTTGCCACATGGTCACATAATGATGGGAAACAAAGTGAATCTGCATTCTTTGGTCATTGTTGAGGTAATACTCCAACCTACTGGATTTTCCAATTACCTTTCGGAGATTAAGAAATTTATTTTTTTTTAAAGTCTACGCAAAATATAGCTTACCCAATATATTACGTTTTCATAGTTTCGTGCTAAAGATCTTCTGCCTCATATGACCTTGTTTTCGCCGTTACTAGGTGGAGTTTCGCCATTTTGTAAATAAGAGAAACAGACATTTCGCTTGATGATGCCACACAGAGGTGAATTCATGGTTTTCAATAAATATCAACTGTGGAATTGCTGTGTTTCTTTTATCTATACTTTTGGCCTCCATAAGTTACTTGAGAAGGATGTATATCATCTTGTACCATGACAAATATGCATTTCATTCGTCATTGGTACTAAAAAATAGTTTATGAAACGAATGCACTCATATTTATTATTCACCGTGTTATTGAGGCAATTGAAATATTCCATAGTGTATGCCATCAATGTGCATTTACTGGTGTGCTAATGGAAAATCTCGAGGGAGCTTTTGCGGTAGAACTTGCTGCTGAGAAACCAGTGAATTGGGAAGTTCCAACAAAAACCTTAGATTCATTTCATCCGAAAAAATTGGCAGAGAATTAGTGAGGATCAAGATATATTTCCTTCCTAGCGGTTGTTTCGAATAAGCCATGTAACGCCACACGAATAAATATACGTTGAGTAGGAGCTTGATTGGACAAGGGCAGAATTTTGCATTTACCAACACTTGATTTTGTCCGTTTACGAAATAAGTGGTGTCCTCCGTATTTGGTTGAAGCAATTAGTATGGTTCATAGTGCCTTTTTGCCTATGACTTTTAACAATTAAAAAGTGTTAGTACTCTGTATGTACTGCATGTACATTGCATGTTTATAAATATGACCGTGCTTGAATTCCGTGTTGGTGAATTCAGGTTAGAGGCCAACATGAAGTAAAAGTAAATTTTATTATTATTATTATAATTCGAAATAGAATTATACTTTGCTATTGCTACTTTGATTCTTATAATTTGCTACATTTTCCTTTCTTAATGTTACAAAATCAGTTATTACCTTAAATAATGAAAAGACAATTGCATATTCCTAAACCAGTAATCAGATAACAAGTCTAAGCTGTATAGTATCCGCCGTCACTTTGTGGAAACGATTCATAATGAATAAGAATTACTTAATTTTTCCACACAAACTTGTTTGTGTGGAAAAATTAAGTAATTCTTATTCATTAACAAGTCTAAGGTCAAAAGCTAAAATAAACATGATCTCATAATAATTGAAAATTCAATTCAAAAGGTTTTTAATTTCTTTTTTTTATAAATAATTATTCCTGACTTCAATGTAGGGGAGGATGGAGGATGATGAACTAACTGACTTAACCTCACGGGGTGTCATTGAAAATGTTTTGAGATTGAAAATTTAAAGAATAATTTGATACTAATTTAGGTCATAGGATTTGCTGTATTCCCGGCCCGAAATTCTAGTGAAGTTTCTTTATTCTCAACCCGGTCAGGTTTTCAACTGCCATTGTTTCGATAGCTACCTACTGTATTTTTCTAAGGGTGTTACGGGGGACAATGGTGGAGTTAACCACCCATACGCCAGGCAGCTAAAAACCCGACCCGATGGAAAACCCTTGAAGACTACACGCATTGAAACTGGTAAAGGGAAAAACTAAAGAGAATTATAAACCAAAAAGCTTGAGAATAAAACTATCCTCCATTTCTGTGAAAATAGGTACGTTCAACACTGAAGAGAGGGTATTTATGAACGGAAATCTTGCCCTCCATTCAATGAAAATCTCATTCAAAGAAAGCGCAAATAATTCTCTTTGAGGATGACAACCGTGGGACATTTAACTGTGGGATTCAAATTCTGTTTTATGGATAGATATGTGGACATACAAACGATGCTGCCTGTGTCGACAAACCTTTCACCCTGCTCAGCACATGGCAAGAGATATTGAGAGAGGTCGCGGCAAGCGGGTCCATCGCATAAATCCGTCGCCACGACCACCGAGAACCGCCCTCTTATCTCTTTCTCTCCCCCGCCTCTGGCCCTCTCTCCGACCCCTTCGCCGAAACCGCCCCTCCCAAACCCCACTCGATCGCTTCCTCCCCCACCGCATACAACTTTCCCTACCAACCACCCTCGGAGTAGCTGGTGCGCACACGTTGCCATCTAGCGGTGGCTCCCGTACTGAAAAGCCGGGCGTAGTGGCTCGCCCAATTGATTGACCAGGATGTGGTCATGCGGAGAGCACTGGGGATTTAAAACGTTTTGAGGGTCAAAACTTGGACTGGCTCTATCTGCGATCCATCTTCCATAACATCAGCCATATAAAGTGCACGCTGTCATATGAATCACCCGATCTCGTCCTTGGCATGAATAATGTGGAGGAGAACTTAAAACTGTCTAGGGCGGAAATTCGTTCCATATTTATAAAGCAAGTCACATATAAAAATCGTCATATTGACGATCACGTGATTCAAAATTTGTGATGATCAGAGAAGTCTAATACTTGCCTACAAACACATTATGAAGATATACCGCGAGCATCTTAGACAATGCTGCGTACAAAAATTATTTCATTTAAATGCACATTTTTTTATTTTTCCCAAAAATGCATAAGGTAGACCTGTACCATATTCTGAAAAAATAAAGAAATGTACTCTCTCAATAGGCAAATTGAAAAATGTTCAACGTCATATCCTTTTATGTATATGAACATTAAATTTATTCTGAAATGTAAATATATGTTAATATGACTTTATAGATAACGGAACAAGTGCGCAGGCCAAGCAAAGACGGTCGCAGTGAGAAGCGCCAACGGGGCATAAGATAGTTAAGTGCTGTAAAAGGAGGGATTAAGGGCAGTGATGAACCAATTTTTGGATTAAGCCACTTCATAGCTCTGACTGTTTTTTAAGAAAAAAATAAGTATCGGACGGAAAAATTCCCGCAAAGAATTATTGACAGGTTTTATCGCACATGGAAGACAGTTTTCTATTGCGAACATTGAAATTTTGCGTCAGAAAATTCTGTTTCAAACAATTCACCTTTTGAAAATTTTACCTCAGAATAACATATGCAAAAATATCTAAAGAACTAAAAGTAACTAAAACACAAGTACTGAAAGATCTGATAATTTCCCGGCGAATGCTATTTATGAAGTCCCCACGGGTTTCCAGCCGAGCAAGAAGTAATCGACGGTCATTTCGACGGCTAACTCTGCCATCGTTCTCAGGGTCTGGAGCAATAAATACTATATATACCGTGCTCATATTTGAAAGAACCTGCGTATTACCACATCATGTCTGAATTTGCTTCACTGTTACCGTATTTTTTTTGATCGATTGATTGTCAAATATGCAGAAACATTTGATGTTCATATTAAATAAGTTTGTAACTTTCCACGAACTTAAATTACAAACTCATTCACTGTTGATATCAAACAATTCCACGAAGTGAAGTCTGTAAGTTTAAAGTATAGAAGCATTTAATGCTCGCTGATGAATTTTCTTGCGTGAAATCCGCATTACTCGTATTTGAAATAATTTAAATAAATTCCAATATTGATTTTGGGTAATTAAGGTACGAGGGTCATCCGGAAAGTAGTACCCGTTCGTGAATTAAAGACACAAAAGTAAATATTAACAAACATAAAAAATTTTATTTGAAAGAGGATACTTTAAACTACTTCTCAACATAATCTCCAAGCAAATTAAGGCATTTGTCATAACGTGTGACAAGTTTCTGTATTCCTGCTGCATAGTCCTTCGCCGCCAGCTCATTGAGATACGCGAGGGACCCATCTTGCACAAATTTTTGCATAATGCAGATGGCGTTTAACAATTTCATGAACAATTGTTCGAGAAACATTGGGAAAATGCTCACAGATGTCATCAATTGTGACGCGCCGATCGTTCCTCACGAATTCGTCAACTGAGCTCACCAGTTGGTCTGTAATGACAGACGGTCTCCCCGAACGCTCATCGTCGTGTGTGTTCCCCCTCCCCATGTTGAAGTTGCGACACCACCGCCGAACAGACGACTCGTCCATTACATTGTCTCCATACACCTCCTTTAATTGGCGATGAATATCACATGGGCGAACGTTTCTTGCATTGAGGAATTTAATCACTGCCCTCACTTCACAACTGGCGGCGTTCTCAATTTTTTTAAACATTGTAAACAATCACAGAAACAACACAGGCAATGCTAGCGTCACGCAACTTGGCTCAGAGAAGGCAGACAAGCCACTGAAGCTATCTGACCTCGTCCAGCGGCTACTCGCGTCGTCAGCACTTCATGCGGCACGAACGGGTACTACTTTCCGGATGACTCTCGTATTTATTTGGAGAATATCGTGCATGAAAGTTTTTCACCTGATCAAGATGTCAGTGAAATGATAAAAATATGACTGAAGCTAGGGTCCTAGGATTGACGCTTAGGTTTTCTAAATTCAGCAAAAATATCAATTTAGAGCACTTAATCTTCATCACTAATGGTCAAATTATACGATGATATAACTCAATCAAATATCAAAATATTTTTCTAAAATTAGCAAACAAATACCGATTTTGCCAGTAATAAACATGAAATTCAGCCACTCGTTCAAAATATTTTGAAAGAATGAGCTTCAAGATCGATAAAAAATATTTCTGTTGACGCTCTGAAATAAATACTTGCACCATAAGGGTTTCTTTCCATTTGCATTTTCCACTGCGAAAATCTGACTACGAGATTTTACGAAAACACGTTTCAACGGGGCCAACAGTTTGTTAAAGAAAACTGCACCTACTCCAATACTGCGTCTTTAGTAGCAATTTCATCATTATACAATATAGTATGTCGAATTTCATTAAAGTACTATACTACATGTCCATGCCACATTTTATGCTCATATAAAGATAAATTCAATTAGTTTGCCATTTAAGCGATCTAATCTTCTCTAGTAATCAATCCTGCTAAAAACGGGCTTTAGTTTTTTTAATTTTCCTATGCTTAATTAATGATGAATAATCTTGAGTATATTAATGAGAAATAAGCAACTTAATTCGCATAATTTTTCATGAAAAAGAGAAAAGTTACGATTAAGTACCTCATTACACTCAAATCACGTGAATTCCACTTCTGAGAGGTCTTTCAATTATCGGAATCCATACTTACATGGAAGATAAATGGCACGAGAGGTTTACCCAGTCATTTAAAAATAAATTATCTAGTTCAGCTAATGTGTGTATAGATTCATTAATTTGTACTTTCGAAGATTAATTTAAAATGTCACAGAGATCTTGGCGAGTAAATTCATTTAGTCGCCGGGATGTTTATGAACCGGTGTCACACCGAATTGACACCCTCCCACTCGAATTCAAAAATGTTTTATTCCATCGGCAACTGTCATCAAAGAGGCGTGCATTGTCGACGCGGGAGTTCGCTTTTTCGATTGAGTCCTTCGAGAGGATTGATTGAAGGTGCTGCGAGAGTGGGCCGGACGTGGACCCCTTTCACGAGCGCAGGGGCCCCCTCACGAATCTTGTCACTGCATTTCATGCAATCTCTCCATGGCCGGCTAGAGGGGGGGGGGGGCGGCCGGGTGAAAGTGTGGGAGGGGACCCGGGCCAAACGGCGACTCCGTCCAAGCTGGTTTTGAATGACAGGCGCGGCGAGTGAATCGGGAAGTGAGGCCGTCGGCACAACTTCGTCCAGCCCGTCACTGTTTTAAAGGAAGAATATGACTTATCGTCGGACGGGCGGCCCCCGGGAGAGAGGAGGAGGGAAGCAGGGGAGGGATTGGCGGGTGGGTGGCTTGGAGAGAGGGACGAGACGCCGCTTAGTCGTCTCTAGCGGAAAATGCTGTACGGTGCCAGGCCACCCCCTCGCTCCCTTTCCCTGCCTCCGCCCCTCTTCGTATCCTCCTCTCTTCCTTCTTCCTAACTTCCACCGCCTCTCACTCCCTCCCTACCTTGTCATCTTCGCCCGCTCCACCTTTGCCATCCTTCTCCCGCTCCTATTTCTTCATCATATCTCCCCTCTTACCGCTCTCGACAAAGTCGTCTTTGTACCTGTTAGCACCAACCCCCTACTCACTCCCTTTCGCCTTTCCACTTTCTCTTTTCGCGTTAAAGTTGACGAATATGACCAGCTTTGTTCACGATTAGTCTTTTCCGCAATCACAATTTACATTTTAATAGCAGTTTAATTTTCTTTTGCTAAATGTTAATTAATGGAAATCATTCAAAATTTAAATTTGTCCCAACCCTGAATACTAACAACTCTAATTCAAAGTATTAAGTCTTACAAAACTCTGCAGAAGTCATTGTTTGATTTCACTCATTGATAAATGATATTCTCGCAATTTATTTGTTGGAAATAAGGTTGAATTTTATTAGTATTTTAGTTTTTCTTTGGATAAAAAGGATGTGGGATGTGTTCACTTAAGCTACAATGCATGATATATTATAACATCGTCTTTCTCAACTTATAATTTCCTTGTAAAACCATAGCAGACATCAAATACCAATTTATAAATTGTATCCTTACTTAATTGATCATCTTTCTTTTTCATGTGGCATCTATGGTTATTTTAAGATAGTAATATTAAGAATTTAAATGCCACAAAATTTCCGTCTGCTCAATTCGTCCACTGAGGTACAGCCTCGATGGAGTCAATCACCGCTTCCCTAATTACTATTCTCTCCTTCACTGAACTCTTAAATAATTATTTGAGCGAAAGTAGTAACATCAAATATTATGATTTATCGAAGTAGACTTCAAACCTCTCATTCAATCTAAGTTCTCATTGTTTTATTCGTTCTCAATTCCCTTGGAATTCAATTAAACATTTCAGGGTTCTAAAGTAGTCGTCGTTATTAGAGGGATACAACGGACAACTAAGTCATGTGCGCCATTAGAGCTAGGTGGGTAAGTTGGTAGAGTTAGTTTTTTTCAGGGGAGGAAGAGCGGAGAAAAATCCTCAAAGATGTCTGCGCATAATAAGCGCAACCAGGGGAAAGCCTTTGTTAGAAAAATTACTGTTCTTGCTTAAGCCCCCAGTACGCAGGCCACTTCTATCATGTGAATGATGCATACTGAGAAAAGAAAACACCGGAGGAAATGCTGTATTGAACGAACGCCGAGGAATTTTTCCTAAAGTGCTTTTTAAACGCCTAAATCTTCCATTTAGTTTATTATACGTTCAACTGATTTCAATAACAGTTACGGCATTGCTTCCCCTATTCTATTTACGTGGGTGTCATTTGTTTTGCCTCACTTGAACTTTTTGATATCGTTAATTTTCAACGAAGTCGTCACAGTACGAGTTTGCCATTTAAAATGCGTAAAAGTTACGCTTTCTCAAAAGTCTATCCAAACCTTTTCCCAAAGAGGCGTCTCGTAAAGTTACGCAATGCAATTATTTATCTATTCAAACGATTTTTACGTCTTATTCGTCGACTTCGCCCAAGTCAAGTTTTTAATTAATAGTGGGCACCGAATCCTTGACTCTTCCATCCGTGCGCATACATGACTCTTTAAGCAACTTCCATCACCTTCTATACATTATTCGCTTTTAATTTTACTCCCGAGCATTTCTCCAAGCCTGGGCTGCCTCCTTGCACCACTGATCAGCACTCGCCCTCTGCCATTCGCCATGACCCCCCCCCCGCCACCGCCATCCCCCAAATGAACCCCCATAAGGGCGCGAAGTGGGTCAGCTGAGTTGCCAAGTTCCAAAACTGGTCTCATTACCATCCATTTCCTACCTCTCCCCCCCTCCTCCTGCCTCTCTCCATTCTCCGTCACTCTGCATAGCATCACTATTCCATCACCAGCTCCCCCGCTCTGACTCCTCGCCGCCCTCTTGTTCCCTTCCTCCCCACATTCCCATTCCCCCCCCATTCCACATCTCCCTCCCAAGCTATCCTCTTCTTCTTCCTCCACAACTTTTAACCCCCAACACTCCTCCCTCCCCTCCTCCTCTCCCTCATCCTAGGAAACCAAAAGTCGCGTTGACAACTTGCCGCTCTTCGCCCCAAGATCGCCGATTAGTCTCAGCCTATGGAGCGGGCATCCGCCGGTTCTCTACCCCTATTCCTCTTTCTTCCTCTCTTCACTATCCTCCTTCTGAGTGGGTGGGTGGACACTGTGGGGCAAACCCATTTCCATTCGCTCATTCTTTCCAACCGTCGTTTCGAAATTCCCACCGATGCTGATGGTTAATTACGCGTGCACGCGAGTTTGTAAGCATGTTCGGGACTCGCGACAGCAATTGTGACTGAAGGACGACCATCGTTTTCAAATGAAAACGCGGGGGTGGCGGTTGTTTCCCACCTCTCTCTTTCGAATAGCAATCACACAATACGGCTTGTCACCCAAATGCAATAATATGCGCGCCTTTTTTTGGATAAAATATGTATTTATTAAGAAGGATGGTGAAGAAACAGACATATACCAAAATGAGAGAAAATTATGTGAATCATTGGTAGATTCAAATATTTCCACAATCAAAATATTATTTATTATTGATTTCCTATCCTTCATCAATAAAAATTAAGTAATAATGATGCTAAGTTAAATTTTACTCGTTCTTACTATCTTATATACATACACACACACACATTATATATATATATATGTATATATATAATTATATATATATATATATATAATCACCCTTCCATTTATAAGTACGAAATAAAAACATGCATATTTACTTAGAGCTTTGTTAAATCGTCATCGAGTATGTAATAAATATCATTACAAGATTACCAAATGTAAACCTTGCCCATGCAGTGCGGTGTAAGCAGAATACCTTCACCGTAACCCAAATGCAAAACTTCCAAAGTATGAGCGCACTCAAATCTGATATATTGAGAAAACCTTTACATTAGTACTGTGGTAATACGGTAACTTGCGAGTCACCAGCAAATCATCGGTAAAGGGAAAAAAAAGCTCTAGACTTGGATCAGCCCTTGTATCCCCTTCCCGAGCGACGTAACAAGGCAAATAAACCCTTTCCGCAGTCATAACCGCACCTCCTGTTCCTCTTAACCTCCCAATCTATCACTCCCTCGATTCCAACCCCCTAAGCGTCGTCATCTGTTTCCGGACCTGCCCCAATGGAATGGCGCCACTGGAGGAGCCATCGGGGGATGAGTGGAGGGAGGGAAAGGGCTGAGGAGGAGGGGAAGAGAAGGAGGGGAGAGAGAGGAGTCGTTTGAGAAGATAAAGAGGGAGAAGGGGAAAGGGAGGGACGATCTAATACACTTCCTCCTTCGCCCAAACCTCTCTCCGAACGTCCCGCGCTCCATTCCCGCAACCTCCTTCGTCTTCCCACCCACCTTCGGCGCGGGATAAGCACTTCCCTTATCCTCCATCCAAATCTTTAAAAAAAGTAAAAATAAGAAGGAAAGGAACGCCCCACGCATCCTCCGCCTCGGAAATCAAACAATGCAACCATTTAAACCCGGAACACACCCCGAATACGGATCCAACGACATTCTTCACGGAAGAGATCAAAAAGGAGGGAAAGAGGGCCCTTGTTTGTGTCCCTTCGGTGAAAGCCTGGCTCAGTGGCGGTCCCCACGCACAAGATGACGCGGACGCAATTACGAAAGTTCGTCGGGGATGCGCGGGCCCGCTCTCTCAGGAGCAACGGAACGCCGCCGTCGCGCTTCCTGTGTCGGAAGTCGCCGAGGGGGGAAAGAGAGGGAAGGATGGGGGAAGGGAAGGGAAAAAGACCCACGGGGCATTGAAGAGTGTCTCGGGAAATAGATTGGGGGAGGGGGGCTGGCTCAACACAGATGAGGGAGTCCGCGAAATGCGCCCCACTTGCCACTTCCCGGAATAATTCAAACTCGTTAGCTGCCGAGCGATGAATTCGTCGTTGAGCCGGGCACTTAAAGAAGCAAATTAAAGCGTCGTACTATCGCACCGGACGCAAGATGAAATGGTGAATCCCCCTTCCCTCCAAATACATCACGCCATTGCATCACTCAGCTAAGAGCGCGGTGGAGAAATCAAACATGAACAAGGCACGCTGTCTACCGAAGCCGTTCACTGTGTACTTACGTCGAAAGTATATCTTCATTTCGATCTTCTTCAATTTTCACTCAAATCATAAGTCCCACTTTAAATATTATTAAACCAAAACCTTTATAGTTTTGCATCGGTGAATTCTACAGCCATTTTTGGAGTGTTATTTACCTTTTAATTTGTGGAAGTGATATGAAATGAGTTATGAACAGGAACCCAAAGCATCATCGTTGACGCAACTAATCAAGAGTAATTGATGCGTGGAATAATTCCTTTCATATCTACAACGCATATTTTACATTTTTTCAATGGAAAATACATCACGCATTGAAACCATAAGGCATTTAACGGAAAAATTAATTCAAATTTTGGATCTTTAATTATTACCCTTACTCGGTCAACGACTTTCTTAATATTTTATTCTGAGTTGCAAGAAAAACTAATGCTGGTAATTTTCATTATATAAAATTATAAAATTCTTTATAAAGCCATAAAAATTGAAAATGTATCGTTCAACTTTATTGCAAAGTAAGAAAAGGTACGATTTTATTTCACGAACTCTTCTTTCTTTAATTGTTTCAATATGGGACAGAGATTTCAATCAGTGGGGATTTTTGAAGACACGATCCTTAAATAATGGTGATTTTAATCCATCAGGCATTCAGCCAACATGATAAATTCAAGCATTTGCCGACGCTTACTTTTTATTCACTCAAAGCGAAAGTATAGGGTTACTCCCTTTCCCTGTCGCTCTTCCATGGGGTATGAACTCAATGAAGAGAATGGCATCGAAATCCTGTGGGGAAAAGGGGACCATTCCTAACGCGCTGGGTTCGGTGCGTGGCTCGGTTGGCGGAGGGCGGTTGATTCGTTCGGATGAGTAGTAGCGCTGCCCGCGACCGCGGCTGAGAGAGAATGGTGAGACGGAGGACGGGAAGGGGGAGGGGGAGCAGTGGGGCAATTCTGCTCCCATCCGCTTGTCGTCATCGCCTCCATCAATCTCCCGCGGTCCATTGCCATGCGACTTTCGGCACCCGCCAGAGCACGACCCCTCCCGCGACGGGGATCATGAAAAGGTTTGCTGGCCATGCGTGCGAAGGGCCTCCCTGCTCCCCGAGCCCCTCCCCCTCCCACACCCCCCTCTCTCTTTTCGCCCAGTTGCGAGTACCGCGTATCACGTCGCGTCACCGTCATCAACAGGAGATGCAGCCAGAGCGGAAGCCCGCTTTCTTTGGTGCCCGTCGCCTGCGACGGCGTCTGAAGTTTGAGCTGCGTCCCTGGCGTATACATATAAGCGCTGAAGGCAGGTTTTTGCACTTCAATTATTCCAGAATGGCGACGTTCAAAAACAGCTGCAAATCCTTTGATCAGCATCGGATATCTTGTATATATAAAATGCCAAAATTAGCTGCTGTCATCGGAAAACAGCTACGGATTCAAATATAAAAACTTGGTTTCAGCATCACGTTGCTTACTCCAATATTGTGGTTTATATTTAAATATTATCTAGCCTGAGATAGTGATCAATATTATCTTTTAAATTGGTACTAACGCATCATTATATTATTGAGGACCAGAATAAACATTCAGCAAATATTTTCTGTAGTCCTCCGTACACAATGTAAGTACTCATGTATGCATTTTCCCACGTAAGAAATTATGGTGTGCATTTTCTATGACTTTCATTCTTGGACATCTTACACTGACTTTGAAATGAAAAGGTATATGTAATTTTTCCATCGTCACCATTATCTTTATCATAATAAACATCTACTTTTTTTATTTTTAGATAAAGAATGGAATTTATTAGCCTATCCAAAATTGTTTTAGTTTAAGAGGGACTTCTATTTGGAACGTTATGATAGTAGTGTCTTATTTTAATTTGGTTTAAAAAATAGAAAGTAAGTTTAATTATTCATTTGACCTATTTTCATCAATATTTACTTAAAAATTAGCCTTAATAATGTGTAGAAAAATTGCTTAGAAATAACGGAAATATTAATAATCATATTTATTTCAAGAAAAATTTTCCAAAGCTGAGAATAGTTTCATTTTTAACTGCTATCCACACTACGACCCAAATCAGTTAAGGCTAACGAAATTGTATGATTAACAGATGAATGAATGAAAGAGGAAGTTTTAAGCTTAAGCTTTGAAAGTTCAATTAAAACATTTGCAGGTAAATACTGTACCTACAATTATTCCTGACTTTCTGCCTTTGCAATTTATATCAATCAGTAACGGTCAAATGCTAGTACACGTGTGGACTCATGTCGCATTAATTGAAAAGCAGTTTTTTAAGTTTCACTCGATCTCCTCTGAGCTTGGAATACAACAAATTCTCTACAAGCCTGAGAATACGAGCCAGGAGATTTCGACTCGAGGCTTATACCATCGAGGACCGCAATTAATTTCCCCTCCATCCTTTTTTCCTTCGCAGGCACTGTGAACGCCAACGGAGAGACAAAGCGACAGCGGACGTCGTACACGCGGTACCAAACGCTGGAGCTGGAGAAGGAGTTCCACTTCAACCGTTACCTGACGCGGAGGAGGAGGATCGAGATCGCTCACGCCCTCTGCCTCACGGAGAGGCAGATAAAGATCTGGTTCCAGAACAGGAGGATGAAGTGGAAGAAGGAGCACAAGATGGCCAGTATGAACATCGTTACCTACCAGATGCCCCCGCACTACCTGCCGGGCGGACCCGCCTCACACCACCCGCACCACCACCCATTCTCCCAGGCTCACCACCACCCTCTCTCCCACCACCATCTGCAACACCCGCACCATTTCCCACACCTGGCCAACCTTGGCGACGCAAACTGCTGATCTCGCTAGGGGGAATCCCTTCCTGTAGGTCCCGTAGACTTACCGCTTTCCGTGGAGAGAGTCTCGTCCCCGAACCTCCCTCCCCACTCTAACTCTTTGCAGAGAAACCCAAGGAGCCAATCCTCCCCCACAACCTTGCTATGATCTCCCGAGAGACACCAAACATTAGTATAAATGCCCAACCTAACCTTCGAGTGGTTCGGCCATTGCTGAAAAATACTCAACGGAGCCCCCCCCCCCTCTGGCAAAACTTAATTACTTTAGCATTGCCCTCCCCATGCAGAATAATTAGGTATTTGAATTCATGGAAGACTTTTCTAACGAGATTACAAAAATATCATGGCCTATGCATATCAGAAGGGCAATCTGGTGTGAGCGTAAGAGAGTAAAATACACAATGACGGGGAACCACCACCATACAACTATGATTTAATATGGATTTCTTTAGAAATATTTTCAGCCATTCAAAAACTAGGGAAACTTTAACGTACACCTTTGTAAGAAAATAAAGAGAAAAGACTAAATCAGACAAATCATATTTAAATTTCTGTTCATTGCGCATACCATCTACTTATTACATGAACTTCATCCTAGAACTGAAACTGATTATTCAACTAAACCACAGCTAATTTCCTTTCCTGAATTTCAAAATACAAAATAATATTTAAGCTGGAGTAATCAGCATATTTCCTCATAGAAATTCATTCGGGTCAGATTATACTATCCCGGCCAAGACCTGCAAAGGGAGAAAATATATTTTCTATGATGCGTATTTCAACGTACGAAGCATTAAACTTCCAATGAGACACCTAATGAGCTCGAGATAAATTGCAAATCATTAATCAAAGAAACCGAATACAATGAATATAAAAAGAGTAAAAGAGAGAGAGTGACGATGCCACAATAGGATTTTTTTTCACTTCCCACCAGTGGGTACATTTCAATAGCATCGACGAGTTATTTTTATCGCTTGACCCCACCCTCCAGGTGGTTAGGTGAGATGGCCGAGGGAGTGGAGGTGTGGGGGGACGGAGGGAGTGGAGTGGGATCGTTTGGGATGCCGCGGAGAGTTAGGAGGGGATTGTCGGAGAAATCTGACGGGCTTGGAGCGAGTGGGTTGGAAGGAAGAGGGTGTTGGACCCGCGAGTCTTCTCACGCGTGCGGCGGGTTCCTCGTCCGGGAGGGAAGCTGTTGGGCACCCCCCCCCCCCCCCGAAATACCCCCCGGGGGCCACACCGCGACCAAATCCACCCGGCGGTGGTGTGTGCGGAGTGAGGTTGGCCCGAGATCTCCACAAGCAGTCCCTCTTCCTCCTCCCTCTCAACCATCTCTCCCTGCTCAAACCATCTCGAAGATACTCCTCTCCTTCAACCGCCCCCACCCTTCCCGCATGCGTCAATCAATCGGAGACGGACAGAGGGGAGGGGAGAGGGGGTGTGCTCAGCGGGGATCCCTTTGGGCCCCCACCCTCCGTTCGATGTCACTCACTCTCGCCAACCCGAATCCCTCCTCCTCCCCCGCCCTCCCCCCCTCGGAAGATTCCAAGCATCTAGGGGGAGGATGGGGGTAGGTGGAGGAGGAGGGCGAGCGTCGGGGTGAAGGGAGGGTTGGCTCGGTTTGGGGACCGCGCTGTAAGGACTCCACATCCCATTGCGGGAGGAGAAATACGGAGGGATGTGCTTTCGGGAGGATGTAAATCAAAGAACGCATGTTCGAGGCGTGGACGCCGAAGCCACCCCCTGTGTATCCCCTAGCTCCGTCTTTGAACAACACAACAAAATACACTTGACGATTTCTCAGCTTCTTTTTATGAACTGATGCCCCGATGAATAGGTTCCTTCCCGATGGCTTCTGTTAGTGCTTAGGTACATTTGAACGTAAAACACGCATCGTACACTTCGTGTGAATGTAATCTAGGAATATGTTTGGGAACCATTTGAAACGAGGGACGGATAATTGCAATATAAATCGAATGTATATAGAAGAACAATAAATAATCACCATAAATTAAAATCAGTATCCATTTAATGTGTGCACCATGCTGAAATATTTCCGCAAGTCTAAATTACAGTTAATTTTGAAGCATAATTATCTCATGTAACAAATGAATGCCTATACAAGTTAAAAACAAATTGCAACTGAAAATATCATGGTGTGAAATATTTCAAGAAATGAGTGGTTAAATTTTCTCTCCAGTGTCATTTAATGGCCTACAGTAATGAATGCTTAATTTTTGTGGTGGTTGTTTCGTTGGTTAAATAGTAAGGTCATTGGATGATTTCTGTCATCACCATTTTGACGCGGTTGTGCGGAATATATGTAAATATGGAAAACCAAGTTTTAATGATAAATGTGTATGAGGAGTGGCTGTTATATTTTGAAAAACAAATTCGGAACCATACAGGGATAATATTAATATAATTTGAGTCTATGCTGAAGACCATATCATTGTCTCAGCCTCCAAAGAAATAGCTGTCTGGTTCTTTATCGTGGCGCAATTAATATGAATTATGCACAACATTAAATTTACCCCTTTTATTAGAACACGGAAATTATTTAAATATTAGAAACTTTCTTGTAAGATTCAATCGGAAAATAGTGATGCTCATCTTCAGTATATGCTCTCTAAAACTATTTCATCATAAACATCAGGGATTCCAAGAGAAGAGGATTAAAGAGCCCCAGGATATATAGCATATGTATTCCCTCGTGATATATCATTTTACTGCGCCTTTTATCCTCAAAAAGATAAAATAGGAACTTATTCGATTTTCAAGGTATTAGTAATTTTACTGAGGCATTAATTAAACACAGAGTCATCCATTGCGCACATAACGACTGAATTTAAGGGATTCTATGTGGTCTTGGTGTTTGTGAATATGGAAACATTTATCGTTGATCGACGTTTAAAAAATGTATGTAGATTGTACAAACGCTTTCGGTATTTACTTGTCTCTATGAAAAAGTGAAACATACACGAACATAAAACAATGAAAATTGTTATTTTTGTATCATTTCACGTCTTAAACATTTAGATACTTTTGTTTTTTTACTTTATTAACAATCGATGATCCATTTAAAACTTTATGTTTAACATGGTTTTGTCGGTTGAAAATAAATTTCCTGAGATAACAGGACTGTATATGTTATTTTTTGTGTTATCGTGTCTTGTATAGTGTAAACAGTTTTAGATATGTTATTATGTTTGTGTTATAAGTGATTTGTATAGAAAAGGAATCCCACCACCTATCGTCTGATGCATTGCACAACACCCAGTAACTCAGCAGTTTTTTAAATAAAAATATAACAAAGCTTAAATAGATGGAATACTAAAAAAAATACCTATATTTGCTTATAAAATGAGCAGTTTCCCTTGGAATATAAGTCATTAGTGTTGTTTTGTCTTGGACATTAATTTAAAAAGATCTTTATGTATATTGATATGTGTACTGTTAAATTATTATTTTCAATTTCTACTGTATTCTATTATTATATCGTACGCAAGATTGTGTACCATGTCATACTCCATTGCCATGATACTGTGATTTCATTCCATGTAATAAATTAAACTTAAAATCATTAAATAGAATAATTAAAAATTTACGAAGTTATTATTTTCCTTTTGAAAATCAAGTAAAGGTTTTAATTTTCATACAAGTTCACCAGGATATTTCTGAGTGAATTCAACAAAGTCGTATTAAATCTGCATTTTATATCGAAAAACATTATTTGATGTATAATATGTTTGCTAAAAGCAAATCATATCGATATCCAAAGACTAAAGACAATGAAATATAAACACAAATGAACAAACATTTAGTTCATGAAAAATTCACTCAGTAAACTGAAGTAAATGTAGCAAAATTTAACGCGTTTCAAATTTAATAAAGCTATTTCAAGGAATACTGCTTCATGTATCGCTTAAAAATCAGTTATGCATAAGACTCACTGTGATCTCAAATTTTACTTATAATTCAAACTTACGTTATTAACTTTATTTTTATACTAGTTTGTTTGATTTTATAAGTATCAATGCTGATATACAAATGAAAATATTGAATAATGCAAATATTATTAAATAATTTCTCCTTCATCTTCAAATGAACAAAAATATGGAAAATAATTTAATGATATGCTTATTTTCCATTATTCAATTGAAACCTTAAAATATTTGCATACACCAATTAACTTGATTCTTCAAACTTGATGCTTTAATTCTACTCTGATTGTCCTATTCCATAAAAATATACAAAAATATTTGTAAATATAAGCCTTACAGATTATTTTTTTTATATTAGCCATGCAAGACATTATGTAACTGGCATGTATTAGTGTTTAATTTTCTTGTCATTAATAATGTAGGTAGATTAATATTCCTCTAACTGGTTTTCTAAAATAACCATCATATCATCTTTAAAAATATGCTTACACAAAACATATCCTGGATTAATAAATTAGAAAACAACAAATATAAGAACATAGTAGATCAAAGATCAATCTAAAATATATATTGCACTTCAAGAAACTATTTAGAGCCAAAATTGAATTTTCAAATAGAAAAATTTGGAATCAAATTTGGTTTTGAAATATAAACATACATTTTGAGAACTATTAGCAATATGGATTGACTATTTTACTGAAATGAATATGCGTTTCTTTAGAGCATTACTTTGCTTTCTTTTCCAAATTCCAAACATGCTCGCGAATACCATTACTTTGCTCTCTAAAATCTTAACTTACCGCCAAAGATTCTGATGAAGTATTATCCTCATTTCCAAAACATATTCAAAATATTTCGAATTCTATTTGACTATTAATACATAATAATCATAAATTATTTTTTTATTTAAAAAGCGTATATTGAGACGGGTATAAGAATACAGAAATAAATCGAAAGCAGATCCAGGAGAATAAGTACGTTAAAGGTTTGACATGAATTCAAGAATTTTAAAGCAAGTCTGAACAAAAAACACTGCTGGCAGATCCCGGATTTCCATTTTAACGAAAATATGTGCTATTAATCTCATCTGCACGCCCTCTATTAAAAATCTGCATGGAGTTCATTTAGTAGTGCGAGTAGTTGGCCCGTTTCGATGCCCTCACCACCCGGCACGCGTCCTTGCAGACCTGCACCTGGCGTCGCTCCAGGACGAGGCCCTCTGCTTCCACCCTTCCATGGGGGCCGCGGGGCCCATGCAGCGCGGCCTCTACGCCTGCGGCAGTCCCTACAGCTAGCTCATCGCCGGGGGTGGACCCCGGATCGGAGGCGGAGGCGGCGTCGGTGCCATGGGCCCGCGCGCGGGTGCCTACTTTTACCACCACCACCTGGGCCAGCAGCAGCAGAGCCAGCTGCACCACGCGCACCAGGGGCACCCGCAGGGCGGGGGCGGAGGAGACGACGAGGTCTCCTCTTACTATTACGCCCAGCAGCAGCACCACGCGCACCACGGCCTCGCCGCGCACCACCAGGCGCACCAGCTGCACCAGCAGTCGCAGCACCACGCCCACCTCGGGGGCCTGTCCTCGGCGGCGGCGGTGGCGGCGGCGGCGGCCGGTGGCGGTGGCGGCGTGGGCGGTGCCGCGGGCGGGGGCGAGTTGTCGTACGCCGCCTACGCCTCCCCTCCGGGATCCACTCCGGATGGCGAGGACCTGCAGATGCAGATCCAGAGCCAGCTGCAGCAGCACTTGCAGCAGGAACAGTTTTCGGTGAACAGCGAGCAGCACAACCAGTGAGTGCGGGTGCGCGAGGGGGGTAGGCTCGGCGGGAACGCCTCCCCCCGATTGGTTGTGTCGCGATGCTCGAAGGCGAGAGTGATGATTGCGTTAGGGATGGATGTTGGGGAATGTGGTGCTCCCAGCCGGAATGCGCCCGATGGTGTGGTGCCCGGCGGGAGGGGGGGAGTGCATCGAGTTCTCTGTGAATCAGGTGGTCGTCAGGCCACGTGGGAGGATGACTCATTCCTCTGACAAAGATGACTTCTCGTGTCGAGATCTGCCTCAAATTCCGGGCAGACCTCTGATTCAGCCGTGAGACCAGTAAAAGGTTGTGTTTAATATGTCGCGAAATGTTTTCCTCCCTCTAGTGTTGGAAATTTAGTCATTTTATGAAGAGAAAATGAAATTTTCATTCGCATTAAAAGATAGCACAAACAAAGTGTTTCTGCCGATAGTCGAAAAAGATTTTTCCTCAAACTGTAAAGTGAAATCATATATATAGCATTATGTCATCCATTTAAATAATCTGAAAGGATGTCACTAAGGGGGAATATAGTGGTTAATTTGTCAAATTATTACAACGTGATAAATACTGGCAGGAATGCAGTATCTTTACCGACACTCCATTATTAGAGAGTTTAAAAAACTTTACTATTTCAAATTTTCAAGAATAACGGAATTTGATATGGCACTCCGTTGACCATTTATAATAACAGTTACTTTTGTCAAAGTGTTTTCAAATTGTTCTGTGGTATGAATAAAAGACTTCTGTCGCTGATCTTCTGACAAGGATGGAACAAATCTGAATGTACAGATGAACAATATCTCTCTCCCCAAATAAAACTCATGGTTATGTACTGAAAGAGGCTATTTACAACTTACGTTTCTTTCCGGGGAGAGAGAAAGAAATGAAGTTTCTTATCTTTAAAAGAAAACTCTGCAATAGTTCAACTATATTCCTTTCATTTGATGATTGATGTTCGTGAGACATTTAGTAGAATCTGTGTACCTTAATTATGAGGAGGAGGAGAAGAGGAAAGCGAAGCAGCTGCATCCTTATCCATTAGGCAGAAATGAGTGGACCTGTGTATTTAAACATTGTAAAGTATTCTATAAATCTAGAAAATCTATTAGAAACACCACGCGTTTTAAATGGCACCCTACCTAATTAACCCATTTGGCGCGACTGGAACGGGGGATGTGCTCGCCTTCCTCTAGAAAGGGAATGGGAAAACATTGGAGGAGGTGGTGGGGCGGGAAGGAGGGAGAGATTCGTATCGGAGGGCTGGGGGTAAAATGCGGCGGCGGTGGGAGAGGATACGAGGAAGCTGAGACGGTGAACGGGGTTCAGGGATGAACCAAAAACAAAAATGTATTCCGGGACCCAAGCCCAAAAAACTATATTTTTGGAAGATGATTTAGAGACTGGAAATATCAGATATGTGAAAATAGTCAGATAAGAGGAGGATTACAAGGTAAGTTTACCTTTGAAGGAGAGGATATATCAAAATTTAAAAAAATGGCTGAAAATAAAATCACTACAGTACAATATGTGTTGATAACACAAGTATCTCTAAACATTAATTTCCGAGTGGATATCCTAATCATCACCATCATCAACAGCACATGCATCTTCGCATTAACTATAAAGTGATCGGCTCTTAAGGCTATGTATATCATTACCATTACCATACCCATCGCTTGGAATGTAACCATTACATTCCTAGCGATGGAACGGCTAGAGAATAAGTCGAAAAAAATCTAAAATTACTCCAAGTCCTTCGAAATTTTCTGTACTAATAAATTGAGGAAAATAAGTCAAAAAATATTAATAAAATATCAAAATCCACGATATTTTGAATCATCACCGAACGGAACGTGGGCAAATCAGTGTTTGCACATCATGCAAAGAACCTATAGCATAAAAAAATTTATGAAATTGATTCTAAATTCCTGAAAAATACATTGACAACATTGAGCGCGAGGTCACGTTTGATGGCCATTACCAAAAGGGTACCTAGAGTGGGAGGGATCGGAGCAGAGGGTGGAAGTGAGACTCCATGATCAGAGAGTGGGTTGAAGGGAATTGGAATGAGAGACGAGAGGGCGGGAGGGAGGGAGTGGGAGAATTCCACGGTCCCGTGCCTTCTGGTTGGAGGGCGGGGGACGGGATGGCGGGAGGGGGGATGAAGTCTGGGGTGTGGGTATCTCCACGCTCCCTCGTGCCCAACCAGTCCTCCGACCCCCGTGCTTTTTTTTACGAAGGCGCTACGGGTAGAGGGAGGTGAAGAGTGCGGAGGGAAGAGAGGAAAGGGAATTCGGGTCTCGGAGATGGCGAAGGGTTAGGGGAGACATTTGGGGGCGGGAAAAGGAGGGGGAAGATGGTGAAGGAGGAGAGAGGAGGGCTGGTTGAGGGCGTGGAGTGAGGGGGGGGGGGTCCCTCGCTGTGTTCCTTGCGTGAGCGGGCGCCCGTGAACGATGCCTCAGAGCAATCCATGCTCGACCGCAAGGGGCTGCTACTATAAATAAGGACACCGCGACGCCACGAAAGAGAGAGGGAGAAAATTTGTGTGTGTGTGTGTGTGCGAGGAGTTTCTTTCGACGAGGGGCGCAAGGGAGGAAAGAGGCGGTGGGAGGGGACGGACGGGGGAAGGACGAAGGGCAGGAAAGGGGGGAGTGGCAAAGGCTTACACCACACCTCTTTCACTCCCACTAACTCCTCCACGCCCCTTCACAACCCCGATTCCCTCCCCCTTCTCGACTCTCCTCCCCCCCGCCCTCGCCCCGAGGATCCCCTCCAATTTCCACCACCGCGCTCCTAAATATAAAATCTTCGAGTCTGAAGGGATTTCCACTCTTGTCGCCGTCCTTCCCCGCCTCCTCGACTCTGAGACCCTCACTTCACGACGAAACAGACCTTCCATTCTTACCTCGCCCCCCCACCCCTTCTTCCCACCCCACCTTCCTCACACAGGTTTCCTACGTACTCAAGTCACAATTTTATATATACCCACATCCTGAGGAAAATAAATTAGAAGGCAAAGAAGATCCCGGCTGGATCAAAAGGCAATCTCCCTATTCTCCCGAGATTTGTCACCGGAGTACATAACAAGGAGCTATTCATTAAGAGAGTTTCACTGTCTCCCTTTTGACGACATATTCCATGCCTACTCGAACCCTTCGAAGGGCTCGTGGTTGCATGCTCTCCAAATCCAGAGCGACTGAAAGGTAAGTTATAATTGTACTTTATTAACTATAATTTAGGGATGGAAGGAGTACTGTGTAATATTGTATTTATCTCTGTCACATTAATTTCAATGAATTCATTTTTATTTAAAAATAATCGTTAAAAATTTATTTCCGCTAAAATGGATCATACATGGGTTTCCAGTTAATTTAACAACTTGTTTTTATTGATAACTTTATTTTCGAAAAACCTTTAACAAGGACGCATCAATGACATCTGTCAATAAAATATCGAGAAAAATCTTTCTTCTATCATTGAGGTTGTTAATTTAGTGCTTCAATGAATGAAGATCAGCTTCAACAAATTATGTTTTCATTTATGCTGGTTTTCTAATCACACGAGTACCTTACAAATTAATTAGACAAGAATTACACACATATTTTAATGAAGAACGCGTGGGATTGTTTTACCAATTTAGTGGAAACTATTCCCTTTAATTCTAATGATTTATTTATCTAGACCAATATAATTCTTTCCTTTTAACAAAGCAGCATTTTAAACAAGTGATTATAATAAAAATGCGACCGAGTATTTTATATAGTTTTAAAAGTTCTTATTAATACTTCAAAATTCACTGGTTAATTAAACCAGTTGGTCTTCTTAAAATTGCAGATCCTTATAAGCTAACCGTTTTATGAACGCCTTCTGGCCAAGATAATATACCGGGTGAATTTCATTACAGTAGTAGAAATACATGTGTAACTTATACACTCGTATCTAAAGTATGTCAGTCAACAAATCAAGAAAGGGTGGGAATAAATTCGATTTTTCAACACTTATTCCCAATTTTTTATTCCATTTAAAAACGGTTATCAAAGTTCGCAGAGATACTTCTGCGATTGTGAAGTAATAAGACGGTTGTAATCATCAATACCTTTCCCAAAAGATAGCCCAAGATACGCATTTTTTAAATTGAGTGAGATACCATACAACATTTAAAACCGTGAAAATCCCGGATGAATTGCTGTAAGATAATAAGTTCATAATAAGAATGTTAACAAATACTTATACCACCAAATTAATAAGTTAAAATAATTGTAATGCCTACTGACATAATATCCTTAGGATAGAACCACTATCCACCCAGCAGTATCTTTAATTTTTGATGAATCAATTCAATAAATCACCTTCATGATTATGAGCAATTGGTTAAATGTCAGTTGATATATAACAAATGTTATATATCAACCGGGGTCGCGGTAGCCCAGTGGATAGAGCGTTGGACTGCTGACCGGAGGGTCCCGGGTTCGATTCCCGGGCAAGGCACTCTGGGCACATGCAGCTCCACCCAAGCTAAAGTGATTTTTCGGGTACCAGGTCTTCCTGGGAAACCATAACCGGCACAGGGAAAGGAACTGGCCCCCCTACCCTGATGTGTGAATTGTCACACGCCGTATAGGGCTTAGTACTGGGTGATCTCTACCATCTATATATATAAAGGAGAGTGTTTGTTTGTATGTATGTAATTTGTTTACTTTTTTGCTGTCATAGAAACAGCATTTTTCCAACTATGCCAGCAGGATACTTTTGCAAGAACACTATTGTATTCAGAATTGCCGAGATATTATACGTGGAATACATCAAGGAAAGTCTTTTGTAGAAGATAAATGGGCAACTTTGATCCTGAGAATAATATTTATTCATGTGACGCATTGGGCCGAGTCTACACAGTCCATCCTAACAACGCCGAATGTTATTTTTTAAGAATGCTCCTACATACCATTAGAGGACCTCGCTCATTTGCAGAATTAAGAACGGTAAACGGAGAAATATGTGAGACATTCAGAGAAGCTTGCCAGAATTTAGGGTTGCTAGAAGGAGATCAACACTGGGATGACTCATTGCGAGAGGCCAGTTTGATTTCTCTTCCAGGACAAATCCGAATTTTGTTTGCCATCATAATAACCTTCTGTAATCCATCTAACCCAAAAACATTATGGGAAAAATATAAAGAATCAATGAGTGAGGATATACTGGCTAAAATTCGAAGTGAAAATCCTACATTGGATATTACGATTAACTCCGACATTTTTAATAAAACTTTGATTATTTTGGAGGAAAAGGGTATCACCATGGTTAACAAGACTTTAGTGGAACTCGGTCTTTTTGCACCTTTACAAGATCAACAGGGTGTATTTTACCCAGATTATATACGTGAAACTAGCTACAATGTCTTAGACTTAGAAGCATACATCGCGGATAAAAAGCCACTTCTTAATGAAGATCAGAAATTCGCGTACGAAACAATAATGGATCAAGTAGATAAACAAGAAGGAGGTATCATTTTTCTTGATGCTGCTGGTGGCACGGGAAAAACATTTTTAATTAATTTAGTTCTCGCTGAAATCAGGGTTCATGGAGAAATTGCTCTAGCCGTTGCATCTTCAGGTATTGCAGCGACATTAATGGAAGGAGGAAGAACAGCCCACTCTGCCCTTAAGTTGCCACTTAATATTTCCCGACAAGAAAATCCCACATGTCATATAAATAAAAAAAGCGGCCAGGCACAAGTTCTTATAGAATGTAAATTGATAGTATGAGATGAGTGTACGATGGCTCATAAAAAATCTCTAGAGGCCCTCAACGCAACACTTCAAGATCTTAGAGGAAACTGCAGTTTAATGGGAGGAGCTCTGGTACTCCTGTGTGGAGACTTCCGTCAAACTCTGCCTGTCATTCCAAAATCGACTCCAGCCGATGAAATTTATGCCTGTTTAAAACATTCTGTTCTATGGAATCATGTCCAAGAAATTAGCCTTAAACAAAACATGCGAATCCTCTTAAGAGATGGGAATGCTCAAAATTTTGCAAATACACTTTTGGAGATTGGAGAAGATAGATTAGTTATTGAAGCATCTGGTATGATAAAATTGTCATCAGATTTATGTGTATCGGTGAAAACTGTCCGCGATATGATACAAGCAGTCTATCCTAACGTTAATCAAAATTATAAAAATTTAGAATGGTTGCGAGAAAGAGCCATTCTTGCTCCTAAGAACGATGATGTTAATGAAATTAACAAGGAGATACTAGCCATGCTGCCAGGAGACTTGATTGAATATAAATCGGTTGATACCGTAGTGGATGCTGACGAAGCCGTCAATTATCCAACGGAATTCCTAAATTCACTTGATCCAGCTGGATTGCCACAACATCGCCTTATACTTAAAGTAGGATCTCCAATCATTTTATTGCAAAATTTAGATCCACCAAAACTCTGCAATGGGACACGATTGTGTGTGACAAAATTAATGAAAAATATAATCCAGGCAGTCATTTTAACTGGAAAAGGAAAAGGTGAAATAATTTTTATTCCACGGATACCTCTAATCTCAACTGATCTTCCCTTCAACTTTAAAAGATTACAGTTTCCAGTCCGGCTAGCTTTTTCAATTACCATTAATAAATCACAGGGACAGTCTTTAAAGTTTTGTGGTGTTGATCTAAGATCGCCATGTTTTAGCCACGGGCAACTTTATGTTGCTTGCTCCAGAGTAGGTTCGCCTAAAAATTTATATATTCTTTCTCCTGGATATGAAACAAAAAATGTAGTTTATTAACAGGGGTTAAATAAAAAAGATTCTTAAATTTGTATGAAGTAGTGTGTTATTGTACTTTATAATTTGTTGTTTTTATTTATGTAGCATATTTATATTATTGTTTCTCCCTAACCCGTGCAAAGCCGCGTATTCAGCTAGTCACCTACTAAACCGACCTTCGGGTTGATTACTGTGTTTTATATAACAAATTAAATCGATATTTCCGAATATTTACCAGCAGATTTCAATGCGCATGACAGCATTTTTTAAATTCTAAACAATAAAAATTTCCTTCCTTTTGACATGCATAATATGACGCTATCATTTTCAAATGGCTTAACTGTTCCTTATAACGTTAAAGAGTACCACCGATAAACAAATTGTAAAAATGATGGCAAATAATAGCGTATCTCAGTAAATTGGTTATTTTGTATATATTTTCAAAGAAGATATATTTTCGCCTAGTCTTTGACGCATTTGCATTCCTAAATTATTACAAAAAACGATTAGTATATCATTTCGTAGTCGATAATTCGATTATATTGATACGGGTTCAACTCAGCCTTCAAATTAATGGGATTTCTAAACATTTTTCTAAATCTAATTTCTTACAAAAAAAGTTTAGAGACCTTTTAGAGAGATTCCATTGAATATCTGGGAGCTGGCCTCACCCCTACGTCTACCACACCAATGGCACCCCACTCTCCCCTGCATTGGCGGCATTCATCTCACGCTCCCAACACCCTATCCCTGCCGAGGAGACTCTTATGCCAAGGACGAGCGGCGACATTTTCGCCTCGTCAAATCCTATCGGAATCCGTGGATCCCGATTTTCATTCCTCGGCGCTCCAAGTGCCTCCGGTGCCGTCAGGAGCCGTTCCAAGGGAAACCTTCGTAAGATTTCTTCCCCCCATCCTCCCAGCTACCCCGCATTCCCCCACTTCCCTCACGTCACTCCCACCCACGCCGTGCACACCCCACCTCCCAGAGGCCACCTCCCCCTTCCTCCACCCATCTCCAACTCCCTGGTTCCCCACCCATCCCGACGTACCACCTCCTTCTCCTCCCGCACGTCCCATCAGACCACCGCCCCCGAGACATCAAGCGCCCCCCCCCCCTTCCCCTCGCCCCCACCCCCTCCATTGCAGCCCCCACCCCGCACGGAGGCGGACAGTCATTGATACGACGGCATGATTAATGGTGGTTGCCGGGATCAAAACAATGCGCCCAAAAAAGGGAGGAGGGGGTGGAGAGGCGGGGGAGATTCAGTCGGGAGGGAGATTGGGGCGATGATGGGGTAGAGGGGGGTGGATAGAGGAGTCGGAAGGATTTTGGCTGAAAACGAAGGAAGTGCAATGGTTGTGAGGAGTCCACCGTGGGTTTCTGAAGTCGGGGATGCGTGGATGGGCGATGCAGCGCGGACGGAGGGGTTCGGAGGGAAGGATGAGGCTCGCAAGCGAAAGCGCAGGGGGGGGGAGGGGGAAGAGAGTCGCATGGAGGGAAAGATATGACAGAATGTGTTCAATTTTCAAAATTTAGCAGTAGCTTCGAGTGTACCCGGCGGATGTTACTCTCATATAAATTGCACCAAAAAAGTTTTGTTTCAGATTTTTGTTCATATTCCTCTTCGAATAAAACCCTGTAGGCATGTGACCTTAATCGGCAATGAGTTCTTCCACAAAAGAACAGTCAAATTTTATGAACCTGAGATATGCTTTAAAAACTTGAAATATGGATTTTCTAATTTTATATAGTTGAATTCGAAGGTATATTGTAAATTTGGCGTGATTGTAAACCTTACTCCGGCATATGATGGAAAATACTTAATGTATTTTAATATTTAACACTTTAAAAGAGCTTCTTTGGTACACAGTAAGAGTTTTGATTGGTATTTCTCTAAGTTACTTTCAATTAGAGCTAGAATTGTCAGCTCAGTTCACCCACATGGAATAAGTACCCGCAAATTAAACGACGAAAACGAAGACGAAGAAGGTCGGTGACTCAAATTCCAATTCTAGTGAGCGCGATGGTTAACTTTATTATCTAGTTCTGTGAGAAATCCTAAACACTGCTTTTGATGCATGAACCGCACTGGCGTCCACTAATTGTGGTTAATTGGATCTGACTTCCTCACCCCACGAAATAATTAGTTAAAAGCAGGAAGTTGCTAATGGGAACTTGAACTTAATTCTGAAGATTTCATTTAATCACGAGTGTAGGCTGAGAAGTAATGTGCAGATTCTGGTAGACCACAAACAAAAGCAAATAGCAAGATCGAGCAAAAAGTACATTTAAGTACAATTCTTCAGTTTCAAAATCATATATTTATTTTTAAACAGTCAACATTAAGTCTAGCACATATCTCCCAACGTATAACAAGGTTTCTCATTCAGTTACTGAAAAACTCTTCAGACTTCGGACTCTCGAATCCAGGACTTGACAGCTGCCACCTCATCTTCCGAGGTGTAATTATTACCATTGAGGAGTCTCTTGAGTTGAGGAAAAAAATAAAAATCACAAGGAGCAAGATCGGGGGAATTAGGAGGGTGTGGAATCGGTTCGATTTTCAGGTTTCGCAGTGCCTCTCCAGTTGCGCGCGAGATGTGTGAACGAGCGTTGTCATGTTGCAAAATTATTAGCTCCAGGCTGCCTTCAGCACGACAAACTCGACGTCGGAGGTGTTTTAGAGTCTGTATACACTTAGAAGAATTTACAGTTGCCACTCGTTCCAGAAAATCGGTCACATACTCGGTAAGCATCTGAAAACACAATCAAAAGAAGTTTCATCAACAATTACGGCTTTTCCAGGCTCGAAAGCACGAAATGTTACTACCCATTGATTTACAGTAGACCTATCAACAGCATCGTCACCATAAATAGCCTTTAAACGGCGATGAATCTCAGTAGGAGTCGCTTTTTCAGCAGTTAAAAAATTCGATAACAACACGCTGTTTAACTCGCTTAGACATAGCACTTGAACACGTCTCCATACTTCCGCTTCTCGAAATACACTGGAGGAATGAAACGACTTCAAACCTGCGCATGCATGTTAAGCGGAAATGTTACTTTTACATTTCACCAGGAGTGCTTCTGAAGGTCATTTTTTCTGTGGTCTACAAGCATGTGTGCATTAGTTATCAGCCTACCCTCATAGAATGGCAACACATTACGTATTTCCAAAATTTTAAGTCAAAATATTATGCAATAGTATCTACGTTCCAGAAAACGAAACTTCCTACTCACCTCAAATTTTATTGCTTCGGCATAATTTAAGATATTTTAATATTTTCAATGATGTGCAACAAATAGAAGAGCTAAGTTTTTAAAATGCTTCTAATTTGAATCTGGATATCATCTACAATGCTATGTGTGCATAGAAACGCAGGCGAGAGAATCCTACGAATGTCACTTACAAAGAAGAGAAATGAAAACAACTGGGCATACCCAGAGGCAATATAGTTTGCTGAAACCATACTTGAAAGGGGTTAATTTCAGGAGAAGTTCAAGGGTTGAATTACGAGAACCATGGATGGGATATATCATAATAAGGAGATATGAAGGAATGTAAGGAATTGCAGGAGGCAGAATAGCTTGGAGAGCTGCTATGAGCCAATCCGATGTTTCATAACCTATCATGATGACGAAATTTCAATTAGACAAGCGTGAAAATTGCGTATAAAAATTATTTTCCCAAATAAGTTTTACTGTTTGTTGATAAACTTAGTTTATGAATCAAATAAAATTCAAAATGAATGTTGCGTGTGCCAATGAATGATTAATTTTGCGAGATATGTAACCTTAACATATAGGGTGCGGCAACATAACTTTCTCTTTTCAAACGCAAAACGCTTTCAAAAAAGGAAGTTATGTTGCCGCACCCTGTATTTATATTCTCCCATGCATCACATTGAACTTATAGTGCTAACTATTTTCAATTCGATGAAAACACCCGTAAAAGAACTAGACATACTGAATAGCTAATAAATAACACATAAGCATACCAAATTAGACTATTTTATGCGTTGTAGAATTTCTTAAACAACGTTTTTTAACCTCGCATGAATACCATAGAAGAGCACGCACTCTCTTTTTGGAGTGTCTCAGTTTTATTTTTTCCCTTTTTTCAACTTATAACAGCCATGATGGACTCCCGACACTTTCCTCATTATAATACTGTACATGTTCTTTAAAAATAATCAACTGTATGTGATATAATTGTCAATTGAACAACTAAAAATTCCGTTTGCCAAGACTTGATGGATATTGGTGACTACTATAACTAATGATAAATGATAAACATTTCCAATAACAATGGAGTGCCAAGGGAGTATTTAGTGATCAAGGAAGGGTAGGTGAAACCTCATCATTGTAGGATATGGAGCATATAAATGTGATCAGCATTTTAAAAAGTCAAATAAAGCTAGTGAATTGTATAATGCCAAGACTCGGACCATAGTTCATTTCTCGTCTACTCACAAACATATCGTGTGCTCATTATTGTATGATGCACGAGTGAAAATATGCTTAACACACTTTAACTGTTTGGATAGACTACTGGTATTACCTCCAAGAAACCAATTTGTCAACTGTTTCCGAACAAGCAAACATGATGGAGTTAAAGTCATAAACGGTGCATCTTTATGTACCCTCTTTTCACACACGCGTCCACAGATGTGGGTGGACGAATGATATAGAATATCAAAATAAGGAATGGTACTTCGGCATTCTAATACACCCTTCTTGCACTCACCACATCGGCCATTCCTCGCCGCCCAGCTCCCTCCGGTGAAGGTAAATCGCCCTCCCCCGCCCTTGGCTCTCTGCGATCTCGTTACTTTCCCACAGAACACATCCTTTGATGCGCCGAAACGGCGGCGTGGGAGTCTGTAAAGGGAACGCCACGCCCCCTTCCTCGGCACGCAACAACCGTTTGGCAGTCTACAAGACACTAACTCCAATCCGTTAAATTTTCTCACATTCCAAGTTTCTGTGCTCGAATGGCCCTTTCCTTAATCGGCACCCACATTGCCTGGCGTTTATAGTTTTTTTGAGTGAAGTATGTGCTGTCGGCAATCTTGAAAAGCAAGGCAATCTACCTGGGCTCTGGTTCGTCGGGAAGAAAGCCATTCCTCCCTCTTTTATCTCTCCTTCACCGTCACTCAGATCGTGTAATGCATATATTCTAGTAATAGCTCCAAAAAGGTCGTAATGGAACCAGTGCATAGTTTGGAAAGTGCATTAGCAAAAGATATACAATTTTTTATTGATAAGTACAGGGCGAGGCAAGGTGATAGTAAACAAAATAACAGAAAAGTAATGGATTATTTCCCAATACAATCCACTGATTGGTACCTTTATAAATCGTCGTCGCATATTTAGATTAGCATGCAAAACTGGACCTATTTTATCTATTTGGTTAATGACCGCGTCAATGGTTAGAAGAAGAGTGTAATTACTTGATGTAGACATTGATTAAATCACTGAGTATTTTCTAATTGGCATTTTCCTATGCCTAATTTTATCATTGATTGTATTTAGTGCGTTCGAGAATCTGATTGGCACTATGTTACCTATGCTGTATGTAAAATAGAGTTCACTCATTCCATCGTCCTTCAACACTAACAAAGGGATTTTTCATAATTTGATGAATTTTGGAGAAAAGGGGTTGCTCTACAATTGGATCACAAATCACCATTTTCAGATAAAAATGCGATAGCTTTACCAAAAGCGCCTTAAAATAATAAAATTTCATGTCGATTCCGAAAATTTAACGTGAATATCAGAAGAAAAAGGTAGACACGGATATGGCTGTTCTGGATTAGAAAATTAAGTACCCTCCGCTGAGGGTGAATTTTGTTTAATATGCTTAATTCTAGAAACAGTAATGTTTAATATTTGACAAATTCCAAAGAAACTGCGGGAGATGCCGCAACAGTAACTTTTAACGGAGTCATCCGCTAATGTGCATTTCAAATGCAACAATTTCAGAGTGTAAAAAATCATTCGCCTTGACTGGGACTCGAACCCAGATCCCTCAATATCCGGTCGAGTGCTTTAGCCACTTAAGCTACCGAGGCGTCCTCTTAACCTCGTGGACAGTGGCGCCTCGCGCACGACTACGAATGCATGTGACATTGTATGTACGGTATTTCGTCATAACATCTAGTTCCTTTAAAAGCCCCAAAAATTTCAGAGTTTAAGAGGACGCCTCGGTAGCTTAAGTGGCTAAAGCACTCGACCGGATATTGAGGGATCTGGGTTCGAGTCCCAGTCAAGGCGAATGATTTTTACACTCTGAAATTGTTGCATTTGAAATGCACATTAGCGGATGACTCCGTTAAAAGTTACTGTTGCGGCATCTCCCGCAGTTTCTTTGGAATTTGTCAAAGGGAAAACACCATAAGTGTTTAAAGTTGGCTTTAACCTCGTGGACAGTGGCGCCTCGCGCACGACTACGAATGCATGTGACATTGTATGTACGGTATTTCGTCATAACATCTAGTTCCTTTAAAAGCCCCAAAAATTTCAGAGTTTAAGAGGACGCCTCGGTAGCTTAAGTGGCTAAAGCACTCGACCGGATATTGAGGGATCTGGGTTCGAGTCCCAGTCAAGGCGAATGATTTTTTACACTCTGAAATTGTTGCATTTGAAATGCACATTAGCGGATGACTCCGTTAAAAGTTACTGTTGCGGCATCTCCCGCAGTTTCTTTGGAATTTGTCAAAGGGAAAACACCATAAGTGTTTAAAGTTGGCTTTAACCTCGTGGACAGTGGCGCCTCGCGCACGACTACGAATGCATGTGACATTGTATGTACGGTATTTCGTCATAACATCTAGTTCCTTTAAAAGCCCCAAAAATTTCAGAGTTTAAGAGGACGCCTCGGTAGCTTAAGTGGCTAAAGCACTCGACCGGATATTGAGGGATCTGGGTTCGAGTCCCAGTCAAGGCGAATGATTTTTACACTCTGAAATTGTTGCGTTTAATATTTGATAAATGAAAATTTTCCATTATACGCATATTACGATTTTATGTACACGAGTATTGAAGTAGAAAGAAAGCGACAAAAAATTACCATCATCAAAATTACTGGAAAATTAATTCTTTAAACGAATTACAATGGAACTATCGTCTCACTAATTCAGCACCCATAGCTGTAATAACAAAAATAATTGGTGGACGCGGTTGATGTTCCTTTAAAAGGCAGTTAATTTTATATATATACTTATATATATATATATATATATATATATATATACATTTATATATATATATATATATATAACCATAAACACAGTAATCAACCCGAAGGTCGGTTTAGTAGGTGGTGGTAGAGATCACCCAGTATTAAGCCCTTAGGGCATGTGAAAATTCACACATCAGGGTAGGGGGTCAGTTCCTTTCCCTGTGCCGGTTATGGTTTCCCAGGAAGATCTGGTACCCGAAGAATCACTACAGCTTGGGTGGAGCTGCAGGTGCCCAGAGTGCCTCGCCCGGGAATCGAACCCGGGACCCTCCGGTCAGCAGTCCAACGCTCTACCCACTGGACTACCGCGACCCACATATACATATATACATATATATATATATATATATATATATATATATATATAAACACATATATATACACATATATGTACATGTATATATATATGTGTGGATATATATGCATTTTTATATTTATACATCCTTTATCCAGCTACCTGTAGTGCAATCCCAGAAGGTGGATGAGTCGAAACCAGTTTCGTCATGTATATTGACATGCTGTGAACTTAACAGGGAGTTGAGGATTAGGATTAATTTTGCACCATATGTATTATTGAGCTTGCATGTCAATTAATTTCAAAATTTTTCGTAATTATTTGTGTTCTTGAGTGATGTTCAAAACTTTCACCTGGCTAAAAATAGAAAGAGAAATAAATGCTAAAAAGTATTGGCTACATCATCATGATAATGTACATCATTTTTCGCATAATACCCTATAATTAAAAATTAATGACAAAAACTACATTTATAAATGGGGCTCAAACGAGTATTTCAAATTTCAGCATCATTATTAGTATTGGGGGAGATAAAACCAGAGGGTATACTAATCAAATAAAATAAAAAAATAAGATATCAGGTGAAAATTACTCTCACACGCTAGATCTAACCAAGTATAGGTAGCCTATAACATTCAATGACAGGAACGTTTTCGATGTTTACCAGAAAAACATTAAAATTGAAAAATTTCTTACTTGCAGATACCGCTTTGGAGCATTGAATAATATTCATTGTATTTCCTGTCAAATCCGTTTAGGTCTATCAATTTACCACCATGACAAAAGGGTTCATGGTTTTTTCTACGTGTTGAAGACAAGTATCGGCACATTTTTTAAACTCGGAATTAAAAATGCATAGAAATGTCGGGGAATTTTGAGAGCCGCCTTCTGTGCGGCGGCAAATACCTATGCCGCCCCCTTCCACCCTCACAGGCACGCACTACAACAATCCCTCTCCCCGTCTTCCTCCCGCTCGACCGCTCCCCCCTTCCCTGGTTCCCCTCGCCGATCGAAGAGCAAACGACATTCCTACCACCTAACCAACCTCCCCGCCCGCACTTGGCACTCTCCTCCCCCCTCCCGATCCCAAGACTACTCCACTGCCCCGGCAGCAGCAGCACAAGAAATAGCTTTCCGCAGTAGCGTCGTGTGGGCGGGGGGAGAAGTAGAGAGCTTCGGATTGCTCGGGAGGGCGAAGAAAGAGTAGTGGGTTAGGTAGGGAGGTGTGAGGGGGTGTCGTGCGTTGAGAGGAGGGTGGAGGATTGGTCGGCGAAAGGGGCTGCGGGGGGGGGACATGGAGGATGGGGGAGGAATCGAAGCGGGCGCGGACAGGAGAAGTGTCCCTGATTGATTACCCGGCGGGGAGATTGGGTCTTCGCGTCAACGAACCCCTTCCCACCACTCCGACACAAGCCCACCTTCGTCCCTCGCCCCCTTCCCCTCACCGCTTGCTCTCCCCTGCCTCTGCCATTCCTCCATATACGCCGAAGGGAAGAGTAATTAAAAAGTGTGCCCTCCCCCACGCGTCCTTCCCCGCCTCCTTTGGGGGAGCGAACCCTCTAGCCGAGGAGTGTCCCACCTTCTTCAACCCCCGACACACCGAAATCCCTTCTCCCTCCGAAACACTCTCCCATGCCGGGGTTTCGAAGAAAAAAAATCAGCTGACGAGCTAGGGGAGAGGGTTGCGAGGGTGGCCGGGAGGAGGAGGGTTAAGGAAATAAAACATTGGTCGAACACGGCCGACGGCAAATCCCGAGAGGATAAGTGGCTTTTAAGCCAAAAATTTGGAGAGGATATTAGGGAGACAAGAGAAGAGATGGATAAAGAAAATAAGATTTTGACAAAACCACTTGGTAGTATGTGCATACTTAAAGCCCACTCTCAGACCATCCGTGAATGTGTCTAGTTTATCCGGAGATAAAAAATTCAATTTATATCCCATTTGTTTGATGGACAATTTTTTGAAAGAAAATAGCGTAAAACGTATATTACAATCTATATAGGAGGTATCTCAGCTGACATTAGCACAGCGGCCTCTTCCTGCTGACTGAATTACAGAAATACTACACTGAAGAAAAATTAATATCGGAATGAAGTAATTATACTCCCTATTGGAATAAAGTAATATTACACTTAGTAATTTCTAACACCACTTGGTCATGGATGAAATATCCTTCCACATTTTCAGGGATTGAGTGTCCTGAAATTTCCTCAGGCTTTTAAAACAATTGTCAATGAACTCATACAGAGAAAATGCTGTTGAGCAGGTGGCACGCATGAAAACAGCATCTGGCCCAAATCAACAAAAAAGTCTCGTCATCCATAATTGTAGTGTAAATTAGGATTTAAGTGTAAAAGCAAGATGAAAAGTTTTTAAATAGATATTTTAATAGGTGGACTTCTCTAGCAATTTTTGACAATAAGACATAGCAATGCACGCGTAGCAATGCACGCGTAGCAATGCACGTTCAATATCTTTATGTATGTATTGACTGTTTAGCTATTCAGAAGAAAAGGAAATAAATAGCCTTTTATTCAATAGAACATACGTGTGGGTAAAATAATCGTTTGAGATCATCGAAGATTATATGTGAAAGAAAAGAAATCTTTTGAAGAAAATAAAAGGAAAGATATTCCTTTATTTTCCAGGTGATTTTGTGGAGGGAATTGCAAAATAAATTAGAGATAATATTTTTCAGTCTTTGGAAATTTTCTATCAGATTTCCAATATTATATGAGAAGCCTTAAGGAAAATTTATTATCACCTGCAAACTGTTACTACATGAATGGTAACCATAAAGTTATAGTCGCATTACATTTTCAATCTAAAATTCACATACACATCAAGGTAGCATTCTTCAGTAAACTGTGTGATGCGTATTGACTATTTTTTATCAGTACGACTTGCTGTATCTAATTTTATTGGGAGATTCCCAGAATATTTTAGATCATCAACCAAACACCTTTTCTATCTTCCTTTTTCTATCTTAAGAATAAGCATTGGAATCACAAAACATCCTATTATCTTTCTCGGAAAGAAAAAAGACATTTCTTCTTTCCAAATAGATTTTTAAGACCAATTTAGTGTTTGGAAAGACATTTCTGAATCCAGTTTATTAACTTATTTTTAATTCCAAACTTTGCGGAAAAACCTATCTTAAATGCTGAATTTTAATGTATGCTTTATTATAACCTAAAAATATCAATTATTTGCTTGCCCTCTTCTCCGACAAGAACCCGAATAAAGAAACGGGCCAATTGTTGGTCCATTTCTTTGGCCGATCTGTTTTATCGGAAGTCGTCATGGCTTCTAAATTTGAAGTTTCAAATTTAGAGTTGAATCAAATGAGTTTTCAAAAACTTTTGCTTGAGGGTTTTAAAAAACAGAGTTTAGTAAGAAGAACTCTTGGGGGCAACGGGAACACAGCCGTGTTGTCACTGGCGTTTCTAGTGCTGGGAAGCTTAGCTTAAGAAGATGGAGATGATGGAGGAATAAACATACAATCGTGAGTGGCGTAAGGTGGGAAACGGGATGGCGAGCGGCGTTCACTTTGACTTGCTAATCCGCACTGCAACCGCACACTCGTTTCGAATAAGTTACAATGTCGAAGGGTTGGTTTCGCATCCGCGCATATTTCTTCAATGGGATCAGCACCACAATTGGGTGAATTTGCAAAAACTACTGTGAATAAACACGTCAGCGAGAACACTTTCGTTTCATTTAACCCTGTTCTTTTCCATCTCCAATATTCATATACCTGCAGAGTATCATGGGTAAAGCTTGGACGATCGTGCATGAGATTTACGCAGATTAATTTAACGTGGGGAAATGCATACGACGCCTAGCTCAATATTTCTAAAATCAAAATTAGCGGAGAGAAAGGTAGATTTTATAAGTTGGGCCTCGCAGTTAGTGTAAAATCATTGGCAAAGAGATAATCTTTTATAAATTCGTAAATCTGTATTGTTCTCGATAGCATGTAGTAGTGTTACTAGCGGACGCTTAAAAAAATGGAAGAAGACGAACATTTGCGACGATTGTACAGAGAGAGTATATTTTTCAAATAAGAAATATTTCGATAAAACCTTTTTTTGACTTTTTTTGGAATTTTTTGGCTTTTGGGCTTTAAACTTTAATAAATATGGAAGAACTATCACTGCGTAAATAAATTTCATATTGCTATTTCAAAGATACTTGAAATGCAGTAATTTGAAAATAACTTATCAAATACCGTAGGAATTTAATATTTCATATTCCTTACGTCAGAAAAATTTCATAGGAAAATAAGTTCGCTCCTACAAAAATGCATAGCTCGATGCAGTCATTTCTAATGGAACATGCGATGGACTACTTAATGAGTCCTTCATGGACTATGCGTACTTACCTTTCCATGACGGCCTTGCAGATCTCAAAACTATGTCACATGAAAGCTATTCTGTAATGAAACGTCGCACTGCAGATATTACGATATGAATTCACGATTTTACTTCCAGTATAAATTCATACCCTTTCAAAGAATATGAAAGATCTTGTCTTTTGGGGATGGAGAAAGGTGTTTTTACTTAATTTAGTTTACCCTGAATTTTAAGAAGGACTACTATTTCTCTTTAATATCGAAGTTCTCAGTACGAGGACCGAGTTTAATTCATTTATGAGTTAAGACGATAGATTAGGAAAACGATGCTCAGATCATATCACAATAATTCTACACTACTAGCTTGAGAACCTCTATGATGAATCTGGATTCAAGTTTTGACCGTTTCTTTTATTTAATTTCATGTTTAAGGTGTTGGTAAAAGCAGATGCAGCAGAAAAAGTTGGTAAAAGCAGATATACGCGTAATTTGTTGTCCCATGGATATTATTAGGGGATAGTGAATCCAGTATGCTTAATTGTTCAGACGTTTTCAATTTGATAACGTCTATATTTCATATATTTTTTTGATAATTTAATTTCGGTTATATAATTTATAGCGTTAAGGAAATAAAGTGGAAAAACTGTTGACAAAAATATAAAGACTTTCACCGAATATGATTCCTAAATCCAAAGAGTAAACGTTTTCTATTCCCGCACATTTGTTCTTCTAACATTCCCATTAAACATTAGATAAAGGTATACATTTGCTCTTACGTAATACTCTAGAAGCAGCTGCTGGTGTTTGTGTGTGACAGTGAATGATTTTTGTAGGCGTGCACAATCCATTCTACATGCTATTAAAATACTAGTAAGAAACTGGCAAGTAATATGATTCGAGCGATTGAGTGATTAAGTCACTAGATTAAACGACATCTTTACAAGTGGCACATCATTTAAGATTTATCTATTATTCAAAACATGTCAGACTGACTGTTAGCAGCTGATAAAACTGACGGCTACATATATTGATGGCTAAAAGTTAGGCAATCGAGTTTAATGAGAACCTCCTTGAAGAATTCAAGGGCAAATATTGTGACCCCTAGTTTTTTTAGGAAGAAATTTAACTCAATTATTCTAAGGTCGAGATATTTTATCAGGTCGAGAAATAAACGATAACTTTTAAAATTTCAGACTCTGTTGTGTCATTTATCACGGGACGTGAAATTGGAAAAAAATCTATAAGAGGATGGCTGCAAATATACCGGACGGCGAACTTCAACAAACAATTCTTAAGCGACGAGGTAACTCTCGCTTGGTGCGGCTCTTGTCGCTCCCTCAGAATGTGCTTTTACAATTGTCTGCAATACCCAATTTTAACATGGGTAGAATGGTGGGATTTATGCGTGCTGAACCTTCCGCATGTATACGGGCAATATCCAGAATTTCGACTGTGCCTTGTGAAAGATGGCCCCAATATATCAATTATTCAATGTACTGTGGAAGATTGTTGGCTCGACAAATACGCGAGTTAGCTTTATTTAGTATTTGTAATGGTTTGCCAGTGGATATTTTTTTTGCTTGTATTATGTTTTATCGTGTTATGCCTTATGATGTAGGTAAGCTAGTTACTATATTTATTGTGATATCGGGACGTTTGGATTATATTCCTTATGCTATATATTTTGATTTAAAAAGGAATACTATTTGGGATTATAACCGTCAACGTTTTACTTTGTCATGGGGACGTGGTTTCCGGCGTCATTATCGTGGTGTTGTGGATTGGGTAGGGGGTCTTCCTGTTTGCAGATAAGAAAACTGGCGGGGAGATTTCCGTACGCGCACTAGAATAACCTATGCGCGTACGGAAATGAAAATACTTAGAATTTTTTCACTTCCTTTCAGGACATCGAACGGGTGGGTTGCAGTTTTTTGTCACTCTTAGCGACCCGCTGAAAAGTTTGACTAGAGTTGATGTTTTAGATGTTTTTAGAACTGATCTCATTAGTTATTGCATATCTAAAGAAAGTTCTGAATCATCTAATAACATTGATTATCATGTACATTGTTGGTTGAACTTTAAGGAAAAGTTGTGCTGTTCACAAGTGCGTGAAGTTATTCAAGCATATTTCCCTGGTGTAAATATAGATGTTCAACCTTGTAGATCTGCCAGATCCTGTTTAAAGTACATATCTAAGGAGGATACTGGTTTGTTGACCAATGTAAGTATTAGTAGATTAAATTTTAATTATCGTTTATTTCATTGGGCGTCTAGTAATGAAAAGTTTTCTTTTTTACATCCTTTTGTAACGGAGCATCATTCTCGTTATAAATTTTTACAGTCTTATTTTAATGAGTTTAAAGCTAAGTTAAAATGTCCCTTAACTTTTAAAAGTATTGAAGTAACTTATTTGGGATGGGCTTTTGAGGTTGCCAATTGGTTTAACGAAGCCATTAAAGATTTTTCCCATAAAAGGAGTCAGTTATATTTGTTTGGTTCTAGTAATTGTGGAAAAACGTCTTACGTTGAACACATAATTGGATCACGTAATATGGAATACGTTTTTTTACCCGATGTTGGGAAGTTTGCGTATCAGGATTTATACCCCGGTTACCATAATGTTGTTTTATTTGAAGAGTTTGACTGTAAGTATCATTGTACGTCTATGTTGAAACGTTTGTTGGAAGGCAAAGCTTTTATGGCTTCGGTGAAATGTGGATTAGCGAGACGAATTGAATTTAAGGGAATAGTAATATTTGTTTCTAATTACGACAGTTTTACTGAGGAAGCACTTCGCAACCGAGTGAAGTATGTGGAAGCGACGAGGCCGTATTGGCTTGAGGAGAAGGCCTTACTTCCGAAGGAGGAGTGGATTTCGGAAGTATGTACGGACGAAGTGGAGGTCATTACGCTCTCGTCGCAATCCTCGGAAACGGCTTTTTCGTCCCCGACGAAAGTTTCCCAAAATTTGTAGCATATATGCTGCTCCCGTTGTTCGTTTAAGGAATAATTTATGTACTTATCTAGAGGAAGATTATGTGTTCTATAAGCGTGATGATCACTGGGACGACAACTATTATTTGTGTAATCCCTCTATATATTTTGCGAAGGAAGCTTGGGGTTTGGTCAAATCTTTAGTGAGCAGCTATCGAAAGATAATGATTGGGCGAATTGATTTGTACATTCGTCAAATGTATTCTGAAGTTCGGCAATACACTTTTAAGGGTGGTAATGCTCTAGAGGTTTGTAAAGAATTCGGTGAATCTGGTATTATGCCTACAAATTTAAAGGGAACTGTTGTTGAATCTGTATTGGAACCTTTTAAACCTAAATTTTCATTGTATAAAGCTCGGTATAATGTCCTCGATTTAAAGAATGGAACTGTTGTTCCTCAGTTTAAAAGGAAAGAGGATGCTTCTTTACATGCTAAAGTTTTGAATAAAATGAATGTTAAAGTTTCTTGGCCACCTGGAACTTTTGAACCTTTCGATAAAGTATCTACTTTATCGAAAGGTTCAAAAAAATGTATCAGGTTTACGTACGTAATGGAAATACTCTAAACTAGGTTGTGGCCATGTTTTTTGAAAAAAAAATCAGCAATAAAGAGGCAACCCATATCTGGAATATAATGGGTTACCTAAACGACATTCATCGCTTTTTGATATAGCTAAGACACACAATATCTACAAAGAAATACCAAAAGATTGTTCTATTTCTTTAACTAGTCAAATATAAGTAGTACTATCAAACATCTAAAGCCCAAAATAGAGTGTCAGTACAGAAACTAGAGTATACGGCAAAAATGAAGACGGTGATTCTTTTTACCTAAGGGTTTTAGAGGCAAATTTAATTGACCATCCTAAGCTCTAGAAATTTTCATTCACCTTTGAACAATACCGTATTTGGAAAAAGTAATTATTTATTGTAAAAAATGATAGAATTATTTCATGAAATAGTAATATTTTAAAGGTAGGCAAGTTTTTTAAGAAAATCATAGGGTATATACTACCTTGATCAAAAAGTTCCCGGAATAACCACCGTGTGGCGCTCCCATCGTTCCGATTTGAGTTCTGTTTTTTTTGTTAAATTGGTACATCTGTTGTTGATATTCCCTTTAAATCTTAGTGTCATAACTTGACATTTGCAAAAGTTACGTAGCCAAGAGTACATCTATCTCTGTGTGTGTTGGCGATTTTTTACAATTTCAGAAATGGATTTAAATTTGCAACAACGAACTTGTATTAAATTTTGCGTAAAAAACGGATTTAGTGGCGCACGGACGTTGGAAATGTTGGAAAAGTGTTTCGGCAACGATTCTATAAAAAAAACGGTCGTTTACCAGTGGCACGAGCGGTTCAGAAGTGGTCGTGAGTCAATCGAAGATGATGAACGCAGTGGCAGACCATCGACATCGAAAGTCGGTGAAAAATTGATAAAGTAAAAGAAATGTTGGTCAATAACCGCAAATTAACCATCAGAGAAATAGCGGAGGACTTGAACATTGCCTATGGATCCGCCCAAGACATTGTGGTTAATGATTTGGGTTTCCGTCGTGTAGCATGCCAAAAGACCTCAATTTCATGCAAAAAAGAGACCGTGTTGACGTCGCAAAAGACATGATTTGCGAGGCTGAATCCGATCCCACATTCATCAAAAGGATCATTACTGGAGACGAGACGTGGGTTTATGAGTACGACACGCAATCCAGACATCAGGCAAGTGAATGGCGTTCACCAAATGAGCCGAGACCAAAAAAACCACGTCGTTTTCAGTCAAAAAAGAAGGCAATGCTGACGGTTTTCATGGATTACAACGGTGTAGTGCATCATGAATTTTTGCCAGAAGGCCAGACAGTAAACAAAGAGTATTATTTGGGCGTTATGAGACGTTTGCGTGAAGCAATTCGCCGAAAGAGACCAGAAATGTGGGCAGAAAACTCGTGGATTTTGCACCATGATAACGCACCGTCGCACAGTGCTATCATTATTCGTAATTTTTTGACGAAAAATGCAACAAATACCATCCAACAGCCACCGAATTCACCTGATTTGGCTCCCTGTGACTTCTTTCTGTTCAATCGAGTTAAAAAACCATTACGGGGAACGCGTTTTAGCAGCCGAGAGGAAGTAATGGAAAAATCGCAGGAAGCACTGATGGACATACCGAAAACCGAATATAAAAAATGTTTCGAGGATTGGATCAAGCGCTGGCATAAGTGTGTTGCAGTCGATGGGGATTACTTTGAAGGGGACAATATAGATTTAGATGAATAAACTTGTATTTTTAATTTTCTGAATAAATTCCGGGAAATTTTTGATCAAGGTAGTATTACTAGCGGCTATGCTCGACATTGCCAGACCAATTTATCTGCACAGCTTTAAATAGAATAAATTCGCACTATAGGATTTCCGTACATAGGTATTTTTTGTCAGAATGACGTTTTTCAAAACATGATTTTGCAGATTCTATGGAAAGATGCGTTTCGATTGCAGAGAGCTCTGAATCAAAGTTTCCTATCTCCTTGATTTGTCCCAAAACTCCTCTCGCCTCCCCAAGTCTTTTAAATATCTCCATTTAATATGCCTTGATCTAACGCAAAGTCAAGCTTGAAAGATTCTTCTTGGCTAAAAGATATCTTAAGGTGTTTAATAGGAAGAAAAGGATTTCAAGAAAAGATTACATAAATACAAATAACTAAGTGACATACCCCTTCGTATGCACTACAACTATGACGTTGTAGATGGGTGTTTGTGTTCTCATGACATCTAGAACTAAATGCTCCAAATTGGGTATTGTATTGTATGTACCTCTAATTAACATGATCTATAATATTTGGGTTATTTTACAAAACTATCTTCTAATTAAAGGTTAAGAAAAAATAACTTTTTGATAAGGCATGCCTGTGAATAATCATCTCCTGTTCCACAACCAAGCGGTTGCTTACGGGTACCAGGTAGATTGGGAGGCATAGTGAACATCCAATTCGGAAAAACGAACTGATGCACTTTTAAAGTTTTCATAAATAAATCGAATCCATTGAGATTTAGCAGCAGCAGTTTACCGGAAAAACGATGCACTTTTGAAGTTATTTTTTAAAGTAATAATTGGAGACTATGAAATTTGGTTTTCCAGCATCTGTTTGCTGCTCGTATATCGTATGAACCATCCGTATCGTATGCTCAGCGGTCGGAAATGATCATCACATGCGTTTATAAAAGATATAATAGCCAGATAAAGGATAATGTGATTTAATTGTCCCTCATTGTTGAAGTGAATGGCATTAAATCAGAATTCTGACACAAACATGTGCTGTTATCCGTATGCGGAAAAATAAGAAACTTTTTTTTAACCGGAATTTTTGCTTCCAAAAACTTCCAGAGAACGGAACCTTCAGACCTAGTCTATTTTTTCCTTATTTGTGCAAAAATTTAAAAGTTCTTACTTCGTACCAACTTAGCGCGATGCGTCCCTAGACAAACAAATTAATTATCAAATTTATAGACTACATATATAAATTATTAGAATTAGGATTATGATTATAAATTCTATCACAAAAAATGAAATCACTAGTTTGATTTGCTGGCAATAAATAGTGATAAAAGTTGATTTTATTCGATGCATTTTGATAGAATTTCTAATTTTTCTTACATTTTTCCTGTGTATATATCGACGCATCCCGAACGAGGAAGCGTTTCGACCCTGATTGTGAGGTATAGTTTCCTTGTCTAAACAGTTGCCACAAGAAAACCGATATTAAATGGCACACGAGTTCTCTCGCTAATATTTGTCATCACTGACTTAAACAAAGATGGTATTATAGAATGGCACATTTTCCGAGGAAATTTGCATTTTAGATGCTCTCTCGTCTGTTTTTATGGCGTCAATCAGCAATCTCTTACGTATTTAGCGTCATCACTCGCCCCCGATGGGTACTTCCGTCTTCGGTGGCCCTCTTATACAACTCCCCACGATCTCCCCCTATCCTTCCTTGCCGAAAACCTTCCCGCGTGAATGCCATTGACTCAGTTTTCAATGGTAATTTTGCACTCATGGTTCCGAGATATTCAGATAACCCTATTAAGTCTATCTTATAGCGTGTCCTAAACTGCGTTTGCGCAGATATACTAAAATTGAAACTTTAATTGCCACATTTTATTCCTGTCTCCCATACCATAATTGTAAAGAATAATATAGAATCTTCGAAACCCTGCGGAAAAAATCACTACTTCAAAATCTGGGAGCCTGGCTGAATGTTATCTGTTGTTTTCGATTTGGTGCAGGAGTCTTTAATAATATAATCCATCTCAGTAGTCTCTGTTTTGCGAATTTGGGACAAAAAAGTTCCACAACCTGATTAAACGAGTTGTGATTACAAAGAATGAAATAAAAATTATAATTCTGAATGTAAAATTGTTGTCCCAACCAATTGTCTCCCCTGGTTTGATCCCATCTCCTTATTCTTTGTTTAAACCTTCGAATACCAGTTACTCATGATGAAGAGTTGTAAATTTATTTAGAGAAGTCAAGTACAGTAAATTTTACCCGCTTTATCACATAGATGTAAAATATTATGGATGATATTCATAAATCGGGATTACATTTATATGATTACTATTCTTTAGTTCAAATGCTTTCTGATTTTAGCAAAAGTAAAGAACATGTGCAAATATAATCGCTTATTGCGAATAATAGATGTATCTGTCGAATAACTAAATCACCTAAACATTACATAGAGATACTTTCCAATAGGTAGGATCCAAAGTGTAACTTCCAAATCAGGCCCACCATTCAAAATTTCATTTTCTATTCCTCTTAAAAAAATACCGTAAAAATATTAAATTTGCTCCGTTACATTTCATTTTGAAATAATTTGTTACGATTGTTATATTAATTTTATGTTATGGTGATGGAATACTAGCCTATTAATAGGCCTTTTTTACTTCGTAACAACGTAAACCGAGGCCAGAATAAGGCTGTTCGTTTGTTATGGGATTAATGCATTATACTCCTTTGTAAAATCCATGGAGGATTATCTTTACTATCAATGAAAATTTTAGACATTACTTGTAATAGCTTCTCTAGGGTATAATGTAATATTTCAGGAAATGTTCACTTGCTAGGCTTATTTATTTCTGCCCCCTTGACTACACCCTTTCTGGTGTGTAAGGACTTTTGTATCGTGAATATGGATCCCAACTGTCGGTAGCAATAATATGAAGCTCCTGGAAGGACAATTGATGTCAGAAAAATCTAAATTTGGGTGACACACAAAAGATAGCCCGGTCAGCATTTATTAGTGTCCAATTAAGTTGGCTGGAGGAGTATTTGATCCAACTAACGCAAACTTTTAACTGGTAGTGTTACGATAATAAGCATTTTGAGTTAACAGAGGAAGCCAATACGGTTATTTCCTAAAGATAAAAGACGGCCGGGATAATATAGTAATGTATACTCATGCCTTGGGAAGTAAGTTGTCCCGAAATGTTCACCAAATATTTAGGTTTGGATATTAATTTTGCAATACCATAAAGGTGGAAAGGTAACAGAAGAGAAGAAAGTCAAATGCTCTAAAAGGTGCCTCTTAGAAATGCAATTTCAGTACAATTTACAGGGTAAGAATACCACTAAATATAAAAAGAAAATGGAGAACGATTGCATGGATTCCTAATGGGCTGGGAAAACTTTGGAAATTTCGATAAATGGGTGTTGGGTAATTAATGAGTTTTGGGAAGCATGTCTACTAGGAATGGGCATAATGTTGATAACCAAATTAGGGAAGAGAAAAGTGAATATATGTTCATGTCTCAATATGTAACCTGTCATTTCTAATTGTGTGACTAATTAGCACTACATTACTTATCTCTATGATAACGACCCAACCTCCCCGTCTCTTTAAAACAACGCTTTTTGTAACTTTCCCAAAATGCCTAACATTCGTTGATAGCACCAAACTTCAAAGACTTCTACATTCCCCTTTCTTCAATTCTACTCCCTTATCTCAGACCTAGATTTTCATACCAGATAAAGGTATACAAAAAATAATATGAAAATGTACCTTAAAACTACGAGAATTCTTATGCTTCAAAAAGTTGTTTCTTAAAGGAAATTTAAACCCTTTTTTTCAACGGTTTTCCATTTCCTATTATATCATAGTTTTATTTTGACTGAAATAAACAAGACGTGTACTCTTTAACAAGGATTAAATACGAGGGTCATCCGGAAAGTAGTACCCGTTCGTGCCGCATGAAGTGCTGACGACGCGAGTAGCCGCTGGACGAGGTCAGATAGCTTCAGTGGCTTGTCTGCCTTCTCTGAGCCAAGTTGCGTGACGCTAGCATTGCCTGTGTTGTTTCTGTGATTGTTTACAATGTTTAAAAAAATTGAGAACGCCGCCAGTTGTGAAGTGAGGGCAGTGATTAAATTCCTCAATGCAAGAAACGTTCGCCCATGTGATATTCATCGCCAATTAAAGGAGGTGTATGGAGACAATGTAATGGACGAGTCGTCTGTTCGGCGGTGGTGTCGCAACTTCAACATGGGGAGGGGGAACACACACGACGATGAGCGTTCGGAGAGACCGTCTGTCATTACAGACCAACTGGTGAGCTCAGTTGACGAATTCGTGAGGAACGATCGGCGCGTCACAATTGATGACATCTGTGAGCATCTTCCCAATGTTTCTCGAACAATTGTTCATGAAATTGTTAAACACCATCTGCATTATGCAAAAATTTGTGCAAGATGGGTCCCTCGCGTATCTCAATGAGCTGGCGGCGAAGGACTATGCAGCAGGAATACAGAAACTTGTCACACGTTATGACAAATGCCTTAATTTGCTTGGAGATTATGTTGAGAAGTAGTTTAAAGTATCCTCTTTCAAATAAAATTTTTTATGTTTGTTAATATTTACTTTTGTGTCTTTATTTCACGAACGGGTACTACTTTCCGGATGACCCTCGTACTTCCATATAGCCATAGTTTCAATGTTTTAGAGAGTTTATTCGATAATGGCGTTTAAACGCTGAACAAATGCAGGAAATGTTTATCTTAGAGTAGAAAATTACAAATTGATTTCATTCAGTTAAAAATGAATGACTTCCACAAAGTACAATGTGAAAGTAAGGAAAGAATAATTTGTTACTATGGATCCCAAGTATTTGTTTCCCTTGGCCAAATGCATGTTCTTGCTTTGTATCCTTATTTCAAAAGTATTTTATCCATCTCCGTCGCATACGATTCCCTTCGGCTTTTATTTGTTGACTCTTTTTTATTTGTTGCCACTTTTCCATATTCCTTGGTGAATAAATCTTCATTTTCATCTTGACGACTATATCATGCACAAATACAAGCACAAGTATGCATAAGTATGTCTACATTTGTCTCCTATATGTTTACACCTTCGCATATTCCTTGGCATATGTATCTAATGTTTGACATCCATCCTGAATGTACGAGATGAAAAGGATTGATGGCAAGGTACACGTGTCGTATCACGCTGTTATGGATCTTTTGTGTGTCCTGCCTCTCGTTTCTAAGCCAATTACCGTTATGTACCGTAATGTAGATTTTTAAGCCATCTCGTCTTCTGAAGACGACGGCCTTGCCGTCTCAACGTCAAAACTACATATGTGAGTGTCCTTTCTTTGTGTTTCTATGGTTTAAAAATCTACATCTGTGTTTTCATATATTTGTGCGTCGCCGAAGAGCGTTCCATTTCGAAGATATATTATATATATATATATATATATATATATATATATATATATATATATATATATATATATATATATATATATACATATATATACATATACATATATATATACACACACATTGTTTTTCCCTTTCTTTTCGATGCGCAAATCTGTGCTAAATGAATTTGTGCCTGTGCATATGTATTAATGTGCACGTATGAATGTAACTATAAGGATCATGCCCAATATAATATGTATACGACGATGGGTTAAATGGAATTAGGTCTCAACTTCGCCCAAATAAAGACCTCTATCTATCCATCTACCGTTTTCATTACATTTAGGTTCCATAATGAAAAAAACATAATTTTCTCATTTATCGGGTAGCGGATGGACACATTTCGCCTAAACTATAGCATAGGTACTCATTATACGAAGTGCTTTCATTATACTGACCAAAAACATTCATAAAAACACATTATGTTAACCAAAAAAGTTAAAAAAAAACACATTATGCCAACCAAAAACATTCACCCGTTTGTTTTACTCATGTTTCCCCATGACTATGTAACATCTATACTTATTTGAACCCCATTTTTAGCTTTAGTAGCGTTACAAAGTGAATGAAACTGAGGCTGAATGTGCTTTTAGCAAAGTAATTTGTGTTTGAATATGTAATACAAATGGCGAAATAATGAAAATGGTTCATTGAGTTGCACATATTGGAAAAATATTCTTAAAACGTGGTAGAAGATGTGAGGAAATATACAGACGTTTCTGTAGAGAGGTAGTTACTAGTATGTGGAGCAAATCAGATAATAAAAATTATTCTGACAGCCAAATTGGCATCATTGGATCCTCCTCAATTACTGAATAGAAGCAAAAGATGCCAATTACAGAATAAATTTTAGTATAAATGCAGTTTGTTAAAGTAATTCGACTAGTGCTTTCGATGAAAATTGGAGGGAAAAGGTGAGAAATGTGTTGGTCATGATATAATGTGGTTTGGAAACAACAATGATAGTATTACAATCCTATGAAATACGTGTTAAACTGGTTTTGTTATCTTAAGAGAATTGATAAGCATAAAAGCACCAAAGAGAAGCATTAATGGCACAGAGTGGACCAAGAAGCCTTGAGTGAGCATGGTCAAAGGGTCTTTTATTATAATATCTTGCGGAAGTCTACGGACCAGAAGAGAAAGCAAGAGCCTTAATGGAATAAAAAACCATATGTACGTTCAAAGATACTCCTCTCAAAAGATATGCTTACAAATATGATAGAGCAGGATGTGGAAGAACCAAAATATGGAATCAGAGAGATAATTAAATGAACTGAGAACTAAATAATTAACTTGAGGGAGAATAATAGAAAAGCAAGCATGCAGTGAGGAAAGTGCATTGAAACTTAAACCTAGAGAGGTATTACAAGGAGCTTCATTCATAAATTAATCTCATGCTAAGAAAAAAACTGAAGGCTGTATGAAAACTTTGTGGAAAAAAATATTACATCTGGCAGCATAAATGTTAAACTGATGAGATACATTGAGTCCAAAGTTTTGGATGTTTTGTATATATATGGGTCGCGGTAGTCCAGGGGGTAGAGCGCTGGACTACTGACTGGAGGGTCTTGGGTTCGTATCCCAGGCAAGTCTCTGGGCACGTATAGCTCCACCCAATCTATGTAATTTTTTAGGTGCCAGATCTTCCTTGGAAACCACAACTGGCACAGGGAAAGGAACTGGCCCCCCTACCCTGATGTGTGAATTTCACAATTTCACACGCCGTCAGGCTTAGTACTAGGTGAACTCTACCATCTCCTACCAAACCGACCTTCGGGTTGATTACTATGTTTATGGTTTTATATACATATATGATTCGCATTTTATGTTCGCAGTAAGTATATATAAACACAAACTTTCATAATATCTATCGCCAGTGATAGTGTAGCAGAATTTCATCTCGGAAGAGTTTTCTGAAATTAGCAAATAGCATCTCCTTTTGATTTTCTTATTTTACGAACATTATGACGCAGCCAATAAAAACAATTTTCGTTTTAAAGCTATTCCTTTGGAAGCTTCTTTATGTTTATGAAGCAACAATACAGAAGTCATATAACAAAATCTCACATTTATACAATCGTGATAACCAAAAAGTAAATACGATTCAGCGTAAGATATATTGAAATTATAAATCCAGACTACTTGTACTGCCTACGCACTATGAGTAGATTTTCTAGAAATTATATCTATATGTCGTAATAGGAATTTGTGTGGAAAATTCCTAAGCGTTCCAACGCGATAATATCCCTTAAAGGAAGCTATCACTACCAATCACTGAGCATTTCCCAGTTTCTATTTAATTTTTCCATTCATTTATAACTGTACCAATCAAAAAAGTACATTCGGAATTTGTTGTAGATAGATACAATAACCACTTCATCATTTGATCTATGTGCAAGAAATGTATTCCGAATCCGAGAGATATAGAATACTTTTATGCTAAAGCTCTTAAATACCGTTTAAGATGATTAAAAAATAAAATGCACGGTGAACTTACCATCCATCTAAAACAATCAACCAAGAAGAAAATTTTAATAGGTAATAATAGAGCTCATTCTATAAAGGATATGAAATGTGGACATTCAGAAGGCGGAGGGAGAAACGTCTTACCCTGTACCATCACAAAAGCATAATGACCAAATACTCGCATCTATCATAGCATAATGGCGTACTTATACTCAATAAGTATACAACTTATGCAGACACATCACTATAATGAAGTCTCAGCATAAGAAACATTTCCAAAGTCAAAATAGTGAGGAAAGCCGCATCAACGAATAACCAACATTAGGTCTTTCACCTATTATACAAGTAACTACCAGAGGATATGTGGACAGTAAGATTCTTTCAATCTATATTTGAAAAAGTTATTTCTCAATAAAGGGATTAGGTTTTTTCGCATTGATAGACTTCAGGTGCCCACGGTTCCACTGGTATTCTTGCAGGGGGCATGACCGCCGATATATTACGCGATGACATTTTTTATATGTTCCGTTTTTTTTATACAGAGGCTATTTTTATTATTATTTTGTCAACCTTCTCCAGAGTTGTAATGTCTCAAACCAAAATATAGTCATTAATCGGAAGTTTGGGATTATTTTGGAAAAAACTGATCCCTTACCTAAAAGCTCCATGGGGGGAGAACGAAAACAATTCTGAACAGATGAAGCAAATCCATGTTCTACATTTCAGTGATGCCACCTAACTAAATAACATTTTAATTAGAGTCCCACCCAATATTTTTCACCAAAGCACATATAGTATGTATCAGGGAGGGTAAGTTATAAAACTTGAACACAATTTTCACTTTTTCAGATTTGGGTACATTTGAATATGTATCACTATTTTCTCATTCAATTAATATTTTAAACAGAATTTGAGGGAAGTGAGTGGGGAGCTTTGTGAGTTTTATTTATTTGCTTCATGAATACTTTTGCTTCATAGAATAAAACCTAAATGTATACCATTAACTTATACAGTAAATAACTAAGTACGAAAAGCTTTGATGAATTCTAAATTTATTAGTTTTTGCCATCGTGCATGTTTAGATTTCAGTTTTGCTTGCTATTCAATATAGTTTAGATTGGTTTCAATTTTATCAGAATGATTAAAAATACCACCTGTTATTAAAAACTACCTTTCTTAAGGATTAATTGTACAACGTTTCTATATGATCTTCATAATTTCTATTAATCTTAAAAAATATACTTGATGTATATTTAGCCTTACGAGTTACCCTCAAATCTAGATTTTATGAAATACCTACCAATTAAATCTCACATTACCACAAAAATGAGATACATAGATTCATTGATATGGCAAAATTATGCTGATAAGAATTCTTTTACTTTTACTTTACTTTTAAAAAAGTATGATAGTAAAATAATGACTAAGAGATATTCAAATAAATCGATCAAAAGAGTAAATTAATAAGTAACCCGAAAGTATGATTCATTGAGTTAAGGTGATTGTGAACTCTCTCGTTACAATAATCTGCATACATAATGTATATAGATTGAAAGGTGGTTATGACATCAAGAAGAAAAAGAGCTTATACTCCCTAAACTTTCATAGACCAAAACCATAATCCCAGTTTACATACAGGTGTCACCGGCATGTAACTACGTACTTTATTCATAACTCAACCCTTCTGGTTCCAATCGAACTCTGGCGCAATTTCCAAAATCCATTTGTATCAGATTCGTGTTATATGTCCTTGAATCCTCAGGGGACTATTCCCGATATTTGTGAAACAAGACGAGGTAGAACCAGTGAAATAACAAATAGTTTCACGCAGATTTCTCTGAATAACGTCAAAGCGTTTTAATGTTTTTTGCCAAGACCAAGAGCAGTTGAATAAAGACTGAACAAACAGGCGTAGGAGTGGGGCGAGTTGACATTTTAAGGGATGTGTGTGCAAGGAAGTTGGACATGGCACTTGCACTGCTCCCCGGTATAAATCGAGGGCAATGCTAATTTCAATTCCTTCTCATGAATTCAACGAGTCGATGCAATGGAAGGAGACGGAGTGCAAGTCCTCCTCTGCTGCAATGGATTTTTCTCCGCCGTTGCAGTCGTTTGTTTGTGCATAGACATCGAAAAGTAACCTTGCCTTTCCGAAGCTTGCCCCCTCTCCTGATCCCCCGCCCCCCGTGCCACCACCTTTACCCCCCGCCTTGCTCGTTTCCCTTCGAATCCCACTAACTGATGCTCCCCGCATGGAGACAAGGAGTCAAAAAATAAGCCAATTGCAACGCATGCCCCCGTTCCATTTTTCCGAGTCGTCCTCGTCTCCCTGCCCCATTCCACCTCAAACATCGACCATCCCCTCATCTTTTCTCCGTCTCCCCTTCCCAACCATCCACCCACTAAAACTTTCACGACTTAAACTCCTCTGTTGTCACTCATATCCTTCCCTTTGGTGAAACTGGGGATGATTTTCAAATACTAGGAAGAGTGACTCTAATTAAATGCATTCCAAAATTTGGTTATTGAGATGATAGAAGGGCTGAAGGTTAAATAAAATTACAATTTCATAGAGTAAATATTACTCGCCTTGACCGTGATTGTTGCTTTGTATTTAATTCACATTTAACGGATTATGCCGTTAAAAGTTACTGTCGCGGCATCTCCCAGAGTTTCTTGGAATTTGTGAAAGAATATAGTCATTACTGTCAAATATGAACTTCTATCACACCAAAGGTCACTCAAAACAGTAATATGGTTTGAAAGAGGTACTTAGCACTTAAGGGCTGTCCCAATAAATTAGCTGAAGTTCAACGATAAACTTAAATCCTGAACTTCTTTTTTTCACTAATTTTTTTCGGGCGAACGTTCAAAAATGAAATAGAACAACAGTTTTACTAATTTTTTTTACGTAAATGACCCACTAAATAAAACGTGTGACACCAATTTGCCTCCAGAATTCTCAAAACGATTGCTTCATTTACTATTAAAGTAGAGAATTACAACTAAATATTCAAATTATTCTTTCAGTCAATATAACCGTAGCATGAAAACTGTAGAAATAAAATCTTTTACTATGGCGCACGAAGTAATTTAAGTCATTTCCCTAAAGCTAAGCAGAAATAACGCTTGAACTACGAGGCAAATACTCAGTCTGCATTGTTGAACTGACGTCTGACATATACTAAAGCATGAATGGAACCATCAGGTGAATCAATTTTAAAATATGTATTTACATTTAACCAAACCGCAGCGTTTCCACGCGAAAATCAAGGCCACGTAAATGGGTGAGAATATATTTCAACTCTTGCAAAGCCTATTGGGACGTTTGATACGCACAATCACTTCTTTTCCTTTTCCACCAACAGTTTCCCAGAAAGTTCCAGTTCTAATGGAAACATACGACGGGTGTTTTGCTGAAAATATTCAACTTGACACACAACGGTGAACTCTCGATTAGTAGCACGTGTTCTCTATTAAATGGGCTAAATACCTTAACCGCCCGTTTTCTGAACTACTTTTACTAATAAAACTGTATTTCGTAAATCCACGTAGGAAATAAGATTATTAATAACCAAAATGGGATAACAACAAATGTATCAGTGCCTCAGCGGCTGTTTAATATCACTCAGCAGTTTTGTGTTTGAACGTTGTTATTTATATGCAATATTAATAAAGAAGGAAAGAAAGATGTTAGACTTTTGGATTCGCAATTGGGAAGGAGAAAGAGGACAAAGGGCCTAAGACTAATTCTGATATGAGTGAAGTAACAAAATAGATGTGAGGAGGGAATACTAGCCTTGAGCACGACTAAATACCTTTTTAATTTTCCATAGCTTTTCAAAAATTGTGGATGAGTATAAGTTGGCATTCATCAAAATGAGACATTCAAGTGAGTTATGGTCTAAGGAGAAGTGGAGAAAGGGACCCTAGGGGGCCCTCAAAATAATGGAAAGGGAGAATTAGACAAAGGGGTTGGAGGCTGGTTGCAAATTGCAAATCGCCGGAGTAAAAATGAAGCGCAGGATTTTCACCCCCCGCCCCACTTTGTTCATACCGAAGTACCTCTTTGTTCACCTTCCACCACCCCTCCCCGTCTGGACACCTCTCCTCGTGCCAGACCACCACCACCCCTGGAGCCCCCTCCGCCGCCCCCAAGGGGGTCTTCACTGCCCCCGCCCCCTACCAACCAGCCACTTCCCCAACACCGTCTCCCCTCGCGGTGCAGCCCCCAGACGAGCGTGTGCACGTGCAATGATATATATTCTAGAGCGCAAGATTGAGTATGCAGCGAGCATTGCATTGCTCTCGTTGAAGGGCGGGGCGGACGTTAGGAGAGAGGGGAAGGAATGGAGCTTAACGGCGGGCCTCCAAGGACGCTCTCGGTGCGCCGTCTGTACGCCGGCGCAGCTCATAAACGAATGCACTTGCATTAACTTGTTTCGCATTACCAATATAACCCCGGCGGGTCTCCTTCCGCCTCCCGGAACATCAAACCCCAGACCACCTGACCAGCCGCCGCCCGCCTCCCACACCTACGTTCGCCGCCACCGCCGGGGACGGACCTCCTTCCCCCCACGACCCCACCCCCGACCTCCTACTGGCATTGTGGCACTCGAGACCCTACCACACGAGTAGTGCTGCAATTGAAGCCGCAGCCAAATTCAGGACTATACGAGGAACGTCAATTTTCACCTCCTGATGCCCCTGACTTAATTATGTGATTTTTCATGGTCTACCGACTCTAACCGTTTAAGCATTACAAATTAAATTTAGAACATCAATGTAACAAATTTCAATTCCACCACCAAAGAATTGGCGTATTTTTTCTTGTTGTCGTTAAATTTACGAGTAATAAATGGTTCCATGAGTTGCGCTAATTGCACAGATATTATTCAATGATGAAATGAACTTGAAAACAAGCTGGACGGGAAACTAGAAGCGTTTTTCTGAGGAAAAATGACAAAATGAAGGACACCAATGGGCTCTTTACTTAAAAAAATGTACGTGTCTGAAGAAAATCGATTCATAATATAAGAAAGAAGTATGATAATTTTCAAGCTGGAATTAATTTTCTAAATCGGGACATTTAAAGAAATTTAAAACTTTGGCCAAATATTTTTTAACGTCAATATTTCGGAAACTTAGCTTACCCGCAATCAGATTTATTCTTGACCAGCCACCGCGGCCGCACCATCCTCGCCCGCCCTCTTCCTCTCCTTCCCAACCCATCCCGTGCATAGCGATGGCTAAGCCCGCGAGACGCCTCCCGCGACTCGACGGTCTTCGATACAGCTGCCGTCGGGCGTTACTGTGTTATCAGTCTCCCCGGAGGTAATCCATCAAGGAGTTTGTCCAAGGTGCATTGCGCGCGTGATCACCCATCCCCCACGACCTCCCTCTCCCACTACTCCAGCACCCTATTCCCCCCCCCCGGAACACCCCCCTCCGGAATCCCCTCCCCCGATTTGAATGCATTTCGTGCCCTCCAAATTTCCACCCCCTCTCTCGCCGCTCCTCTTCCCATCGGCACCCGTCCACAGTCTCTCATTTCTCACGAGTCAAGGACTCTCGATCAACCTCAACCTCGGACAAGATAAAAGAGTGGCCACCGGACAAGGTAGGAGGGCACTAGCCGAATGACTTAAGCCCTTAAATTGGAGTTTAAGTCGGGACGACCGCAGTGGGAATCAATTTGACGCTTCCCCTCGGTCGCGCTTCCTGCGACCCCGTCTCCTCCCCCAACTCTCTCTCACAATCCCTACAATCCCTTCTTCCCTTTCCCTTTCCTTTCTCCTTCTCCATGCTTCTCAAATCGAGTGCCCACCTCCCCCAAACGTATACCAGAGCTGCTCCTGGGTAAATTCACCGGAGTCCAGTCAAAAGGCGCAGGGAGACGTTACCGGTTCCCGCCGTCCCGTCGGCCCCTGCGCGAATCCCTCCCCGCTCTACATCTCCTTACGCGTTCGAACCTCGATATTCTACCTAGCACCTGCACTTGCACAATCCCCCAGCCCTGTAGCCGACCTCGTTCATCATTTATGACCAGATCATCAAGAGGGAGGAGAGATTTATCTCTCCAGTTCCTTGGAAAGATAACCTTGTCCTGGCCCGGCGAATATGCTAGCCGTTTCATTTTGCATTTCACTTAAGAGTGAGTTCTTTTTCACTCGTGCCCATCTCCTTTTATCCATTATTATTCGCATTTTTTTTCGAATTGGTCTAATTTATTTGCTTTTTTTAGTATTCAAACGTCTTGTGGTATCAGGTCTTTCCTTCGAAAATCTTGAACCGAATTATTACCCGCTAACACGAATCAGGACAAAGAAATTATGTTTTGGTGAGAAAACCAATTAATTGCATCTTTAAAAGTTTGATTCAATCGTATCATCACTTTAGACTGCGTTTATGCAATGAAAGCAATCACTGCCATACAAAATAATTTTTAAAAAGAACAATTTCGACGCATTATTTAATAGGACTTATTCTCATCTTCATCCTTCAACTCAATTTCATGGTCATTTATATGGTTCAAGTCCAGTTTTTAATTTGAAAATTCAACTTGGTCAAATACTTTCAATCATTTTACAAAATATTAACGAGTTATGAGAGGAAATGTGATGTTCCCTTAACGATGTTAAAAAAGAGCATTTTTAAGGACGTATATTATACATTGGTATAGTTATCGTTGATGACGGCCATCACAATAATCAATAAGGAAATGTTTACACAATAAACCGAGAAAGAATGAACTAATATGAACATGCAAAACCGTAACGAGATAAAATTTAATAAAATAATGTTCTCCTTGCATAAAAATATTTCAGAATACCTCTTTCTACGCCCTAATATGAAATCTAATGGAAGTATGAACGCAAGATGGAGATAACTTCCATCAATAACTGAATAAAGGGTTCAAATCTAAATGGATACTACACTTCTCCTGAACCGCGGGAAGTGAAATTATCGAAAAGCTTGAATTCACCCTTCAAGTGTCCCTGCCTTCTCAACCCCATCAACACCGTGTCTTCTCACCCAGCCCTTCTCTTTTTCCCTCTACGCTCCCTGCACCTTCCCTCTACTCACTCTTTTATCAATTACACGCGCGCCCTCTCCCCCCCCACCCCCTGCCCCTTCATGGCTACCCCTATACGGCCTCCCTTCCGTCCGTCTGAAAACTTTCCCTCACTCTTGAATATGCTCCCCGTGCGCCCCACCTCTCCCTTCCTTTTATGAGAACATGACAAATGGCACCCTCTGGACGAGGAAAGCCCTGAATATTCACGCGATACACCGCCGCGCTAATTACAATGCGTCGCAGATCGCCCTTTTGATCGGTTTCTCACGGCTTCCTCGCGTGGGCCTTCAGTCCGTTCCCCCCTCAACTCCTCTCCATCTTTGCTACGCCCTCTCTCAACCGCGCGAAGAACATCCACAAGAATTCCCGCCACCCACATTTACCCTCTCGCCCCCTTCCATCCTCTTTCTTTCTCCCAAATTGTTTAATCGTCATGCTCAGGCAGACTTTAAGGACTTACCAGTCTCCTTTAGAGGAAATACTTATCTCTACCAGTCCCAGGGTTTCGTCAGCATTTTATTGATCCTAAGTAACGTGGTCTACGACCGTTATAATTCATTATTTGATTACTGTTACTACTGCTCACTTGTTTTTGTGGTTTGATTTTTTTAATTTGACGTCTTTAATTTTTTCTCCATTTCAGTCATAACGAGAACAACATCTGCTCAAACTATTCGCCCAGTTAGGCCATCATTTACCGCGTTCTTGTCTTACACGTAAGTCCTATTTCGCTCAGCTAAATATTCACTCTCGTATTAGACCCTGAAAAATGTGAATGTCGTTGACAGCATTTCAGCTATTTTATTCTGCATTCTACCTTTCACCAAGGGATTACTTTAATTAAATAGTCAGATAACTTACTCTTGTATCTGTCCTCAACTGCCGTCGTCCGACTACTTTTCCTTCCCCGCTCAAAAATAATTATTCAGTACCCAAAGCTTTCACAAGACCTACGCTCGTTTTTACTTCGTGGAATGCCGCCTCGAGCCGTTAGCAACAACAGCCTAAGGACTTCTTTAGCCCCTCAAGGCTCTCGAGTTGGTCCATTAATCTTTTAAAAACTGGCTCAACTTTAATCACATTCAAAATGTTCAATTCAAAAGACTAGAATCATATCTCGACTTCACCCGGCAAAGACAGAGTTATTGAGTATCCCTGTGTTCCAAGATGTTTAGTGCAAAATTGTATTTTTTTGCCAATGACTAAGAAATGTATTGGTGTGTAATATAAATTAAAGATTAACTGCCTATAAATAATAATTTTAACTCAGCCTTCAACTTTATCAAACTCATCACCTTTTTGTGAGTCTCCCATGTTATATACGAGTTTATTATACACACATTCAAAGTTTGTATTTCAGATATTGCTAATATGCCTCAAAATTCTTCAAAGGACATCACTTGAGCGACGATACTTTTGCCAGTGGCTTTTCTACGACCCCAAGGCTCTCTAGTTGGCGGATTCCGGAAGGTCCTTAAGGGTGCGCATGCAAGCTTCTTTGGCTACACTTAGGGTATCATAGTTGTGTCTTTTGAGGGAGGTTTTCACTTATGGGAATAGGAAATAGCCTGCTACTACCAAGTAGGGACTATAAAGTGGTTGGGGAATCGTAACGACACCGTTACAGACGAACTTCGCCAGCAGACACTCGACTTTGCTCTTGGTCGTCCGTCAAGATATTTGGGACGAGTTCACCGCAGCTCTTTTGCATTGCCAAATGTTCTGTGATAATTGTGTGCAATGTCATCTTATTAATACGATATACATTAATGCGCACACTTAACCGACTGTCTGAATTAAGCACTTCACGAACACCTTTGCTCGTTGTCGTCGGTTCTTGACGTCTACGTACGCCATCCAGTGAGGGGTTCGTCCTCCACACACTCTCGGTCATCTTTAAAGAACTTGCACTACTTAAGCGGATAAAATAATACTTTGTAATTCCACAGATTTATTTCACAAACAAATCTGTGGAATTACAAAGTATTATTTTATCCGCTTAAGAATGAACCGAGTCCATAAAATAACGCCTGAAACCATCGAACTTGCACTACTTAAAAACAACATCTTGTGACATAATTTCATCCTTGAACACTTGGAAAATCATGCCCAACCTCTCCAAGTTCCTCAGTCCAACACAAAATTTGATGACGTACCCCTGTTCAATATTTAGCTGCATTTTGCGCTTGCACCGAGTCACTCGACAGGGGTCCACAAAAAAATAAGACCTAACCTAAAAGATCGCTCTCAGACGATTGGTGCTAGTCATTTGTTAAATATCAGACCCCCACTCCCGACCCTACGCGGCGCGAACGTGCTGAAACGAAGTCACGTCAGAAAAAAATTGTCACCTCATATATTATGTACCTCATGCAGCTATTATTACTTTGTATATTATTATTCCTCAGCTGGCTGACTAACTAAAGCTTGATCATCCACAAACGGCATTCACGAAATGAATTCTCCATCGACTTTCATTGTAATCTTAAGTCCTTTCTATGCTAATTTTATCACTTCTTCTAGTTGTACTTTGAAAATTATGGGTGATAATGATCACTCTTGCCATATATCTTTTCCTAGTAGTGCCTTCCCCGATTCCCCAGTGGCCACACACAGCTGAGTAGTATGAAAAATGAATAGGTTGTGGATAAGTCACGTATACCTCCTCCCAGTCTATTCCTATTATTTATAAACCCTAACTAATCGTGTTATCAAAATCTTCGAAACAAGTAAATACACCCTATCAGTATTCTCCTTTTAACTCTATTATTATACTACTATAGTATTACACGTGTCTCTCCCCTTCCTGCCCTCCCCTGGTGAACTCATCGTTCTAATATACTTATCATAAAGATTTTAATGCATATTTTCCATCTCTCCTGCATCCTCTCCGATTGAATTCATAATTTTTCTGGCGTGGTGAAATGGTGAGAAAAAAAGAAACTAGGGCAAACACTAAGTCAGGTGGAACATTACACCGATCTTGGGAATTTTGTGACTAAAACGGTCAAAGTATTAAGAATGTGAGAAGAGGAACAGCGCCCGGCCAAAATTTCTCGAGGAGGGGTGAAACAATGACAGGAACATGGAGTAGTGATGTTTCGAAAAGAAGAATTGGTATTGACGGTGGGGAAGGAGAGGAGGTTATTCGGGGATATCCAAAGGAGGCGGGAAATAATGGGTACAGAGAGTTTTGATCGGTACGTTGAAGCTGTGAAAGAGAGGAGAGAATTAGACAAGCGATGGAAAGGGAGGGAAGAAATAGATCCCTCAGATGGAATGAACGGATATAGATTTCATACAGAATTGAAAATGATTCTGTTTCAGGGTGGAATATCAGGTTGTGCCTTGCTAGGCGAGGTTAAGGAATCCATTGGTGGCCAGTCTGCGTCCATCTGCATAGAAAGCACACCAAAACTACGATGTATGATAGAGAGTGTTAATTAGATCCCATTTGAGGGAAGCCACAACTTTATCCTTACATTTAGAACCACACAGGTAAGATTTTATGTTAAAATACTTAAGTCATTCGAAAGTACCTATATTTCCTTTAACTATTGCTAATAGTCTCGCATACTGATGATTTTCTTTGCAAGTTCGAAAATTTAGGGTGTGGAAGAAGAGTTGCCTCGTCTAAGATTAGTATTTAGCTAGCAGATTATTCTCAATGCAAGCTTCGTGCCTCTACCAACGGGTTCAAAGTATCTAAGGTTTTAGAATAAATAAAGTTAACTATTTTAATTATAACTGTTGACGACTAAGTAAGTATTTCTTTCGATTTCGTTTACCTTCATACCTTATTATATATAAAGTGTATGAATTTGTCCACCTTCCTTGGAATAATTGAATGGAAAAATTAGGTGGAATTTAACAACGTTAAATACGTCTACTCCACTTCCCATAATTTAATACAAGATTTTTAGAAAGACGGTGACTGACAAGAAAAATATTTTTTATCAAAAACACTAATTTAATGGCAATCTTGTCTAGTATTGTAGCCCCATTTTTCTTCTCTCTCTTCAATCAATTCTTTTGATCTTAAAATTCTCACCTGTGAATCTGATTCAGCTTACACTTATCTGCTCTCAATAGTCATTCAATGGTAAAGTCAGCAATACAGTAATAGGGGCAGCTAGGTTATCCAAGGCATAAATTGTCAAGTAATTAAAATCTCTGATTATCAAAAGCAAACGGCAGCAAAATATATCACTTCAATACTCGTACATGTCTCCCAAGTAATTTATTGAAGAGTGACAGTGAATTCTTCCAAAAAGAGCTAAACATTCAGGAAAAAGTACAAATAATTACAATTTTTTAACTTCAAAGAGCAACTATTTTAAAATTTAAAATTAGTATATATTCGATTGTAGCACTTTTCCATTTATCCATTATCAGTTATGCATTATGTTCGACTTCCACCACATCACGCCTGGAGCTACTCAATTTGAGTATTTATTCCCTTCATATCGATTTTTATTCCTTGAACTACGCTATTTTCACAGCAAAATAAATTGTAGCCTTGGCCTTAAAAAAGCTTATTGTGTTCAATTTAATAAGCAAGCATTTCCCAACGCCTGTTTCATGGAGTCGATCAGAAGAATCCTTATTTCCCGTAGGTTATATTTTCCATCATTCGTACCCTCAGTTCTCTCTCCCCCTCCCCAAAACTCCATCTCTGTTACTTTTACTCCTTCGTGTTTCTCATGCGATATCTTAACGCCCACCCTAATTATACCAATATATTGGAAATCCAAGCTGAAAATTTAAGGTTTTGTGGACTGCTGCAGCCCCTTATCACTTTTCCGAAAATTAAATTTCAAAGGCAGAACATTTTGCGCGTCTACTTGTTACATTTTATTGGCAACAGATCAATGAATAAAGAAAGAAATTACTGCATAGTGCCCCTAGAGTTAACGTATATAGTCTTACCTGTAAACTTGGAAGGTTCTATTCCCTGTTGCTATGAACTGAATACGATTTTTCGAACCAAGGGGAGCTAAATTTTTCACGGCAGGAAATTGAAACCAAACAAACCCTATAAAATATCTGTGATGCAGACAAATGCATTTGTCTGTGATTATCATGAATTTTGTATAGGATGCATTTGGGGTTTGAGTTCCGTTAGAGTAGATACGCCAGATCCAATTAAAGGAACGCCAAAAAAAAGTTAGGACTCGCCCTAAAGCATTAGGCAACGCCTGAAAACGAGAAATTGGATGGCAATTTCACCGCGCCCTTTCCTCCCACATGCCTCGGTTAGAGGGTGTGCCATTTCAAACGATTGTTCAACGAAAGTTAGAGGCTAACCTAAAGTTTTTTTTACGAATCTTCACTGAAAAGCACATTCAGTATATACCCGCTTCTTGCTTTGAAGTGATATAATCGATGACTTCACCGTAAATAAATATCGGTATGCTCAGATCATCCTAAATAATGATGTAATAATTATAAATATGAAAACTTGTTCCCATTACAAGGATATGGGAAACGAAATTTATATTATATGAATTTGATAGAACACTTACAATAGATTTAAGTTTGGAGCCACTGAAAAGCTGAAAACCATAGTTTTATAACGTGAACAAATTGCCTTCAAAAGAGATACCATAAGATCTCCAGGATACTAAGGAAACATAAAGTGGAAACCATCCACAAGCCACAAGGAAAATTGAAGAACTTCCTTGGCACGGCAAAAGACGAACGGGGTTTGAAGGCGCCGGGGGTATACCGGATCCCGTGTGAGTGCGGCCAGGTATACATCGGGGAGACTGGCCGCACAATTGAAAAGCGACTAACGGAGCATGAGCGATGCATCAGACTCCATTACCCTGAGAAGTCTGCAGTCGCCGAACACAGCATCACGCATGGTCATCGGATTGACTGGGGGAGCACCAAAAGACTTTGTCACACGAACGGCTACTGGGACCGAGTGGCGAAGGAAGCCGTGGAAATCCGACTGGAAGGACAGAATACCTTCAACAGGGACACTGGCTTCCAGATCAGCAGCACGTGGAGACCTGTGCTGAGAAAAATTGAAAGTACGAGACGTCACCGGGGCGGCTCGGCACTTGGGAACACATCGGACCAATCGGAGGACACCTGACCCTACGACAGGGTATAAATACATGGCGAATTCATTGCTCTGCACTTCACCCTGAAGACGATGGCAGAGTTAGCCGTCGAAACGTCGGTGCACACCACGCTGACCCGGTGGGAAACCCGAGAGAACTTCCTGAATTATCTCATAAGGGTAAACCAGAGAAAAGAGACAGAATCATTTTTGGAGAAGGAAATGTTTGCATAGGATATAAAAATCATAACTTAACTTGAACTGTCCAGCTCAGACCATGGCTGCATCTTTCAAAGAATACCAATCGGCGAAAAACAAATCAACACCCTGAGGACGATGACGGAGTTAAGCCTTCGATACGTCGGCCGATGAAATCCCGGCCCGTTGGAAAACCCGTGATAAATGTATCAAAATACTTAACCTCATTTCAAGGGAGTTTACATTTTTCAATTGCTGTGCACTAACTTCGTACCCGTACATTATACTCCTTTATATCGTCCGATATGGCTCGTTTTTCTGCCTCCACTTTGATTGTTATATTCTTCCTTGTCTCATGAATATCAGATTTATCATACATCTATGAAGTCTTCACACATTTTTGAAATATGCCCAAACATACGTATGTAGATTAATTCGTTTATCATCGGTTCTTCTTTTTCAAAACACAATCCATATCGATCACATAGTTATCCGTAAGCATAGATTGCATTAGACTGCACTGGACTAAGATACATCTTGAAAAGATGTAATCAAAATAAAACCAAAAGTAAATGGTTCCGCAAATGTCATGATTTACATTTTAATTAAAATTTCAAATGCATCCCCATCTATGGGCAGATATGGTAAGACAGTGCTCTGGTCAAGTAAGTACGTCCGGCGAAGAGGTTATTGTGCTGCAAACCTAAAGTGAGTCATGATTTAATACTACCCTTTAAAGTAAACCATAAGAGCTGTTCTTTACCGAGTTTATTCACCTGATTACGGATGATAGGTGGACCTCTAACAGCCGCAAGTGTGATGGATGAATCAGCGGAAGTAGCATATTGACGGTAGCTTAGGCGAGTGCAGGTGTCTACTTTTGATAAACAAAGGCCTGTCAAAAGATGCAAAATCCTATCAATATGGAGAGGCCAGCCGAAGAAAGTCGCCAGCAAATGTATTTTCAATCAGTCAAAGTAGAGGGCTACAGTTTCTTCGTACGAGTAAGAGTGAAGCCCTTAGAGGGAGATTCAATAGCAATTCGACATGTAGAGACGTGGTATCAGTGGCTGCAATGGCTGCAGCATTACAATTAAGAATGTGACAGGAAACCTGCACAAAATTTCTCTAAGGAAAATTTGTTAAAAATTTATATCTTTATGATTACTTTTAAGATTAGGAGTTGAAATTCGAGAGAGAAATGAAAAAGAGAGAATAAGTTGAAATTCGTAATAAAAGCTTGGGTGTAGCATGGAATTTAAATTGAGATAAGCGCCTCATCTGAAAACTTCCATAATAGATGTACGAAGATAATTCCAGGGGACAGACGGACATTTCTACATGATAGGGAAGCAGCATTAATAAAGTGATAGTTCGTGTCTCTGTCCGTGGAAGTCACCACTACTATGTGATTATTAAGTCAAACTTACATTCAACAATGTAAATAATAAAAGAATATTAGCTAATAAGTAGAAAAATTAAAATTACTCAAGTCGAAATGGCCTTCTAACTGGTATTTAATGTAGATTTGTAAAACATTTACGTAGACTAGTTCACTGATGAACAGCATAAAAATAGGAAAGAAAATGCGACATAAATATGGCCTATGGTGCAATTATCCCAGATTACCTTTTACACTATGAAAGAAGAAAGTGAACCGTGTAGTTAAGTAGAAATTCGGAATCACGAAAATACACGAATTAATTGAAATTATAATAGAGTGCAAGAACTCGCGCCATGTGATAAAATTGTTTTATGACAAGTAAAAAATATAAGCCAGAAATCAAAACAGACAAAATGTGTGAAGAATAGGTTTGAAGGAGTCTAAATCTTCTTAAAAATGTCGAACATAAAGATATGCATTATGAGCAGCTTATAGATATTTCGAAGACCAATTCTAGGAATTAACGAATAATGCAATTTCCAACGAGAGCATTGATTGAGGTACTGAATGAGGTACTAAAACACTTGAACCCTTGCCACTGTTGACGCAAAGCAACAAAACAAAATTCTATGGTATCAATTATATTGATTTTACTATCTAAAAAACGCTGAAGAGATAGTATTGACCTCGCCCCAAAAACAACTTTCTGCATTTTATATAATTGAAACGTACAGATTGCTGAAGCGTGTTTAGTATACCTCTGTTTTCAGAATAAAGAGAATACAAAAATATAAACATATCGAACGAACTTACAGCCAGACGATAAATGCGACAAAGTGAAAACCTTTGCAAGTAATTTGGAGAAGAAAGGATCGTAAACACAATGAATGTGATGAATAATTTTAAGTGAAGTACAGCCACGAAAGTAATTGTTCCTGGTTCACTTACCCTATAAAGTAGAAACAAAATGAAAAAGGAAGAAAAACTAGTCATCCCATTAATATTTTTGGAGAAGGAAGGCGTTTTGTATATTAGGAAAAGAATGCATTCTACTCCGACAGAAAAAACAGTGTTTATTACTATGGAAATCCCTGTATGAATGCTAGATTCTATAATTAAATTCGGAATATAAATTAAAAGAGAAAAATATATGGTGTGGGATGTCAGGTTGTCTTGTTATGCAAAGCTAAGAAATGCAGTGATGGGTGCAACCAAAACCTACCTTAAACAGAAGACCACCTAGTATATTCGTACATATACAAATATATAGATCGTCCAATAAGGAGATAAAGTAAATATGAATACAAGAAGATAGTGTTCATTAAGAAATTTCCATGGATTGTTGCTTTGTGATAATTGTAGACTTTTTTAATGCAGACAAGGACTCAATATTCTTTCGAAAAACTTTGGGCAACATTAAAAATTTTTATTCCTCTCATAGACCAATTATAAATGGTCTTTAATCAGCGTCAACCTGAACTTTTTCTTAATAAGCTCCTCATTAAACCTTCCGTTCCTTCATTACTTGTGGAAATCAACCGCGGAGAAGGCTAAGCGTGTGAATTACGATGAATGAAAATAACTTGCTGAAACCACTAATCCAGTGAGCACCGTACTCCCCGACCAACTTGAATCTCACGAGCGCGAGAACTATTTCGGGCATTATTACAGTGCTCTCCGTGTAATAATAGATCTTCCTTCATCAGTAAGGATCGTGAGGTAGACCTCAGCCGTTGCACTAATAAACTGCATCTGTCACTGAGAATGGAAGTGGACATTGATTTTGGTTTGATCTCTCGTCCTGAAATGAAGTAAGGGCACGACATATGATTGGAAAGAGCAAGAGTTGAATGATGTTATTCATTATTCTCTAAGTATGATTTGGAAACGAAATAATTATGCTATGTTCTCACATTTTTGTAAATATTATTCTTTTAGAAATCCATCTTGAGTATAATATATTTTCTAACATCCCAGCTTAAATAAATTCACGCAAACACCTCCCTCGCATTAAGTGCGGCTGTGAAGTGCCTCCCAATTGTTCGCCTCGGCGAAGCGCACCCCGCTTGTCCATTGACGCTTGCTCGCTTTGCGCTCATTGCAATGGGCGCACACCCCTTATCACACCCTCTCTCCCCCGATGCGCTACCCGGGGAACAAATGAACCCGGGCGGGGGGAACAGGAAGCCCTCCGCCGACCGCGGCCTCTAATTAACCGCCTGCACACGTGTTCTTACGATCGAGGCGTTGCCCTCCCGAGGTGGTAGGTAAGACGAGAGGGAGGGTGGGGTGTGGAGAAAGGAAGAACGGGAGTTGAAATGGAAACACTCCTACTACACGATGGGAACACTTAACCCTTTCTGTTACGTGAAAACACTTCCCCCCCCCCCATTAGTGCCTTCCGCCCAATGTTACGCCGCGGCGATTTCTGTTCCGAAGCACGTCCGGCACAATTTTGACGTCTCAATAACCGGATGCATTCGGGGAAGAGGAGAGGGTAGGGAAGAGCGATGAGTTATACCCCATCCCTCCACCCTTGCAGCACTGAGAAAACTTCCTTCGATTTGAGAACTGCAGGTAGGCAAGTGTGTAGCTATTTCATCGCTACGTTGATGACAGGTGTGATCACTGTGCTGAGTAATTATTTTTTCCAGGTCACTTTAACTTTCATTCCGCCGCACACAGTGTGCCGACACTCGGCGAAAATAAATATTGAAAAGTTAATCGGAAAATCACAGCTACAAATAGTTTTAAAACTCAAATTGTACAACGCACTCCCACGCGGGTCAGAGGTTTTGCATTTAATATTTCAAAAATGCAAAATCTTGTGAACTGGTTAATATCTGATATCGACAAATATTTGATACCTAACGATTCTTAATTCCATGCAAGTATAAAATTTGTTTGTAAAACTAAAATACCTTATTTTGAAAATATTTCATAAATTGATCTTACATTTAGTATATATTTTCATGCATATCTTACTGGTTCATAATGCTGAGTCTGAATGTAATCAAAATATTAAAAAGAACTACCTAAGAGGGAAGAAGGGAACACCAAAGAGGAAAGAGAAACGGGAAAAAAGTTGAAAAACCGAAGCCGGACATCAGCAGAAGGGTCGAGCAATTAACATTTTGACGTCGCGTTTTATGTAAAGTTTCCGGTTCAGGTATACCTATTTAATTTTCTTTTATCCTTTCCCAATGAAGAAACAAACATTACTTGCAAGTAGAATTATTGAATGTGTTAAGGTTTTCTCGCCCTATTTTCGAGCGAATAAATTCAAATCATTTTTCCCAAAATTATTTATAATTATAACCTTCATTTATATTTTGTAACATAATGTTTCCCGTTCCTGTAGGGCTTTCCTCTTTTATTTAATTTTAGCTTATGTTTCTTTCGCTCGGAAGCTCATTATTACCAAAATAAACGACCGTTCCCATACGTAAGTTATCTATTATTCACCGTTTTCCTGCAGGGGAGTTTGCGATAAGTTAATGGTAATTTCATGTCATATTCAATCTCTACACAACTCCATGTTTCCTATATTCCCCTTTATCTCTTATCAAAGCTTTCACTCAGCATTGCGACGATATCGGACGTAAGTACTTAGGTTTTATCAGTTTCCAAAATGCTTTAGCCCTCGTTTTTCATTTAGAGGACTCCATTTAAGTGTTTAACGGCCACGAGGAAGCTCCGTTGAACACTAGGACGGCTATCGGCGAGATTCTCATAAAAAATTAAGTGGAATCAAAAACCTTTCCTTGCCCGTCTTAAACCTGAAAGATAAACTCCTTTTCAAAAAATCCTACTAAATTCCCGATACAGGGGTTTATGTTCTTAGGCAAAAACACCGCAGATTGTAGAATACTTTTCATTCTATCCATGTTTAATTCTTCTTTTTTGCTGTGCCATTTGGAAAAATATGAGAAAATAAATTAAATATTCAAAATAAAAAAATACACATACATCAACCATATACTAACCTTTTTAACAAAAATATTAAAATTTTAATGGTTAAATATTAGAAATAAGTAAATTTTATATTTCGAATGTTTAAATAATAAAGCGTGCGTCACTTGTTTTCAAAAGGAACTCCTTCTGCACGAAATAAATAGTCTCTCATAACAGTTGGAATACGAAGAGCGAATAAAAATATGTAACAATCTCCTTGACAAATAATTTTTTATGCTGTATAATAAATATGAATTATTGATCCAAGTAACATACTGATAATTGAGAATAGGATATATTTTACGCATTCAAATTGAATATCTACTTTGTATGGATCAAAAGTAATGAAATTCACTAACCCAAAGTACCAAAAATTTAACTGAAAGCATTTTAAATCACAAGACAGGAAGCCTAATTGGCATTACGCCCGAGGGCCCGGGTTTTAATCTCGGTGGTGGCTAGATTGGCCAATGGTTTGTCGATCCCTACTTGAGGAGCGTTGTGGAGAGTACTTCAAGAGAGTGCGCCGTCCGTCGGATGGAACATTAAATTGCGGACCCCTTGGTAACTTTCGTTAAGAGTAGGCTAATACCGACGCCGGGTTTCTCCTCACCCTTCTCCTATTCCCTAAACCTCCTACCCCGACCAGATTACCCACCTCTCCCTTCTGGCGCGAATGACCTCTGCTGTCGGTCGCCTCCCCCAATAACAACTACTTCTGGTAAGGCCAAATTCAGGTGATTTCACAATCTTCCCTTTCGAAATATACGTACTATCTAAAATACTTTATCTCCGTTTGCCGTGGTTTCACCACTCCAGCTTTTCAACTGATAAGCACTTTCGTGAATTATGTCTTTAGCATTTCCAATTAAATTTCTACTAAAAGAGCCCAAGTCTGTTCACTCCAAGTAATCTATTGACTGTACTTCTTTAAATGTCGCGAATTACTTCGTAGCGATTAAGTTTTGTTTTGCCACCTACAAATTATTTATTAATGTTGGTGTGTCATTAACTATCAAAATAATTGCCTTAGTTGAACATATCGTTCGATATTACCAATCACGTTTGAACCACTGGAGTATTCTTTATTTTTTTCTTGGAGTCTATCTAACTTTCGCACGGTACTTACTGCATTCGATAATATCTGCCTTCTAATTTGAAGTCGCGTCTGTACGAGTCCCCGTATGAATCAGAGGCGAAAAGAGGCGGAGTCGGCTGGCGTCACGGGTTGAATGTCGGCGACAAAAGGTTTTTGCCGGTGGCGCTGCTATTAGGCGATATGGGCGTGTGACTAGAAACGAGAGAGCTTGGGGAGGGGAGATAGGGGAGAGGGAACAGGAAGAAGAGAGAATTATTGTAGGGCGTGGGCGGTATCAGTGTCCTCCGGAGAGGATTCGGAGGTTTCCTTTTTCGCTGGAGAGGGTCATCAAGTGACGGGCGTCCGCCGCTTTCAGTTCGCTAAGCCTTTTGTTTCGACGCAGCATTCTGCATAAATTTGTTAGCAAATCCAACGAAGAATTGATTATGTATTCTTTGGCTTTCACTGTGATCGCTCGAGAGAAAATGGAGCTGCTAACTTCATCCAAATATAGACAAATAAGAATCGTGCTTCTTATGATAAAACCGACTTATAGTATTACTTACCGACTTGTTGTTCAAGGTGTAAGCGTGGAATAATTTGCTGAATGGTGATCTGATGAAGCTGTTCAGGTCAATTCATTCAACCCAAATACTGGCAAGATAATAACCATTCCTTCAATTCAAATTAACTTTAAATGCCTTGATCTTTAATTGAATGAGAAAACATTTAATGAGAAAACATCCATAAATGAATTGAAACCCGTGGGAAACGTAGTCACTAAATCAGATAATGGTAACTGAATATCTTTGCATACCCACTGTGTCAGCTGATATAAAAAAGGGAAACTTTTCTAATTGATAAAACGATACCTAAAATCTATTGTCAATGGTCCTAAATAATAATTAAAGGCTGTTAAAACAAGAAACTGTGATGAAATTATGAAACTACTATTCCGTGATTTTTCATTACCTCTATTCAACGATAACTAATGCCGAGTGTTGATTCAAGACTATTGATCAGGGTTAATAGTTTGAAAAAACGAATACCAATTACGCCTATCTTTCTTTTATTACTTCAATTACGTTTATCTTTACGTCTAGTGAATATTTTTACACTTTACGTGGTGGTTTTTCAAAAAGTACAGATGGCTTCAAAATATTGAAATTGTGAACGTCAAAATTAGGACAACTGTAATATCTATGATGCAATAATGTTACGATTGGAAGACCTCTAGACATCAGGATATCGGAGAGGGTTTTAAGCCTAGGTGGTAAATAATTCTACTACTGAGGGTACAAATTATGGCAAAACCTCTTCACCACAACTTAAAATTCAAAGAAACAGGTACTTTTATCGATAATGTGTGAATTTGTAAAGTTTCAGGTCTTAGTGCGAGGTGAGCTGTACCCTTAACAATGAGAAAGCCAAATTTGCGAGAAGGTTTCCCGTGGTGTATTAAAATATGAACATAGCAATCTGGTCTCCATTTTGGTGAACATTTACACCACGCACCCATTATCATTTTTAGTCTTGGTCCCACATCATATGCGTATGTTCGCTCGTTATGGCTAATCTACGTCAGTTACGACACTAAATTAAAGCTACTATTCAAGTGAAACCGACGGTTTTAAGGAAAAAAGGCATTCCTACATTAATTTCTTTCCTAATATATTCGAGACACCTTGAGACAGGATAACTTTCAACGCTCTTAAGAGGGGGAAAGTTTTTTAAGCCGACGAGTTCAGCTAATCTATCTTTCAGGGAGCACTCTTGAATGCTGCGAATTCCGCTATCCCATTACCTCCCGGCAAACCCCCATTTTCTTCCCATATCTCCTCGGCCTTTTCCCAGACGGTAGCCTGTTTCAATGCATGAAATTGGTTTAGCCTAGGACACTGGCCCATATTCTAACCTCGTCACCGAGATAGGTTAAAGTTACGGAATATTAATGTGAATTACTTATTCCGTTTCTTATTTTCATACCACTTCTTTAAAGTGGAAATTGAAACGAAAGGTTATACCGTAAAAATGCGTTAAGATGCATCGTATAAAGCTTTGTGATGACATCAAAAATTTAAAAGCGCAAAAGTAATTTCAGGTAAACCAAATAATTATGGAGCATTAAAAACCTATGGTATTGAGATGAAGATGGTTTTTCTCAGAATTTTCAGTTTACCATAATAATAATGAAACTCAATTAATTGCCCGCTCCCATTTCAAAAGCTTGGTATTCCAACACGATTAAGCATTAAGGTCTGAAAATAAATGCTGAAAATAAAAAAACTTTTTGACAAACATTTTGCACTTTAAAGTTTATTAAATGAGGAAGTGCATCATTTCCGAGCGCTCCGAATACATATTTTGCGAAGCATCAGAAGTCGTTTTCCCGTTGGCAATACTAATTTTATTTTCTGCAATTTCGTCCCCCTAACTTTTGCTGCAAACCCTTCACATTCGCTCCCCCACAAGTAATGGCTCTCCTTTCTGTTTTGTGAGCCAATTCATTCCGAAGCACAATGTGACACAGACAAATAGGGCGACCATTTTTAAGTCACGGATCGAATAAACAATTCTTGAATAAATAAGCACGATTTACTGCGTGTTATAGGAGTAGGATCAGATGAAAGAGCAGGCAAATAAACGACGAGGGAGATTCAGAGGCATGCGGTGAGAACTTCTGAACGGCTCGAGGATGTAATTTTTTCCCTGAAGAAGCGACCACCTGCGGAGAGGTGGACGTCGTACAAGAACTGCCCAGTACACTCACCCAAAGATTCGGACGGTTAATTCCGGTATCCTGGGGTGAAATAAAACTTTGTTTTTTTTCTTCCTTCGCCATTTGATCCCCATTCTGCCGCAGTGGAGCAAAGTACACGGAAAATTTCGTCAGGACACTAGATTAAACGTTTTCTCTCAAATCCGCAAAGCGAAGGGGTCTTACTTCAGCACTCACCGGGCAATATTGTGACGACAAGGTCAATGAAATTGGAGATGAGTTAAAGCAGTGCTGGAGACCCACCGCCAGAACAGGCGGGCCGTCTGAAATGAAAACGAGCGGATGACCTCTTAAATTAAAGCGGAGACAGGCATTCCACGACCTGCCGCTGCCCACCGCTGAGCGAGCGGTGGGCAGCGGTGACCCCGGTGGTGGCGCCGTCACCAGGCGTGGGAGGGGTGACATGGGAAAAGCGGTATCCCCTCTGATCTCCCCGAGGTCCCCATCCCTCACCCCTTGCTCTCACTTCTCCCTCTTCCAAGCATTCCTCCACCACTCGTTTCGCTCCCCGTCCATCTTTTCCTCTTCAACGCCATAATAAATACCCGTTCACCTCTCAAGCTCCACCAATCTTGCTCTCCGTTACCAGTAACATTCCTTAATTTTCCTCCTCTGTCCAACAGTAGTTTGTTATTCATTTCATGCAAGCCTTTATATCTTTTTCACAGCGGGTGGAACACTCGACTGCTGATTGGACAGGATAATTCTTTAATTCAAATTTTTGCATTATCTAGTTTCTCATTCTAGGAAGACATTACCAAGCCACGGGAGTAAGATTACGGACCTCTGATCCGATTCCATTACAGACATAGTTGTGGTATCATTTACCAGATTTACCCTTTACCAGATTTCTACGATTAATTTTACAGTTTGATATGATCTTTGCCGCTGGATTATTCTAAATCCCTATCGGTGCCAAGGATCTCTGTGTTGATGGACCCAAAATAATTTTCTGCAAAACTCCACTCCTTCCTTTCAAATGAATATGCTTGAGAAAACAGAGGATCTCGTCATGATTTTTTAGTTATCACACGTTTAAAAAATAACGTTCAAAGAAATTCAGCAACAAAACTACAAAGAGGTTAATGAATGACCAGATCAAGGTAATACAACGAATTTGACGATATCATCTGAAGAGTGACAACAAAATCCAGCATAAAGGGAAGCATTACCAATAAAGGAATAACAACGTCGTATGCAGCTATAAATTGCTATCATGTCGAAGACTGTGTAATAAGCAGTAAGACTAGCATTTTACCCGGTTAAGATGAAGCTTCTCACTTTATATTAAAAGGTAATTAACAATGGAAGGACGTACACCGAGATTTAACTAGAATTCAAAGGGTACTACAATGAGAATTGGTCGAATATCCTCGAAAACTCAAACTGTGACCTCAGGGGATTCAAAGTTCCCAAATTAAAAACTCAGTCTCATTTTATTTATTATTAGTTCTGCGGCCGTATCAAGCTGCCCATTTGTTTACAGGATACTGTTAAGCCACTCCTGTCACGCCATCAGGTGTCCCAAGGGCTAACACTAGAGTTAACCACTAAAATGTCGGAGGCGGGACTCAAACCCAATAGGGACACCCGACAACTGGAAATGCTCCACGTTGTCTTCCATTGTTATAGTTCACTATGAGTATTCTTTGATATGACTCCAACGTTAATTTAGATATAAATTACCTAATGTTCTTCAACATGCAGCATTGTAATAGGTGATGCATTCAATGGTAGAGGTTGAATTTTTATGTTCTTATACAGCTGATTTAATACACACTAAGCTTGAGCACAGTTCAAGTTTTAAATGTTCATACCCGACAGGGGGTTTATCCCGATATTTTAGGTGTATATGAGAAAATACAAACTCGGTGTGAAGTTTACTGAAAAAATTCAAAAATACATACTCTTTGTGAACTATTCAACTAGATTTCCCCACAAATTAGATCTTAATGTCATGAGGAGAAAGGCTACATTTGATAAGTCTCGCATTATTCACCTTAATTTTCAAAGTTTAAATGGTTGAAGTTGCTTGAACTTTCAGTTAATTTTAAACTTTTTATTGTGAAATACGGAGCTCAATTTCTATAAAGAATAAAAATATCGTCCAAACTAAAGACGTAAAGTCTCTCAATAGGTCCTTATTGATTAATATTCCATCGCAGGAGTTCACTGAACTTAGAACCTGAAGTATTCAATTAGTTTGTATAATGTTATGTATGGCCAACCATATAATTGCTTTAACGTTTTCCAAAATGATGGCTGGCAGTTAATATTTCCATACATGAAAAAGGTCTTATCATTTTCTTCTCTCTTTTTCCGAATTTCCTCATTCATATATCAACTTGGAATTTCTTACTTTCTTTTCACCTTTGCTTATTCTTCACTTCTCTGTTCACTTTTCAATCCGTATCATAATTTTCTCCTTTTGCTTCAACATCGCTCCTCTGGCGCAATCTTCCATCTTCTGCCCTCCAGTTCCCCCTCCTTCACATCTCGTCTTCGCGTTCCCGCTTCACCTCTCTCTCTCCCCCACGGCTCTCCTGGCCCTTTTGAGTTATTCGGGAGCGAAGGAAGGAACAGATGGAAAGGGAGAGCTATGAGAGAAGTGTGGGGATGGGTGCCGAGAGAGCGGGGATGCTTTGGCTAAACTCTGCCGCGTGCGGTGTACCGACTATGAGATGTATCGCGAGGAAAGCAACAAGGGTTTCTTCACTGGATCCCCGCGCTCACACAAACACACACACATCCGCTCCCACGCCACATTTTAGGCACTGGTGCTGGGGAGAGGAGATGGTACATGGGCTAAATGGCCCGGAGAAAGGGAGCCTCTCGAAGGTTTTTTGTCCCTTTTCCCTATTTTACTAAGGCTGAGGGGGGAGGGAGAGAGGACAAGATGCGTGGAGGAATTATGCAGGAGTGGGAGTGAAGCGTATCAGAGCAAAGCGCTGTACAGCCGGAAAACACATGCACTCCAGAGGAGGCTAGTATGACTGCATCTGTAAAAGAAGTCGTGGATTCTTCGCTAGAGTAGCCAACTTTCTTCAAAGAAAAGGTCTCTGGTAGATCATCTGACTTGAGAAATATCTGATACATTTGGGACAAATCATAGGACAATGAATAAAATAATACAAATTTACTTGCCGAATTAAGAACAAAAAATTTAAGTCTATCATAATCTAATGAAAATTTCAAAACAGATAGATGGTGATATATAATGCATGATTAAAAGTAATACTTCATCTACGCAGATACAAATAACAAATTGTTTAAATTATTGCAGCAATGTTGATATTTATAGTTCCTAAATATAAGTACGCATTAATTAGTTGTAAATATTGATGTACATGATAAATATAACTGAATTTTATTTATCATACGAGTATTACTCGTGCTTCGGAAAATCTGTGATGAGAACTTAAGATACTATATAAGATACCAATGAAGCAGATTTCAGAAAATCACATGCTCAATTTTGCGCCGGTATATGATGATATTGACAGAATATGTTCAAAGTTTCTCCTTAAAACTCGAAACATTATTCTTACATTAATCAAAGATTTATTAAGCGGTGCCAGACACTAAATTTCCCAAATGGATATTTTCAATAGCCTCTCTACAAACAGGCAATCCTGAAAAGTAAAATAATACTATCCAGCAAAAACTGAGTAAATTTGCATTGCTTATTTTGTTAATTTTCGGATCATTCGTTCAAAAGCGCAAAAAGATTGAGAGCATGTCAGCAAAGAGAAAGAAAGAAACATCAAATGCTGCCTCATTTTCTTAAATTTATCCTCTAAATTCATGAGGAAAGGCTGCGTCGTGGTGTTTAACTAAACCTTTATATTCCCGCGATGGTTGAAAAATCTTCTAGGAATGATACCATCAGAATCATACGAAAGGATTCTAATTTCGTTTTTTATATTCTGCTGGAGAAAGGTCATCTTTAAATCAATATCGCGAATCGTAATGTTTCAACCAAATGGATGGTCAAGGGTCTTGTTTATCTTGTTCAGTTACTACAACCGATCATCCTGATAATTTAACCTATTACCGTAAATCGTTTATTTCAATTTTTGTATTTTTGGAAAGTTGGGAATTTTTAAATATTGTAGTTGCAAATCAATAACAGGGCTAACTTGGTCTTTAAACTTACTGATGTTAAATCTTAATTCAAGATAAGGGATGAAAATAGCCATTAAGTTGAAGAGCTGTAGGCATGATTCTATGGAAAACCTCTTTAAAAAGAACATATTAAAAGATACGAGATAAAATAAATTTCACCATGCCTATTTAAGATTTTTCCCCATTGGGTATTTCGACGCTATTTGCGTTGCCTTAAGATGAGTCATGGGATTTCGTGCGTTGGTGTCCACATCCATCCTATCCCTCAATTATCAATAAAGAAGTACTCGCCCACTGAGAAGCAACTTGGTATTTATCTTTCGTTTTTCAACTTTTACCCTTCATTGACATTTTAAAGTCAACCGAAAACCAGTTTAAACCGATCAAACCTCAGCAAATACACATATATCCAAACCCGTGTGTTGGTTCTCAGCTTCGCGTATTTATTATTCATTCTACTTGCAACTCTCGTTCGCCGAATACGTTATTTTCCGGTTATATTCTCTCAACATCATCCATTCCTCTCGGCCGTCCCCTTTCCGCCGACGGCGAAAGAACCGGGAGAATGAAGGGGAGAGAGAGGAAGGTGGCTAGGAAACTCATCTCGAGACTCCGAAACCCCACTTTCTTTTCACGAACTCTCTTTTACTCATTCAACTCGGCATTCGCTTTGCCCCAGAAGATGTCAGTCGGAATTTCAAATATCCAACGCTTTGGGGATCTAATAATGAACGACGGCTTCCAAACAGCCACAACACACCGCCTTCCTATCCTCCCTTCCTCCCGACTCCCACCAAAGAAACCTCCCAAAACCCCCGAACGCCCCCCCTCAACCCCACTCCTCCCTCCACTCGCCCACCCCCTCATCCTCCTCCCGAAATCCTCCTCTACAACACGCTCTCCCCTCCACACTCAGAAGTTCTCCCTCCTCCCCTCACTCCCCTCTTTGTCAAAAACCTTGTTTTTCCCCCGCGGCCCCTCCCTCCACGGCCACCCCCATGCCGCGCACCCCTCCTCCCGTCTTCTATTCTCTTCAGGTCAAAAAAGACCACCGGCTCCGCCCAACCTCGTCAACTCAGAACAAACGGAAAGGAGTTTAAAGTGAAGATGGGGCTCGAAGACGGGGGTGGAAGGAGGGGGAAGTCAAAAGGGGTAGTAGACTAAGAGGTAGTCCGGGGTGGTGAGTTCGCGGATTCGAGCGGGGGAGTAAAGGTTCGGAATGAGGAGTTTTGCGTCGGCGACCCTCCTCTCTCCTTCACTCTCTCTCTCTCTCTCAGTTTCTCTTACTTCCCCTCGCGGAGGTATGTGCGCGTTCTCGTAAGAACGTGTTGAGTTAACTTTGACAGGGATTAATCATTACTTCTCTTCTTCCCCCACCTCTCCTCTACCTTTGAACCTCTCCCCAGTCCTCCTGCGCCTCTCGCCTTCCGTCTTCGGGCTGACTTGGAGAAGGTCTCCTCTCTCCCACTCCTCCCTCTCCCAGGGTAGTTGCTTCCCCCGGCGTAACCCCATTCACTTCGGCTCCAATGGATGAGTTTCCGCGCTGTTTGACACCCCCCGTCTCATTGGCGGACTTGGCTTCTCTTCGGGGAATTATGGGTTCCGTTCGGGTCGAGCCAATACCGACGCTTACCGATAAATCGCTACCAATGATTACAGATCACATGTCAATCAGTCGAGGGAGGCGATACATACGAGGTACCGACTTCAATTTCCTACACGAGCTGAAAAAGATTCCTCCTACCTTCGATAAATTTGCACGATTATTTAAAATATGCCATTGCCAATATGGGAACATAAGTATTGAAAGTAGCCATTGTCGAAAGTTTCTTTCGCTTGAGGTATAAAATAAACTTTGTAAAATTACAAGTAATACAATTGTAAGGTGTATAAGCAGCTTACTAACGGTTTCATCACAAAGGTGACATCTTTAGTTCACCTATGTAATGAAAATTGTAGTACCCTGTCAATATTTTTGTGTGGATTTTTCAAATTTTATCTTATTCCTCTAGGAATAAGTATTTTAATTATGTATCATGATCACGGTTTTGACCAAAAATTAATTATTGCTCACTATATGCCGAAATTGTGATTTCTCCTTCTTTGGTCCTCAAAAATCTACTTTACACGCATGGCAAACGCATTTAATAAAATACCATATAATTAAGGTTACAGACAGGCTGGGCTGGGCAAAACTTCAATGAATTTTACATTATTGTTATGTTAAAGAACACCAAATTATTGATCTTAGCGTTCTCAATGTTCATTTCAGCGCTATCTCTTTTCCTGTACTCTAAATACTGTAAAATCCGAAGTGGATCGTGTGCGGAAGGCATCTGGTGCGGACTTACAGTTCTCCATATGCAGCACTGTCCCGCGGACTGAATGCAGTGCTTACGTTTGGAGTCGTGTTGAGTCTCTAGACGGAAGGCTGTGGAAATTCTGTCGGGACATGGAGGCCGAGTTTGTGGACTTGAGACCGGTGCTCGGGTCTTGTCGCGCTCCCTTGAACCACTCTGGGGTCCACTACACCTCTGAGGAGTCGGTTTTGGGAGGCTCATAGGATCTTCGAGCACTCTAGATATTTTTTAGGCAAATACGTAGGTTAGGTAGTGGGGTAAATTTAAATTTAAAGATAAATTTCCCTGATAACGATGTTATAAAGTGTAGGTCAATTAGTGGGTCTCACAATACTAGGTTGCTTGAAGAGATTTCTCGAAGTACTTACAGTGCTAATGAGACAAAAGAAAGAATTCCTTATCAGAATATAGTCCGATCGGGTATAAAGACACCCAAAAGACTAAATAGCATCCTGAGAAAGCAGACCGCAACGCACACAAAGAAGGTTTGGGACGAAGAAATAATTTCCGTAGTAGTAGTCAACTGTCGAAGTTTAAAAAATAAGATACCGGAATTTCACCACCTCATTCATAGCACAGAGTCAGATATCATTATAGGAACTGAAAGTTGGTTAACAGATGATATAGCAGACAAAGAAATATTTCCCAAGTCCTTCACAGTTTATATAAAAGACCGACAATAAAACCGGAGGAGCGTTTATTGTGGTTAAAAACTCTAGCGTCAGTAGAGCTGAGTTATTTCCTGATAGCTGCATGGAAAGTGTCTTGTGCTCAGTAAAAATACCCAGTGCGAATATAATATATGTCTGTGCGTATTATAGACCACCCCATGCTGGCATTAACTCAATACTAGATCTAGAAAGGCAGATAAAAAGCTTTACATCCCACGACAATTAGTATAGACTAATTATCGGTGGCGATATGTTCCCACAATAGATTGGGATTCGTACAGTTTTATAAATGGAGGTAAAGCCAAGGATGTATGCGGGTCCCTCTCATTGACGTTCACCTCAAATTCCCTACATCAATTAATCACACAGCGGCGTTTACAATATAGATTAAACTTGTTAAAAAAATTTAAAGATGGGTCCTTTTCCGATGACATCAAGAGCATAATACGAACCCCAACGTATTACGGACGGAGGGATCACCAATATAAGATTAGAGAGATAGAATGCCAGACTCACAGGTTTAAAATGTCTTTTTTTCTAAGAACGATAAGAGATTAGAATGCTTGTAATCGAAATCCCCCAGTAGTCAGCTAGAGTAAATAATTATTAGCCTACAAGGTAGGGACTGCTCATGGTTATACGAGTATATATATATTTTCTTTTGCAGATCCCCCCACCTTTCCCCATCCATTTGAAAAACCCTAACCCACTCATCCCATACCCTTTCCTCCTGTTGCTGCACCCCCTGCTACACACCTTTTTGGTGGCTCTGGTATTGATATAGGTGTAAATGAAATGAAGGCAAAGAAAATTGCAGTTGAGAGGTCATTAAAAGTTCACCCACAACGAGTCTAAAATTGGAGAGGCCACGACGAAAGTTGTTGATTCGAATACGATTACACTAAAAAAATTCCACATACCTACGACCACAGCCGCTACGAGGGAGTCAGGTGATATGCTATACACTAAGGTACAGAAAATAATCCGAGTGGTCTAAATCTGGCGAATAGGGTGTATAAGGTAGCAATTCAAACTTTAATTCATAAATTCTGGCAATGGCAATAACAGATTTGTGCGCTGGTGCAGTGTCTTCATGAAACAACACTTTCTACTTAGTCAAATGCGGCCGCTTTTGCTTTATTTCTTCACTCAAACGTTGCAAAAAGTTCGCATAATACTCGTCGTTGATAGTTTTTCCTTTTTCAAGATAGTCAATGAAAATTATCCCACATGCATCCCAAAAAACCGACGCCACGACCTTGTCTGCAGATGAAATGGTGTTCGCCTTCTTTAGAGGAGGTCCTCCTTTTGACTCCATTGTTTTGATTATTCTTTTATCCAGGGTGTGAAGTAATGGACCCGTTTCATCTATGGTTATGAAATGGCGCAAAAATTCTGCTTCGTTACTGCGAAACTTTGCTAAACACTCAATTAAAGCATCTTCAGGATATAAGTTTTGCTCGAGTGTGACCAAACGCGGCACCCATCTTGCACACAGCTTTCATGTTCAAATTTTCAGTCAATATGCGATGTACCGCACTTTTTGAAATTCCATCTATGTCTGCTAGCTCGCGCACCTTCAGTTGAAGATCATCCAGTATTACTTTGTGGATTCTCTTCACCTTTTATGGAGTCGTCACCTAATTTGATCGACCAATGCGATGCTCCTCTTGACAGTTGTACGCGTCCTCGTTTCAACTCTGCTACCCAATATTTTACTATCTTAAACAAAGGAGCACACTCACCCAGAGTAGAATCCAGTTCAGCTTTTATATTGATTGGGCTGAAGCCTTTCAAATAAAAGTCATAAATAATTGTGTCATATAACGATGACTAATTTTCTCCATTTTCACAAATTCACTGAAAACGTTCACTATTGATGGCTGCCAAACAAATGCTCAACAACGTGGCGTCTTCAGACTTAAAACATATGCATTATAGATTGCATACTTTCTAATACAGTGATAGTTTTCAAACAACTACCGCCATCTCTGGGTCAGGCCGGGTGCTTATGAGTCTACCTACACGTGTGTGTGTGAGTTAATATATGTATATGTATATATATATATATATATATATATACATATATATATATATATTATATATACATAGAGAGAGAGATAGATAGATAGAGGTCTTTATTATTAGAGAGAGAGTGGGTGGGACAGAATGAATGGACTCCCTAGTTTCAAAAAATCACTGGAGAACGCGTGGGTAAATTAGCGGAGTAGAAGTAGTGGCGTTAGCTGGGGAAACAACGCCATTTTTATTAATTGCCATGCAGTTGTCCGGTGATCATCGAGGTTTTGTCTTATAAACGTTCTTTAAGAATACATCTACATCTACTCAATACCCCGCAAGCCGCCGCAAGGGCGTGTGGCGGGGGCCAAGAATAATGAGAGTGTGGTGGCGACGCAGAGGGCGCTGTGGTCTAGCTAGATGAAGTGCATTTTCATCTACCCGGCCCAGTAAATAAGAAAAAATTCGCTACTGTGCGATTGACAACCCTCGCAAACTTCACCCAAGACGTCTTCATAGCCCCGACAGTTTGATGCGCTGTGTCCTCCATGGGCATTATTGGGCCTTACTTTTTTGAATCACGAGGTTCAACTGTTACTGTGAGCTCTGTGCGCTATTGTGAGATGGAGAACTTTTAACTCCCCAAAATGGAAGAGAATGGTGAGGGATATGACATAGAAGCCTTTTGGTTTTAACAGGATCGTGCCACCCCTCATACCGTAGGTCGTTCACGCCAAATACTGCAAGAACAATATCCCGGCCGCTAGATCTCCTTACGAGGGGATGTTTCATGGCCCCTTCGCTTCCCGGATTTGAGCCCATGTGATTTTTTTCTTTGTGAATATCTCAAAGCTGAGGTTTACAAAGTGCGATTAAGGACCTTAAAAGCTCTTAAGGAGGCAATTATAGTTGTCATCACTGGAATAATGCAAGATATGCAGAGATGATTTTTCGAAAACATTTTTGAACCACTCAGTATGTGCAACGCTCACCTGGATGAAATAATTTCAAAACATAATGAACATTAAATGGCATAAAGTTTAGTTTTCAGAAATGTTTTTTTATAATTATCTTAAATGGCTTTTTTTTATTATTCGCCCGTGAAATCAAGGTGCCCATTCTACTTCAACCAGGCATACACAAATATAATCGTTAAAGTATGGAAATGTTTCAATCAAAAAAGATAAGAAAAAGAAGGGTTCGATTCCCGGGCAAGTCTCTGAGCACCTGCAGCTCCACCCAAGCTATGCGATTTTTCGAGTACCAGACCTTCCTGGGAAACCATAACCGGCACAAGGAAAGGAACTGGCCCCCCTACCCTGATGTGTGAATTTCACCCGCCATCAGGCTTAGTACTGGGTGAACTCTACCGTCAACTACCAAACCGACCTTCGGGTTGATTACTTTATTTATGGTTTATGTGTATATATATATATATATATATATGTATATGTGTGTGTATGTATATATATATATATATATATATATATATATATATATATACACACACATACATATATATGGACTGTCCCAACAAAATAAAGAGAATAAATCGAAGGAGAACCTTACAGCAGATCTAAGTATAAATTACTAAAACTCTTCAAAACAGCAAACAAATGTCTGCGCCTCTGCCACGCTTCCCGGAAGGCGTCGACGAGAATCTTGTTCAGGCACCTCTTCAAGGCCTCTTCGACATAATCCAGAGGTTCAAAATGGTATTCAAAAGGGTTTTATTTGAGTCGTACTCAAAGGCCCATGTCTCGTCACCAGTAACCACCTATTTTGAAAAATTCGGGCCACTTTCACAGTGGTCCAAGGCAAGATTGTAATACAAGCAGTCTTCCGACAGCATCTTTGGGACCATCTTGGCAAACCTCTATCATGGCTAAATCTTCTATAGGAATATAACGCACAATGGTTTACTGAATATTTCATTCTGCTAACATCCTAACCCTTTGGGGTCACTCAGAATTGAGCATCTGTCTCACTTTTCGCACATTTTCATCACAATATGTTGTTGATGGCTGTCTAGGGCAATCCTCATCGTCAACCTCCTCGTTACCTTCCCAGAATATCCTTCGTAAGCAGAAAACCTTTCCTTGGGACATTTCTCCATCTCCATAAGCATCTTTAGCCATATCCATGGTCTCCGAACCACAATCCCCGAATTTAACACAAAATATTATCGCATATCATTCCAGGGAAAGTGGAATCGTTAATTTTTGACGCTACCTTAAAACAGGGGTTCAGTCTAGCAGCGACCCGCAGACTGTAACAGCCCGCAGGCAACTGACGTGGGTCGTGTTGTTTTCTCAAAACCTCATTTTTTCCAAGGAATTCGTTTTATTTACTTATTGGGACAGACCCTTCATAAAAAGGAAAGCCTTTCGAGCTTTGAGGAATGAGCGCATCAAATTCACCGGGGAAGCAATTTTGTGAAATATAATGTTGATTATATTTCAATTATTGTGAGGGTAGATTCACCCCTCTATCAAATAATTTCATACTGATACTGTATAATTTAGAAATTTTCTACATTGTACAAGCTATGGAAGATTGAAGCTTTATTTGTGCTTAAATCTGGGAGAGTTTATGGTTAAGAGAAACCGTGGGGTTCCTCATTAAAAAATATAAAAATTATACGTCTCTGAACTTTTAAGAAACAGCAAAATTCGCACGACTTCTAAAAAAGAGCTAAAGAGATTTTCAGCGAGGGTCAGGTATTCTAACTTTATTCGTTTTGTTAAATCTCGATTTTTTACTATCGTATATAATTACCAAAAAACACTCCTAATAGGTATGTACGCCTCAAGAACTCGTTATCTTTTAATTAAAGGAATATCTCTAATAAGGATAAAAGAAAATTGAAAAAATAAATCAACTTTTACCGTTTCCGTTTACACAGCAGGCACATCCAACGAATCTCCCACAAAATGGACACCTGGCAGAGGAATACTCACTAACTTCGTCATATTTTTACACTTTTAATCTCTCTTGCCATCCTTCATCGATTCCCAAGCCACCCGGGTGGCGTGGAAATCGACGCGGATACTTCTTCACCTCGTGGGCGACATTGCCAAACCTATCGTTAAATTCAATTTTGTCGTATTTTTAAGGTTCTCCTTCCCTCCACACCCCCCTCACCGTTTCACAAACTCGCTCTTCTGACCCCGTTCGTCACGAACAGTCCCGCCATTGGACTTCCGTATCCCCCCGTCCCTGACAAACGTAACCTCTCCTCCTCCTTTCCCATTCCAATTTTCATTCGGTCGTTAATGCATTTCCGGCGTCTACTACCCCGACATCCCCAACTCTCCCAAAAGCCCCTCTCCAAACCCCCTCCCCCTTTTGCCCCTTCTTCCCACTCTCACTTTCACCTCTTTCCAAACTCACCCTCTGTCCCTTTTTCACGTCCATTCAACTCGATCCTTTTCGAAGGATACGCCTGCCAGCTCTCCATCTCACCCTCTCCCCCTCGACACTCTCGACTTCGATCCCTAGCCACCCCTTCTATCCCATCCAGTCATCGCCCAACCCAACCCCTTCAATTGTCCGCTTCCGTCTACTTCTTAGCGCATTCCTGGCTGTATCGTCAACTACACCCTTCGCAATATCCCCCTCCCTGCCTGCCTCACTATTCGGGCTCCTTCCTCAAGTCGTCCCGATGGAGACAGCGGAGGGCGAATATGTTTATGTATATGCTGATTGCTGAACTAATAATCAATGCCATGCCTTTATTTTTCTGCGCACAAAAAATATCTCTTTGAATGCCGTAAGCATGAATTATACTTGAGTATTACCAACTCCAGCTTATACACATTAAAATTTTAAAGATATGAAATAATAAAGTGAATGTATGCATTGTCTTATGAGGCAAAAAATTGGGGTTTGCATGGTGTTAAATAATTTATCATCAGAAATTAGTTCTCTTGTACACTATAGCCATTTCAGTCTAGGCGAAATTGCATGAGAATTTAAAAGTCGATATTTTAGTTTTTTTTAAATTGATTCAAATCTCTCATAAAAGTCTACATTGCATTATTTGACAATTTAAAAGTTTTCATTTTCCTTTGTCTCATTAAAAGTCTACGAAATTCTGATTTATTAATTCAGATTAAAAGAATACAGGTATCGAAAGAGAAAGAAATTGTCTCATTTTATGCAAAAGATGTGTCAAAATTTCTGAAACTGCGTTTGGAAATTAAAAGGGATATTTTTTGGAAACCCCTTAATACGACAAAATATTTGATTGAAATTAGCTCGCAAAATTAGGAAGTTTTCGTCATCTTTAAATGCAGTATTAGGGAAAGTGCTTCAACGATGGAGTTCTGTAGTTCGTGAATTCCAAGTAACTACAGTGGTTTGTAAACCCGGAAAAAGTTTCAGAAACTTACATTAAAAACCTTTCCCAGTTTTTTGTGTTCATATTCTTTATAAAATACACCTGCGTGATGTGGGCCCGATAGCTCATTACACACTGTTATGAGTAAAACGAAAATTGTTATTTAGCATTACTAATGAGATAAAGTAACTGATTACATTCATCCCAATTCTACTAGAAGCGGTGCTTTATCGAGGAGTGAAATTGCATTGATTACCCGTATTTTTCTAAAATTTTCAGAATTTGATAATGTTAGATAGCCTTTAATACCTTTCAATAGCTAATTTACTTCGTTTTTAATCATAAAAATTATCGATTAAGATATCATTGATTTATTCGGAATATATGAAATAATTCTGTAATTTATACGTAATAATAAGCGTAGTTAGGAGACTTTTAGAAAATAAAAACTCTTAGCTTCTTTTTCAAACAAATATTTGTTGGACAGGTTTTTTTTGATATTTTAATTTTACATCGACCACTTCTAATTATATTTCACCGAATAGCTAATTGCATAGATATCGGTATAATATTAGTAAAATGTACACTTGACTAGCGAAAATTTTGTATAATTTTTTATAAACTCTTTCACTTTGAGTTTTCCATTAATTCAATTTAATAAAACTAGTATTTAGTATCAGAAACATCCAAAACACTTAGCTACTTTCCATCAGCTAATATACATTCCAATTCGAAATAGCTGATAGAGATGTGGAACTAAAACAGTAAATTCGAAAGTAAGTTTACTTTCCAGAAAATATCCTTCAAATTCAGTTTATTAGTTTCTCTCCTTTGTTAAATTTACAGTTTTCCTCGGAAAAATATCTAATATTTTTCTATTGAAAAAATACGGACTATTTTTTTATGTCATCAACATGGATAAAAGTCAGAGTCCAATATATTTATCGCATATCATTTTCAAACAGTCATTTGAATTTCATTGCCAAGTCCATTTATTCCGTCTCCGATTGCCATCTATGATGGATACGATATGTGATGAAAAGTAAACCTTTTTTTCGTCCCACACCCTCGTACACGCACTAGTAAGCGCTCTTGTCGACTTCTCATTACCCCCACATCATCAATTATTGCAAGCCCCGACCCGAAATAACGTCGTCTTGCTCAAAAGGTACCGGAAACCTCCCTCTTTGGGTCGCCCACGAAAGAGCAGGCCAAAGGGAGCAAGATGCACCACCCCCGTTCACCCACCCTCTTCCATTCCACTCACGCACATACTACGTTCGCTCAGCCCGAGCTACGTTCCTTCACCCCCTGGGCGAAGCCACCCTTACTTCCCCGATCAGCTCAAACAACTGCCCCCCTCCGATAATCAACCATTAACCTCTCCCAAAAACCCCGTCCACCGCTACCCCGAGCCCATCCCCTCATCCTCCTTTCGGGGCCGGGGGAGGGACAGGCGTGCGTGTGCCCGATTCCGCGCGCACGCTTCCCGCCACGAAATTCACGGTGACTCCTTCCCCGTGATGGATGACGAGTTTCCGGGTTGAAGAAGGGCCGTTGGAGAGGTGGGAGAGTGAGTCGGGGTGGGCGGGAGAGGTGAGGGGGAAGCAGTTTGGCGCGATGAGTGAAAATGAAGGCGGGATGTTGGGATGATCCAGGGGGAGGGGCGTGCGGTAAGCCCCATCGAGGGTTCGGTTTGGAGGGGGTTGGCGGATCGGAGTTTGGTTTAATTCGAGGTGAATAGATTACGAGCGGAGGGGGAATGGCTGACGGGCCGTCGCTCGCGTCTTGCCATGCTTTAGGGCATTCGGTTTTTATTTTTTCACTTTTTCATATGCTGATATCGAAAGCCTTTCAAAATAAGACTCACACATACACACATATTTTTCTCGGCGAAAGAAGAGGTTTTGTATGATTGCTTGAATGGGATCGTTGTTGACGCCGGAGAGATCCGTGTCTCGCTCCTCACCCAATGCCCCCCTCCTCCAATAACCGCGACAACCCTCCCCATGCAACAACTTCCTCCCGCGCTGCCAACTCCAACCCTCGGTGGAACAAAAATAAAATGCAGATAACGCGAAAGCAAGAAGGGCGAGATGGTTGAGGGTGGCGGGAGGGAGTGGGTCGGCTCGCGCTCCCCTTCGCGCACTTACTATTCTTTTGTCGTAGAGACGTCGCTGTCTCTCCCTCCCTCCCCCTCCCACCACCCCTTCTCCCACCAACCCGATTTCCCTCCAAGGTCTTCGAAGGGAACGTGCAAGTGCACCACCACCTCTGCCGCGGAGCAATGCCGCACGCAATTGAGAAAGGAGGATCGGAGGAACGACAGGAACGCAAGAGGAAAAGATATTCTAATAATTCGGATCTCACCATTTGTCACTAAACTATATAGACCTCGACAATGACGAAATTTTTTAACTGCCTGTCGTGATTCAAAATTAATTCTGACGGTTAGTGGAATAAGCGGATAAGAATAGGAGAAGACACTTCTCACAAAAAATATATTATACGTATACCCGTTTTCTGAAAGTGCCAAATCATACATTTCACCCTCTACAGCTTAGCGAGGAAGGCACCCTCATTTTTAATTCATGATGAGAATAATTAGCACATATATCTCAATTCCATCTTTGAGGTGGGGAAAAAAACGAGAACGTCTGAAAAAACCTGTTAAAACAGTGTCTTCACAGATCGGTTTGATAGGTGTGAGTGCTCACTCATTAAGTATTTCAGGGCGTGTGAAATGCGTGCACATAATGTGGGGGATTCGAGAACTTCTTTGCCAGCTCCGCCTGCATGTTCCCAGAAAGTGGATAGGTATACGTATTTGGAGGTGCCCCGAGCGATCACCCCATTTGAACCCGTATTCTTCCCACCATCAGCGGAAGGTTTTATCCAATAGGCCACCGTGCTAACGACCAATTCTTTGAAACATACTACCCTGCTATAAATAGCACTAGGCCATTTTTCAAGATCTTGCAACTCTTCTTAAATCTTTGAGCAATGGAAGAAGTTTTTGAAATATTCACCCCCATTTTTACGTAAATTACATTTAGCAATACTACTCTGCATAAGGCAAAATACTGGGGTACTGTAGAAGTTTCAAGTAGTCTCTCTGAAAATAGCTATTGCTGGCAGTAGCTAGCCATGGTTATCTCAGAATCAGTTGAAGAACTGACTCTTCAGGCCAGCGGTGGGCATGGAGGCGCGCTGTAAGTGCCTGAGTGGGGGGGAGGGCAAATAAGGCCCAGCCAAGGGGAAGTCCGTCCCTAAAGCTCTCGTGCCTAATTTTTTTATATTAATCCCTTACTAAAATTAACTTACTATTATATTGCTAAAGAGAGAGAAATTGAAAATGTCTGTCTTTTCACATTCACGTCTCATGCCCATTACTGCACAGAATAGCATTGCCGGACGAAATACATAAAAACTTATTGTTGGTACCACGTAACTTTTGAAGAGCGCTCGTGCCATCCTTAATTTATTTCCTTTATTATCAATTATTGCTATTCGAATTCAAGAATGCGACGGTGGAAGCCAGGAAAAGCACTCATAGTTTGGGGACATGAGTTTGACAGTTACATGAGAATCTTTTAATGATTGAATAAAAAATTTTGGTTTCATAGTTTCCTGATATATGACTATAGCTACCTAATATGTGACTACTTCATATCTATTTGAAATTCATAGAGAACCACGATAGTGTCCATACTCATCTAAAATATTTTTTTAGATGACTATTTAAATATGATAAATTAATTAAAGGTCTAAACAAATAATAAATCAAACTATAGATCAATGAAAACATACTTTTCCGCCGTTGGGCTGTTATGGCTCACGTTCGAGAACAAACGAATTCTAGGTCTTGTATCCACTCAATACCCCACAAGCCGCCGCAAGGGCATTTTTTTCTTTCTGCCAAGGACGTGTATTATGACACCAGGCATTAGCGTGCAAACAAAAGGATTATTTCATGCATGCATTTGGATATACATTAGATAATTTAAAAAACACTCATTAGTTTACATGCCTATATACATAATGCAACAAATGGTGTGGTTCACTTAATTATTAAATTTTAGACTTTAAGTTGATATACTCTTGCGCTTGAATTTGATTTTGTTATGATGGTTTTATCGTACGAGGGAAGAACCAGTACATGAATCTGTCTGTGGGAGTGTCTCTCTCTATCTTACATTGTCCCGGCAGTCGAATCTACTAATATAATGTAATGCCATGATAATACCCTCGCTGCCGCAAGAGAATTCACGTGCCCTGCCCTCTTATAAAATTCTAAGTCTGTGTTGAATATTTTTCAGAGGTATCTCGATCCCTACTTGAGGTGCTTTGTGGAGGGCACTTTGAGTGAGTACGCCGTCCGTCGGATGGGACGTTAAACTGCGGACCCCTTGGCGCCTTTCGTAAAGAGCAGGCTAATGCCGACGCCGGGTTTATCTCCACCCTTCATCCTTTCCTGTCCATCCTCTATGGCGCAAATGACCTTAGCTGTCGGTCGCCTCCCCTAAAAACTACTACTACTAAGTCTTGGCTGCTCTCTTGTTGAATCAAGAGGGTTCCAAACTAACCCCTCCAGCACACTCGTCACGCCTACACCCTTGGCGTAGCAAGTTTTACCTATTCTTGGAGATTTTCTTTGAGCCTTTTCCAATTCTTTAATTTACGTCCTTTCCCATGAATCCCAAATGCCGGCCGCGTATTCCAAAAGTGGGCTAACTAGAGCGAAGCAACACCTCACACTTACTTTTCAATGCATTTACCTGCAGCCCGTCTAATGACACCTAACTTAGTTAAGGGTCAATCCCATATTCCTCCGCTGTGTATACCTAATGAAAGATTTAATTTCAATGCGACACTTGAGTGTATGATGCGAGAGAAGAGGTTGTTAGGGGATATTCAAAGAAGGAAGGAAAAATGGATGCAGGGCATTGAATATTTGGTAGACGAGATAGACACAGGAAACGAATAGGCATTTTTGACCAAATGAAAGTAGGAAAGGAGGTTTGAGAGTATTTATTTAGATCTCCTAGGTGAAGTTAGAAATGTACACAATTTCAAGTATTGGACCCATCAAAAATCTACATATATTGACCGGTAGACTTGGATACCCATTGGAATGGGCTGAAAAAATGTTCTATCAGAATCTATGCTTTTTTGGACCCAGAGAAAAATGGAAGTCGATGAAGAATGATGGTAAAGACAGACATTATAGATTAAAGTGAGTGGAAGAGGGATTTCACACAACAGGCGTGACAAGCAAAGCAGGGTTCGATAAGCGTTTCCAAAGATACGACCCGAAAATCGCGGTGTTGCATCCGTGAGATAGGTGAGCGGACTAAAGCGCACCCTCACGGCGTACTTCGGATGGCGCATCCGGCTGGCAGGGGACGAACGTGAACTGAGGGAGGGACGGAGAGAGCACTCCGAGGGGTTTCGCGAGTGAAATGCCCGGGGGAGAAATCTTACGAGAAGGTTCGTAAAGTCTTGCAGGTGAGGGAGGTTCGGGAAGTTTACGGAGAGAGCGAGAGAGGGATGGTCGTGGATGGTTAAAGGAAACCGTGAAACAGGAAAGAGAGCTATTCCTTGGAGAAAGGGAGAGTGAGCTGAGAGAAGGCGTGTATGTGTGTGTGTGTGTGTGTGTTCGAGTCGGGTGAATGGGAAAAAACAAATAAAAAATAAGGGTGGTGGCAGCGAGAGGGGAGGGAGGTGAAACCCGTAGAGTCCGTGATTAATCTTTGCCGAGCGACTGAGAAATCCATCTTCCGCGCGGTGAGAGGGTTTCCTGTATGAATCAGCTGCGGCTTCGAACGGAAGAGCGCTCCTCCCGGTCGCAGCCTCGCTCCCGTCGCTGCACCCGCTCCCGCGCCCACCCCTTCCCTTACTTCCATGATGCTCAACCCTCGCTGTAAACCCTGCCTCAACCCTCTCAAGCCACCCCCTCCTCCCCTCTCTCTTTCTTCCGATGCACTGCGAAAACCTTGGCGTTGGCTGCCGAACGAATCTCCATACCCTCCCGCCACGCCGCCCTATGCATCGCGCTCAATTCCACACACCGCCTCTCCGGAAATCTCGGAATCTCGACAAGGTGCACGAAGAGGATAGAGATTTTTCTCAACCTCAATGCAATCCCAATAAGGCCATTACTAATCGTTATTAGAGAGAGTGCTTGCACGTTATTACACATTCAGATATATCACGCATAACATTTATGTATATGCTACCTAACTCTATGACTACGCAATGCTTAAGTGCGTTTCATTAATGCCTTACTTCGTCACTGATTTTATATCACAATTTGGAGGTATGATAATTATTATTAGCAGTAGTCTATCAGGTTATGGCAGGTTTTCCGATGGATCCCGGCATTACACACCAATATACTCGTAAGCTCTCACTAACATGGCATGAAAGTTCTCAAACCCCAATATTAAAATAACTCGTTCATTGGCTCTACATACTTTCTCTCTCTCCCTTAATTTCATGCAAAATGTTAATTATTTTCTTCCCTATGCCTTGCATTTTCTGCATTCTCCCCGTTATTCGTTTTACCGACTTCAGTATGCCATTTCTGCTATTTGCTTCCATATTTGCGGTCTTGCCTTCTTCTATGGTATACTCCGAGTAAGTTCTCTCTTCCCCCATAATGCCTAGAACTTCATCGCTTGCTTTTCTTTAACTCTAATTTATTTTTGCCAGGAGCACAATTTTATACTCCTAGCAAGTTTTAAAATATAAAACTTACGTGTTTCAAAATTGAATTTCATCAGATACTTCAGTGCTCCAATCAGCAACTCAATCAGTGCTCCGAAAAATTAACGTTTCCTTCACGTAGATTGCATCAGGTTATGACCTACTTTATATTCATAATAATTTCCTGCATAACTCACAATTTTGGAACCACGTATTTAGTACTCTTTAGGTTCTTTTATATTTTTAAGGAGAATTAACGGAACGGTAGATACTTTCCGAATCGAGTATATAAACTTATTTCCAATGATAATAATTTCCTTCAACTGATTATTGGGATCAATATATTTCATTAGTGTTCCGTAATTAAACAAAGAACCATGTCAGATATTTTAAAAATATGTATTTAAAAAGGGAACGAATAAATTGATTAAGCCTGCCTGTCTTATTTTCCTTAAAACTTTTATTCATATAGGACCCTTGCTAAAAATGAAAATAGCTACAAGGTTGAATACTTAGTTAAAATTTTACATTTTATCATGGATGCCTTATGCGTCATTTTTATCCGAACTAATAACTTCCTCCGGAATAAATTTACCGGAAACATATCTGTCAATTTAAAACAATACCGAGCGGCTCTGAAACAAGATAGATGAATCCCCGTTCCAACGAACGGCTTATTATTGCTCATCAAAACATCAGAGAATCCCGCCCTGCAAGGTAAAACGACGAGTCGAGCATAGTTTAGCGCCAATATGGAAGATCGGGGTGGCCTCGAACTAGCTGAATCCAAAAAGGTGTGCAGCGCTCCTAACAACAGAAGGCGAAAGCTCTTGGTATTACCGAGAGAGAAGCGCGCGCGAAATGAATATTTTTGGTTTAGAATGACCGAATCATAATGAATATTATTATTCAGAAGTTCTTTCGCCTTCCACTTGTCCGATTAATAAAAAAATCTTCCTTCTTGATAATTGCACATCAAATTCGTAATAACCATAGGGTCCTTTAACGGACGAAAATAGATAATGAACACCCATTTAACGACAGTAATTTTCAGCTTATTACCTATGAAGTGATGAATGGTTTGGTGTATAAAAGAGCATCAATCTATTAATATCATTGCGTACTTATATGAGATTCAGTAATAGTGAGTTACTTCGTAATTAATCGTCTAAATTAATTTATTTTCACGGCCCGAGTTTCATAAGGACCTAATTATCAGGAAAAGCTGCAGAAAATTGAGCATCGTGTGCACCAACCATTTCGTATTTCCTTCCAGCTCACTGATTTCAACACGTCCTTAACCAGGACCCGCCGTGCCCCCACCTCCTTTGTACTGGGTTGCAGAAAATAGAGAGACAGTTGGATCAAAAAGTGTTCTTGTGTATGAAAAATCTCAATTTTCTTACCGTACAAGACGAAGGTTCATGCCTTGAAACAGCGTAAACATGATTGAAGAATGCAAAATACATAGAACTGTTGGAAATATTGCATGTTCAACAGAATAATTCTTGTTTTTTTAATTTAATCTGCAAACATGTAACAAAATGTTGTACAGCTATTTTTCCAAAAAAGCCATAAGGAAGTGTAGTCGTGTAATTTGAATGCATAGTTCCCAACGTGACAGGAATAAATGCTGTGTTCTAAGTATTATTTCCTCCGTTTTATTACTTACGAGTGTTTCCTTATGGAAATATAGTGACAAAGAAGTTTGAAATTCGTCACTTTTTGTTGAAGTTTTTACTAAAATTTTGCTACCAATTCTGCTTCCATTTTAAATTTTCAACCAATTATTTAGTCGGTATATTTTCTCTACTGCACACAAATATATCTATTCATCTTCACGTTACGTCAGTTTCAAGAAACGTTTAATAGTGGCGATTCTAAAAACTTTATTTTGTTGAGAAATTTTGCAACAAGAGTTATAGAAAAAGCCTTTATTTTTCACTTTAGTTCTCCACCTTATTCAAATCCTCTATGATATTAAATGTTTCGATGTGGTAATTGCATAATGACATGTCACCAAAACCCCAACTGTATTCCATATTTCGATATCCTCGATTATTAAGCCAGTTTCTCCATCGGAAAACTAAGTAGAGATTAGCTTTCACTTAATAACAATTGTTTTACAAGGATATAATAATTGAATACATAATGGCCTATAAGACCTAATCGAACTTAGCTAAATTCATAATTTTAACCTTTAATAGAGGTGGATAAGTTAAAAAAATTCCTAGCGTTTTTTCTCCAATAACCATATTTTTATGATTACCTGAAAACACCCTTACGATACACCCTGTAAGACTGCCATAACTAAGAAATCACTTGTTCGGAATCAAGTTATCAAGCGATCAGGCATTTTATCGACCTTTAAATGCTATTATTTATGTAAACTAGATGATAAAGAAAATGGAAAACGGGGAATTTTGTCATTTTTAGATATAACATTCGCATTAATTCGTTGGCGATAAAACACGAGAGTTTCCGTGACAGATTTGAAAAATGGCCAGTGACATTTGGGAAGTAAACGTGGAATGGAGGAAGGCTTTCAACGCTATTATCAAAGACTACTCAGGCAGCCACATTAGAATTTTCATTAACAACAGCTTTGTACTTAATTACACATATATACATCATACATAAATCACTGCGTGCTAATCAAGCAAAATGTTCACATTTAAATTAATGGTGCGCGTAATGTGAACATGACTAAATATAAAGAGTGGTTTCATTTTAGATAGCTAAATTTTAGAAAGGTTTGCACTTGTAGTAGAAGATAAATAAAGATAGGGCGACGAACTAATTCCATCAAGAGGTTCATTGACACCCTGATATTATTCAATAATCGGTGTAAGCTATTCAATAAAACATTTTAATGTCTGTACATTTCTGGCAGCCATAATTTGCAAAAAAGATTGGAACCTCAAAACTTGGCCAAAAATGCCAGGTTATTCATTTCGGTCTATTCCCTATCAATCATTTACCTTCTAGCCGCAACAATGGAATATGATATCATATTTTAATGATTTACTCCCTCATCTTTCCTTGTACGTTTTCTACACGTGATATTACTGATTAGAGTTACGTAGACATGGCACCAATTTAATTTAAAATTTTAACATTAGCATGGATTTTGATGGAAGCAGCTAAGCCAACGAGGCAATTTTTCCCTAAGTTCAGCAATCTTCTACAATTTAAAATATTTATCTATTTGCTACCAAAGCGTCATGTGTAAAAATTATAAGGCCAGATATAATAATCATATAAAAATTTGTAGTACGGCATTTCTTCCAATTGCCTTGAAAAGAATTGGGGGGAGATTTTCAAAGGAAATGTAACAGATTTAATTAATTTAGGGTGTTAAATGTTAGACAATCAACGTTTTATCATTGCATCAAGAAATGAACCACTGCTAATAGTCAACCAGAACTATGATTCTGATGAGCTCTAAAACATAATAAATATATTTTAAGAGGTTAAATACTCTATTTACATAGAAAGAAAAATGAGATAAACATGAGACATAAATTTATCAAATTATGGAATAAACTTCACATTTAATTGAAATTTTATGCTCTAGATTTTCTAATACTATGCTTAATGATGGTTGTAATTTCCTGAACTGTTAACATTTTTCTTACGCTCGGAAAATCCACTAAATATATGAGGGGCAAATTAAGAGAGCAATAATCTACTACGCACACCTTATCGTGTTGGATGCGTAGCTCATGCGACAGCGATGGTTGTAAGCTGTTATGTATGATCGTATACCTAGTAATTAGTTTCACCAAATAACTAAAAATATGTATGCCAAGATTTGACTCGGAATTTGAACCAGGACCCTTTCCGCCTAAGATCCAAGTCCATTCACATGCTACTTTGCCAGCACTTATTAAATGGATATTTGCAAAATTATAATGAACAGATATTGGAGGTTTGAATAAAAGTATGAATTGGCCGAATTTTCCCTCAAGCTAAATTTGCTCTCTCCCTCTATACTTCATACGCAGTAGAAATATTTTCAATTTAACCGACAAAAAGGCTCACCAAAATGTCAGTGAGCGTAGTAGGCTCGTACCTGTATAATTCCTTAAAACCTACAGAGTGTTTTGCGTAAACGTTTAAAATAATTTAAAAATTTATAGAAGGTTTTTCATGTGTTCTTTTTCTCAATAATAAGCATTTATGAATGAATACCGGGAATATTTAAATTAATTATATCCTTTCAACACGTTATGGAGAAGTTAACATTTTTTCTGCAAGCATCAATCATAAGCATCAGAATTCAAACAGTTTACATCTTCGGCACGATCGTTTTTTATATCAAATACCGAAACACTGGGATATTCAGTAAAATAAATGTAATCGATACCATCTTAGATTACCATTGAGAAAATTCCCCGGAACCGTATAGAGACTTTCTCTTGCCTGGCCACCCTCGCCACCCAAGATTTCAAATTTCAAAGCCATTTTTATATGACTTGATGAAATATTTTTTAGACAAATACATTGTTTTGTAACAAACAATCATTTCACAACAACCTATTCATGGTCATACTTTGGGATTCAATCCGGTTACACAAAATTACCTTGTTTTCGCTGAAATCTATATACCATGGTAGGGAAAACTGAAATAACGTGCCGGGGAATCTGTTGGCCGTAAAACTTCCTTTAATCTAGAGCCTAGGAAATCCTGCGACGCACAATGTATTGCAACCTATACAAAAATCTACAAAACACTATGGCGGTGAACCCCATATACTTCAGCATCTTATTAATGGAGTTATTTTAAACTCCTCTTCTCTCGCTCTCTCTTTTAAGTATATAAAGCCACGAATTACATTAAAGGCAATAAAAATAAATAATAAGATATATTTTGTCCCAAGAACATCGACATTGTGTAATTTGGTTGTACTTTATGGTCCTCATTTCTAATTCTATTGCATTTCTTATCACAAATATATTCCACTTTGTCCACTGATGTAGTACACATCTGAGTACCGTTTAATTCCGTTAAGGCATTTCAAAATGTGGCAGTAATTTATTCGTTCCTAATGAGACATACGGAACAACTGATAAAAAAGTCATCATAGCTCCTTCATTGAAAAATTTATTTTTTATCATCAAATTTATTTTCGAATATATAATACTATAGGTAAATAAAGAATCACTTGAGGAGTAAAATGGGTAGTCATCGAAATAAAAATACTTGTATGCAGAAGATATTGAAATTGATTGACACGTCCAGGACTTACATTTCATATTATTCCAAAAAAATTAATTTCAAATTCTTTTACTTCAAATGTATTCAATCTTATGGAAAATTCAATGACGGAAGAATTTGAATAAAATAAACAGCGCATTTTTTCCCGCGAGATGTAGGCACAATTGTGAGGAGTAAGGGAGTCAACCAATTCTTTTTATAACCGAATGTTATTTTTTAGATGGCCCTCATTACACGTATGACTATTACCTCATCGTGCACTCCACATACATCATGAAATAATACGTAGCTATTTTTGAAAAGTCATTATATCAAATTAAATTGCATTGAAATCAAATAATGAATATGAAAAGGGAGGGAGCAAACAATCAAAGCGCATAGAATGAACTCAGGACAGAGATTAAACATAAAAATACTTAAATATTAAGCATCTTAAGTTCAAATGAGTAAGTATTCAAGTATTAACCACACTAAGGTTATTTAGGGCTATTACAGTCAATAATAGCTGTGGAAAGTAAAATAAAAGACTGTAGGTTAAGTGGGATGCACTAGTGCTTGGAAGAAAACTTGACACATAGTATAGTAATACAACTTGCAACAATTTTGATATATTTTCTTTTGTTTATGCGGCACCTGCCGTCAAGCCAGAACTGACTGGTTTAGCAGGACCAGAAAATAACAGAGTTAGACTTTACAAAGTGAGGAATAACACCATTGGAAAAGGAATAGCAGCTTCAATTTGTTTTATATATTTCAAATCCATCACGAAGCAAAAAAATAACATTTATTACTGTTCTACGTATACATCTTACTAACTTTGGATCCATACTCGGGTTTAAAACAGAATTTTTCATTTAGCACGCTCATTGCCGGTGATGTATGCTTCCCAATTTTCAGCAAGAATGCGCAAGTATGGAACAAATAAATGTTATTAATGTGGACGTAATAAGACAACTTAACTTAACCTATCTAGGAACTTAATGGCTAAGAAGAGTAACTATGAGTGAGAATTAGTGTAAATATGAATAGGTAGGCTATTGCTATAATTTTGTATACGAAGGTCACTGAAAAAACAAAAGAAAATATTATAAGTCGTGTTGACTTCGTAAAGCATTCAAACAAGAAATTATTATAAGTAGTAGTAGTTTTAGGGGAGGCGACCGAAAGCTCAAGTCATTTGCGCCATTAGGGATGGACAGGAAAGGATGAAGTGTGGAGAGAAACCCGGCGTCGGTATTAGCCTACTCCTGACGAAAAGCGCCAAGGGGTCCGCAGCTTAACGTCCCATCCGACGGACGGCGTACTCACTCAAAGTGCCCTCTACAAAGCACCTCAAATAAGGATCGAAATGGCACTGAAGAAAGTATTATTAGCTATACGCCTAGCGCTACTTGTTTCGCACTCCTGCAAAATGTGTCGGGAGGAAGTGCAATTGTCTTTAAGAATATATTTGATTCAAAATATAGCACGATGAATCTAAATGCCCAAAATAGGTTTCAAGAAATCGGTTCATCTGAAAAGGAAAGCACCTTATAAGTGGGTTTTGTCATCGTTTTGTTGTACCAATTCTCCCACACATAAATGAAGTCGGAGACGGGGTATAAACCTATTTAATATCTCCAAAGTAATTTTGTAAATATATATGTGTGTGTGTGTGTATATATATATATATGTGTGTGTGTGTATATATATATATATATAGTTATATATATATATATATATATATATATATATATATATATATATATATATATATATATATAGTTACAAAACCCACAATATCATAATCAGGTGATCTGGGGTACCAGAAGAATCGAACATTTTCGAAAAATAACGCCCAACATCAACGAACACTTTTGATTAGAGCGGCTCTTTGATTGTACTCCTCACATGTACGTAACATTTCGAGGTTATGACTGTTTACTAGAGATGCCTATAGCTTTCAATGCCTACAGCCAATCGCGACCCCCAGTGGAACTACGATATAGCGGAAAATACTACAAATCGAGAAATAAAACCGAAAATTGAATGAATAAAATCTAATTTTAGCCTTATGTGATGCAACAATATATTTCTTTCTTGAGGTTAGTTCATTTCTGATTAATTTAGCGGGGCAATTTTGTAATTGCCTAACAAACATTTCGTGATTCTGATGGGAAAAGGTTCCTAAAGTCCACTCAAAGACCAAATTTATCGTAAAATGGAAATATTCTAGGATTAAAGGAAACTCTTTGCCCCGCAGTATTTTTTATTTTGAAATCCGGGAATTTAACATTCTCGTAGGAATGCACAGTAACCAACAGCAGCAATGAATTGAGATATTTCCTCCACTATTGATAGTTCCACCACTCAACTTGATTTCTACGACTTCCTTTCCTTTCAAAGTGATATTATATGTCTAATTAATTTCGAATACTTCAATCAGTTTGTGTGGAAAAGTCTGAATAAAATGTTCTGAGATTAATAAGTAATTACAATCCCAATCCAATTTTGGCCCGGAAGAGCATCATACAAAAATATTCTGGACGTGGCCTAGTTGTTAAATAATTCCTTTCATATTTTCATTTATTTGTCAATATACCTGTAACCAATCAAGTAAATTATAAGCAATACGTATTATGTCAAACCATTACTGTCATTTTGAAATTCTCGTAGTGCTTTCCACACAAAAAACCATTAAAAAGTATTTAAATATAAGCTAGAAACACCTTCTGTAACAACTAATGTCATAGTTTCGTAAGTAGTATATTAATTTATGCCTCACCACTCCATGTGCCTTTTAAACATGGTTTCTTATTTTATCCGCGATAAAGCGACCTTTGTAAATGAGGTGTATGAGTCATTTTTTCAATCTTTAATAATTAAGTGTTAAGCATACATATTTTTACTAAGTGTTTGAATTCAAACGCATCAGAACTTCGTCCTCCAAAAGATGCGCTATATTGTCAATAGATGGCGCGAAAGTCGACTCCCTAAATTTACACTGGGCACGCAGTTCAAGCCAAGACCAACAGAGGCACCAGAGTTCCCGCTCGCTAACAGCGGCCATCATCCATCATAGGCGGCAAATGTTGGAGGGAGGGGAATAGAGGGCAGGAGGGGAGTTATTGCATGGTTCGCCCCCTCCCCCTCGGCCGGAGTGCAGGAGTGGGGAAGGAGCATACGTTGAAAGGGTTTGCGGCGAGCTTTCCAGGGAGGAGCAACGGTTGGGGCGGAGGAAGGAACGGCGCTCTCTGATTGGTTCGTCACGGGATTCGACGAGGAGTTCCAGCAAGCCGACAGGCATAGGATTACCGAGTTCCCTGTTGGTGCTGCCTCGCACGAAGAATGGCGAAATTGTTAGCTTTAGCATAATGGTCAAAAGGTGGCGACTAGGTTCTATGAATGTAAAATGTATATTGCCTCTGAAAGTTGCTTGATTCTTGAGCGCGCATCTTTCCATTTTCCTTCTTCCATACAAAAACAAATTCTATAAATCGCGTCGTATTTGACCGATTCTTTGGTTTATTTAGTTCAGGGAAGAGGCAGAGTTCTCTTTTGTATATTCCCCAAATAATTAAATACCGTGTTTGCAGTGTTTTCATTTTAATCATTTGATTAATTTCCAAACGAGGGAAAAATTTTGCTGATTTGAATTAATTTTCGAACCTTTCACCACTTGTAGAACGATATGCTATTTAAATTAGGGTTTCGATTAACGATTACATCAAAGTGAAAAAGTTGGGCACTGATACAATAAATGATAAAGACTCATCAACAGTATTCCCGCAATAATAAAGAATCAAGATTCTCGCATAATTATTAGGTGTACACTTTCAAATAGCTTAAAAGAAGAATTTAGATATGTTGCATCACCGCTTTGGAGAAACGTATACAATAATGCAGTTAATTTTGGGATGGTCAATAATATAAATGTGTCAAAGAGTTTTAAGCCAAAATAAAAACAATATACTAAACTGAAAACGTAACTTTAAATAACAAAATGATATGATATCTGCTGTATCTATATGTCTCAGAAAGCTACTGCAATTGGAAATAATTTTAGTAGAAATATTTTTTTATATTGTTTTTAATGGGATCTGTCGTAACTTACCAATTGAAATGATAAAGAATATGTAAATCAATAATAAAATATACTATTTACTTACATACATAATTCATGGAACAATTTGGGACACGCCAATTTGATTCTAAAGCCTATTCTCAATTCTTCGAGTTAAGTAAGAAGGGAGCAGTAATAAGTGTGAGCAACTCTTCCCTCTCACCATGTTTTACAAATAAAATTCTATTGACAATATCGGCTAACAGTTCTCTCATTAAAACAATTTTCCTTACTATATTTCCAATGCCGTAGTTTTTTCATCGGGGCGAGGAAGTGAGTATTCGATTGCTGATCATAAAACGCAAGCTCAAAACCGGGTGAATATGAACAACCCCGGCATTATCCAAATTGTGTGATTATTCTTGATCAGATATTCTTGAGACACCGCAGACGACATAAGGGAAAGAATATCTCTCCTACCACCACCATATCTTAATTTCACATGCCTGGCATTTTGAGGTTCTCTTTATTCAATTTTCAAGCATTAGGTTTTCAATGGTTTTAGTTTAACCATAGTCATTTATTATCAGGATACCCTTTTATGTTGGAGAGGAACGGCTTAATGAAATCAAATAGGAAACCTGGGAAATGGGAGAAATGATTTGAACCCATCAGTTAAAATGCAGTTGTTTCTAACTACATAAAATTAACCTTTAATTTGTTAGTTAATAATAACAATTAATTGTGGTGTCAGTTGTTAGTTTTTCCATGCTAAAAAAATTTTGAGCAATATTTTCATGTACTTGTAACTTCTTATGCACTTAAGAAGGCAAAAAATAACTAATTTTAAATGCAACTCTTGGTGATTCACAATTATATTTTAAATGGATTCAGATATTAGGGTAAAACAACAAATTTTTCAAGTTGGAATGTTCTGTCAACATAAATTTTAATTTTCAAGTAGCCATTTATCTTATAGGAGTAGATTTAAACTTCTAATGAAATATTTTAACGCAAAAAAAATTTGGATGGCGTTCGCTGTAACCATCCTATAACTTTTCTTGGGGACGTAGTCCTCATGAGGTTTCCATGAATACTGTCAAATCTATTTCTTGCTGCATTAGGATAGAATTACAGACCAAGAAAAATTTGCACTACGTTCAATTTTGTCAAAGTACTTCACATTCAAGGGTTTCTGCCAGAGAGTTCAACTCAAATAATTCAATTTACCTATCTTGTTATCCCTGGTCGAATAGCAGGAATCTTTAAATTTAATAACATTTCCAAAATAATGTAATATATAGTAGAAAAATGGAAAAACAATATTACATGGTATTAGCTTTGGGAAGTCTAATAGGCCTAAATCTTTGCGAGAAGAATTACTGTAACGAGTAAAAAATAACATAAGAATCTCTACATTTATAGCGTGAATAATCACATGAACAACAGAAAATATTCAACTCTAAACCTATATATTTTTAGGGCTCAAAGACATGTAGATTTTTGCCTTTCTTACAATTAATTATAAAATGCTCAAAAAAATGTACAAAGAAAAATACTTCCCCAGTTAGATTTTTTTTCAAGTTTATCAATATTTCGTTCAGAATAAAGGACACAATAATATGATAAAATTCGGAATATCATTAATATAATTGGAAGGCCGATCACATCAACTACCTAAGCCATCACTCGGTTATGAGGTGCAATATGACAATAAATACGAATGGAGAAAAGCCAATTTTTATTTTTCGGAATGATTCAGAAATTAATTTATTCGAAAAAATGAAGCGTGTGCCTTCCTACAGCAAAATATAATTGATGGGACAACATGAATGTTAATCTCAACAGGTCAGTATATGTATAAGCGTGGACGTTTCAACAACTTATTAATATATTTGCACAGTCGTCACAATAAAGAAGTTATTAAATCCTTCTGTATAAAACCATCCACAGAATTGAGTCACCTGGATATCTCATGCCCTCGGTAAACGGAAGATTCAACACGATCCGATGATTGATGAAATTAATAGTCACTCTAACCAATCAACTGCCGGTAAATAATGTTTGTTATTATTTTCATTCGTTTCTAAATAATTATATCTTATTTTATCATGCCCACAAATCATAACGAGCAATTTCGTGTAAAAAATATTGAAGCACAGAACCCACAATAATTAACGGTAGGGGAGCAATGGTTTTTTGATAATTGTAGGGGAACCGTTCTTTTCCATAATTCCAGTAGGTTTCCAAACATTTCTGGCTCCTAGATAATCACATAGCTTTGGCATTGCATGTCAAAGGACCCATTTTCATTAGAGCCCAGGGTGATTATACCAGTTGCCGATCACCACTCTCACCAATATGCTCCACTTACCTTTTCTGTCACGATAATTTGAAACTCTGATATTAAGATGCATACGGTATTCAAACTTCAAGTAATTAATGATACAATGCTTGGAATGGAGAAATAATATTCAAATATTTTCTTTCATTTATTTCATTTCTGAGGATGTTGACTTGTAATTAAGTAATGGAGTTATCACAGGGTACCTGGACAGAAGAAAAAGACATTTATCATCAATAATATGCGTATTGTTGTATAGAAACTTTTATGCATAAAAATATCATCCAAAAAATTGACCATTTTTTCCTTCCATACTTTCTGCCTAGGTCTATTAGTCTCCCACACTTTCCACCTACGTACTTACCCCCAGCACAAAACTCTGCCCCAAGCTACGTTGTATTTTAACAGCTAGCCCATCAAGAAAAACCACTGGAGAATTCCGGCTTACAGAGAGGAAAAATACGTATGCCAAGGAGCAGATGGCACCCAGCTCCTATCCCGAAATTCCTCCCAGACCCACGGAACACACCCCGGTTTAAATATCACGAGGACTTAACACCTGAAAATGCGAAAGCCCATTCATCACGCGATGAACATGTTTACCCAGTGATTTTCTCGTGTTTCAATTTCCTCTCCTCCCTCTCCCTCGCTCTCTATCTATCTCCCTCCCCGCCCCACCCCCCTGACCCGCGCTCTCCAAACAATGCCCCATCCCTTCTGCCCTCGCGACGACCCCCTCTCCTCCTCCGCTCATTCTTCACCTCTCCTTTTAAGCCTAATTCGACCTGCTACGGCAATAATGCCCGCGAGAGAATGAGAGAATGAAGAGTTCTCCCCCCACGGGATGGGACGATGAGGTGTGCGCAAACCCAGACTCGGGGGTGGACTGGGGACTGGAGGGAGCCGGAGGGATAGGGTGGGTTAGAGCAGGAGGGAGATTTGGGTGGGAAATAGGGGAGAGTAGGGGCGCGGGAATACAGGGAGAAGATGTTGAGGGGTGAGTGGTTAGGTGGGGAGGGGAGGAGGGGTGAGGGGAATCATTAATCTCGTGTGCGGTGGACGAGAACCCGCTCTGCGAAAAGGGGTCGAAATGCGGCTTGGAGTGCCAGGGGAGGCGGTGGGCAGAGAGAGGCCGTGGCGGGGGGGAGGCTGGGGGTGGTTTGCTTGGGCGGGGGCGAATGAGTGGCACGGCACCGAGGCCGAGCACGAGGAGAAGACGGAAGGAAAGGGTATCTAGAGTCACTGGGTGTATGGAGTCAATGCGGATGAAAATGTATGGTGGCGATCGCGACGTTTTGATAATAAAAATCGTGATCGGGATCTTTCTGATGAAATAAAATTAAAATGCAAATCAATGAGATTTGGTAACTTGGGTCTTTCACACTCTTCGGATTGATTCTTCATGCACGGAGGACCAGTGTTTGTTCGATTCGTCCATCGGATCCCATTTCTCAGATGTCATCATTAAATGAGCTTTCACAAAATCCCTCTAATGTGGAGAATGAAAATTGATTTTTCTGGGTCAAAAGTTATGTTTTGACGAGAAAGAAATCTTTGCCCTTTCAGAAGACTTTGCTCTATTGAGGGCTAAAGTAAAAGTGTCCGAAAAAATTGAAGAACTACGCGGTAAATACCGCGCAGGAAACGGACAAAATCAGGAGGCGACCGTTGAATGTTACTAGAACTACAATACTGTACTAGACCACTGTAACTTAAGTAATCCACCTCGATTCTTTATTCAAGTCGTAAACTTAATCTTCAGCATTGTTTCATCGGCTATATTTTTAGAAATAGACCGACAAAAAATATTTACTACTTGCAAATAAGTCAAAATAAATAACTTCACATTATATCAATTCGAAGAGCAGCTGAAAGGGCTATCAATGTAGACTGAGTGGGTACATGGTGGCTCAGTTAATACCAACTAACAAACTATTTATATGCGAATATTGTATACTTCACTTTGCCGAATAAATAATAGTAATGATGAAGTTTAAAGAAAATGCTATAGACGGAGCTTTTAACCGCTTTTCTTCATTACCTCCAACATTTCTGGAGATTGACTGACAAAATATCCCATATAGACACCAAAAATTAGAGCATGTAATTCACAAATTGGGTATTTGTGTAATTCAACCAATTTTCAAGTAATGACAGAGTCCACAAAATATTAATTCAATTCCTACGCGGTAACTGCGGGGAAATGAACTCCTACCCAAGGATTACATGATTGCATTGAGTGGATGCTTAGTAATTTGAAAAAGTGTTATCCAATAAGATAGGATGTGTTCTTCGATGGAGGATGGCTTGGCAATTTACACAGCGCGCACATTGTAATGAAAAATATGGGCGGAGGAAGAATTCGTGTGTATCGGAACTCACAGAGTAAGAATTAAACCTCGCAGCAGCCAAATCGTTCGCATATTTATATTCCATATCCCTCTCATCTCTTGCCCAATAAACGAGGGCGATTCGAAAAGTAAGGTCCCCTATTTTTTCCATACAAAATCAAATGTATTCTCAACTTTGCTTACATCGTTGGAAAGGTTGAGCATTTAGCTATTTTTCTACATAGTTGCCTTGACGATCAATCACCTTTTGCATCCTTGTAAGCAGCTTTTTAATACCGGTGTCGTGCCTTTCTCCCGCCGCGTCGCGAAGCCAACTGACGACTGCTTCTCCGATATAAATACATCGCCATTTAGTGGAAGTGTACGGTGAGAAGTGTATGGACATCAAAAACGCGCGGCAGTGGTGCAGGGAGTTTTTTTATGGCCAGGAAAACGTTCACGATGAGCAGCGGTCGGGGCGGCCTAGTTTTCCAGAATCAACGGTGGCTCCAATGGACGAGATGGCGCGTAATAACCGGAGAATTACCCTTCATGAGATACAGGAAGGCCTTAATGAAGAGAGTGGCTACTTCTCCGTGCAAAACATTGTGTCGGAGGTCCTTGGTTGCAAACATTTGTCTCACCAAAGGGGTTGGCATCATGACAATGCACGTCCACATGTGACACATCAAACGACCACCCTACTCAATGAATTCGGCTGGGATCGTCACTTCGTGACGCGGCGGGAGACAGGTACGACACCGGTATTAAAAAGCTGCTTACAAGGATGCAAAAAGTAATTGATTGTCAAGACAACTATGCAGAAAAATAGCTAAAGAATAGACAAAGTGACGCCTGAAGTTATCTCCTTTATCAAGTGCGCTTGTAACGCGAAAAAGGCATTTCTCTACAGGAAATTATCGATCAAATACAGAATAGCATCGTTGAATATATTCTTCAATAGCCAGTGTATCGTCCTCGGTGTCCTCCCGAAGTACATCAGCCCGAAAGGGAAGGAGAGTTGGTCTTCCGCCGGAAGCTACGCGGTGGGAGTTGGAAGACGGGCCTGGCTTAAAAGGGAACTCCACGAGTGGTATGTAAAAAGGGACGCCATATCACATTATCTACTCCTGCTATACCTTGAATTAACCCATGAGCTGGAATGGACCGAATGGCTCTGCTTTGACGACATGGTCAGGCAAAAAGCCAGTGAAATCGCCCATATAAAAAGAGGTAATATCTCTCAGAAACTCAAATCCTTGGTGCAAAATAAGAAGTCGGCCTTTAACAGTAAATATAGTATATTACCTTACCAGTTCTTGGTAATCACCAATTCGGGGAGAGATTAGTGAACTTATCAGAGCACCAATTTAAACCAGACGAAACAGCCATGTTGGAGAATGGGTTGAAATACGTCCCCAACCTCCCTATTACGGTCAACGAGGTGAAGAGCCTTGCGGTGGACTGTGAAGTAGCTCTCAGTAAAGAAAACCTGGATGAGAGACAACTGGTGGCGCGTGAAATAGAAAAATGTTTGCAAAAATCCCGGTCTAGGAAAGGAAAAAATTTCCCTTCCAATTTAACGGCACTAAAATCAATCAGACGTAGTTTAGCTACGAATAATCTGATTGTCCAAAAAGCGGATAAGGGCAACGCAGTAGTGGTGATGGAGCAGAATAGCTACAACAGGAAGTGCGAAGAGTTCATCAAGGAAAATAATATCATAGAATTACCTAGGGATCCAACCACCCAATTCCAAAGGTATTGTAGGGACACCATCAAATCCTGCCAGCTTTTGTTTAAACCGAGTGATTTATATAAATTAGTGCAAATGAATCCCTCTGTTCCCCGGTTCTTCGGACTACCTAAAGTGCATAAACCTGATGTGCCCATAAGGCCAGTAGTGTCAAACGTTACAGCCCCGAACCATCTCCTAGCTAGGAAACTCAATGACATCTTTAGGCAGCACTCCAAATTCTCCCCCAAACGTGGGGTAGTCAACTCCTCAGATTTAGCCAACCGTTTATCCTCAGTGGTCCTCCCTCCTAAATGCATCCTGGTTTCCTTTGACGTGTTGAATCTGTTTCCCAGTTTTCCTGTGAAAGAAGCCGTTCAGCTCGCCGAAGACCTCCTCATACAGAAGGCGGTTCCGTTCCCCATTATAAGTGAAGTGTGCTCAGGTCTAAAAACATGCGTTGCGCAAAATTATTTTAAATTCAATGGGAGAATATATGAACAACCAAAAGGGCTGGCGATGGGGTCAACTCTATCTCCATTTTTAGCCGATATCTTTATGTGTCAGGTGGAAAGAGACCTTTTTGCTCACCACAACTCCTTAGTGAATAACGCCTATCGCTGGTTCCGTTATGTCGACGACGTTTTTTGTATATGGTCAGGATCAGAGAGACAACTTGACAATTTTTTAATGTTCATTAACTCAATCAACAAATCCATTAAATTCACTTTAGAAAAGGAGAGCAATGGCTCTCTTAATTTTCTAGACTTAGTAGTAACTAAAGTCAATCAGAAATTGGAATTTGCAATCTACAGAAAAAACTCTTACACAGATCAAGTAATCCATGCCACATCCAGGCACCACTTTACTCAAAAACTGTCTTCTTTTCATGCAATGATTAATAGAGTAATTAACGTGCCCATGTCTTCGCGCAATATTCTACATCTACATCTACTCAATACCCCGCAAGCCGCCGCAAGGGCGTGTGGCGGGGGGTGCTAGGACACCACCCATAATTTAGAAAAGAAAAATAATAAAAAAAAATCGCATGCAACAACGACAAAATCATATACAAAAAAAAACACGGCATACATTCATGCATGAACACCCACACCCCACACACATGCAAACACTCAAACTACCAACTAACATACACATGCACCTGAAAGTATACCTAACATCTCTATAGTGTTTAATTTTGTTCCGACTTGTAAATTCAAAGTTTTTAATATTTCTAAAGTGACTTCGGTTTCTTGCTATTATGATTACTGATTGTTCGGGGAAAGAATGAGTATTTGTACCTATCTGTCTTGGAATCTATCTCCCTTAGTTTATCTTTGTGGTCTGATCTACCTAAGTAGTGTGGGGCCATTATAATTCCTTCAGTGTCATATTTAAACTCGTTTGTTCTGAACCTTTCTAAAAGTCTAAGCCTCGCTTGTTCTCTCCGCACTTCAAGTGGTTCCCAGCCTAAATCCCCTAAGAGACCTGTCACACTTGTGTTTTTATCATAACAACTTTTAACAAATCTAGCGGATTTTCTCTGGACTTTATCTAATTCTTTTTGCCAAATTTTCTCCCACGGATCCCAAATACTTGCGGCATATTCCAAATGAGGTCTAACTAGAGCAAAATAACACCTCTCTTTAACTTTTTCATTACATTTCCCCACCACCCGTTTTATGAAGCCAAGTTTCTTTAAAGCTGATCCGCATATTGTCCTGATATGTGCTACCCATGAAAGGCGTGGTGTTAGAACAACCCCCAAATATTTAACTTGATTTGCCGTAGTCAATACTGAACCCTCTATTTTGTAGTTTATATCCTGTTCCTCGCTTCCTTTATTCCAAAATTTCAAAACTGCACATTTATCTATATTAAGTGTTAATCCCCATTTATTGCACCATCCCGAGATATTGTCTAAGTCTCTAGAGAGTAGCTCGCGATCTAGTTGGCTCCTTATTTCCCTGTATATCACCGTGTCGTCAGCAAATAACCTTAGATTGCTACTAACGTGTGTGCTTAAGTCATTTATGTATATTAAGAACAGAAGAGGCCCTATTACACTTCCCTGGGGGACGCCCGAAGTAACATCTCTCTCCGTTGAGCACAACCCATCTATGACTACTATTTGTTTGCGGTTTGACAAGAAGTCCCTAATCCAATTAATTATTTTCTCATTGATCCCATAGTATTTAAGTTTGTGTAACAATTTATTGTGTGGGACTTTGTCGAAGGCTTTTTTGAAATCCAGGAATACTGCATCGACTTGGGTGTTGTTTTCTCCCGATCTAAGTATATCGTGAATGAAGAGACCAAGTTGTGTTTCGCAAGATCTGCTTTTCCTAAATCCGTGCTGGTTGTGGATTAGTATTTTCCTACTATCAAGAAATTTCATAATGTTAGTTACAATAACGTGTTCCAATATTTTACAAGAGATCGATGTTAAAGAAATGGGTCGGTAATTGGTTGGTTTATCCCTATCGCCGCCTTTATAGATGGGAGTTATATGGGCTAGCTTCCAGTCGCGAGGCACTGAGCCTTCTTCTATCGATTTTAGAAAAACAATATGTAAAAATGGGGCAATGTCGTCAGCTAATTCCTTATATATTCTAGCAGGTATTTCTTCCGGACCAGGTGCCTTGTGTGCTTTGATACTACGGAGCAGATGTACTATTCCCTGCTTGGTCAGTGTAAGATCGCTCATGTGTTCCCCGGGTGGGTGTGGAGGATCGTTTGGTGCGTTTGTGTTTTTGTTGTAGACGCTCTGGAAAAAATGGTTTAAAATATTTGCCTTTTTCACGCTATCTGTAATGATTTCTCCATTTTCCGTCTTCAAAGAGTGAACAGTGGGACGTTTACCCTGTATTTCCCTAACATAGGACCAGAATGACTTTGGATTTTCCTCAAGATATTCGCTTAGCATTTTAGATTTAAAAGAGTGTAGTGCTGTGCGCATAATACTTTTCGTCTTACTACGACATTCTTTTAGTAGCTGTTTGGTTGTATTCACAAAACTTATATCGTCACTTTTTAAACTCTTTTTGAAATTTGACTGTAGCTTTCTTTGCCTTCTTAATGCCGATCTGACTTCCCCGTTGTACCATCTAGGTTCCTTACTGTCGCATTTGAGTTTGGACGGGATGTACGTCTTTATTCCTTCGCGTAAAATATTTAAGAAATAATTCCAAGTGTTTTCTGTATTTGTTGTCAGTGTTTTTGTGATGTATTCTGGTATTTTTATGTTTAAATATTCTCTTAGTCCGTTAAAATTTGCCTTGTTGTATAGGTATATTTTACGCTTTTCTTTGTTTATTTTGACGAACTTAGTTTTTAACTCCACAAGAATAGCCTTATGGTCACTGATTCCGTCTATTATTTCAATGTTAGTAATGATTTCGGGCATAGAAGTCGCAAAGATGTCTAGTATGCTTTGGCCCCGTGTTGGTGATTTAACTATTTGTTCTAAGGAGTGTTTTGTGAATATATGAAGGAGTTCTTGGCATGAATCTCTGTTTTTGGCAGATTTTCCCACGCAGTAGTTTTCCCAGTCAATTGACGGTAGATTTGTGTCACCAGCGATTATAGTAATACTGTTGCTTTGTCTGCTGCTGATAGTGGATATTTGTTCGTCGAGCTTGTGTAGGACATCTGTGTTAGAATCTGGGGGTCTATAAAATGAACACACGTATAGGCTTCTGCCGTTGTAGTCCTTAATGTTGCACCAAACGCTTTCTATGTCATCTACGTCGCATTCATATCGTTGGCTACTAAGATGTGACTTTACTGCAATGAATACTCCCCCACCCAACCTATTTGGTCTGTCCCTTCTGTAAATTGTGAAGCCGTTTGGAAAAACCTCATTGTTTGCTATATCTCCCGTGAGCCAACTTTCTGTTCCAACTACTATGTCTGCGTTTGTACTGACAAAAATATGTTCAATATCCGATATTTTGTTTCTAATGCTACGGCAATTTAATGTTATAATTTTAATATGGCTAATAACTTCTTGTTTTTCGGTTTTATGTACGCTAACAAAACTGTTTTGAGACGATTCGTGGTGAACAGAGACAAAAGAATTACATTCACTTGCATTGCTATCTGTTATGTATGTAGAGGCACCAATTTTATTAAATTTACGTGGGTTATATGTTGTTTTAACGCAAGTGCTTGTTTGTTCAATATTTTTGGGGATTTGAGAGGCATTACCTGAACTGAATTGACAAAAAGCGCTGGATTCTACTTTATTTTTCCCAATATATGACCTACGCTCTTGCCTACCAGCTATGCTAAACCCTCGACACGTGTTCGTGTAACCTACGCGCTACCAACTGCGATGCCTCGGCAGTATAATGGACCCCGGAGCGATTAAGGGGTACCCGACACGATGAGAGGACGGGCCTCAGATCAACGAAGTCCGCTCCGATTCCCCGGCAAAATCCCAGCAATCTCTCATTTAAACCCTCAATGCGGCTCCAAACGAGCCTTCCGCAGTCTGAACGCGGCACAATACTACAAATACTTAATTTAATTGGGACCTTCAACTCTGCCTCGACTCGTTTCACCTCCGAGTGCATTTCCTTAAAGGAGCGCAGGATCTCTTCAGATCCACGTTCCGAGGCGTCGTTTGTCCCGACATGAGCCACAATGCGTAGCTTGGAGCAGCCCGTATTACTGACGGCCGCCTTCACCGCCAGCGTCGCCTGGGGTACCCCGCCGCCCGGTATACACCAGGACGACAAGAATCCAACACCTCCCTCCTGTTGGACTCTGCGGCGCAGCGGGTTCATTATACGCCGGACATTTGAACTACCTAATATAACGGTTCCCTCCCTCCCCGACCGCTGATGCCTTACCCTAGGCAGTGCCCTCGGAGTAGGGATAGGGGCTGCAGGTACGGTGGTGCTGTCATCCGACAGCACCTGGTACCTGTTGGAGACGGGGATGGTATCTGCCTCCGCAGAGTCCAATCCTCGCCGCAGCGTTACCTTCCCCTTGCCCCGAGAGACGACCCTCCAATCGTCCGACCTACGGACGTGAGACACTCCCTCGTTGAGAGATGGGACACGGGGTAGGTCTCTAATCGCCCAGCCACGTGTTGCATTCGGACGAATCCGTGCACCCCTATGGGCGTGGCGGGTTTTCGAATTCCCACCCTGAGCACCATCTCTCCCGAGGGGAGCCCTCCGGCCGGCGATCTCTGATCGAAGCTCCCGCACCATTCTCTCCAGCATGACGATACGGGCGAATATTGCGAAAGAACTGTCTATTATTAAACAGATAGCGCACAGCAATGGTTACACGCCCCAATTAATTGACCGTTTATACCAGAGTAAAAGGAAAAAACTAAGCACGCTGTTAATACGAGAGTCATCCGGAAAGTAGTACCCGTTCGTGCCGCATGAAGTGCTGACGACGCGAGTAGCCGCTGGACGAGGTCAGATAGCTTCAGTGGCTTGTCTGCCTTCTCTGAGCCAAGTTGCGTGACGCTAGCATTGCCTGTGTTGTTTCTGTGATTGTTTACAATGTTTAAAAAAATTGAGAACGCCGCCAGTTGTGAAGTGAGGGCAGTGATTAAATTCCTCAATGCAAGAAACGTTCGCCCATGTGATATTCATCGCCAATTAAAGGAGGTGTATGGAGACAATGTAATGGACGAGTCGTCTGTTCGGCGGTGGTGTCGCAACTTCAACATGGGGAGGGGGAACACACACGACGATGAGCGTTCGGGGAGACCGTCTGTCATTACAGACCAACTGGTGAGCTCAGTTGACGAATTCGTGAGGAACGATCGGCGCGTCACAATTGATGACATCTGTGAGCATTTTCCCAATGTTTCTCGAACAATTGTTCATGAAATTGTTAAACACCATCTGCATTATGCAAAAATTTGTGCAAGATGGGTCCCTCGCGTATCTCAATGAGCTGGCGGCGAAGGACTATGCAGCAGGAATACAGAAACTTGTCACACGTTATGACAAATGCCTTAATTTGCTTGGAGATTATGTTGAGAAGTAGTTTAAAGTATCCTCTTTCAAATAAAATTTTTTATGTTTGTTAATATTTACTTTTGTGTCTTTATTTCACGAACGGGTACTACTTTCCGGATGACCCTCGTATATGGTTTCAATCATAATGTTTTCTCAGAAGCCAAGTGGCGCAGGCTTCCCTTCCTAGGACAGTTGTCTCTCTCGGTCGCAAAAGTGTTACCAAAAAAACGGATAAAGCCAGCCTTTTACAATAGACGCAACTTGCGAAACATCCTCGCAAATAACAAAGACGAAATCCCAAAATCGGAAAGGAGCGGAGTGTACAAGCTAACCTGTGAATGCTCCGCCGTCTACGTAGGCCAGACGGGAAGGAAGTTCCGAGAACGAGTGAAGGAGCACCAGGCCTGCCTGAAGAACGGTAATGGAAAATCTCAATTTGCCAAGCATTTGATTGACCAGAACCATAAAAGTGATTTTAGCGTGGAGTTTCTACATTTCGAAAGAAAAGGCCCCCGGGTGGACATTTTGGAAAATATGGAGATATTGGAAAGAGCAAATTCTACCTGTAATATAGTGAACGACGTGCTATGCAACTCCCGGTCACCCCTCCTCAACCTTAAACTCCCAAACTCTTTGTCCTATCTCCACTAACCCCAAGGCGGACCCCCGCCAGGCAACCCTTTCCCTACCATGCTTCCTTAACCTCCCCCCCTCCCTCCCCCCGGAGGCTAACCTTGACTCCTCCTTCACAGTAATACCCCAATCCCGCTCTTTTCCCTCCCCCACCATCTCCTCTTCCTTTCTTACATCCATACACCCACCCCCCACCTCCCCATTCCTTCTGTTATAAAAAGAAAGATTTTGGCCTGTATTTCACCTGATGATGACGCTGAGCGTCGAAACCTAGGTCGTGAATAAATATCTTTTACCCATAGTGTAAACTTTCTCACGAGACTAGTGAGCAAGGATTATGGACTTTGGATAAAAGGTTTATGATGAGTTTTTGGAGGTGTTATGGCTGTACGGCATTGGAAAATATATGCACTTTTTGTTGTTAATTTTTTTTCAGTAATGGATTTTTACATTTATGCTTCAAAGTTTAACTTATTAAGATAGCATTTATGGTTGATTTCTGTTACTCATTGCTAAGTTTCACATTAATTTTCCAATAATTTACTACCGCGATTTAACATAATTGCTCAGGAATTAAATAAATGATTGACTTTTGCTTCACATGGTTTCTTCGATGCGCGAATTTTATCATTAAAATTCAAATCGTGCACTTAAAAATTATTTTTATGATTAAAATGGTGTTGAGAAAAAATCGACGCGACTACTTCTTGGTTACAGTGTTCAGCTTATTAATCAAGTCCGCCTGGGTTCAGTTAATAGTGAGTCTCTTGGACACTCTCAGGCAACCAAAGCTGGGTAATTTTCTCGGAACCAGAACACCTCGGAAACTTAAAGGTGTAACGGAAACAAATTTGCCCCATAACCTAAATATATTAACTTCACCCCGGTAGTCATAAATCAGAATTTAGGCATAAATCAGAGACTATCGAGATTCTGCTCGGACATAGAAGCCTCCTCCGTCGACCTGAGAGACCAACCCTCCGATCTTGCAGGACTCCCCTTAACCGATCTGGGGTCCATTATACGGCGGAAGCGGCGAGTAAGGTGGCGGATAGGATACTCGACCACTGTAGGTCTTTTTTAGGATAGAGGGCAGGTCACTTAGTGGGTCAGTAACATCTGGGGATAGCGCGTATAATATTATTAATAAAAATATAAAAGTCACCGACAACACTGGCATTGATTTAGAAAGACATGTGACACGCACTTCCCCACAAAGGCGTCCTAAACTACAGTCAGGCACAAATAAGGACGTTATTCAACATCAAAATAACTTAACTATATTTGTTATAAATTGCAGAAGCCTCAAGAACAAATCAGCGGATCTAGAACACATAATCCAAACTCATTCCGCTGATATAGTATTAGGCACAGAGAGTTGGCTGTGCAATGACATAAACGACCAAGAAATTTTCCCAATAGATTTCAAAGTTTACCGACACGATAGAGATACAAGACCCGGAGGAGGGGTTTTCGTGGCAGTTAAAAGTCATTTTGAAAGCAGGCAAGTTTCATTTGAAAATAATAACATAGAAAGTGTTTGGTGCACCTTAATACGGACCAATCAACCCAACATAAATTTATGCTCTTTCTACAGACCTCCAGACTCAGATTTGAAAACACTTCACACCCTCAACGATCAAATTTACAATTTTACACGTAAATATAACAACAGCATAAACATAATTGGTGGCGACTTTAACCTCCCTGGTATAGATTGGGACAACAATATCGTTAAATCTGGGACCCGCGATCGCGAATCTTGCAATTCCATGATAAAATTGGTTCAAAGAAACTCCCTCCATCAAGCAGTACGCATGCCCACCCGTGGAAAGAACATATTGGATCTATTTCTTACAAACACGCCTGAACGAATTATTAGTGTATCAACTGATGAGGGCTTGAGTGACCATAAAGCAATTAATGTCCTCTTGGACATAGAAATAAAAATGATTGTTAAACCAAAAAGAAAATTTTATAATTACCATAAAGCAGACTTTGAATCTTTTGCCAATCAATTAAACTCTTCACTACCCGAGTTCAAAACCCGCTTAAGTCATGTCAACGTGGAAGAAACTTGGACAGAATTTGTCAATATCATGCAAAAAGGAATCGTAGATTTCATACCTATAAAATACGTTAAAGCAAATCGCGACCCCAGGTGGTACAATAAAGACGTTAGAAAAGCCCTTCGAAAGCAGAGAATGCTACACTCTAGGGTAAAGAGGGCAGGCGTGAACACATCATCCCCTGAGAATAAACAATTATGGGACACATATAGATCCTCTAAAATTGAAACCAAAACACAATTACGTAGCGCTTTACTGGACTTTAAACACAAAGTACTTTGCGAGCATTTGGACAGTGACCCCAAAGCTTTCTGGTCATATGTTAGGGAAGTAAATGGGAGTAAACAAACCGTGGCTTGCTTAAGGGATTGTAGCAATATAATTCATACAGACGGTGAGGGTAAAGCTAACATCCTAAATTCATTCTTCCAAAGCGTTTTCTCGAATGATGTTACCACCGCATATCTCCAAGAAACAATGCATACTCCACCCATGAAAAAAATAACAGTGGACCAACAAGGAATTCTAAAATTGCTTAATGATATTAAACCCAACAAATCCCCGGGTCCCGAAAATATACCAGCTAGGGTGATAAAACATTTAGCTCCAAACATTGCCCCGTACCTTGAGTTTATATTTAAAAAATCCCTCACAGAGTGCAAAGTACCTAAGATTTGGAAAACCGCGCAAATAACGCCTATTTTTAAAGGTGGTGACAGGGAGGATCCCAGTAATTACAGACCTATATCTCTCACTTCTATCTGTTGCAAAATCTTAGAGCACATAATTGTCAGTTCAATAATGAGACACCTTGACAATATTAACTTTTTAAGTGACAATCAACACGGATTCAGGAAAACTCGCTCCTGCGAAACCCAATTAGGATTATTTACACATGATTTACTTTTATCGGGTGAGAGAGGTAGGCAAGTGGATGCCATCTTCTTAGATTTTCAAAAGGCATTTGATAAGGTCCCACATGGTAAACTCATTCATAAATTAAAGGTCGCGGGTATAAACAAGGGCGCCATAAGTTGGGTTAAAGATTTTCTTTCAGAGCGGGAACAGAGGGTAGTCCTTGATGGCGCTAGTTCCGACAGCGTTCGAGTCACGTCGGGGGTACCTCAGGGAAGTGTGATTCATTTCTTGATTTTTGTTAACGATTTGAACCGCGAAGTGAAAAGTAAAATTAGGATGTTCGCGGATGACACGGTGATCTATCGGGAGATATCTGGGGATGAGGATCGTTTTATTCTAGCGCAGGATTTAGATTGCATTACTAAATGGTGTTCTAACTGGGGATTGACTCTAAATTATAATAAATGTTCAGTGGTAAATTTCTTTAAAAGATCAACGGGATTTGCTTACAAATTAGCTGGAGGTGACCTAGCAGTAGTTGATGCGGTAAAATACCTAGGTGTCACATTCACAAAAGACTTAACTTGGGGGACTCACATACGTAAAGTCTGCGGTCAAGCATATAAAAAATTGGGATTCATTAGACGCATTGTCGGCAAAAGTGACTCGAAGGTCAAGGAACGTTGTTACCACGCTCTTGTAAGGCCTCATTTAGAATACGCATGCAGCGTGTGGGATCCGAGTGAAAAAGGTCTCATTCGGGAAATTGAGAAGGTTCAACGCCGGGCAGCCCGTTTTGTAAAAAACTCCTACGATAAAACGCAAAGCGTCACCGAAATGCTCATGGATTTGGGGTGGGAATCATTGGCAGAGAGACGATTCCATGCAAGATTGAAGTTATTAAATAAATTTAGATCCGCATGTTTCAGCACCGAGGTCTCGCAAATTATCGTACTCCTACATACATTGGTCGCTTTGATCATGCCTATAAAATTCGGGAAATAGATGCCAGAACTAGCCGACTCAAGGACTCCTTCTTCCCACGGACAATACGGGATAGCAACTGCAGGCTTATAGATAGCAAAAATTCCACTTGCCACCCTCAGCGTCTAAAAAATAATTAGTTGTATTTAAATGCATGCTCTTCCACTAACCTTATGTGTTTTGCTATAATAACCCATTCTTTCCGAATGACCTCATTCATGTTCTGTTCATCTGTTTTTAAGTTTCCCTTTCAATCCCTCGTCCCTCTCTGCGGGGGCAAATTCCTGCTACCTGCAACGTTGGGTCGCATTCCCTGGCTTTTAAAGACTCTTTGGGGGTAGAGTGTTTCGTGGTGAATTTTCATGTGGTGTTTCAATTTCTTGCTTGTTGTATCCTGGCTTCCGTGTTGTAGGATGGCTTTCGTGCTGCATCATGGGGTGCAGTTTTTTAGTTGTTTTGCGGTATATGTGTTTGCATGAGTATTGGATGAAGGGATTTTTGCATGAGTGTGTGCGCTGCTGTGGGTGTAATTTTCCGTGTTGTTTTTTTTGCATGTGGTATTTTTCCTTTTTACGGTTGGTGACCTAACACCCCCCGCCACACGCCCTTGCGGCGGCTTGCGGGGTATTATGTAGATGTAGATGTAGATGTAGCTTTCTCATGTGTTGAGATCTCCAAACTTTCCAAGCATCAAAACAAAGTTTGGGTCAGTGAAAGCGTTGACAAAACATTCATTTTCTTTTTAAATAATGTACAATTATCGTATTGCTCTCATTAACTTTTTCATAACATTCTCGAAACAGTGTAATAATTCACTCCCAGTAAAGCGATAAAAAATAACGGAAATGCTAATGGCGATACGTGCTCACTCTATTTTAACATCCTAGAATTAAATATTAGCTGTAAATAGAAAATATTGAGGTGATCTACCGTTTCATTTCTGTATTTTACAGAAAATGCAATGCCACATGACCTCTTAGGACCGCTCTCATTTTCTCATATCATCATCAGTATTTCAATCCTAGGATTGGTTTACTGCAGCCCTCCATTCTACTATTTAATGTCAAATCCGCCAATATTTGATACCTTCTCTCTTTTAGGTCCTTAATATGTCCTACGTACATGTCTTTTGGTCTTCCTCGTGGAATCTTTCCTTCTATTATATTCCTTTCAAGAAGTTCTCTCGGGTTTCCCACCGGGTCAGGTGGCAGTACACCGACGTTTCGATGGCTGACTGCCATCGTCTTCAGGGTGAAGTTCAGAGTATAGTTTCAGTTTTTAAAGGTTTTTATTTCCGTAAAGAACAGCGTACAAGAATGAATATATAAAATATAAAGTGGAAACATAACACAACAATACGGAAGCCCCGTTTTAGGATATACTCCTCTTCGGGGTTGAAAAATTAAATAAGGAAAGGCTACAAAGATGGTAGCGGCTGCGGAAAAAGGCCTGGTATTTATACTCTCCGCCAAGCCTCAGGTGTGCCCTGATTGGTCGAAAGTGTTTGAGTGCTCCGCTACGGCCAATAGGGTGCGTTCCCGTGCATTTTGTGTTTTCTTTAGCTTTGGCTTTCAATTGTTACTGATTTGGAAGCCGTTGTCTCTTTTGAAAGTGTTGGTGTCTAATCGGATTTCAACGGCTTCTTTCACCACGCCATCCCAGAAGCCGTTGGCGTGGCATAGGCGTGTTTCTATGGTGCGGCCGGTCTCCCCAATGTATGCTCGCAAGGAATCCGGTACACTTCTGAGGTCTTCAATCCCCATTTGTCTTTAGCCGGGTCCAGGACTGATTGAAGCTTCCTTAGCGGTTTGTGGATAGTTTCCACCTTGTACTTCCTTAATATCCTTGAGAAGTCTCGGGACCATTGAGCGCCATGCTCCATAGAAAAGTCTTGACGAATTGCTTCCTTTTATCCAGCCTTAGGTTCTTTGAACTTAGCAATTGCCTCTTCTTGATGAATGCGTTCTTAGTTTGGGTTATTCTCCGATTGATGTCGGTCGAGCTTCTTCCATCCCATGCTATGCTGCTGCCCAAATAGATGAAGGATTCCGCTTGCTCTAGTTTCACCCCTCGAATGGTGATATCTGCATTTAGCTTCCCTCTTCCACACGTTTTCTTTTTATTATTGTTCATATTATATTCCCCCGGTACTTGATGCATAGCACTTTTCGAACACAGGACGAACCCTGTAACTAGAGTTACAGGGTTCGTCCGGAAAATAAGTGTACTGATTCCTGGGGTGGGCGCGCCGCTCCAGGCGCGCCCAGCACCGCTCTGACGGGCTGCGATTGGAGGGGGGTATGTTGGCAAGCGACGCTGAAAAAGGCAGTCGGCTCTGAGCTGTGGTGTAGTGAGGAGCTCTGTTAACGCGAACCTCCACGCTCGACCCACGTCACGGAACGCGATGCCGAAGTTTTTGGAGCAGCGTTATTCCATCAAATTTGCGGTAAAGCTTGGGAAATCGTCTACCGAAACTGTCGGTATGATTAACCAGGCTTACGGGGAGTCAGCCATGTCCAGAAACATGATCTTTCGGTGGCACAAGATGTTCGTGGAGGGCAGAGAAGAGGTCGACGACGAACCACGGCCTGGACGCCCATCAACGACACTCACCGACGAAAATGTGCGAAAAGTTCGCGATGTACTGAACTCTGATCGTCGTCTTAGTGTTCGGATGATAGCAGAGCAGTGTAATGTGCCAAAAACAATAGTGCACGAGATTATTAGGCACCAATTACAGATGCGAAAAATTTGTGCAAAGTTGGTGCCGAAAGTGCTCAGTGATGATCAAAGACTCAATCGTTTGGAAATCGCGACACAACTTGCGGATCACTGCAAAAATGATCCACATTTTTTAGAGAACTGTTCTGTTCCCGAAGATAAAGAGGAGTTTGAAAGGAACGCGATACGGGACTTTGGACGCCGTCAAAGAGGCCGTGACGACGATGCCTTCGTGGGAGCGTTCCAGGAATGGGAACGCCGCTGGAACAAGTGTATCGACTCACAAGGGTCCTATTTTGAGGAATATTAGCTTAAGATATGTAAAAGTGTAATAAATTTTTTTTCCTGAGTTCAGTACACTTATTTTCCGGACGAGCCCTGTACGTGCAGGTCCTCTCGCGTTCCCACCACTACTGCGATGTCATCTTCAAATCGGAGCATGTTGATTTCTTCTCAATTTTCCTCGACTCCTTTGATACCCTATTCTTGTGTTTCTTTTATTGTCTCTTCTAGGTGTACGTTGAATATTGTTGGCGAGAGGTTGAATCCTAGTCTTACTCCTTTGTTTATTTTGGCTTCCATTTTTCTTCCATTTATTGTTTGAATTCTCGTAACCTGATTCTAGTAGAGGTTATGGATAATTCGTTGTAGTCCAATCCTAGCGCTTCTAGTAACTTGAACATCTTGTTCCATTCGACGTCGTCGCAGGCCTTCTCCAAGTCCACGAATGCCACATGTGATGGCTTATTTACGTGTCTCATCTTTTCGGCCAGAATACCCAAGCTGAATTATCTCTCTTGCTCCTCGGTTTTTACTGAAGTCTTCGTGTAGCAATATATTTCATATAGCAATGTTTTTCTTCATATAGCAATTATTTTTTCAATTAACAATTCCATTAAGCTCAGTGACTGCTCCAAGTAGTTTCACGTTTGTAAAACGGGTAGATATTTTATATTATTTTGAAAATTGCACAATTTAAATAAATTACGGATAAGCAATTTCAATATTGATTTACACTATACCAAAAATATTTTGACCAACAACGCTTGTATTAAAACTTCAAATAAAATAATTTACCGTATTTTAAATTGTGTATTAAGAGCACATTTAATTTATTTTCTGTCGACGTTTCAAACTGATCACTGGGGTTAGCATTGACGCAGGGAATAAATCGAGCATGGAATATATCAAAGCAATTGCCTCCAGCTGAAACTGCCTGATAAATAATACGCTTTTGGCCTTAATTAATTAATTAATTAAAAAATTAATTAATTAAAAATAGCAATTTTTTATTTTATACGCTTTTGGCCTGTCTGAGCATTATCCAAAACGAAAACCGCAATTCTTTAGGCTTTAATATTCATTGTGAATCACTTATACTTAAGTATTAAATTTAAAAACTAAGTCACGATAGACAAAAGTCAGCCCAATTCAATGCTAATGTCGCTGCATGTCCAACGAGTAATTTTTCGAACTAAGTCAAGGCCATTTTATTGAGAATAAATGGATGAGACAATTATTGATTTTTCGCTAATTTTTATTACTAGCCTCACTCAACCTAAGTATTCATTGGAGTAATAAATGTTAAAAGGACTTTGAATGCTGTTCAAAGGGCACTAAGATTGCATCGTCTTGTTTTCGATGGCCAATGATACTATACTGGGGATAAATAAGGACTGATTTGAAGAAAAGGAGAGGAATGAAGCGGGAAACGGTAACTCACAGGGCTCGATCGCTCGGTGGAGAGCCCCTCGGCGACGGGCGCCTGCAGGGTCAGTTGGCTGTTGGTGGCCATTTCCCTGCTTCCGAGCCTCACGACGCAACGGGTGTTAACCGGGTGAGGGATGTGGTGTAACGAAAGGTAATGGTGAACAACGAGGGGCAAAGGTATTTAAGAAAGCGTCAAATGGAAGGGGAGAGGAGGGGGGAGAAAATATTATTGAAATTATCATACATATGACCTATCATTTAGATATAATGGTGAAGCGGCTAGCTAGGCTGTCGGACACCCTCCGCTGAAAACAATTTTGGGTCTTGTATTAAAATTTCGAGCTACTTAAAAAATACCTATTGTAAATGCTGAAGCTAAGCACTTGGTTTAGGAAAGGATAATTGTGAAATTAAGTACGAGAAAAATCAAACGTGCTTTGTCTAAAAAATACATTAAATTGAAGCGTAAGTTTTCTAGCTGACATGCGTAGATTCAATGTTTAAAAAAACAGGGGTGTTCCTCTGAACCCCAAAATCCACTGCTGCCCCCAAGTTTTTCCACTGTCTTGGTATCAGGGATTTCTTGCATATATATTCAAGTTCTGCGTATTTATTTGTTGACGTTCGCATTAAGCACTCTTTCAGTACTACTAAGTTATCTTTATTAACCTTCTCATTAAGTACTGAATGTAGAATTCATTTTTTCCTCGGCTAAAAATCGGATTTTAGTAGATAATATATTTTCATGATGTTCCATGATGACCACATGTTTAGGAAAGCAGTTAAAGACAATCGAACTTCACAACAGCAAGTATTATCCGTTAAGAGAAAAAATAATTGAGTCCGAAAAAATTTGCAACAGAAAAATATGATTGTCTTATAAATGAGAAAGGTCACGAATCTATGCTTTAACCTCCAGAAGTAAATTACCTTCAGAGGAGTGCGGAAGAAATTTCTACCCTATTTTAGAGTTTTCTTACATTTCTTTTCGCCTTCCCCGTTTTACAAGAAAGCATTGCAAAGCGCTTAATGCAGTAGGGATGTGATGAAAGCAACCACAAAAATGAGGAGCATGTTTCGGGTAATCTGGCGGCTCCAGTTGCCTCGCCGTCACCCCAAATGCACGGATGCCGGCCACGTGCCCATCCCCTCCACCCCAACCTCTCCACCAAAGGGGGGAGGAGGGAATGGGGTTGCCGGCCGCACCACGTCGGCCGCCGCGGCGCCTTCCCCGCTCGGCGGGCGGAGAGGTTCCCGGGGGCGGAGGGAGCCAGCAAGCTGCTCTCTCACCGACGAGCCAGCCGTATCAGCGGAAGAAGTTAAGTTGACACAAGAGGGCGCGCCCGGGGGAACCGGGCACACACACATGCACAAACACACACACACACACGCACACCACCACTTCTTCTCCACTTGATTTATGCCCTCCAATGAAAAGATAGGAGTTCTTTCTTTTTTACACTTTCGAAAATCCCTCTCCATTATTTTTTCCTACCCAATTCCTCACGTTATTTACGACGCAATGAGTGAATTCCTTGCTTGAGGGTTTCCTTTCACAAAGAGCTCCACTCACACTCCTCAAATATCTGCGCACGTTTTCGGTAAATTCGAGTTAAGAATACCCATAATGCATTGCTTCACCTCTTGGAATAATGTTTTTGAAGAGTTCATCAAAATTATTAGCGTGTATCTAAAACCAAAATGTACACTTTTGTATATTTTCACTTCATGTCTGAGGACGTTAGTCATACTCTCAAAATATTTCATAGGATATTTACAATGAAACGAAAATGAAATAATTTAATCTTCCGTTTGATAATTGCCTACTTTGGCGTACGATAAATTGGTAGTTTATCTCTCTGTTTGTATTAATATAATTTAAAGTAATATTTTATAAGTAGCTATCTTAGAAATTTCACGGAAAATAATATTATTTTAATATTTATTTGATTTAAAGCAATTGTAACTCGAATACCTAAATTAATGAGGCATTAAGCAAAGTTAATTCAATGATGAAATCCCAGATGAATGATTATAGATATTACTATAGTATATCATCTGATGCCAGTTGCATTCAAATATTTGTCCTGAAAATTAATCACCTCAATTTTAAATAATCAGCGCATATCCAAACAGATATCTTCAAGATTTATTACTCGTGAAGTATTAAGAAAAATCTCTTTAGAGAATTTAATGAGTTAATTGGGTGTATACTTAGTGACTCACGACCGGAACGCATGTGTAAAATCTAGTTGTAGTCTCCATTACTTATAATACGCATTGCAACTATTATTTGCACAGCTGCCAGACACACACACTGCACCCTGAGACCATCATACTCGCATCACATGACAATGGGATATCTAAGGAGCCCACTCATCCATCAGTCATACGGTAAATAGCTCCAATAGATATCACTACAGTAATGACAATTTAAATTAAGCATCTGCTCTAAGGGGGATGTTATTATTCTTTGATTTGTACATAAGCGCACATGTAATATTAATAAACATAATCATATTATTACAAGTGCGCATTCCATGATTACACCAACATAGCCAATCGATTCCTGACCAGACGATTACGTTGTAAATCCCACCTTAGACTCATACTTACAACTACTAGCATCATATTCATTATCTTCTTCAGCAATCAATACAAAAGATAACAAGCAAAACGTGAAATCTGACGGTACGCACAAAGTAGTTTTTTAAACATAATTTAGGCACAGCAGGTAAAATAAGAATACTTAATAAATTTTTCTCCTGCCCAAATCTATTTCTCTAAATACTCTTCCTTTAGATCAGCGCCCATTTCTTATTGCTTCTAAGGTTTCTGAACGCAATAATAATAAATTTTCTGGTCCAGGTTATCATCATCCGACTACCACTGGAATTCCAGTTTTATCTAAAACATTTCCACCAGTAGTATAATTAATTACTTTCTGAATCATCTGTCGGTATCAGATTTGGGCAGTAAAAAGGGTTCAGGAAGAGCTAGGTAAAATATGTTATTTTCAAAAAAATACGCAACTTTATGTGTGTTTACCTTCGCGAGAAATAATTTAGAACCCTCAGTAATGTAGTATATCTTGAATAATATAATTAAAAATGACAATTATTGTGAAACAACAAAGTAACTTTCATTTCTACTGACAAAGTGCGTCCCTCATGGACATTGGTCAGAAATCGGAACACGAAATTGTCAATAGTTGGGGGAAACAGGGCAAAATTCTTCATAGTCCTGAAAACTCGTTAAATATGAGTAAAATCGTGAGTCCGATCTATTTTGTGGATTCCGAAGTGATGTTTTGGAAGACGGACATCATCGCTTCGTGCAAACAATAAAGCTTTCACTCTTAATAAAATATATTTCCACCTAGGTTTCGACGAAATTTTATCACCTTCAGGTTTGAAGATGACGAAAAGTCCTTCTCGACGAATCGATCTGTAAGTCTGTTGATTGACCTAAGCCATAAATTAAAAACCTCGTTTTTTAATTGGTCTTTATGGATGGTTTGTGTAATAATAATTTTCTACTAGCTTGATAACTTATTCCTTTTACCAAATCAGCCACTTGGAGCAACAAAGGAGACAGCTATATCAACGGTAAAATTCTCTGGGCACATAAGAATATGATTTCTAAGTTCATCTATGTACTTAGCTAGAAAAAGAGCTTGCGATTAAGCGTCATATCTTGACTACCTCCGCACTATCAAAAATCATGAGGCTCGTTGCAACCGCGGCCAGCAGCATCTCATGCGTACCCCATCATTCGATTGCGTCGAGCTGAATGAATTAGCATCCCCAAGTACATTTTTTCCACCCGGCCTCCTTGGCACTTTGACTCCCTCCCTCCCTCCCCGACTCTTTCCTTGCCGCCTCCTGAGGAGCCGTGGCCGCGACCCGCCTAAGAAGATGAGAGGGCCTGTCTCAGGGCACCACGGAGAGGCATCCGGCCGCATCGATTACTCCCTCACTCACTCTCCCTCTTTCTCGCCTGCGCGGGAGCAACAGGTTCACGCAATTTATCACTCGTCCTCCTCCCTACCTTCCCCCCCCCTCTCCCCCTCCCTCCCTCCCACCGCCTCCCCCTTGGTGTTAGAGCGGTGCCCGAGATCTCGTCGTGGGTGCGAACTAAGACAATAATTGACTTATTCAATGGACGAAGACAAAGGATGCAGGAGTGTTGTGGAGCCAGCCAGCCACTCCCGGGGATTCCCTTCCACTCCTCCCTCCCCCCGCTACTCCCTGACATCATTTTATGCGCCATCAATAATATACAAACGCCGCGAGATTCATTAGTTTTTTCGCGGTTCGAAAAAAAGGGAGCAGTCGGAAGTAACATGTTAATCCCGATGTGGTTCCTACGTGTCCGCCTCTAGGGCTTCTTTCGTAAAAAAGAGTTCTTATAAGGATTACAGTAATATGGAGCGAAAAATCTGACATGCAATGCATTATTTTTAAGAAGTTGCACTCATAAAGTGTCATAGTGTCATAATTGAAGATTATACGCATATTACGAAATTGCTAGTCCAATGATTGTGTACTTGAAAGCAAAAAGAAATGATTTGCCGAATAAAATAGAACTCCGATTGAATATTATATTATTTGTGTCATTATATATATATATATATATATATATATATATATATATATATATATATATATATATATATATATATATATATATATGTGTGTGTGTGTGTGTATTTTGAAAGGCAAATAATCATCATGTGATCGTTGTCAAATGAAGGGATTTGTGGTAGTGAAATTTTATTTATCATATTAAACTAATGGATGTTTAAATTGATTATCGTCAATTACACAAAACAAAATACGATTAAATATCACGGTTACAAAAACGAACTCATGGTTTATAAACATGTATCATTGAATATATAACTTAGTCGTTGTCAATCAGTCATAGAGTACACATCATCAACTCGGGCCACTAAACTCTAAATTAGTTTTCAGCTACTCTCCATAGCAAAAATGTGATATGTAAGTTTTTTCGACCTTTATCGAGTTTTATTGAATGTGGATTTCCAAGTTACAAACTGAATAGGGGGATTTTCATTTCTTCATGAAGTTAGCCGTTTTGTTACCGTTAGAAAGGCAGAGTTTATTTTTATATTCCAGAAAATTGAAAGGTGAAATATGGATTGCTTATTACCTAAAGAGAATAAAGTTGACACATCAAATGGTCTTCTTGACTAAATTCTTTATGATGACATCCATTCTCCTGTTTCATGAAGCTATTTTAGTTCTACCTTCAGCCACAAATGACACATACGCCTCATGAAATCCCTAAGAACACATTTACTCTTACCATGTGGATTTCCAAAGGATTAAACACAGTTCACGCAAAACCATTCACAAGGGAAGGACACAAAGTTCAACCTGGGAGAAAGGAGATAGGGACGTTCACGTAATTTTAAACCCCGTCAATGTTTTAGGAGAACCTGTGGTTATTTAACTATCAAAATTTTCCGCATTTTTTCTGTTGTCGATATGCCTAATTATCCAATGAAGACCTCTTTCATTTGCCCCTGAATTAGTGAAACTTAGCAAATATCCTCACGCGGGGAAGGCCTCCCCACCCCTTTTGAGGGTGCAGCGGAAAAGGGAAGGGGGTTGGTTGAAATGAGGGAGGTAGCTCCATGGATGAGGAGGAAGGAGGTTGGAACAGGGAGCACGAAGCGCTGAGTGGGACGCGGCCTCGTGTGACGCGCCATTAAATTAATAGGAAGGAAAAACATAAAAGCCTTCCTCTTTCGGGGCTATCTTAGCGTCGTTAGTGGGCCAAGGGACGTGGGAGCGAGGGCGGAGGGCGGATGCGTTGGACCTGGGGGGGGGGGAGGGGAGGAGAGGGGAAAACGGGGTTTGTGGAGGGCATGCGGGCGATGAAGGGCGGAGAGAAGGTGCCATTAATCAAAGGGTACCGTCAAAGGCGTCTCCATTCAACGAGGGTCCACTACACCACGGGAAAGGGGAGGACGTGGACGGGAGATAGACCCTTGGGGGTGGTGGTGGGTGGGAGAAATCAAAGGCGGAGGCTGTCGCGAGCATCGTATCCGTAGAATACCGCGTAAGCAGATTGGTGAACGCTACACGAAAGTTGGTGAACGAATTATTGATTAGGCGGGTGGATCCCATTTGTCTGCTTTAGGTAAAATAAAAATAGGAGGACAAATATAAAAGCACTAAAGGACTGAAGCTGAAATCCTTCCTTCCTTTGCCTGTTAATTAGAAATATTCATGCATAATATATTTATTGACAGTTCTTAGGAATTTTTCATTTTTATTCAACAACAATATAACCTTTGTATTCCTCTTATAGGTATGTAGGTAAATTTTTCCCATACTGTACCTTGGAATCAGTTCCTTAGTGATGTGGTGAAAGCTCCTCCACAAATATATATTATACAATAATGATAAGTCGGTTGATTTTTAATAGATGTCAAGTGCCACAGTGTCCAGCTCCACTGTGTCACGAAAACCATGGCATTTTTATTCCCAACACCACATTCATCAATGCTTGAAATACTTTATATTTCAGCAATCTGAACAATTATTTTTAAGCATCCATTACAGTTCAAATCAAGTAGAAAGCATTCTATCCGCTTTATTAAAGAAATAGCTCCTTGGCTATTATCTATGATTTTCTCAATGGGTATTGTCCCCATATCACCGAAGTTTCAGATATCCAGGTATAGGAAACGGTATTATGCATGAATTTAGTAAAATAGTATATGTTATGTAGGTTTAATGTTCACGATTAGGAAGGAATTTTGAAGAAATACATGGTACTTTCCGGCGTATGGCATCAGTGACATATTTTCCGGTATTCCACAGGATTAGGTCACTGATTTCTGCTGACGTTTCGAGGAACGACTTGCTCATCGTCCTCAGAGTATTTTTGATTAAGGTATTCTGTTTTATTTACAATTTCCATTAAAATGCCAGCCCACTTAATATGATGTTATAATCACGATATCAAAATAAGACTAATACGGTTATCAAAAAAGTGAAATGCAAATATACTTAAGTGGAATTCTTTGAAATAAATTCTTTTTTAATGTTAACTTTGTTTTTTGTATGTTGTTTTGCTTTGTATATTTAGTTTAGAATGTTTTACTGTATTTTCCCCTTAAAAATTTGGGTAAGTCATACTACTTTCTTTCCGGTTGGGCCTAATAACTATCACATTGGTAGTTAATAAATTAATTCCCAATGCTAAATTATTTACCATATATCAGCTGGTGTCACGATGCATGGCAGTAAAGTAATTAATGCTAACATAAATTATAATCGTGGTAATATTCAAAGAAAATTAATTTTGGCGTAACAATAAAATCATATATTCCGATACACCTTTAGCTCTACGTATCGCCAAAAATGTATCGGCTGCAATATTCGTCAAATTTAAAAACGGGGTGATAACTAAGACAGCACCAAGAGAACTTGACGCTTGACGACTAACTCCCGTCTTAATCACCTTATAATCAACGGCCATGAATCCATCCATTTCAATTCCTTACACTTACTGTAGAATTTTCATAATTTTAAGTTAGAATTTTAATTTTGAACCTAAAATTTTCCAACTCCAAATATTTATTTGCAAATAATACTCGGCTAGTTTGAGCTAAGTTCATAACCTTGTCATAATTATACATTTACATCGTTAATGGTGATTTTAGCCAAACTAATTAACGTAATTGGTTACATCCTACATATATATAGGTAGATACATATGTTATAAATATGCACTGAATACCATACTCGATAGTTCACATTTGTAATCATTCGCCAATTCATTTTATCTGCTCTGCTATTGCGACCTAAAAATACTGTAATGATGTAAGCATTCTGAGTTGAATAAGGTACGTGTAATAAACACAAAACATAAGTCAGTGCATATATTCATATATTTCTTAAACGATAATTGTTATCAAATTATTTAAACTAGTCATTAGAGATACGTTATTTATAGAGTGGATGAAAGCACAATATTTCTGTTTACCCAATACGACATTAACACCTATTTCATTAATCACGGTAGATATAATTATTTATTATTATGGCATTATTTTAGCATGCATATTGGAAGAAAGTAATAATTGAAACAAAGCACTAAGAATTCACTCAATTAATTCGCGGTGTTTTGCGGGGAAATGAATCCCACGCCTGGGAATTACTGCCCGCTCAACAAAACAATGATAATACCACACAATTACACAAAAACACGCGTGACTACCTGAGGTTATTTACGGAAAATTAATTGCACAACTAGCACACGTACGGTACCTCAATCACACTACCTTTTAGTGGTTCCTCAAGGGGTAATTTTGGGCCCCCATTAAGGAACGACTCTGCCAGGTCGCAAGCAGACAAAGTGGTTTGCTGGGAAACTTATTCTACGCGAGGGACCAACTCATCACACTCACACTAATATCCGCGAAGTGATTTGTGAGGAACTTGAACAACGCACCAGCGGCCAACCCGATTACTATAACCACACAGTTCTGGAAGAGGAAGATTCCGATCGAGGACACACTCGTATTAAAAAAAAAGAAATGCCCTATGTTTACGGGAGTATGACTTCCATGGCATAGATAACTAATACGCTTCACGTGTAGTAAGTACCTTCTATAGGTTTATTGGAGGGGCAAATGATGTTTCCGTTCACTTCACTCACACCTCTGTTTCTTTCTTCGAAGTAGCTTTGGAATACCTAAATCAAAACGCCAAAGAAAATCACAATCACTCAACCGGAATCAAATATCTTACAGAAGGGACAAAAATACACGAAAGATTAAGATCGAAAGAAAAAGATCATAAAAATGTGGCAAAAATAATTTTGAGAGGAAAGAATGAATTTAAAGGCCTGGAGCGCTAGTGATTACTCAACTAATGTCAAGACTTTCGAAAGCTTTGAAGAAAGTATTTGTTGGTTATCCCGCGTGATACTTTGTCATTTAACTGACATTGTTTCCAAAACCCTGCCTCAACAGTACCACTCAGCTCAGTAGTAGCTAATTACAAGGTTTGAAAAGTGACTTGTTTTTCCAAAAAATTACTTCCCATACTTACCCAATGTAAAAGGAAAATTATCAATATCAATTTATTTAGTAAAAATTTTCTCATTTGGAAATACCTTGTTTTATCTACTTGGTTAGTCTCTTGATACATTGCTAATGTGATTGAAAATTCATGTGTTCTTTCACGAACCCAGCTAAATTTTGGTGAAAGAAAAATATAACGTAATGAGTTTAATCTTTTTTGTAGGTCGTACAACTTGTGATGACATTTTTTAAGTTATACTTCTTTAGGATGTTTGTTCCGATTATTACTTTACTATCATTTCATTTCTTTATTTAAGTTCAGAATGTTTTACTCCGTATTGAAACTTTTTACGCACTACATAAGGCTGCAATTGGAAGAATGTTTCTTCCACAAATTAAAGAAATAATGGTTGAGCTTGAAAACTATTATAAAATAGATAAAATATTTGTAAGAGGAATTCACGACTAATTTTATTCATTTACCAACTTACTCATTGTAAAATTCCATTGATTTCCATTGAAAAAGCATATAAGGCACTGGTTATCCCTATCCTAGAATACTCCTCCATAGTATGGGATCCATATGAGGTGGGACATATTAAAAAGATAGAAAAAGTTCAAAGAAAGGCAGCAAGATATGTACTCGGAAGGTACAAAAGAACAGATAGTGTCACAGAAATGTTAGATATACTGAAATGGGAGAGTTTGAAAAATAGAAGAAAAAGGAGTAGGTTAGGCGCGATGTATAGAATTGTTAAAAAGGACGAAGCGTGGGAAGATTTATGGAAAGGGATAGAAAAGCCTAAGTTTAAGGGAAAAAACGACCATAGCCACAAAATAAAAATAAGGACTCAAAAAACCAATAAGAAAAAATACTCTTTTTTAAATAGAACTATTATTGATTGGAACCAGCTGCCTGGAGGTTTGTTTGAGCCCTTTCCATCCAATTTTAGAAGTTTTAAGTTGAAATGTAAAGTAGCCACTGGGTAATAAACTTCATTGTAGTTTTGAAAATATTGTTTGTATGTGATGTGGACGGCATTTTGTTTGTGATGTGGAAGTTTGTTTGTATGTGATGTGGAAGTGTCATTATGTAAAAATATTTCGTCTCTTATCTGTTTTTATGTGTTCGTATGTAATTTTCGTTGTTAGTAGTAGTTGTTCTTTGACCTAAGCTGACCGTTGCCACCAGGAAATTTGCCTAATTGCAACGTAATTGTGTAAATAAATAATAAATAAATGATGCGTCACATAAGCCAAGTTTCATCAGCAGCGATTCTAATTTAAAATACATTAAATGATCACATGGAAAAATGCCGGAGCGTAAAACATCACTATATACACTTTTTTCCATTGCAACTAGGTAGATGACGATTCTCCGAGAAATAGGTGGTTTATCTTACTAGTATTATATTTCCAAATTGGTAGAACAACTGGACTAGACGGACATCTTTTGAAGCGAGCTGTAATGATATGTTATAAAGAATAAACACAGCACATTCCAGATGGTTATGCCTCTTTGTTTAAGAGCACAGTTGTTTTATCATGTAAATAAACCAGAGCCGCCCAACATTCTATGGGTTAGATTAGACATTAAGTCCTACGGTCAATGTTGTACTAAACGTCTCCTCATTTCAGCATTTATTTATCCAATATACCGAAGGCCCATTACAATATTATCCTATTCGTAGATGATTTGGACTGTGATTTCCTGCTCTGACCCTGACCACCAATTGACAAAGAATCGACTTGTTAATTATATTAACTCACTGGCCTTTGAAATATATTTCCACTCCCCGTCAAAGCAATGTAAAATTATCAATTAATACAAACATATTCTTGCAAACTACCTTTTCTCTCATAAAATGGCAGAAAAAAGTGGATTCTACACCAAAGTCTACGATACATCAATGACGAAAGGAAGTAACTTCACCATAAGATACTGATGGCGCCAATCAAGGAAATTAGTCTGGTATTTACTGCCAAAGCTATGGGCGAGAATAGAAGCCACCAAATCGGATGCAGTGCCTCAATGTGGAGGGCCCTGGAAAGATAACACATTAATCTCCTTAGAAGCAGCATTGCATTCAAGTAAGACGTGATGGCATCCTTCCCAGTAAAATATTCCGGAGATATAATAGTCCCCCAATCAGAACTCAGGGTGTACCAATGGGAGAGGAACATCACTCATGGTGGGTAAATGCGGGATAGATATATTGAATTTTAGGTCATTGGGAGATCTCGGAATGTTGGAAAATACTGTGGATAACCATTCTGGGAGTGAGCAAGATGAAGTGGGCCGGGACCAACGCCTTCTGAGGTGACGGATAGACGGTAATACATTCAAGAAATGACCAAAAGGTTGAAGGAGTGGGCCTCATACTCGAGACGGAACCGGCAAGCAGAGTTAAATCATGCTGGTAATACAATGAGAGGAGTCTGATGATAAAGTTAGATGGAGAGCCAGAAAGTTAGTTAGAATCCACGTTGAACCCAAAGGTCCTGAAGGAAAGGCAAGTAAGAGAATTTTTTTACCTCGACCATCGGAAAAATACTAGGAGGAATAATTTACACTAGTGGAAAATTACAATGAAAGTACATGGTGAAAGTGCATGTCCATACGTCAACATCCAGCTATCCAGAGGAGAAAATAGGATAAGTATAGGAAAAATTGTGAGATTTTCTGGGTAGAGTAAAAGGGAGGGAAAAACTAGAGTGATGGGAGACTGAATAGTATAAGAGAGTCAATAGATGGGAGAAAGGCAATAGTATAAGAGAGTCGAGCGGAAAAGGGGGTGAGACAGTTCGGATTGGGAAAACGAAACACCATGGGAGAAAAACTGATAGAATTCTGTGTCTAAAGAAATATAGTGGTGGAAAACACCCTCCTTTAGCAACATACGTAGAAGAAGAAGACAGACATGAAAGGCACTGGGGAACAAGGCAAGAAACATAATGGACTACATCCTAGTCAGAACGAGACACAATATAAAGAGGAGGCAAGAAGAAGAGGAAATATAAAAGCTACCCCCGGCACAGATATAAATAGCAATGACAACCTTATGATCACGGACAGCCACCTGCAATACAAGAGGATGATAACAATGAATCCACATTGAACCCAAAGGTCCTGAAGGAAAGGCAAGTAAGAGAATATTATTACCTCGGCATTATTTCGACCATCGGCAAAATACTAGGAGGAATAATTTACACTAGTGTAAAAGTACAATGAAAGAAAATAAAGATTTTAAAGATAACTGTAGTAGCAAATGAACAACTTGTGAGTAAGACGTTAGGATTTAAACGACCATGGACAACAGACCAAATAAGAAAGCTCATTGAGACAAGAAGAAAATACAAGATTCCGAGAAATTTAAATAGAAGAAATCCTTAGTGTAACCAAGTCCTCCATTAAGTCATTCGAGAGTGAAAGAAAGCCAAGAAAGAGAAGAAATAAAACCACTACAAGAAAAAAATGGCCACAAAAATAAATAAAAAGCAAAATTTCTTATAAAACGATGAAAAGACAATTCAAAGAAAGAAAACATAATCCCGCAACATTAGAAATGCTAATTTAAACACATATACTGATAAAAAATGGAGGCATTTGGAAGATTTGGAAGAACTACATTGAAGTACTCTTCTAAACCTCTTCAATGTGACATAATTAAAGAAAAAATCTTGACAGAAGAAGGAAAACTGGGGCCAGGGTATACTAAGAAGTGGATTCGATCGAGCCATGAAAGACCTGAAGAACAAAGAGGATCCAGGAATTCGTAAAATAAGTGGAGAAATAATCAAGACACTCGTGATCAAAGCGAAGGACGCCCTCTTTGGAGTAATCAAAAGTAGCTACGACAGTGGAAATGTCCAATGAGTTTGCAATACTCAAGAAACCAAGAACAAAGCTATGCGAAGTACACAGACCAGAGAGCCTGATGTTTCACGCTTCAAAAGGATTTGATCAGGTAATTATCCTAAAAACAGAAGGAAAGATAGAAGAAAATCTCAAGGAAACCCAGTTCGGATTCAGGAAAATCCCGAGGAACAAGAGATCTAACATAGATTGAGGATAATGACCCAAAAAATGATCCATGTAAAAAAGCCATTATACGTATAATTCATCAACGATGAGAAGGCCTTCGAGAACGTCTATGAATGGACTATAACGTCCGAAGAATAATCTATCACCTCAATGAGAATCAAATAGCAACCATGGAAATGCAAACCGGAAATAAAATAGAAGGCAACATAAACAAAAGAATTAGACAAGAATGCCTCTCACCAGTAAGTATATTCCGAAGAGGCAATGAAAGACGTACAAGACTTGGGTATCAAAGGAATCAAGGTGAATGGCGAAGATTTTAACATACTCCGGTTCGCAGATGACACCGCAGTAGTTTCAGAAAAGCAAGAGGTTATGCAAGCAATTCTGAATGCAACGGACCAAGTACTATGGGAATTAAGTATGAGCATCGAGGTGAAGAAAACTAAAATTCTTTTGGGCGAAAGAGAGAACCCGAAGGCAGACATCACAATTCGAGTGAGAGGAATCCTTCATCTACCAGGGCGCAATAAAAAAAGGAAAGGTGTGATTGAGGAAACTCCTTCACCACCTTTCCTTATTATTATTTATCTACCAGGGCAGCAGTATAACTTGGGATGAAAGAAGTTCGACCAACATCAAGCGAAGAATAGCTCAAACTAAGGAGGTAACTACTAAGTTCGTAGAGCATCAAGGCTGCAATTAAGAATGCAGTACTTCAACATGTTTGTTTGTAGCATGGCACTCTGATCACATTGATCAGAGACATGGAACATTGGGACCATAGAAGAATGCAGAAATTATGATTTGAGCAAAGATGATTTTATCATGCTTGGAAGCATGGTATTGGTGGAAAATACAGAAAATTAATTGGAATAACAAAATGAGGATCAAGGAAGTTCACAGAAGAGCAGAAGAGGAAAGGACCATGTGGAGAACTCTGTGGCAAATACGAACGAGATGGATTGGACACACCTTGAGGCATAATGGATTAGTTAGAAACATAATGGAATGAGAGATCGCGTGACGAAGCCCAAGAGACAAATACATGAGATAAATTAAGTAAGACAAAAAAAGAGCACCTAACAGAAGGTAAGGGAATCAATGGTGAGTAGAGAAAAAAGGAAAGCTGCAGTTAACTAATCTTAAGAATGAAATACTAATTTTGTTGAAGAATAATAATTTATTTTCTTAGGAATAACTAGAAAATATTCCTGATCGGAAGATGGTATTACAGGATTTCCTGCTATTAAACAGTAGTTAAAACTTAATATCATAGAAAAAAACGTTGACCTCTGTATCCACATTAAAATGCGAAGTTAAATCTCACTCTTTTATAGTAAGTCGTGCTGAGTTGTAGGGCAGTGGGGAAAAAATAAGACTTTCTTTGCAATTTTCCACGGAGGTGCCAAGAAAAGCATAATATCATAATATATCTGGATTTAATGAAAACTTCGTTGCAATTTTCCACAGTTAAAACTTTATTGCCGACCATGGTTTCGATACACTGTATCATCTTCAGGTGAAGATGATACAGTGTATCGAAACCATGGTCGGCAATAAAGTTTTAACTGTGGAAAATTGCAACGAAGTTTTCATTATGTCTCGATTCCACAATATCACGCCTGACTCTTCACTTTTCGTATATCTGGATTTGTTTAGGGTATCACCCGATCAAGAATCCAGGGTGCTTCGTAAAACAGCCTAAAAATATCTTCCTTAATCCATTAAGCCACCTAAAAGGAACAAAGGATGAAAAAACTTTATATCAAAGGAAAATGTTTTCCCGAATATTATAAGGGAATACATTAATGCTCTGTTTTAACATTGTTCAGTGAAGTTTGCGGTAATTCGTTGTCATTTTCAACTTGACGAACCTTAAATAGTACCCTTTGTTACCAAAGATAGCACTTCATATTAGACGTGCCCTTTAGCCATTAAATGTTTAATGCTAAGAAATCAACTACATCAAACCAAATAAGTACTTCGTCTCTTATGCAAATTAAAGGACACCCCAATTGCAATCCAACTGCAAATTCCTAAATTTTTTGGCAACCATTAAAATGCAGTTAAAATTTTTCGATTTGCACACATTCCTCTAAATAATGAATAAATTCGTGAAATCTACCCAGCTAGAATTAGATAGTTCTTAAAAATAAATAATTAATAAATGCCATCAAGTAATGATTAATTTATTTAAGAAATGCAAATGTATACGCAAGAACATTCAGTCAGGTAAATAAAAACATGTTTCTTCTAATAAACATGATTTACTCTTAGTTCATTAAAATGGAAAGAATGAAACATCTGTTTCAACGAAGCATAAATTTCATCATCAACAGCAATATTAAATTAGTAGATTCTCAGGAGAGATTACGTTTGAAGGTTCTCGCAGTTTCCAGAGAGCGCGGGGCGCCCGAGCAGGAGTGTTTGGAATTACGCCAGCCGAGAGAGCATCGTGAGGAGATACATTCGCGTAGCTAACGGAGGAGTGGCGAATATCTGACGTGTCCAAATGCACCCAGAGGAAGACGCCGCGCAATGCCAGAACATTAAGAGGGGCAGATGTAACGAGATGGCAGGACGGGAAATGGACTGGGGCGTAGGCGAGACGGGAACCAGGAGAGAGAGAGAGGGAGGAGGGGTGAAGGGGATATGCGGCGGATGGGTGGAGGGAAGTGGCGCGCCAACAGGAGTGGAGGTGGAGAAGGAGGTCCATTTCCCCACGGGGGGAGATGCCGGAGAAACCCCTGTAAGGGGTTCGGTTCGTAAGGGCGGAGCAGGGGCGCCTCAGTCTCCAGAGGCCGGTACCCGGGATATAAGGCCCCGTGGACCGTGGGGGGATGGAGGCGTCTTAGGGTGACTGGGGGGTAACCTGGATGGTTGCGAGAGGGAGGTGTGGCAACAGAACGAGGCCTGATGGAGCCCGTGGGGGTGGGGGAGCCAAGTTTCTCCGGAGAGGTCGGCGGGACGGGGTTGGGAAAATGGAGGCGAAAATGAGTTTCTTACGGACTGGCGAACCAATTCTGAATTCGGGAAGAGAGGGCAAGGGGTCCGACGAGATGAGAGTTGGGGAGGAGAGAGCCACCGTGATGTTTTTATTGACGGTATCGACAGCGGGAGGGAGGTGGGAGGGTAAATGTGCGGATATGGGATGGGAATTGAGGACACAGGGATTGCCAAAGGGTGAGGGGGATATGAGGATGGCGAGAGGGGAGGGTTGAGGAGGCGAAAGGGGGTGGTGGGGCGGGGTGAGTTCGTACTCGGAAGGGCCATTCATCATGGGCAGGTCCAACGAACACAAGAAAACCAAAAATACTGTTCGGGAAGGGGGTTGCTTGCTCACTCCCCATCCCCCCGACCACTTTCATCCCTCTCTTCTTCTCCCTTATTTCCCCTCCCCCCCCCGCCCCATCTGCCTCCCCTAAGTCTCCCTAGTTCTCTCTGAAATCCCCCAAACCTTTCTCTTGCCTTGCTTTTTCGTGCCACCCTCTCTCGTAGGTATTTTTTTTGTTTTCAACGGACTGAGTGACGTGTGGAGTGGGAGCAAATAAAGAGAGAGTGGATTTGGTCCCAGTGAGAGATAGAGGTGTAAAAAATGTATAGGCGATAGAGGCGTTTGTTTTTATTTCTCTCCTTACATTTCAATATTCCCATCGACTTGAGTTGATTCCGAGACAATTATCTTAAAAGCATTGCGTGAGGTGATGCATTATGAGAGAATCGGCCCTGTTCATTTTCTAAAGGAGATTATTTTTCAAAACGTTTTATTTGAATTGGAAAAGGAGTCACTGTGGCGTTATTTCTTGGATGGAATGGAAGTATTATTCTGAAAGATTTACCTCTACGCAAAAAAAGCGATGGCGTTACATTTTCTTGGGTACTATATCAAAGGAAAAAAGTTCATTTCAACTCCTATCCGCCCTTTCCCACCTTCCGGCTGTCATTCTAAAAATGTCACTCCCTCTATCTCTATCCCTCTCTCTTGCGCAATACAGCACTCTGCACTTCCTCTCTTTTCCCTTTGTCTCATCTTTTGACAGACTCGCCAACGTCAACATCTTTTCTTTAAGACAAGTGTCAACGCTGCTAATAAGTCGATCTCAGACGACGTACACGTCGCCTCCGCCTGTAGAAATCGTCTCTGTCGCTCTTGGCAAAGAACACATCGCCTCTTTTATTTAATTGCTTACGCAGGCGTGCATTTAGAGCATGGTCAAAATACGACAAACGTGAATACCTTCGCGATGATTAAATCGTTGGTCGATGCGCAGAGGGATTTATTTTACATTATGAACCTTCAAATTACTTCATTCACGATTATGCAATTGTTTGGAAGTTAAAAATAAAATTTGTGCGTAAATGTAAAATAAACCACCTCTATGTATAACTTTGATTTCAAATGAGATTTTATAGTAAATTTTCATATGGTAGGAATTTCGTATAAAACACCCTAATCGCTTGAAGATTAACATTTCTCATCAAACTTTCTAAACTCATCTTTTACGTATCTTTATCACCCATTCTTTTTTTGAACTGCCAACTTGAGTGCATGGAATTTTATTCTGGCCCAAGATAATGATTTTAAGGATATTCGCAGTTACATGAAGTTTTTTGAGGTGATTGCAAATAAATTAAGGTTAGCAAATTTGCCCCAGATACTAAACTATTTATTAGTGTGGTCGAAAATGTATTGGTTAGAAAAAATGCATGCATGCTTGCATGGGATTATTAAATAATGACGCGATCTAGACACAAGAGCTATGATTAAGATCAGCATATCAGTTATCAGCGTGTGAGATATAAGAGAGAAAAAAATATTTCTTTTTGAAATTAATGAAATCATTTAAAGGAGCTGGATTTATATCTGAAAATAATTACAATTTTGTGGTCCAGTTTAAAGTAACAGTTCGGCATGCGAATATTATATATTATTAAAAGAGCTGTCCAAAATAATTAATATCTTTTGGGATTTCGCTTTTCCAACCAAGAAACCAGGTAGCATTAATGGCCCTAATACGCACAAATTAGGTGCAACTATTAAAATAATTTTCCATTCCCTATCCTTTTCCTTTAATGCTTCCTTACACACTTTTATATGAACATTTGTGGAAAACTTAGATGTAGCTGAATTCTTGTGCAGATTAGAGCTAAATTTTATATTCTGATCGCTGATATATTTAAGGAAAAATGAAACTTGTAACATTTCTATCCCACCTATTGTTAAAGTATTTTATTCTCCCATATTATCAAACTGACGATTATTACTGGGCCGTTTACGAATATTTTTATATCACAAAAAAATCTTCACATTTTTTGTCACGAGATATTTCCTACAGTCTTCACCCGAATTCACAACACCCTACCAACCCAATCCATGTAAAAGCTAAACTAATTTACGTGGCAATGATATCCAACTGACTTGTTACATTTTAGCATTAGTGTTGATCCAACAAAGGCAAATGCCATATTACAAACATAGCATTTCATCATAAGTATCCAACTGAAATAATTTAAAATTCATAGAAAGTATTAGCGCACTCCAATTAATTTTGTGTGTAATATAAAGAGAAAGTAATACATATTTTCCAATATGTACCCACTTAGCCTCATCCTTTAATGTTTGCCTGTGTTAAGATGTTTTGTAGACCTTTGGACGTAATTTATAAATGCCTTTTCTCTGTAATCCATCATGAAGATGATGCCTTTTGTGCATGCTCCGGTTTGACGAGGAACATTAAGCATTATTTATTTCCAGACGCAAATTATGTCTTTTTCCTTCATAGTCCATCTGTAAAATATATTCCCCTTCCTGGAGCATTGTAGAATAGATACGAGCATTACACTTTTAATTAAGCCTGATAATATGTTTTACTGCTGACAGAGCCAACGAAAAATGTTTAACATTATTTCGCATTTCTTTTAATCGGCTTAGCAGTTACGATAACTGGCCCAATTTTGGCTCAGAAAAATATTTTTAGGTTTGAGTTTTGTAGTCAAAGGTTTGCAGGCACCTTCCCCACAAAATATGCGTCCGTTCTTCGTTTACTTTCTTTCAACAGCGTTTCTATCAAAGCTCTAAATAATATGTTGGTGTAATTTGGGTGAAGGCATTTCACTGAAAGAATTGCCTGTTATGGGCTATGTCAACTCATTATTTTCTTCAAGCTATTTTTACCTTATGCATTCCATTTATGCTGAAAAATAGTAAAATTCACAAAAAATTGCTTCATTATTGAAACTCTAATACTGCCGGCCCTGTTGATCTGCCTGCCTGCCCTCTTCGTGTATTCGTCAGCCCCCCTCTGATGCTGAGTGGAACTGCACCTGAGGGCTATCTCCAAGCAGATCAATAGTCGAGCGTTTACAAAAACCCTTGTTTGATTCGGTTTCCGGGATAGCCAAATTCTTATTATACGTCATCATGTTACACAGCTATGGTATAAATAAAATTCTTCAGATATGATTATTTCGATAAAAGAGACGATGCTCCCTGGTAAGAAACAACCAAATATTAAATATTTCTACACATGGTTAGAATCCTATTTGATGAGGTCTGTGTCAGATCACGTAGTTCCATATAAAGGCTAGAATAAATGAATTTATGCTATTCAGCAAATAAATCATACTTCATTAATTTAGTATTTTTAATTATTATGTGGCTTCAAGAAATATATCCAATTATTTTTAATATATACGATTCCAGATCATACTATTCTCGCCAAAAAAATTCGCTAAATGAGAAACACTCCGTTCCGTAACGTTACATAGGTCATAGGTCAACATGACATGGTTAACATTCAAGGAGATACTTTTTTATAAGCAAATATTTCAAATAATTTTATATTTTTATCTTATTAAAATTTTAAGCAGACAGAAATGAAACTTCAAGTCAGTGAAATGTTGAGAGTAGAGTTTACCTGGTGTTAAACTCTCATAAACCTTTCGTGGTTCATACTTGAGGGTGCGAGGTCAGTTCCTTTCCCAAGGTAGCTTGTCATTTCCCAGATAGACCTAGTGCCTGAAAGTTACGGAGAAACCCAAAACCACAGCTATCCACCGTTACCTAACTACTCACCCAAATACTCATCCACTCAATACCAGTGAATCAAATTGTATTGTCTAGAGGTGCCACCCGGATTTGAACCTGAAGTCCCGGGGTCAGTGGCCGAACGCTTTTTTCAATGGGCTATCATCCTGCCCATTCCAAAAATATCAGCCAACATTTAACTGCCCCTTACCTCAATTAATTCTACCCAAATCATTCTATCGAACGTCTTCTTAAAATATATGCAGTGAACGAATACATCCTGATTGTACTTATAAATTTCTCTCTATTAGTGACCTCATCACTGATATTCCCACTTCCTATTTGTTCTTAAATAATTTACAGAATAAGCGCACGTCTCTTCGCTTCATGAAAAAAAATTGTTCATTCCCTAAATTAGCATTTTCCCTCATCCCTATCCTCTTATTGATGATCCTATGTACAACCTTAGTTGCGTTCAAAATCAAACTCTTTGCTCTGTACTCCTCATTTACAGGTAGTACAGTAACCTATGGTACGATCACCTTACCCTCGCGTGAGACGGAGAATATGATAGAAAGGAGTATATAGGCAAAAATAAGAGGAATGGTGATTGAATGATATATATATATATATATATATATATATATATATATATTGATATTTATATATATACATATATATTTATATTTATATATTTATATATATATATATATATATATATATATATATATGTTTTATATGCGTATATATGTCTTTTAAATGTGTTTCTGCCCCTTTTACTTATATCTTTATCTATGTATGTGAATGAATATGTGTTCGCCATGGGGCGGGTTTTCGTGATATTCAAGCAATCAACCCTGGCAAAGAGTTCCCTTTGCTAAAATCTAATTAGTGATGGAAATGGACGGAACTTTCGAAGCTCTAATCAATCGAAAAACCAGTGTTAAAGAGAATTCAAATGGCTCGTTAAATTTCTGTTCACATTTTGAAGCATCCAAGTAAAATTTAAAAAATCATGGCCCGGCAAATATGTTCTTTTTTGTTCGAATCGGGGCCAAACGGACGTACCTGGAAAATAGACCAGTCGCTTTAATGCAGTCTTGCTCTGCGAACGTGACTGAAGAGGAATGAGAGGTCTCCTCATTCGGAACATTCTCCCCGGCAACGTAGTCTCTCCTCCATTCCCACTGCTGGCTCCCCGCTCAACTGTTAGATAAGCGAGTAGTTATGGGGTACTTCGGAAGGGCCTCCCAATAAAATGATAAAAATTCTGCAACATTGAATTATCAATAAACTAGCTGAAGACTTCAAAATTGTTCGCAAAATATCCTAATAAAAGCTTGGAATCATCGTAAATGCAATGTATCTCTTCAATAGAAATCATTGCAAGTAATTAATGCAATGACGATATTTCAGCATGATCATCTTAATTTGATGACGTAGCTGAAGCATGTAAACCCCAGTCCTAATTTATTTGTGCATCATCACAGTTTTTAATAGGTAAAAATAATATTTGCGGTACCATCGTATGCCAAATATTTTTGTTTAATATTTTTCAATTTTCATATTTGGCTGTCAATAAATATTGTATTAAAATTATATTGGAATAAGTTACCTTACTTAAAACATTGAGAACAAAATTATAATGGCAGTATCCATTGCGAGCAGATATTGAACTACGCCCAGCTTAAGAGACATTACCTATTGGTTACTTTACCTTTGGTTAATACTAAAGCGATTCTAAGCTTACTGCATCAAAAAGTATTCGGCCAGAAGCTTGGCTCGATAGGTTTGTACCTACCTGGTTTATGCCTACCTGGAACTGCGTTAGAAATTCAAACGGGGTAGGGAAACTACTTCTTTTCCCTTTGCCGTCTGCATTTTGAATGAGTATGAAATTTTTAACAAAAAATAAATTATAAATGCTACTGCTACACGCGATATTATTACTATTGATGAAATTCAGTAATTTTAAACGAAACAAATGCTTTAAACATATTGAAATTCGCAATTAATGCAGGAAGCCTTTTTCGTAACATAGCTTTTTTTGACCCACCAGCATTTTGCAAACATGAAGAAACATTAAATGCTTTCGAATTCTGCCATTACACGCCGTGAAAATGTAGTAGAATAAGTGGCGGTGATTTTCCTTTAATCCACGCATCATCACTTGAGAGTGAAATGCCCATCATCCACACGGCAGTGGAAGTTATTTTCCATCGGAGTCGGAAAAAGGGTTGGCATAACGCAGTTCTCTTTACGTCTTTCGCCGGGTGCAAAAAAATGCAAATTTTTCATATTTGTACGTGCCTCTCTATCACTCACTCGCTCCATCTGAATTTTAAATTCTACAAAAGCGAGCAGCTCGAGCAGTCTCTGCTCTCGACCCCTCTCACTCCCCAGTCCCCAGCCACTCACTCCCCCACCAAACTCTCCGTTACGGTTCCCCCTTCCTCCTCCAAACACACACACACATACAAAACCCGCCCTCGCACCGCCCCCTCCCCCTTCGCCGCTCCCTCCCCGGCAACGCCTTGCATTTTCATCGAGGTCGCCCTTCGTCGTCATGGTTACCATCGAACTCCTTCCTTCCTCCCCCCTCCTTTTCATCTTCGCCTACCCTCCCCCGCATCTCTCCCTCGCGCCATTCGCCTCCTTTACCGCTCCGAACCTCTCTTCCCACCGTCACCTCTCCCCCCCACCTCTCACACCGCCAACCCATTTCAAAATTCACCCCCTTGCTCTCCTCTCTCCCCCCCTAGCTGTTCCTTCCACCCTTACCCTCCCCCTCCCTCTCTCTCTCTCTCTCCTATCAGCGCCTCAGAGGATATTGACTTTCCTATGTACCCTCTCAGTTTATGCCGCCCGAAAACTTCCATCAGCTGCCGCTCCCAGGGAGGGTGGAAAACGGAAGGAGGGTGAGAGAGAAAGAGAAAGAGAGATATGAGACCGTGTGTGCTAGCTCGCCTCCCACTGCCGCGAGTGTGTTTTTCGGGCATGGGCGGAGGGACGGCCCGGAGGAGTGAGTGAGTGAGGGGATGTTCCTGCGGCTTCGGCCCAAGCGACCCGCAGAACTCATCATCATCGTCTTGCGGCTGACTCTTGGGCGAGGCACGGACTCGCGCCCCTCTTCTCACGCAACCCCTGGCGCACGCACGCGAGCACAAACGCACAAGGCGCGCGCTCCCCATGACTTGCACGATCTTTTATTCTCTGGTTGATTGCTTCCGTTTCAGAGGTCGTCTTCCGAGGTTTTTCCCTTTTGTTCCAATCAAGCCGCTCGGCGGAGAGCCGCCGAGGAATAAACAAGGCAAAGGAAAGGAATTATCGGTCTTGGGTTTAGCGAAACGCCCCCGGACCGCGATCGCTCCAAATGTGCATTTATCTATATATATACATCTAAGCTACGAGCTGAGAGACTGAAAGTAGATTGGGAGCGAGAGAGAGAGGGGCAGAGTTGCCGGTCATTTTTTAATGAACAGCGAAATGTGTTTTTGACGTTTTTTGATTCTATCGCGCAACGGAATTGGGAGTGGGGCCTCCGGTGTCGGCCCGCGGTGCTCACAAACCTGTTCGTGGAATCCCTCGGCATTTGTCAAAGTCATATTTTCCACTCGTGACCGGAAACATTAGACCGCCGGGGCTTTCTTTCACTTCCAATCGCGGGCCCCATCGATTGCGGACTCGCAACGCATCGAATCTGGCACGGTATCACATTTTCCGTTCATGTTTTTACAAGAACGCAACCACTACTACCCTGTTGAATGTTCCATTATATCAGTAACTGGAAGAAATTTATTTAGCGTATTCAAACTTGACTAAAATATTAATGCATCAATAATTAAGAATTTTATTCAGGAGATGAGCGAATTTTTTGTATTTCCTTCGAGACACGCAGCTTTTAAGTAATTATGAGATCCTGTGGTCTTAAGAGTAAGTTAAATTAATTTAAATTGGTAAATACAGTTCCTAATCGATCAACATATTTTCATCATTTATATTATATATTGTTAAATCACAATTAATGTAAAATATTATAGCACCTCTAAGATTTTTTCTTGCTCCAGGAAAGTAGACGATCGGAGAGAGTTCGATTTTTCTCCGTGAGAAGATTTTCAAAATCGGCTTCGTCTCCGAAGTAATTACTTCTATTTTCGTATTAAGAATCCATTATCATATAGATGCATCGAACCGTACGTATTGTATGTATTTCATAAAAAATATTTCCATCTTTCATCAAATGGAGTGCGTTTCTTTGGACGTGCCCATAGACAGTAAAATTTGGAATAATTGCAAATGCCTGGCATATAATGAGATGCAGAATGCATGGCTCTCATGAAACTCACCCAGGGTGACTAGAAATTGAAAAATTCCAAAACAAATTATGGTGTCACCATGTATATACCTTGGCCACGAATACCATATAGGCCATTCAACTATTTAAATCCCTTAAATACTGAGCTGCTCTAATGGACCGAGATTGATGCACGAACCTATAATACGAGTAACTGGTTCAGGTGAATGGCTCTCCGAAGGAATCAACCCAAACCCTATCTTTATTAATTTCGTGAACAGTCAAACGCTCATTGTCATCAGAAAATGAGGGATTCAAAATGTTTCCAAAAAAAGGAGTTGACAGGTTTTGAAAAATATATGAAATATTACCAGTGGCATTTTTTAATAGCTCTGAATCATATGTATATCATATAAGAATCATAAATAAAATTATTTGAAATAGTCGTCTTTAAAAAAATAGTGGAATTGCATAGTAATCTGAATTTTTTAAATATTTTGCTTTTATATATTTAAGTATACAAGTTAAATACACTATAAATAAAACTATATATTTATCGTTATATTCTCCTACACGCTTTTGTTATGCAAATCACATATAACTATAACGATTACTTTATTATTATTGAAGAGGCTCATGGTAGAAAAAATTGCCTTCATCAAAGGAAAAATAACAATAGGCAAACAACCACGGCAAAATACTTATCACTGAATCTGATTAAATTAAATCGTAATATGCTTTTCATTAAAAGTAGATTGATGACTCGTAGTTCCGAGAAATATTTACTGCTTCCCAGGAATAAACATGTATTCTTTATAAATACACCTCTTCCGAGAACACAGAAAATATTGCTCTGCATATTGCTTAAATTATCCTTAATCACTCATCTACAGTCATTAGCTTGTCTTCCATCTCCATGAAGGTAATTCAACGCAAACGTGAGTGGTAGTCCAGATTCGTTTAAAAGCATGGAATTGTGATGAGATTTTGATTACTCCTTGGGTATGACTGCATTTACTGGTTTGCTTCATTACACTCATTAACAAGTATCATCTCATTATTCTAAATGGTGCAAATACTATAATATAGATGAAATAATATTTCTCATTATTAAATTTTGATTAAGTAGGAGCCAAAGAAGAGAGACAAAAATATGTACCATCTTCTACTTCAACATAAAGCTAAGATATACCAGGTTCGCCTTCTATTATTTCCGATAATTACTGAACTTTGGCAATCTGGGTGAAATATGAGGCGATTCCTTCGTCGCCAAGAATCCAATAAATTGTGGCAATCTACTCTAGTTCCTCTACAGCACTCCACTCAAGCAAGTCAGCTACTGTGCCAAGGGGGACAAGATCTCTTATTGTTTTATTTTTTGGAAATTGAAATTGGAAAACCTACAAACAAAATTCATATCTCCATTAAGTTTTATTCCATCGTCATGGAAATTGAAATAGAAAAAAAAAGAGCCTTTCAGGTCCAAAATCAATTTCCTGGAACGTTAAAGGGCTGGCCGGTCATGTCTGGCTGAAAAATGATGGAGTGTTATATTTGTCTTTAGTTCTTTATTAAATACTATTTAAATTGTTCCTTGCATCAATTATAGCATAAATATTTCATTTTTTCATTTCTGTTTAGAAATCTTTCATTTGGCTTGATAAGTTACGATTTCATTTCTCGCTTCGCGGATAGGTTACTGATATTTCCTGTGCTTATTTATATAACCCCTTTTTACGTAATTTTTACGTTAATTCAAGGTTCGGGTAACCAAGAGAACAAGCATGAGGAAACTATCAACTGAAGTAAGGTTTGTAGCTATTATTTCATTCACTAGTTTCTATGATAATAAATATTTTATAGAAATCTCACTTAATGATTGTAACCATACAACTCTCGATGAAGACAAAGTAATCTTTAACGACTTACCTATCAAATATTGTAGAAAAAGTTTAACCGTAAATCGACCATAGACCTTTCTTGCCACAAATCCCACGGCTTAAAAAAATGTGATATCATTACATTTTCTTCATAACCGATTGAAAATATTCCCTCAGGATATCTAAAAATGCCGTTTATTAAGTTTAATCGAGCTTTGTATTAGTATTTTACGGTATCATGACAATACTATAGTTTCTATTTCTATTATTTGGCAGAAAATTTAATACCACTGTTTCCATTACCTTCTTTTTTCTTAACATTTATGTTAAAAATTTTTAAGAATATGGGGAAATCAGATTTTCCTGGTCACCAGTTGACTATGAGTTACAGGTTGCAGACCATGGCGGTATAATAGTATCCACCGTATGTTATTCATTTAATGTAATGCAGAAATTATCGTGAATATTTCGTGTGGCAGTATAAATTCTTAAGTTCTCTTGTCCACTTTTGGGCTATTGAACACTTTCCAAAAGGCTCCAGTCAGCCATGAAAGTGTAAGGTGTAGCTAAATTAAGGAAATAATTCCACATGCATGGGGTTTGTCATGGGCAAGAGTATAATTCACAGCTGAAGATACCCGGCAGCTGCAGAGGAATGGCGTCATTACGAGATGTTGGCCGGAGGCCTTTCATGACTGTGGGTCGAGCGAGGAGATCGATAGCGCGCCTAAATGGCCGTGTGGACTAGATTTCATTAAGTTAAAGCACTATTACGAGCGTCAGAATCTGTTTAGATGGCTGAAACATGTCGTTTTGGAGAAGAGCCAAGAGGGTAAAGGGTGCATTTTTATACCCATGACACAGCAGAAGCCGTAGGCCCATTATTGGTTTCGAGTATTGGTTTTGTGAAATACCTCCTTTCCATTTTCCACCAAATCACGAACTTCTTCTTCGAAAAAAATAAATGTCTTCTCCTATCTATTTGGCCAATCTCTGATTTCTACATAACAAAGGAAATCCAACGTTCTTTTCAGTATCTGTGGACCTTGGTAATCGAAACAGGATTATTTCCCGGGAAGAGTGGGCCAACATACCAACATCAATCTTAGCAGCCTGGGGTACTTATCAACACAACTCCCTTCTCATCGGCAGTATTTTACGATTTAATTCAAGGATCGGTCGTATTTATTGATGTCTTACATTTAGTTATAATTAAGGGCCGCATGAAGCAGATCACGCATATCATCACCGGGGTCTTATGCGAGAGGGGGAAGTTGAAAGAAGCGGGGTCAGCCCTCACCCTCCCTGTGTTTCCCCCTTTTGTCTCCGGGTTCACGCGAAGAGAGTATAAATCGTGAAATAATAAAAGGGTGGGGACAAGAAATAAATTTCTCGGTCCGCTAAGAGTTTGGCCCCTCGAATTCTCTTTTTTGTGAGGGAAGAGGAATGGAAGTTTTTAGGAGATAATGGCCGTGTTTAAAAAAGGAGGGTCGAGGGAAGTTTGCGGGGGAAAATAAGCGAAGGAGAAGGTGGGTTTTTCGTGAGGGGTCAGAGGGCGCGACAGAGGGAGCGGCGGAGAAATGGGGAGAAAATGGAGAAGCAGGTTAGGTGATAACGAAGTCGCGGATGAAGGGGAACGCACGGAGTGCCGGATGGTGGACTATGTTAACTTACAAACGAGGGCGAAACGGTACGCCTTTGCCACCTGGTAATCAGCTGTCACTTCCCAGGGACAAGTTGAAAAAACTTCGCTTCCATGCATTCTTTATGATTATACAAGAAGACCAGACACCATGTCGTGAGGGATTATTTCATTTAAAATACAAAATTCTGGCAGTTTTCATCTAAATAAATCTATTTAACACTCATTCTACAATTACCATAAGTATGATAACATCCGAACTAAAACCAGATAAGGATAGTTTTCATTTAGTGCAAGGATGTCGGCCTTTTTTGTCTATTTTTTTTCATTACCTTACAGGCGGTGTTCGCCGCTTTTAATGAGTTTTCATGCATAATTTACCTGCATAGTACATGGTGTCATAAAAAATTGAGATTATCAGCACTCGAATCAAAGAAAATGACTAAACAGCATTAGGAAATAATTTTGAATTTGCCTTTTACGTAGGTGGACACCAAATGATACATTAACCACCTACGATGAAGGTCGAAGGTTCTTATGTCCAAATTATTCAAGGCTTTGTTTGTAAATTTTCTACAATAAATTACAATTAAAGTGGCCACTTAAACATAGTAATAGCTGATGTTACGAGGCACAAGTATCACCCAAACCTATAATGAAATCACTTCAAAGGGTCTAAAAATAATTCAAGTTGGGTCACTTTTTCTGGTGAAGGTGCTTGAAATCAAATGCAATGTCAAATTTTACGGTTAAATTAGTACAGTGAAGCTAAGGGGCAAAAAACTTCCATTTTTCTACCTCTTCTTGATCAATAGCCGGCCGTAAATTATTCCGAAAAGGAATCCAAATTTGCTCACGGCTCGTGTTTTTTCACCCCATGACCCCGCCATCCCCTCCCCATATTACGCTCCATCAGTAGCCACACTTAACGGGCGCCGTTGTAAACCTTGGGGAGAGCTCTAGGCTGAAGCTTGAACGCCCGAGGCCCCAGTGGGAAAGAGAAAAGAGCGCGTTCGTCGCACATATTTTTTCCAAACCCCCCCTCGAAAAAAAATAGCGTCACTATTCGCGGTCGGTGGAGGTTGGCCGAGGAATTTCAACGTCCCGTGGGAATGAGTGAAAGAGAGGAAAACAGAGAGAGGAATACTTAAAAGAGAGAGCTCGGGAAGTTTTCTAAGGAGGATGAGAGTGAGGAGTCATTTTACCGGGTCAGGAACATGGGCAGAGAGAAGAGGAAAAGTATTCGCTAAATGGACATAGTCGAGGGGAGGGGTAGGAAAACTTTTACAGCCGTCGTGTAGGCAGCACTCTCCCTCCCGTGTCCCCACGCTCCTTTTCCCGTTCTTTGTCTCCTCGTTCCCCTCCCCCCTCGCAGGGGCTCATTCGCCACGCACACCCTTCAGGATCTTCCCTCCCACACCACCCACACGCGCCCTCTACACTCGAGAACTTGGCTCTGTCAAGACGTGCTTTATGACAGTAACTTAGCCATCCCCACCCGCCGGCCGCCATTCACCCTTCCCTCCCGCGCCGACCCGACTCAATCCCGGCCTCCCTCCCCGGGACCTTACCCCGCCGCCCCGACCAGACAACCACCCTCCCATACCCCCCTCCCGCTTCCCGTCCTCTTCTCCCCGTCCCCCGGCCTTGCCCACCCATTCCCATCCTCATGTGCCCCATAAATTCAGACTCTCCGCCCCGACCCCTTCCACCCCACCCGTTCACCCTCTTGCCCCCCTCCGCAACGCCGCCCCCGCCCGCCCCACACCATTTCCTCCCAGTCTCCTCCCGCCCTCTCCACCTCCTCCCTATTTTATATAACCTCCCTCCCTCCCCACACCTCTCCCACCCGCCCATAACACTCTCGAAACACCACACGGCTCCTCTATCTTCCCTCCTTCCCTCTCCACATCCCTCCCTCTCTCCACACTCACCCCAGACACTCCGCTCAACCTCCTCCCTCCCCATAACGCCCTCTCTTTGAGCTCAAAACTCCCTCGCCTTCCCGACTTCAGTTTCCAGCCAGAGTCAGTTTCCGTGAGGTGTTCCACACGTACTCTCCCTCTCCGCGAAGATTTCTTCTTCATCCGCTTGTCGCGCGCAGAGGAGGGAAAGGGCCACCCTCCTAGGGGTCTGGGGCGCGAGTGGAATGGTCCGTCGAGTGGTAGCTGCGTGTATCCCGCCGTCGCCGCGCGATCCCTGGATCACGGAGCGCCGGAGATTCCACCCGAAAGGTCGGTTTGGTCACGTCCGGCCTCCTTTCCGGAGATGCGCCCTTCCGGTTCCTCCGGCGGACGCTCCATCAATCGGCCCTGAAAGACACCCGCCGCGCGACCCCGCCGCCGGGAGGAGGGAGGGCGGGTGGGCGAAAGAACGCGAGGGAGAGGAGGGAGCCGGAGGAGGAGACGTCGAGTCACCCCGTGGACACCTCTCCCCTTCGAGGACGGAGAAGGGAGGTAAACGAGGAGTCGATCCGCCGGCGCGCGATCAGACGGCGGTGAGATGTGTTATCGGAGCTCTCGTGAGTGACGAGTTGTGCAGTGTGGGTGGCGTGGATTCGCGTGCCACCGTTCATGTCTCCTCGATGCGGTCAGCGGCCCTAACTCAATCCGCCTAGGTTTAGATTCGAATCATCCACAGGGGCTTCCGAGTTTGAATCGGGAACGATCTGTCACGTCGTGTAATCAAGGAGTGTTATGATTCCACTACGACTCCGATCAAAATAAATTTGTAGATACCTGTGTTGCATTTTTAAAGTCGAATTAAGTAAAGTTTTTATGGGTGAAAAACCACTCAATTAATCTTGGGCGATTTATAAGAGATAATTTACATATCAAGATTTCAAAGGGTATGATCGAATCCTCAGGGACATCCCTATTTAAGATCGGTTTTTGTGTCCAATTTTAACAAATATTTCCTTCAGCTTCCGGAAAAGTCAAAGTTAAAGCATAATGAGTTCAATTTTGTCCGTGTATAACGAATGATTTAAGGGAAAAATAATGTACACACTTTATATATATATATATATATATATACCAACACACATACATATATATATATACACATATATATACATATATATATATAAATATATATATAAATATATATATATATATATATATATATATATATATATATATATATATATATATATATATATATATATTACACTTTTTGGAAGTCTCACGTACGTGAATAATAATGTATAACACTTAGCACTAGTGGACACGGAAAAAACACAGAAAAAAAAGAGACTCACTAACTTTCGAATTTTCGGTGGTCGCAGCCACCTTCATCAAGGAAGAGAGGGAACACTCGTTAGTGAGTCTCTTTTTTGTGTTTCTGTGTTTTTGTCTGGGTCCACTAGTGCTAAGTGTTAAACATTATATATAATTCTTCTACGCTTCTCAGTTTGAATTATATATATATATATACACATATATATATATATATATATATATATATATATATATATATATATGTATATATATATACATATATATATACATATATATATATATATATATATATATATATATATATATATATACATATATATATAATTCAAACTGAGAAGCGAGATAGCGCTAGCGAACAAACACACAGAGACATTTACAACTGAAGCTCACACGTATTTCGCATTTTCGGAGGCAAAACCACTTTCCTCTAGGGACAGAAGGAAATAAATAAATATATACTTATTAATTTATTTATTTTCATTTATTAATATTTAATCATATATGTGTGTCTGTGTTCATAATACTACCTTGATCAAAAAGTTCCCGGAATAACCACCGTGTGGCGCTCCCATCGTTCCGATTTGAGTTCTGTTTTTTTGTTAAATTGGTACATCTGTTGTTGATATTCCCTTTAAATCTTAGTGTCATAACTTGACATTTGCAAAAGTTACGTAGCCAAGAGTACATCTATCTCTGTGTGTGTTGGCGATTTTTTACAATTTCAGAAATGGATTTAAATTTGCAACAACGAACTTGTATTAAATTTTGCGTAAAAAACGGATTTAGTGGCGCACGGACGTTGGAAATGTTGGAAAAGTGTTTCGGCAACGATTCTCTAAAAAAAACGGTCGTTTACCAGTGGCACGAGCGGTTCAGAAGTGGTCGTGAGTCAATCGAAGATGATGAACGCAGTGGCAGACCATCGACATCGAAAGTCGGTGAAAAAATTGATAAAGTAAAAGAAATGTTGGTCAATAACCGCAAATTAACCATCAGAGAAATAGCGGAGGACTTGAACATTGCCTATGGATCCGCCCAAGACATTGTGGTTAATGATTTGGGTTTCCGTCGTGTAGCAGCAAAAGACCTCAATTTCATGCAAAAAAGAGACCGTGTTGACGTCGCAAAAGACATGATTTGCGAGGCTGAATCCGATCCCACATTCATCAAAAGGATCATTACTGGAGACGAGACGTGGGTTTATGAGTACGACACGCAATCCAGACATCAGGCAAGTGAATGGCATTCACCAAATGAGCCGAGACCAAAAAAACCACGTCGTTTTCAGTCAAAAAAGAAGGCAATGCTGACGGTTTTCATGGATTACAACGGTGTAGTGCATCATGAATTTTTCCCAGAAGGCCAGACAGTAAACAAAGAGTATTATTTGGGCGTTATGAGACGTTTGCGTGAAGCAATTCGCCGAAAGAGACCAGAAATGTGGGCAGAAAACTCGTGGATTTTGCACCATGATAACGCACCGTCGCACAGTGCTATCATTATTCGTAATTTTTTGACGAAAAATGCAACAAATACCATCCAACAGCCACCGAATTCACCTGATTTGGCTCCCTGTGACTTCTTTCTGTTCAATCGAGTTAAAAAAACCATTACGGGGAACGCGTTTTAGCAGCCGAGAGGAAGTAATGGAAAAATCGCAGGAAGCACTGATGGACATACCGAAAACCGAATATAAAAAATGTTTCGAGGATTGGATCAAGCGCTGGCATAAGTGTGTTGCAGTCGATGGGGATTACTTTCAAGGGGACAATATAGATTTAGATGAATAAACTTCAATTTTTGATCAAGGTAGTATACGTATGTTTTTGTTCACATAGGCAGGTACTAAGCCATCGCACATCCGCTCCCTTTCTATTTCACCACCCCAAACAAACACCCCACCTTCATTTTCATCACACCGAACTGCATTAAAAAAAATGTCGTACGCCTTCTCAATCGTAACCAATACCCCTCATTTTGCTTCTACCCCCATCCCATCCACATTAACGACCACAGAGCATATATACTACCTTGATCAAAAAGTTCCCGGAATAACCACCGTGTGGCGCTCCCATCGTTCCGATTTGAGTTCTGTTTTTTTTGTTAAATTGGTACATCTGTTGTTGATATTCCCTTTAAATCTTAGTGTCATAACTTGACATTTGCAAAAGTTACGTAGCCAAGAGTACATCTATCTCTGTGTGTGTTGGCGATTTTTTACAATTGCAGAAATGGATTTAAATTTGCAACAACGAACTTGTATTAAATTTTGCGTAAAAAACGGATTTAGTGGCGCACGGACGTTGGAAATGTTGGAAAAGTGTTTCGGCAACGATTCTCTAAAAAAAACGGTCGTTTACCAGTGGCACGAGCGGTTCAGAAGTGGTCGTGAGTCAATCGAAGATGATGAACGCAGTGGCAGACCATCGACATCGAAAGTCGGTGAAAAAATTGATAAAGTAAAAGAAATGTTGGTCAATAACCGCAAATTAACCATCAGAGAAATAGCGGAGGACTTGAACATTGCCTATGGATCCGCCCAAGACATTGTGGTTAATGATTTGGGTTTCCGTCGTGTAGCAGCAAAGTTGGTGCCAAAAGACCTCAATTTCATGCAAATAAGAGACCGTGTTGACGTCGCAAAAGACATGATTTGCGAGGCTGAATCCGATCCCACATTCATCAAAAGGATCATTACTGGAGACGAGACGTGGGTTTATGAGTACGACACGCAATCCAGACATCAGGCAAGTGAATGGCGTTCACCAAATGAGCCGAGACCAAAAAAACCACGTCGTTTTCAGTCAAAAAAGAAGGCAATGCTGACGGTTTTCATGGATTACAACGGTGTAGTGCATCATGAATTTTTGCCAGAAGGCCAGACAGTAAACAAAGAGTATTATTTGGGCGTTATGAGACGTTTGCGTGAAGCAATTCGCCGAAAGAGACCAGAAATGTGGGCAGAAAACTCGTGGATTTTGCACCATGATAACGCACCGTCGCACAGTGCTATCATTATTCGTAATTTTTTGACGAAAAATGCAACAAATACCATCCAACAGCCACCGAATTCACCTGATTTGGCTCCCTGTGACTTCTTTCTGTTCAATCGAGTTAAAAAACCATTACGGGGAACGCGTTTTAGCAGCCGAGAGGAAGTAATGGAAAAATCGCAGGAAGCACTGATGGACATACCGAAAACTGAATATAAAAAATGTTTCGAGGATTGGATCAAGCGCTGGCATAAGTGTGTTGCAGTCGACGGGGATTACTTTGAAGGGGACAATATAGATTTAGATGAATAAACTTGTATTTTTAATTTTCTGAATAAATTCCGGGAACTTTTTGATCAAGGTAGTATATACATTACAAACTAATTCTTTAAATTACCATAAAAAATCAAAATTAAGTTTAATTTTTTAAAATTCAATTAGGGTACTATAATTTGGTGATGGTTAGTGTTAATTCAACTGGCGGCATTGGAACAATCAGATAAATTTTCTTGTTAACGCAGTTAGAATATATTTCTTTCCATTTTCTAAATACATTTGTTTCCGTCGCAGATCTACATAATGGAGTAAAAATAATACTTAGTCAGTTGAATTAGGTGAAACAAAGTTAATGCATGGACATCATAATGCTTCAGGCTCGTACACTTTAACTGTAGGACGACAATCCAAATTTTGGGCTCATATTTCCGTATATATTTCCATATTTCTCTTTGTGCCTTTTTATTTCCTTTCTCCTTTTTGCGTCATTATGGCACACAACTTTGGTGCGCCTTGTTAGCAAATTATGTGGAATTTGACGGTGTTTGGCCAATGATTACAAAGCAATATTCATAGGTCATGGCGCAAATACTCCCGAGCACCTTTCCTGGTCCTCGTTATTTATTCACTGCTGCTTTCTTGAGAGTTCCAAATTATTCAAAAATGAGGAAAAGTGGAACACATGTTCCTCTAAGTGTGCCTCCAGAATGATGAAGACAAGGACGGCTCTCGTGCTCCGTCGCCTCAACACGTCCGCTGTTTTGAAAGGGCCAGGATATTCTTCGCCAAGTCGATTACCGGAGACAATTAGGGACCCCTTAAGCGAGGAGGCGCAACCCTTTACCCGTTCGTGCCCCGTGCTCCCGCCCCCTCGACGTCCCCCACCCATTCCCACTCAAAAGCAAGCCTGTGCGTGGCAGAAGGCAAAAAGGGTTTTCCTTCCTCATGACCCCTGAGCAATCTCTCATTCGTCCTCTCTCTCCCATCGACCCCCATTCCGTCCACCCCGTCCCCAACGTCCAAATACTCCTCCTCCCACGCCACCCCCACGGAGCGCTTTCGGTCCTCCTCGGTAACCCTCATCTTTGCGTCCCTCTCTGCCCGCCCGCCTTGAGCCATTCCCCGAAACGACGGCTGTAAAAACACTCCTCATATGGCGCATGGTTCTTCAACCCTTTTTCTCCTCCTTTTTATTCTTTTTACATGAGAGGAGGAGGTCAGGCAAAACTTGGGTGAAGGAAGAGAAAGCGGGATTTTTGTGAAGGGCTTCCACGGAATGTCTTCCGCGTCGCAAGTGTACTCCTGCTTTTTTTCCCGGGGAAGAATTCTCTCGAAATTTTGGGGAGGGTGGGTGGGTTGACGGACACGAGGGGTGGAATGCTGTCCGGCATGGTGCACTTCTCTCTTCTCTAAGGTTCCGGATCCCCCGCCGATCCTCACACCCCCTGGCACCTTTTCGACCGTAAAAAAGGCCGCACGTGATGTAAGGGGCGCGCGATTTCGTTCAATGGGTGTGGGCAAGTGAACGGCATCCTCCGGTGTCCTTCCTCCGGAAGGTTGCGCGACCTCGTCCCCTAGGTCACGGCAATCCAACGGTTCTCCCTTTGCCAAGCTTTCCCCTCCGAGACTTTCCCTCTTCCCCGCCGTGTTCTTCCCTCGACTCGAGAGAATGATGCGTCGTAAAAACCTTTCCTTTCTCGGGGATTTGGGGACCGGGTGGATGGGTGACGGCGGCGGAGGGGGTGGTTCCCCGAATGGCTCTCTTTGCGACACTTCCCCCGCAAGCATTTCCATCTCCTTCGGGCCACACCAAGCCCTCAACCAACCTTTACACCACCCCCCCTCCAAGCAACCCTCCCACACTCACACTTGAAATGGCGACCTCACCTCTCCCCCTTCTCCCTGATGCTTACCCCCTCACTATCTACCTCTCCTCCCTAGCGCTGGTAAAAAGGAGATGAGTACCGCTGCTCCGGGAAGCTCCCCTCAGTATTTCATTGGCCTCTTCCCGTCTCCGTTCGACGTGGGCAGCCCGCTTCAAAAAATCGGTCATAATTTGTACGTATCGCTGGGCGAGTGAACTGAGCCGATGTTCAAATCACTAATACCAATCGAATCAGTTGGCTTACTTCCGGAATGAAATCAATTTTGTTTTACTTTTAATAATAAATAGGAATAAATAAATGTCTCATGCAAGGGAGACTGTAGTTGACGTGGTGATCCAAACCCCATTTAGAATTGTTAAAATATCTGCTATTAAAGACTTCAGTTTCCCGAATAGAAATTACTCAAATTATTGACGGTTGATAGTCAAGGATTGCCTAGGGTTCGAATATGTAATTTCAAATATAAGTGAAAATTAAAGATAAATTATTAGTGAGGCTCTATCCCGCAAAATTGTAACTAACAAAAACGTACAATATTATTCTAAATTTTCACACTCAAAGTCTAACATCGTTTTCATTCATTACTACCGTACGCCATAGTATCTATAGTTTTCTTTTCCCTCTGAGGAATAACTCTTCAAGAGCGATAAAATTATTATTAGGAAGCCGATTAGAGCCCGCATTCGGTCCCGTGTTCCCGAAATTCCCTCGAAAGGATTATTTCAATATAAACACTGTTGTGAACGCAGAGTTCTTTATTGAGGTGAAATAGTTGGGAGGTCCCTAACCGTTTTGTCGTTGATATCCGCGGAGTAATATATTGAAAAGGCACACGAAGGCTCATACCGGAATATTTTGTTGTCCACCATCACTGTGGCAAAATAGGATCGAGAGCGGCGCCACCCGTTTCGCGGCCCACTCAGTCGACAGCATCGTGGCATTTCCTGCAGTCCGAGTTCATCGCCGCGGCCTATTAAGTCGAGCGGTTATGACACTCAATCCGACACAACTTCGCCGAGGACATCCTGACGACGGGGCGGTCAGCATAATGCTCTCGTACGTGCTAAGACAGATCACCCGACCGAAATAGCACGCGCAATCCCCCCCGAGCTCCGGATCACTCGGATAAGGAGGGAGCGTGAAGTGGAAGTCCACGGCGTCGCGCGGCGGCATCCTGCATCTGGTCTGGCGCGCGGGGGCGTTTAAATTTGCAATTACCGACACATTGCAGCCACCCATTATCCACCCTCGCCCCCCCCTTACTCTGAAGATCCCCTTGGGGGTCCCCATTCCCTCCCCCTACCTCTCTCCCTTCTTTAAAATCAACCGCCCACTCGCGCTAATTCGCACACACCCGGGGTATTTCCCGGCATCTGGCAACCCTGCGGCCGCTCTCATTTTCCACGCTCAACGACAGTCGAAGGCTCCGCAGGACCACATACTCTCCTCTATCCCACTCCCCCCTTACCCATTCCTCCCGGCGTCGCCCTTCTCCCCCCACCCCTTGTCTTGCGAAAGGATACCCTCGCCCACGCAAGGGCACACCACCCATCCCGCGCGCCCGCGCCATCCGCCCTCGAAATTTCCCTGCCGGTCCCACGTAATCCACGGTCCTCGGATCTTATGGTGGGAGGGCATTGGGGGACTGGATGTATGTACCAGAACCCTCGTCTCGCTCATTAATTTCCCTCCTCATCCTCGCCTGAACACCGCCGTCATCCCACACAACCCCATCTATCCCCTCCCGCATTTCTTCCGCCTGAAACCCCGACTACTCCTCCCGGTCCCTAATTCTAAACCCCTCGCCCTCCTCCCTCCCCTGCTACTCTGCCCTCTCCCAGCGCCCACGACTCCTTTCCTTTTAAGAGCTTCTCCAAACGCTTACTTAATCTTTTCATTTCCCCTCCTTACACACCATGTTCAACGTGAGGTCGTGGAATAGAAGCGCGTTTTCACACATGAGTAGGCATTTCTTTCTGCCTTTAGTGGATTAAATCGGTAATTTCAACAAAAAAAGACACGGCATGCACGACGGCTGACCAGAAATATTTTGACGTTCCGGCGTGAGTGTTCTCCGTATACTTAATTCCCTTGCTTAAAAAAGAAATAAGCTACTTTTTTAATATTATTTTTTTATTTTGAAGTGGTGGAATTCGGACATAATGAGGAACAAATGATAACACTTTTCCCCTTGATATTCATTTATTACAGACTGATTTCGATGCACTAAATCATCATCATCTGGAGATGATGTAGTACGTCGGAAGTGGTCGTGTAATAAATCAAAATCTAGTTTTAAGGCTTATCATTAATTTTCAATTTATAAAATCAAAACAGTGTATTGAACAAAAATCTCTAACATTAGGTTCCTGGTATATTTTAGGTAACTTTATTCTCATATTGCAGAGAATTGCAGGGGCATATACTAAATTTTTATGCTGCTTGGTAATTCAAAAAGGCGCAAACATTTATTCGGCAACATCCTAGGAATAGTGAATGAAGTTTGAGTTAACATGCGCTAAAAGATAATTAATTCATTTAGATGATATAGTTTATTGGTTTCCTTTTCTAATATAGTCTTATGAAGTGGGCTACTCAGTAATTACTAAAACACGTCTTGTGAATTAAATCATCGGTAGAGGATATTGCGGGAGAAATATATTATGAGCATATTTAAGATTAAGAAGAATAATAATTAACTTTCTTCAAATATTAAATCATGCCATTAAAAGGACAACCTTTAAATGGATTGAATTTTCCTTTTGAAATCCACATTAAATGTTTAATTATTCGTTAATAGTTCATAAAATTTGTTATCGATGTGTAACACAAGCAAAGAAACCTTGGTAACAGCTTTCTTATTTGGAGGTTTCCAAACTCTCTTATTATAATTGATTTTTATTTTTAATATTCTATTATTTGTAAAATTAATTGTTCTACCTAAAAGGCTGTCTTGTTTCCCAATGGATTAGAGTTTTTTTGAATCTAAGTTTGTTACCATGAAATTTGCCTAAATTCCACTATTGGTTGCACGCACCATTTAATGCTTCAAATTAACTACACCAATGCTAACTTCGACCCCAATTAAAAGACCAAAAAGACGGATATGCAACAATGAATCTATAATAAAATTAAGAAACTTTTGAAACAAGGTCATGAGAATGAGATTATCCTATAGTTTTTACTAAATATTTTTGTTTCAAAATCACTCGTCGTTAATAAAAATTATCTGTACTTAAATCAATATTTATAGCCATTGCATCATTCACCGAAGTATTTTAACTGCTAAACAATTGAATATAACTATCTGCCAATACAAGCGAATGAAAGGAACATAACTCAGCTTTTAGCGAGAGAAATATTAAGAAGTTCCATATAGAACAGTATTTTTGTATCTTTTCCTTTGGACAAAAACGCAAAGATGAATAAATGAACAATAAGCAATAACATTAATTAATATTTGATAATTTAAGCTATTATTTACTGTAAATTTAAAACTCTTTTGCAAAAATTGGACTCAACGAGGAAAATGCATGCCATAAACTACGATTAAAAAACTCGTGCCCAATGGTTAAGAAAGTGAGATAAATTTTTGGGCCACTGTTAAACCTCAGTCCGGTGGATTCGAATCCGCATGCACACCCGCAAACCATTAGTTAGAAATTCACGTGAAGGGAGTCGCTTGGCCCATTAGTGCCAGTGATGGGTAGGGGTGCCGCTGCAACTCATTCGCCGCGTCTTCCCTCCTCCTCCCCGTCCCTCCTTCCTTTGCCCGCCCTTCTTCCTTCGATTCCCTCCTCCGTTCGTCTCTCCCCTCTTCAACTCCTTCACATCCCCCTCCTCTCGCTCCATGCCTTTCCCGCCTCTCCATTTGGGCCTCCCGATCGTGCCCGAGTGGACGCTCACACGGACACGCACACGCTGTACCGAAGTGCTTACGTCCCCGTAAGCACCGTGTCCATTCAAAACCCCTTGACCTCATCGGAAGAAAATCCACGTCATTTTTGTTTACCTGTATCTCCATTCCCCCACTTCGGTTTTGGGAAATTAGAGTGGAGGTCAAGGGGTCAGGGTTACTACGCAAAAATAATTTGAAGGATTATCAAGCAAAAGTTCGAATTACTCGTTACGCGTCATCCTACACACTATTAATGTATTCAGTTCGTATTCGTTACATATTCGGATTCAGTGAATGAACATCATGCAATGGGCAGTTGTCTCTATCCTGATACTTACTCGTAACGTAATATATGAATGCCATTCCAAAGAAGCTGGTAATAAAGATATCCAGCGAGCTCTTTCCTAATTCAGTAAGATCTTTTTTTTAATATGATATATACGATGGATTATATTATAATTTACCGCAGCAAATATCTATCTCTGTCTATGAATACAGAAGCGGCACCTATTTCCTCTGAAATATAAAATTTGTAGCTTTTGGATTGCATCTCTCATTTAACGCTCATAGATTTCGCATTCGACATTTGAAATTCATCTAATGATGATCATTGTAATAAAATGAATGTCGCTCGGAAGAGCAGCTCAATAATATTTATCTTACAGTTTGTTTAATTCGCAAGACTGCGCTTGTCCGGTGGCTTCTCAATATTCTTTACACATAACTTTCGTACTCTTTTATTTCCCTGCGGCAAGATTTCTCGCGACACCAGTTTCCCATTTGCTGCGGGAAAAAATTTAGAAGACCGGAAAAGGAAGTGAAAGAAGCAGAGATCCCTTTCAGAATTTATTCCTATGCTAATCTCGGCCTTCGTTTAATAAAAAAAACTCCCCCACTCTATCCGTTATTTTTGCCAAGCGTTCCATTATCACGGAAGCGGAGAAAAAACTCTGAATTCCCCTCACCTACTCAAATCCCGCCTCACCCTCTCTCTCCCCCCCCCCCTCTCACCCTGTCGCCCACTCGTGCACAAAAACACCCAGAGTGCGGTGCGGGGGTGATCTCCGAAAGAATTTTCCTCCCCCCCGTGCCCCCCCACCCGCCGTCCCATCAGTCCCTTCGGGGGCGCGGAAATGTGAGCCTCTCCCTTCATCGCTCTCTCTCTCCCTCCCCCTCCCGCATCCCTCCTAACCCCTCTCCGAGTCCGGGGGGAGTCTCGAAAACACTCTCAATCTATATGTTCAGGTACTCCGGCGCCTCCCCGCTCCTTACGTTCCACTGGTTCCCATGGAATCAGCGACCGTCGCGGGGAATTTATGGCCCAATACTAACTGTCCCCGATGATAATTTATGCAAATAAATTGCCTCCTCTTGGAACAACACTCGTGCTTCTCCTGAGCCCCCTTCCTTTTTGTGGTTCCTTAACTCTCTTCCTCCCACTCACTCATCTTTACTTCCCGCCTCCTTATCCCTTGCTTTTAACTCGGGGTTAGCATAAAACAAGGGTTTTTACAGACCCACTCGGATATTTTTAGGCATTTCCATGAAAGAGAAACACCCGAACAGATTATATTCCTTCGGAGAAATCAGGTAATTGTCGTGAAATGTGAAATATACACATTATCAGTGCTCGTTTCCAGGTTGAGTTTTTTTAGAAAAACTCAAATGCCATCGGTAAATTACACGAAAAATATAACGAAATGGCCAAAATTTCTGAAATTGTAAAATAGTATTCAATGTTTTCAATGTATACGTATTTTCTATGATTAGGGTCCCAGTGATTAATTAAAATATTTCTTTTATACCTCATCCATTTCAAAAGGCAATTCTTAGGCTAGCTGTTTTTCGTACTCTATCCATGAACATAAAATTCGTCGAATGTAATGTATATTATCTGAAAAGGAAGATATTATCTCACCTAATTCTTATCTCTATCTCGTTTTCCCCTTAGTTTTGATGCACCTGTTCGGTCAAGTATAAGCAGCACCTGTTTTTTTGCTTCATAGGAATAGTAATACCTTTATGCAGAGAAATGATTTAAAAAAATAAAACGTTGAGAGATAGTTAAATAAAAGTTAATCAATAAAATAATCTATCAATCTTGTTTAATATAATTAATTTAAAATAGTACATAAAATTAATTCTATTACATAATCTTAGACAAGATGATAAGGTATAAAAGTTCATTAACAAATCGATCAGCAATACCCTCCAGCTTCTCGTACTGTATATGAATGCATCTACGTTCTTAACGTCTTCAATGGTATTTACAATTTTCTTTTGAATTATACTCTCCCGGCTAGTACCTTGGTATTTTTACGTCTGTCTCTAACCTAGGAGTACATATTCTGATTGATTGATCTTCAATTTTAATTTCGCATAACTAAATAAAGGCTAGAAGTAAAATATAAACACTTAAACTTCCATGCTACTGCTCAAAATTATCAAGAAAGAATTTCGCCAGGCGGAAGTGAAAAACATTCCGTGGATATCTTATCAATCAAAATATTTTTGAAGCGTTTACGGACCAAGGGCTAATTTTACATCATAGCAACAGAAATGAACTTCGAAAGAGAATTGGGGAATACCTAATAGTATCTATGATAAAAATTTCGTTTGCCTACAAGTATTTGTTGTCAAGAGTTAGGAAGAGTTTACTGTATCCAAACGAAGCCGTTTGGTCGCTTCATATTTCTGACAGCAAGGTGCAAAGGATGGGTTAGTGTCAACAGAGTTTTTACGCCGACTGGGGCAAAAGCAATGACATGTTTACCAACTGGTCAGTGATCAAAATACGGATAATATATTAATCTTCACCCAAATTTAAGTGGTTTAATTAAGCTAATATAAAGCTTAAATTACATTTTTTGCCTTTATCATACACAGTTTATAAAATTACATGTATTTAAAATCTTTAATTGCTATTTAACTGCTTTTTAATTGAATTATTAATATAATTCTCATTTTACAATAAACACGACAAAATGAAGATGTGACGTGCAACAGCAATTGTGAGTCAAGCCTCGCAGGGCAGTTCAGAGGGAGCCCTACCCACCCTCAGTGGCCCGCTCCTCGTGCCTCCACACCTGCTCTCTCGGAGAAGCCTCCCTCCCTCATTAATCTCCTCGTTATCTCCCAGTTCGCTCGGGGCGCCCCCGTTAAAATTCACCGTCGCACCATCGGTCCACACTCCTGCACCACCCCCGTCTCCGCTACTCGGGCGGGGGGGGGCAGGAGCGGCAGCACGGACCCCGCCACGCCCCCTCGCTCCTCCCGACATCCCGCCCGCCCCTCCGTCCATTGTTGTCGCCGTGGCGATCGCGCGCCGCCCGGAATGAATGGGAGTAGTGCAAACCGTCTCCCCTCTCTCCTCCCCCTCCCAAACCCACACTATCCCCCGGGAGTGGCTGCTGACCCCACGACGACCGCCGCCGGCCGGCCCTACCCTCAGCTCGTGAATTCAGCCGGGAACCCACACCCCTTGTCACTCCCCCACCTCAGCTCGAGTGCTCGGGTACGACGTGCCGGGGGTGTCGCCGGCCCGCTGGGAATGCGGCGGCGGGGTCCGAGCTCGAAACCACGTGAGTGGTGACCGTGCAGTTTGCCACCACTTTTACTCGGACGAACGTGTCCTCGTGTTGTTAAGGAGAACTCGTCCTCTTCAACGGATTAAACATGGAACTGGCCTGATCTAGCGACTTCCCAAGGAAAATCACACACTATTAACTAGAGCAAGGGGAATATTTTTTGTACCCGAGGGCATTTGTTTCAAAGTAAAAAACAATATCCGTCGCTAATTTCATTTTAAAATTGAAAACGTAAATCTCGCGGCGATTTGACTATTGGTTACCAAACCAGAGCTGACTCGTCGAGCCCATTTCATTTCCCCATAATAGCAAGGATGAAGTTTAACACCCATCATTAAACCACGATACATGATCGAGAAATATAAGTTGATGATTTCGTATCACGGAATGAATAAACTTGGTATTTTTCCACAAAAAAACTTTATGACAATACTACCAGGTCGGACGCATAGGTGACATCATCAGGTATAAAAGTTGATGTCGCCTATTCGTCGAAACCGGTAGTATTATAATAAAGTTCTTTTATGGGGAAAAATAACAACTTTATTTATTCAGCGATCATGAATTTTCGCAAAGCAGAGCATCAAATCATCGAATTCATAATTTGGTATTTTACGTGATATTTTGTCCATAGAAGAGTAAAGTCAAATCTGAGAAAAACGCTGGAATTCAATTGCTTTAACTTGGTGGGATTAAAATGACCACTAAACTCATTTTCGAGAATAGAGAAATTACTTTGGCGCTAATTATTATTTTTCATTCTCTTCGAGACGTTTTTATTCCTTAGAATCGCTAATTATTATTCACGGAAAATCCGAGTCCATTATTTTATTTTAGCTAGACATTTTTAATGGACAAATTTAAAATGCCTTCTACTTGCATTAATAACAAGATCAAACTTGTAAGCATAATGCAGTGGATAATGATTTTAAAAGATACGAGAAATCCGAGAAATAAGACTGGTTTAGGAACAAAAAAATCAGGATCGAACGCCGTCCTGTTTTCTACGCTATTCGAATACAAGTCATAATACAGTTGCTATTCGTACACACGAGCACATGGAGAAGAGTTAAAACATCAGAGAACTATGTAAAAAAGGTCTGGAAACCATCTTGTATCATCATTTATATTTTGTTCACGCCTATCCTGGGGTGAAATCTTCCGGCAGCACTAAAGGGATGACCTTAAGTTTTTATAAATATTTCAATGGTGCAGATAGGTAACTTACAACGTGTTTGGCACCCCTTTGAAGGCTCCTGATGTACTGAGTTTGTCTAATGTTATTTTATGCCATAAATTATTTCCATGTGGAATGTAATCCAGAAAATAAGTAAATTTCTGTCTTCAATTTCATCAAGTCGCACGCCCCTGCGGTGGCTTGCGGGGTATAATGCAGATGCAGATGAAGACATTAGGATGCGTTGCGAAAAAAAATGGAATTTGTGGTCGGAAATGCCTATCTCATTCTTTTGTTTTCGGGATTTGCGTAGACTTTTACCACCTTTATTCAAACCACTAATCATGTTAGGAAGGATTTGCAAAGTTTTTGCTTGAGAAATAACATTTTCTCTGTTAAATTTTTCCACTCTGTCTCTTCTCCCATTCAGTTTCTGCCCCCAAAGAAATTTTACTGGCATCATGAATAATTTTTATGAGCTGTTAAAGCAGCTTGTTTCAGATATTTGGCATAAAGCCAACATGTTTGAACATATGGTCTCGTAATATTAAGATTTTTTGCTAGTGATTGCAATACCTTCAAGATGTGATTTAGGTTTCTCTCACCAGTATCATTTTGAAATAAAAATAATGCATTCATACACAACTAAATTTATGTATAATCATTAGTGTTTTAACTCAGGACACTGAATTTAATTATGTTGTAATATCACATAATAGTGTAGTTAACGCAAAGATTACTTAATACATAATATTTATGTACATTAAATAGGAAACACAAAGTTAAGATGTTCAATATGTATTAGAAAAGTTTTTCCTATCTAAGCCTACCATGATTTTAAGAAAAAATAGGTTTGTAGTTGCAAATTTTTGTTTCTAAATAATCCAAATATTATATCAAAATTATATTAAATCATTTTAAAATATCTTTTTAGTGAAGTTTGCCTATAATAATATAGGATGGAGCATACTTCGCTTAAATATAAAAAAGTGTTAGTAAATAGGAAACTTTCCATGCGTATAGTTAGAGAATATGCAAGTATCTCGGAAATTTCAGCGGAAAAAACAGCTTTCTCTTTGGATTATTTTTTCAAACAAAACATTTGCTAAACACCTATTTCAACCTACGGGATGTTTAAACTTACTCTTTCCATGCTCTCTATTTATGAGAATGCGAGAAGAAAAAATATCCCACGATTTAAAAAAAACAGAAGTTATCATTGACTTCTTACATTGAGCAATTTGGTGTCAGCCGAGAGGCTCTAAATCTATGAATTTTGAAATAACTTGAGCAGTCTTAAAGTCAAAAACTGACATAAGCAAATCGTAATAATAAATAATAATTGGAACCAATGGAACTATACCATGTTAATCGAGTTTTAAACTGCCAAAATCTAAATTTCAATCATTGAAGTTCAGTTGTACGTGAAATACGAGAACGAGAAATACTCGTATGTGACATACAGTCTCGGACAGGCCGCTTTATAATGAAATGAATCTGCAAAATGAAAATTTTACGTTAACTTTTAAGCGGTTCCCGATTATCAATTCGTGGAATGATATCTTGGAGTACGCAGCAAAACATTTCGTTCTTCATCAAAAGCGCATGCTAAACGCAATACAGACGCCCTTCAAGTGACCTTCACATAAACTCGGAACTTACGGTCACGAAAACCGCGCCCCAAAAGAGGGATTAGAACCAGCTCCCGTGGTGTTCGGGGGACGATGCTTCTGTCGCCTCGACACGGTGAGAAAACGACGATTTCATTTCAAAACAAGCTCGCCTCCCGCATCCGGGTGTATTCACCAGAAGTTAAAAAATTTTGCACGGCGGCAATATATGCATTGCGAGCGTTGAATAAGGCAAGCGGATAAGGAGAGAGAGCAAGATAGGAAGAAGGCAACGGAAAAAATAGGACTGTCTCTCTCTCTCGCTCCATTCCCTTTCCCTCCTTCATTCCACCCCCTCCCCCAGAAATGTGTCCCGCCCTCCTCCCACTTCCCTTACCACTCTTTCTCTGCCCCTGTTGGGCATTTGTATCGATTCCCTCTCTCTCCCGCTGCACAGGTAGAGAGAGAGAGAGGGGGGGGATAAAGAGAGAGAAGGGAGACTGAGGATGTTGAAGGGTGGGGAGACACGGCGCAGAGTCGGGACGGCGAGGAAATGGCAGTCGCTGGAGAGGACGGGGGAGGAGAGCGGGGAGTAGGACGGAGAGATCTGAGAAAGGGGGATAGGACAAGGGGAATATAAGGGTGGGGGAGGGAAGAGCCGTGGGATGGGATTCGCAGTGGAGACAGGCTGTCTGAGGGAAAATGTTCAGCTCGGAATTGCATTTTCAGGGGAAAGGAAAAATTCAGTTGGGAAGAGTGTCTTACGCACAAAATTCGGGCCGAAATGGATTGAGTTGCTTATCCAGCGCTTTTCAATGCATTTTATATCAGAGAGGGAGCATTTTATATCTTCCGATAGGGATCGCAAACTTTTCGAAAACACTCGCAGTCTGGATGAAATTAGCACGCACGCGAAGGAAAACGCGAACTTCACCAGAGATTACTCGTGCACGTTGATGTTCAATTCATTACGCTAAACTTTTTGATTTCCCAAAAAAATTGTGAGGATTTATGATTCACATTCCCGCTCGTTAAAAAAATGTCGCTACCAATAAATTGCAATCATAATCACTGAAGCTTTCACAACTGCAACTTTCAGCGAAAAAGTCATGTACTAAAAAGCTTTCAAAGTCGTGAGCAGTATTGATTATTATTTAAAAATCACAGTGATCAACCCTAATAATAGTTTTATTGATGAGGATAGGGCAAATAACATAGCCCCACGGTGCATGGGAATCGCTCATCAGGGCAAGTCCTTTTCCTGTGCCAACTAAATATCTGCTATCCAAACACTCACCCAGGTTTGGTGAACCTGAATGTTTCAAAGGTCGAATCAAACCCCAAACTTTCGCTCAGAAGCTGAATGATGTTTCTTTAATATTACTTAGTGTTCAGTATTGTCTCTATGTTTGTGTATTTATCTACAAAGAGACTCAAAAGGCGATAATTTTCGCCTCCAATGAGCGATTAGGTTTTATAAATATCATTCCGGTGTCACTGCATTTCAAATGGAAATAACCTTGGAATCGAGGTGGACTGAAGCGAATGCACCAGGTTTTCTTCTTAACAAGCGCCTATCCATTTCCTCCGAGCCGTCCGCTTTTATGAGACGTCAGAGAACAAGACGGCGCAGAAAGGAGCCCACCGACCTGGCACCCAGTTGAGGTTGATAGAACCCAAAAACCGGTTCTTCTCCCTTCGAAGGGGCATGGCCGCCGCCGCCGGCCCTCTTCCCTCCTAGCCACCGCCGCCCTCCCCGTCCCGAACGCCTAAATACGCCACACTCCTCCCTTCCCACCTCCCGTATCCTTTCCGAACTTCCTCCCCCCATGCCACCCACCATCGCATTACATCCCTTCCCCTTCCAGGCATGGCTCCGGGCTCACGACGACCCTCCTCCCCTCGCCTGCTGTTCTACCCTCCCATTCCCCCTGGCACCGCGTTCCCCCTCCAACTCTGACTGCCATCCACCGCCATCTTCCCCAAGGCTAAGGTGACCACAGTTCCAAAATGGGGAGCATAAAAAACGACCGAATTTCCATGCGGTTTTCGAAAAAGGTCGCCTCCGAATTGCACCCGGAAATTCGTCCCAGTCCTGGAAGAGTTCTCTTCAGTCGTTGGCGAGCGGGAAATATCACCGAATGCGGTGGAAATAGCTTCGGCAGCACGCATTATGCTCGCAATCTTTCCCAGAATCGAAGCGGTTTTAACTGTATGTATATTGTCTTTGGGTGCTGAAACGTCCTTATCACATGCAACATCTCTGTTTTCTAAATTTTTGAACTTCAAATCTCTTGTTCATTGGACTAATCAACGAAGGGATTTTTCATTCAACTTTTACGAAGAGATTTTGTGAAGTTGAGAAAACATATATCCACTCTGAATCCGATTATATTTTTCTGAGGCTGAATTTTAGAATATTTAGGATGAGAAATTTGTGGATAGCGTTTATTGCCAAACTTTTTTTATGAAACATATTCTAAAAGCGAGAGTGTTTATTATGCTTTAAAATACAGGTATTTGAATTTGATATAAAATGCATGAAACAAGATATTTTCGTGGCAGTGTTGGATCCTGTGTTGATATACTTTGAAAATTATTTCCGACAAGATACTACACTTTCCAGGAACGCCTTCTCACATGCATAGTATGAAAATCTAAACTTACATCGGATCGTAAATACTGCATATACTTAAGCGACTACATTGTAATGGATACCAATGCACAGAATTCAAAATACAAATATAATTTTTGATATTTAACCTTAAAGAATTTTTCAAATTCGAGAACTAAAAGTAAAAATTATCACCATTAAAAGCAATCTATTCAAAATTATCGGTTCCAGATTACTTTTAATCCCCTAATAAGCACCGGATAAGGCTAATGGAATGAAGGCACATTCATCAACGCCTAAATATTGTTGTGCAGGCTATACTAACGGCGTTCGGCAGTGGGTGTTAGGTCACCAACCATAAGAGTATTTAATGGTTAAGAGACACTGTAGTTCGATTGTCATCGTTTCCACTATTGTTGCCACGAATCGAACGATAGGATCCTAATATCCGTTTCTTTGGCAGGTATCTCCATAACTTATCTTCACCAATGTACACGTAATACGTCATTAAAAGTATGAATTTCGTCACTCATTAACACGTATAATTATACTTACCTTAAAGTTATAGTCGTGAGTGTAATCTTCGTGCTTCCAGTGCCTGCAAATGGAGGCTTTTCTATGATAATCTTACAATTCTTTAATAATAATTTTTTTACAAATTGGGTGGTTTCTCTCCCTAAGTAGATGTCCAGTTTAATTCCAAAATAGGTTGTTAATGTGCAGTATCCCAAATACGTGCCCCGTATTCAAGGTGAAGTTTAACCAATGCTAAATGCCACATCTCCTTAGCATGTTAATGTATATAAAAAGGAAATATAAGAAAACAAATTAAATGAATGATGTTACATATCATTATGAGTATGTACCGAAGTAACTAGTCTGTATATAGTTTGACGCTTAAGGTTTCAATACGCTAAATATTACATAATATTTGTAAATCCCAAATATTTTGGTTTCATCTTGTGGCATCTTTTAAAGTAGGTCCATGTTTACGCGAGAAATTATATTTTGATGATTTTGCGACAGGACGCCGTGGTTCAATGCTTCAGTCTCGCCGGCGATAGCACCCTACCTTCCCGGGCAAGACAGGCAGCGTTGGCCGATAGAGAAAAATCGCCGACTCACGGTTGTTTTGTCTCAGAGATCACATCGTGGCGTAACTTTTGGCCCACTTCAATACCATTTCGATTAACCTATCAATTATTAACAATTTATAGAAAAACTACAGGGTACACACCCGATTAATTTAATACTTGAATGATTTTTTTGCATAAGTTAAATGCTTCCACTAGCAATTTTATTTGAACCCTCTGTTCTATTGAGGACGTGCTAGTAAATATATACAGTTCAGACAAGACTTACTGCATGTTTTCACTTCTCCGACTCTAATCTAAAAGCACTTAATGAAGCAAATACTCCTGAAATTTCCATACTCGATTAAATTTACGTGAAATATCGTTTGTCGACTTTTTGAGAGAACATTTATTAGATAAATTTATAGGAAAATATTAGTATTTACTTTTTGTTTGAAAGTAGTAACTACTTATAAATGAATTTTAATTAAAAATGTACTGTGTTACTCCATTGGGTAATGAAAACATTTGATACCAATTTTATCAGGAAAATTTTATGATACTTTTTGACAGCGTCACGTTTATTCAATATTCCATTCCAAAATGTCATTAAATAAAAACCATATTTGAGATCAAAGAGTGGGCTTAACTCTTCACGGAAGCCGTCGTTACATGAAAGCTTTTGCGTATAAATCTTTCACTATCGCGACGTTCACCATATTGAGTCCATCGGCGGTTTATGGAATAACAAATTAGAGTTAAGGGTTCGATTGATAACTAATCATTAGGAGGAAGACTGTCACATTACTATCGAATGGACATCATTTGCCAAAAAAAATCAGAACGTGATCTAGGCACATTGCATCCCCTTGACCCTTGAAAACTCTTGATTACACGCCGTCTCTCAACACTTTAGGTTCCCTATCTCTTATTCTGCCTCCGCAGTGAGTGTGCATCTTTCTGTCTCCTGGGATGGGTAATATAGTCCGTCCCCGCTTACACAGTCATTAACTCCCGATCTCACCCGACCCACCCTCACCCTTTCTCCGCAACAGCCCACCCCCCCCAACTTCCCCGCAGACCCCCAAAAGCATTCCCCCACCGTGTCCCACTCCTCCGTTACCCTTAGCCCTCATCCGCCGCCCCCACTCCCCGTGGCGCTTATGTCCCCACCCTCGTTAATTACCACCATAGGAATCCAGTCGATGGATTCCCAAATCCCAATTGCGCGCTCAAATTTCCGAAAAGAGGGGAGATAAGGATTTCCATATCGAGAGAGCGTTTGAAAGAAGACCCCTTTCCCTTTCTCGCTCTCCTATTCTCCCTCCACCTTTCCTCTCTGCCCTCTCCTCTTTCTCACGGACTTCCCTCTTTTCGATCGTGCCACCATTCCCTTCAGCTCGAATCTGCAACCGGGCCAGCATACGCCGTATAGTTCTGCGACTCGGAGGGGGAAGTGGGAATGGGAAACAGAAGATACCTAACGGAGGAAATAAATAGCTATTGATAAGTGTGAATTGTTATAATGTTGAGGAATTATTAGATGCGTACACTGATTTATTCAATGTGATCATTGGAATTTAAGAATATTTCCACGCAATAAGGGTATTTATACATAATTCTTCTTGCCCCTTTGGTGTATTCAGGACAGAAAGTACTGCATAGTTCATATTTCTAAAACCAAATCTCTTTATGGAAGGGCACGTAAATTCTCAGAAAAATCCTTCATTATATACTTCCTTGCTATATGTAGTATCCCAATTAATTATGACCGGCTCATACAACCCTCAATACATTACATTACGTACGCAATTACTTCCTTTCAAGCATTAAATGTAAACAATAATATTTCCAAGGGATTTTTAACGAGTCACATTTTTTCCTCTACTTCAGTATTCAAGACAATTTTTGTTGTAAAATTCCATATATGTTTGCAAAATGTGCTCTGGTGTTTATTATGAGTCTTTCTGATGCAAAAATCTAATATTTTCCATGCATTCAGATTTTCATATGCTCCTAACTATTCCTTCCACATTCATCAATAGATTTTATATATCCTTTTCTCTGATTCTCTTCCAAACTTATGCAAGTGGTTCGCCTCTGCAAATTATTGTTTCAAATTCTCTATTATCCTGTATATTTATTTTATCGCCGATTCTGGGTACCGATAACTATCAACAATTTTGATCTCAAAGAAAAGATTTTGTATGCTCTAGAGGTTGTGTGTCTTATAAAACCGGCTCCTGACTCAGTCCTGTAGGTTGAGAAAATGCTGATGAAGTTGCACGGAGCAGAAAATCCTAACAAACTGATCAACTCACGGGTGTTCTATTACAATATAATTGCATAGCTATCATTCTAAAGCCCGTTATGCTATCCGGCTTGGTGGAAAATTTAGCATATTTCCCTTCATAAACTTTTACAAAATATCTTTATTTTTTCACACGAATATTTATGGGTAAAGAAAACAGAAGCCAAATAAGCAAATAATTCAACACTTATTCTGAGTACTGGGACTGAACGGGTGAATAGCACTTTCTACTCTACTCATGTCGGTAAACTTTCATTGTTCTGAGGCATCCTCTAAGTATAGTCAGAACTTTTCAAGTCCAATGTAGAACGTTCATGTTTGAAATAAATCTTCAAAACTGAGTACAGGAATTTCATGGCCAATGATTTATTTTCTGATCTTTCCATGCTTTCAAATACATAACCAATAATACTACAGCATAGCATAAACTATCAGTTATACTTTTATTGTTTTTGTTTGTGTTTTTCAATACTTCCCCTGCTTTAGGCTATATAGGAGTTAAGATATAGGTCTCGGCAATAATTAGTGGGACAGACCGCAACAGAGTTCTTGCTGTTGTTTTGCTGTTTGAAGGATTTCAACGACCATATTGTCAAATTTCAGAGCAGTCCTAGGCTATTGGGTAGAACGACTATTTAGTTTTTTGACAGAGTAGAATTTTCATCCATCTGTAAAAACCTTCGAGTGTTTAATATAAGTTGATAGTTGTCAAATGTGCGCAACACCCCATGGGTATTTTGCAACAACAATCACCTTGCCTATTTTAGCCCCATCTTCTGCTTCCACAGTTATCCCATCCTCTCTCAATGTCCACCTTTCTCCAATCCCGCTCTACCTCAGTTTTATCTTCACCCTCTCTTTATCCTCTTTTTCTTTACCACCCATCCCCTCTTGCCCTCATTCCCTCTTTCAAACCCTGAAACCCCCCGACCGCCACCCAACGCGTCAAAACCCTTGCGACCGTCCACCCTTCGCCGAACGCCTAACCCTCCTCGCAAAACCCCCTCCCAACCACCCACTCGTACACATCTCCACACCCTCCCCTCATGTCTATTCCCTCAACCCTCCCTTGCGCCCCCTCCCCGATTGGACGAATTCTCCTCTCCCTGCGCCATCATCAGTCTCTGTCACCGTTAGAGAGAGAGAGAGGAAGAAAGAGTCGGGAGAGCTGTTGACGAAAAAATAAGGTTTGGGGGAGGGGTGGGTTGGTGTGGGCGGATCAGGAGGAGGGGAGTCCTCGGGAGGAGGTGGGTATAGAGGAGGGGGTGAGGAAAGGAGGATGGGTTGTGTGCGAGAGAGAGAAAAGAATTACGGGGGAGAGGGGTGGGTTGTTGGGTGGCGGGAGGAGGAAGGCGGAGTGCGGGCTCAACCCCTTGGGTCGGAGGTGTATGTGTGTGTGTGTGACGAGCGAGGGTTTGGAGGGGTGCGGGGGAGTATTGAGGGGCGGCGGGTCGGGGGACGAGGAGGTGGTCGGGTCTGGGAAAACGTGGCGATGAAAAGCCCCTTTTGAGGGGGAGCGACAGACACTCTTTTCCTCCGCCACCCCGCTCGCCCCGCTATATGGCCAATCGCTGATTGGACACCCACCCCGGCGACGTCGCCTTATTCGGCCTCGCCTCGGGATCCCCCCCTCCCCGCCCGGCGCTTGAAACCCTCTTCCGGTCGTGGGGTGGCCCCAGGGGCACAGGTCCGAGACGCCTCACCATCCCCCCCCTACCATCCACTCCCCCATCCGCCCTCCCTCACTCGTGCGATATTCGCCATTCATTCTTGATCACGCCTGATTATTCCGCTTCTGTTTGGAGGGTTTGAGTTTTCATTTTGATTGATCTTTTTACTTCTCCCGCTGCTCCTCAAATTTTAATGTTTGGTCTCCTAAACTCCTGGTACGGCTCGGGCGGTTTCGTGCTGTGAAATCCGATTGGCATGAATCACTGAACGAGGGGAAAATTCCCAATCTGTGAATGGAATGTGGGCCCTGGAGCTATTGGGTTTCCTCCAATAAAATTGGACAATTTTCTTCGATAAGCCAGACGCCATGTTTCCAACTGAAGACAGACACACAGGGGGAATATAATTATAAATTATTACCATCAGGTATTTCATTCCAACCTGTGATTTTTTTAAGCTACTGCGTTGTTATTTCCTTCTAATTCCGGTGACTAAGATGCAGATAAGTTCATCAAGCGCTCTGCTTATGTTTCTGAATATTAATTCATAGCGGCAGCATAATGCGTAATTTGGTATCCAGATTTATTCAGCAGGTAATTCAATTTTTATACGGTTATGAGCGTTCGAATTCCTTTGGCAGAGTTTCCATTTCACGTATGTAAAGTGACCGTTAAACCATTGATGTTTACATTTGATGCAGCTCATTCCTTCATCCATCCTGAAGACCTGAAAGGAAAAATAAAGAACATAATTCTTTAAATTCCACAATATCCACCAATGCTAAAAAGAAGGAAAATATAAATTGACTCATTATAAATTAATTAAAAATTAAAGCCATGTATGAACATCTCGAGCATCAGAAAATTATATATAAAATTGAATATGAGTTTACATTACGGAAAGCTGCTTTTTTATCTATTGGATTTCATGCCTTGCAACTAATTTCAGTCAATCAAAACATCTTGAAACACTAACAAAAAGAGTTATACGTAACTTAGTGGATGTGTTTTCATTTCTTACCATTGAGTGCAATGCACAAAACAATGCCAGAAACGCACATTTTGAAAAATCACCCATGCACGATTGTTTTTTAATTCACCGGCGACTACCGGCATCAACACACTCATCACGCTTCTTTGCGGAAATTTTTCACCGGACGACTGTAATCCCCTCCTGTCTATTGTTTTCGAACACTCAAAAACCCTCCTGACTTACTGTTTTCTATCCGTCTCAATCCCGTTACGACGAGGAGCAAAGAAAAAAAAAACACATCTCCTCCAGTGTGGGAATCTCCCCCGGCTTTACGAAATTTTTTTCACCCACTGCTCTCTTCCGCTCGCTTCCGTATATACACAAACACACCGTGACTATCGCCTCCCAAGGCCGTGGGTAAAGTGTCATCAATCTTGCACGCGGGAGAGAGGGAGAAAGAGAGACGGAGCGATCAGCGGTTCTCCGTTCCACAACTCCGTTCCTCCCTCTTCGCCTGCTCATCTCCCTTCCCTTCTTGCACTCCCTTTACCCACACCCGAACCACCCCCATAGTTCCCTTCCCCCACCAGCCCTCCCGTCTACCTACTCATTCCCCCCCGTTAACCCCTTGCCTACGAAGTCACATACGCACCGCCGCCGCTAACAACACCCCCGTTCCGCCCCCGCATCTGACGGCACACGAATCCAACTCATCGCTCCTTCTCGCGCGCTCCTCGCCCAAACCTCAACCCCATTCACCATCTCCCCCTTCCGGCCCCCCCCATCTCTCCTTAACCCCGCCCCTCCCCTCCCCACCAGCCCCGCATCGCCTACCCACAATCCTAGGGTTTCGTTCCGTCGGGAGGCAGCGACAAGAGGATTTTGGTGGGAAGTAGACGCGGGGGGAGGGCTACCCTCTGAGGGGGTTATGCGCGGTGGGAGAGGATGGAGGGCGGGTAATGATGGTGCAAAATTCGGCCTTTCACTGATGGAGCGAGGGAGAGAGACAAGTGGCATGCGATTACAATGTTACAAAAAAATAGAGGTTAAGAGGATGGATCCGCGGCGTTTTTTGGATCGGAGACGTGGGGAAGAAGTAGAGGTCTAGGACGCGGTTGTCCTGCTATTTATGAGATGGAGAACAGCCGGCGGGTTTTGAGTTCACTTTCGCTTCCTGCTGCACGCACTGCTCTCTCTCAATCTACAATATGTTGTTCTCGTAACTCAATTCGTCTCGGGAACCGAAGCGGATTTTTCCTGAGTACGCATGGCGTCTCCCGGCTGATAGGCGAGGGTAAGTTCCTTTCACTTCCCAAGGAAAGTTTCTCTTCGCGAACGATGCAACGATGTACGTGGGTCGCGAAACAGATGGCGCAAACAATTTTAAATGGTTCCCTGTGTCGGAGTGAGACAGGTGCCAAAAGATTCTCGTTTCATGCTTCCATGTTGCACAAAAGCATGTGATGATATGAAACAGTGTGCTTACAAGGCTGATGTCAAATCTTAATGATTAAAATCACTTTTTTAATTATTAGCAGTCTCTAATTACGTGCCACACTTCTTTTACTACGCACACACTTCTTCTATTTTTATAACCTTATACCTCTGGACGTTTAATTATGTATCAAAATGGAACAAGAAAAGCACATTCATCTTGGATGTTTAAGTCTTCTAATCCTAACCGGCTGAAATTAGGTTTCACTAAGTTCAGGGGTAAATTGTAAGTGTTTTATGGATAAAATGTGATCATCCAAGTCAATGGGTGATTGTGGCATGTTTTGTCTAAAGATTCCTTGCATGAGTGAACTTCCAAAATTCTTGAAATAGAGTCAACAGTTGATAAATCTCATCCCTTTTTTCTGTCTAGTACGGGTGACTTTATAATGCCCTTAATGTTCTTTATCGGTTGGATTCCAAATTGATTATCTAATTAGGCCCCTAGTTAAAAACCCTATGCTTTGATAATATCTACGACAAAAATCATTATATTGCCATATCTTATGTAAATTTCGAAGATTTTCAGCGATAACCGTCAAATATTTTTTGGAAAAAAAGAGAAAGAGTAGCGTGTACTTGAGAACTAGGTTGAGATTCCTGGCAAACATGAAGGGTCAGCAAGATAGTAAAACTTTGAGCAATATACATGAGGAAGTTCTCTGTGACAGTACTTCAAATTATCTCGGGTCAGCAAAGTTATTGCATTAATAATGCTGCTAAAAGAATCTAATGGCTAACTGAATCTCTCTTGCTCAAACATTTACTTTACGCGAATTAAAATGTTTATAGATGGCTTCTTTACACTCACTGCCACACACTTCTGTGGTGGATCGCAAGAGGTAACGTAGATAAAGGTGAAATTTTCACATAACCATTTAATATTAAATTCCACCAGATTTCTCCAAATTTCCCAATGCATCCATTTAATACTCAATGAATTATCCGTCTTCATTTACTTACCATGCACAGATATCCATAAGTTAAAATGTTAAATGAATCTTTGTTACATCATTACACTCTTTTACCTTCGCGAACCAATATACTCAAATCCAGTCTTTTGGATTGAAACTACGAAGATATGCTCCGATGAGCAATACATATATTATTTTTACGATATTCGAGACGTATTCTGGGAAATTTCATTTAAGCCTTCCCATTAATTAATAGAGAAGAATGCATTGACTCCCTTATAGTGACAGAATATAGATCGATCTTTCCTGCACTTAGCTAATGTACGTTTTTGATGATGTATCTATTTTGCTTCCCTAGATTATTTAATTTTGAGATTAGTGTGTTCTAATGAAAGCTTTACTGAAAATCCAGTAGAGAATCGATTACTTTGAATTAAGTCATAAAGCGCTCGTATTCCATCGATATTCCATCCGGCCAACTCCAAGCCCCGTTGGAATTTCGATCGCCAAAATATGGTAAATCTCTGGCTTCAGACTTCCAAAACGCGCAGAAGAGTAACAAATTCCACCATCCTTAAACCCCGATAAGGGAATATAAGCACTTCGATTAATGAAGTGGTCTAAGTATAGTATATTGTTTTCTGAGGGCTCGAGCGGCTCGAAGTGAAAATGAGATCCCCAAGAAATCGTGGCCGCCTCCCTTGATGTGCTCATCCCCCCTCCCTCCCCGATCTCCTCCCCAAACCCTTCCCTGATCCTCTCCTCCCTTCCTCCCATTCCCCACCCTCCCCCCTTCCTCCACACATCCGCTCCCCCTAATCGATAGGACAGCAGCTTTCTCTCTCTCTCTCTCCTCTCCCTCCGCTCCTTTCTTTCCTCTCTCTTTCCTCTTCCTCACCTCCCGCACATCCCTCCATCCCCTTTCACTCCTTCACAATCTCTTTTCCCTCTCACTCACTTGTGCATACTGCGAAAACACGCTCACAATGTTTTGGGCGGGAGCCAGAATCCGTCAACGGCACTGAAAGCAAAAGAGGACCGGAGGTGGTGGGTGTGTGTGTGTGTGTGTGTGAGGGGAAAGAGTGGTACAGCTTCCCGCGGGGAGGAGCCTATCAACTCTTGTCTTTCTCTCTGCCTCTCTAAGCCTCCCATCTCTTTCACGTACACCCCCTGGCACACGCCCTTCCTCGGCCCCTTTCATACCAAACCCCACCTCCCTCCTCTTTTTTTCATTCCTCTCCGTTGAAACTGGTCCAGGACTAAAAAGGAGACGAGGAAACCGCGGTCTACGTTGTGGGGGTGGCAGAGGGGTGGGGTTTGTTGGCATAATATTTTCGCATATTTAATCATGATTAAGAGAATTGCTCAGCGCGGTCCTCCGACTACCAGACGAAGGCAAAATCAGGGCGAACAGTTCGATTTCGCGCCGCCGGAAATGTCAACTCTCCCAAAATTGTAAGTAATTGTGATGAGAATTGAAGAGCTCTGGATATTTTGGCATTCCGCTCAGTTAGGCATTAATAAAGACATAGCACGTGTATTAATATCCAGTATTACCTACTGGTAGACCGCGTCGCATGGAACAGCTGATTGCGAGAAAAGTAAATCAATATCCGCTACTATCCGTTTACAACTCAGGCGTAAATCCAAAATAAAAATCACAATAGCAATATCATTTCATAATTATCATTCCTCTCCTAACGGAAAGAATAATGTGGTGCAGTTACTTTGTATAAAATATTGATAACATTCGGGTGATTAAAAGAGAAATGAAGATTTGAATTTCTTTGAATGAATTGTTTGAAAATTTTAATAAAATTATATGATTATCATGCAATTACGCAGATAAGTCACTAGGTTACGAAGTAACTGCTACGTTTCAATTCTATTGAAATTGAGGCTTGAAACCTGTTAAATCTCTTGGCAACTGTTAATGCACGTTGCCAGCATGGGTTGTCTAGTATGTAGGCGTATATTTTTTTGCTTTCCGGAAGCCTTTGGTGGCCCGAGCGCCCGATTGGGATCCCAATAGGCTCTTGGCTTGTCATCAGGTTCCCTTGGGTCCGTGGCACCAGATTGACACGACACCCATGTCCAAGGTGGGGTATGAATCTGCGGCTTTGTGTTGCAAGGGGAGCCCGTAGCCCACGTAACTAACCATTGAACGATTTAATTCCAAAATTAACTATTGATACCGAAATTATTCCATCATTTAGAGGCCTACACTCCAATTATAAATTAATTCCCTCATCCTGGCCTATAATATGTAAGCAATCTATAGAGTTATGCAGCTAAAGAGGAATATTTTTTCTGTGTGTTAATAACTAATTTACCGTCTAATTTCCCAAATGATAAAGAGCAGTTTCCTACGTCCTTCTTTGGGTTGAAAACGGCAAGGCGTATCGTTCAATATGAAAATATTCTCTGCACCATATATAATATTGTAAAACTCACTTTGACTTCCCATTTGAGTGTATTTTTATTGAAAATGATTTGGCTCTGAGAAAAATCGAGCGGAAAAGCAGTAAACTAGCAGTCTCATAATTAGTCACACTAGGCCCACGCGCGGAATCATATTCGATAAGGTGGGCGCACATAGAATGTTAGGTTTGTGGCGTACCTGGAAGCGTATGGCACATGATTACTGAATGTGAAAAATACAGAATATCCGATGGATCTTGGAAATGCCCGAGCAAATTCACATAGCTCCGGGAGATAGATGAGCAGCTTGTGATTTTGTTTAATCATTTTTAAGAGCTAATTGTATTTTGGTGAAACAAATCGACGAAATTATATATGTCCAAAATTGTCACCCATTGTCATATTTTAATATTTTTAGTTTTTCTTTCGATAGGCCGTTTTAAAGATATATCCATTGAAGTTTATCGGCTTTGGAAAGACGCATAACACTTAAACTGGTTCTAAAACATAACATTGACGCGTTTAAACTCAATAACCATAGCCTATGATTGTATACTACTTCTCTCATAACTATGTTTTTATTTATAACATTCTTTTCCTGGATTAACATAAGACTGACTGATAAAGCCCTTGTTTTAGCATTATACTATGGTTGGTTATCAGAGAAATACATTGATAATAAGAAATATTCCTTGGTTGATACAAACTTGCTGAGTGCCAATAGCAGTTACCACCACAAGGGTAGAGGGTGCGAAAGTTTCCTTAATTATTTTGAACTTGTTGGAATCAAAGTAATTGATTTTGAGGTAAATGATGAAATTTTTAAGGTCCACTAATATTTTAATTTATCAACAAAGTTTTGAAATAAGTTGGACCTAAAAATAATTATTTTTGGTTTTCACACCATCTCTTTCCCTTTTTCTATTAATACCAGTCAAGTAAGCAGTTCTCCAAAGCAAACATTATGTACCCTGTTACTTTTAAATGTACACAAAGTTCCAAGAGATAAATCAATATATGCAAAAATACAAATATGGATAAAGTAAATACCGATTACAACTTTATCTACCGGTACCGAGGGACTTGATAGTCTAGTTGGCAGAGCCTTGGGTAATTGACCAGTGGTCCAGGGTTAGTGACGACTCTGGCACCCTCGGTTCACCTAAGCTGCGTGATTTCCGGGTTACCATGTCTTAGCTAAGAAAAACTCATGAGAGCCTGCTTTAGAATATTGGTAAATGTTAAAAAGACGACTTTAATGTGAAAAAATTTGTTGAGGTATTTCCAAAGTTTTGCTATAATGATGTTTGTTAGCCAAGAGTATTGTCTACAGAAAAAAACTACATGAATTGTATCACAAGCTGCGTAGAATTTTTTTCTGCTACAGCTGTTTTTCACCTGTATGCACGCATTCCTCCCAAAAGATTACGTACTACTTCCTCAGCCAATGTAATGAATGAAGGATTCGTTATTTTACACCCTTTTACTCGCTGGAGTCCAATCGCCGATATAAAATCCAAAAAAAAGGATTTCGGCGAATGGTCTCATGATTTCGGTAAATTTCACACCAATTCCCCACTCGTTAATCTTTTTATGGGACATTCAACGGCTCGGTTTGTTGGCCATAAATTACATATTCAATTACATCAGCTGTCATCAGCGTTCATTTCAAAAGCGTTCCAGTTATATCTCCAAGGAATTTAGTCTCTTAGCTCAAGGATGAGGAATTAAACTGGAACGGAGCGATTAAATCTGCGGCACATCCACGAATCAACCCTCCCACGTGGAAACCGAGGCGAAAGCGCCGGGGTAATAATCGCCGGCGGCCAGACTACAATTTATCCCGAGCCTGTGAACTCGTCCCCGACCTCAAGTCTGCTCCGATGCGAACTGGGTTTTAAAGCGGAAACCAGTGCGTAAAGCGGTTAAAGCGCCCCCGTTCGCGCCATGCACCCCTCCCCGCCTGTGTGCGCCGAGGGCCCCTAGCACTCATCACTCCGCAAAATGGTGGCCTTATTGATTAGGTCCAAGGCCAGTTACCGCGCTCTCCGCTCCCTCATCACCCGCTCCGATCGCAAACTCCATTTTCCTCTTCCATCCCTACATCACTCCCTTCAGCGCCACCCCGGAACACACCCTCTCACATCCCCAAATACTCTCCCCTCTCCCGGGACCACCTTTATCCCTCCCGCCAAACATCAACCCCTGCTTAGCCCCCACCCTCTTTGCGACGCGAAACGTCAACCTGGAGCCCCTTACCACATCCCCCTCAACCCCCACACTAACTCTTGCCCACCTCCCTCCTCAACCCCTGGCGAGGAGCAGTCTTCTTTCTTTCAGCTTCCTCCTCTTTCCCTCGCACCCCCGCGATCCCCGCCAGCCGACGTTGGCTTTTTTCGACCCGCGCCCCACTGCGCCTTCCCTTTCTTTCCGACCAGCTCGTTTTTTCATACTCCTTCCTCCCCAAGCTGTACTCCCTCCCTCTTTGCCTTCTATCCCCGCTCGTCCCATCCCCCTTCGACCCTCGTTCCCCGAGGGCCTGGGACCGGTGCGAGCGGAGACAACGTGGAATGAAAGGGAAGCGGTGGGTTTGTTGAGGGACTTGGAGGGAGGGAGAGATGGTGTGGCGCGCAGAGCTGGATGGCTTTCCCGCTGTTGATCCGGAGGGGGAGGGTGGATGGCAGAGGGTGTGTGGAAGGAAGGAAGGATGGACAGACGGACGTTCCGGGAGCGGATTAAAGGGATGGGGGGCGGAAGAGGGATGATGTCGAGGGATGTCTGTAGAATGCATCGAAGGGAGGATGAATTGTTTATATTGGGATTTATTGAGCTTCCTCCGTCGAATGCTGGAGGGAATCAGGTCCTCTCTTTGGCGCAAGATTTTTGCAGGTTTTCAAATCACCCGGAGAAGGGTCAATCAGCCGTTCCTCCGCCATCGGTAAAATATTTTTAATTCTCCATCTTCAATACCAGTAGTTAATATTTTCTTCGGGTGTATCTCCCTAGATGAAGAGTCGTAACGAATAATAATTATAATTTCTTTGCAACAATTGGGCGAACACACTTCGTCATCTGCAAAGTTTTGGAGCCACGAATGAGCCATATACGTAATATCTGGGCGAAAGTATTTATCTACTGGTACTCAAAAGGCCCGATTAAGGTGTTCGAGTTCTATTTGTGATGTGGTATAATAAATGACATGTTATTGTAGAAATTTTGCTTTGAAACAAATACTCAAAGATCAGTCTTGTTCATGAATAAGAGGTATTATTTTCGGGGGTTAAGCAAAAGTCATCGTACATTCAGGGTTCGAAGAATAAAGCACCTTGGTGGATAACTCCTTATAATGCGAATATAACATCAAAAATAGTCGGGGAGGGGCGAAAGTTGGGGGAGGGTGATTACGTGCGAAGGGAGGGGGGCAGAGTGGCCGCAGTGAGTGTTTTTGAGAAGGGGCGATGGCCAGTAGGTGTCCAACATGGGCGGGAGGGGCCGCCGCCTCTGCTGTGGCGAAGGCGGAGTTTTATGTGAGAGGCATAGGCCGCTGGGGGGCTTTTTGGCTCGGTGGGCAGAGTGATGGGAAAGGGCGGAGGAGATGATAGGCTTCACGCAGGGGAGAAAGAAGGGCCGTACGGAGCCGTGTGTGTGCGCAGAACCTCCCGTTTTGCATGGGAAAGAGAGCTACGAGGAGACGCCCGGGAGGGCCACCGTACTCACACTCCCTTCACGACATCAATTCGCTGAAATAGGTATCTGGGCGAAGATTCTGACAATAGGAAGGTTGAATCCTATTTGAGCTCGTCCACGTGGAGAGAAAAAGTCAACTAAGGTTCCGATTAAGCCTCTTGAAAAATGTAAACAAAATATGGAATGAAAACGCACATTCCCTTGTAATTATGTGACATGGAGCATATAAAAATCCCTCTGACGCTAAGTAAAAGGTGGAGTAGAACCTTGATTATTCAAGTCCAGATTAATCGATGTTTCTTATTAGTTAAGTTACAGACTTTTCCACTCATGAAAATGAGACCCAGAAGATCCCATTTTCATATACGACATGCCAATAGTTCAACCGAGGAAGTGAACGTTGACAGCGAATACTGCCACTAGACAAGGACAAACATTTCATAAATAAAATTGAGAAAAACATTTTTTTAGGAACTATTTTGTTCGAAATTATACATACATATATATACCTGTACACACACAGGCAAGTATTATGTTTGAAACTAGGTCTATGTCTCGTATAAATAACTTTGTGCAAATATTCTTCTTTGAAGTAAAATGGCTAGATTTAAAAATGTATTCTTGTTTTTGTTATTAATGTTAATAAATTTCCATTCCATATTATCAACATTTAATCTTATCAAGGGTAGCCTCATCTCACATTGTCATTAATATTCGAAATTTCGTGGTCCATATAGATTATCTATTAATAATAATCTACTTTGGGTGTTAACTGCAATTAATTTCAGCTCAATTGTTTTGTTTCCCTAGCCATTGGGACCGAAATATGAACTTATATTCCATTAGCATCACGCCCTACAGCTCCCTTTTATCAACGACTCGTGAAACAAATCCGGGTTTTTATACACTATCGAAAAAATATAATTTACGTAGCATATTTTGATAACTCTTTTGGTCGTATTTAAGTGGCAAAAGATCGCTACTTTCCCTGAAATAGCCAAGGGCAGATGGGATTGATGAGCAGAGGTTGATTTAGATAATCTACCTGATATCGATTGAAAATACGATTAATATGGGAGTTTATACGATTGGAATATATATTTATGTTGGGATGTATACGATATATATTTAAAACTAACAAGAATACATATCTGATACTAACTTAAAATTCTCCTCAGAACACTTCTACGTATTTGCAACTGAATGTAAAGTATCTCTAATTGTACCTAATGATGCCGTAGTACGATGACACGCAAGGCGCAAATTGTTATTCAATGGAAAAGTGTGATTGATATTAATCACATCCGAGCATATCCAATCTCACTCAGCACGATTTCTGAAACTTTTCAGCTTTCCGGGTGGAAAAATAAAATTTGGCGACAAAGAGAATTAGCCATAACTATGAATTCCGTTTTTGTTATGAGTTCTTGAATTATTCGACATTCATACCTAAATATAAGACCCAGTGGATATGACGGGTCTTTAATCCCTCCACCCAAGCAAGATAATTTCATATAACCAATGATAAAATACCTATATATCATAAATGATAACATTAAATAAATGTTAATTTCTTGTTAGGGTTCCAGTTGTGAAATCGGATGGAAGGATAACTATTTTCTCTGAAAGACGTTCACAGGCGTTGTTATTAATACTATTCTTATTATTCTGCAAACTAAAAAAAAATTCTGATAGCATGATTTCGATGAACAGCAATACTCACCCTCTTCCTCCGCTACTCTACAATGTGTCACACACTCATCCCCTCTCAACACGTTATTCACTCTTAGGAGTAAGCAGACACTTTCCCATGGTTTGCACTTCCATCTGATTCCCTCACCATTAGTCATTAAAGCCCTTTTAACCATTTCGAGGAAGGGTGAACGCCTCCTACCACCATAGCATCCCTCGTGCCAAACCTGCCTTGCCAAACCCACCTTCCAGCCCCTCTTCCCCTTCACCCCCCTACAGCACAACGTCACACCGACCCCACCCCTCAGCACCCTCCCTCATCGAGTCCCGAGATCCGGCGATGAGATGGAGCCAAGGCTGGAGGCTTCGGCAGATTGGGTGGGAGGACGAGAGAGAACGGGTGGGGGGGGGAGAGAGATAGTGGTGGCCCTTTTGTTCCCTACGAAAGAAGAGGGAGGTGCGAGTGGAAGGCAAGGTTTTGAAGGGAAAGGAAGGAGGGTGGTTTGATGCCGAGGATCTACGGACCATCGCCTGGGAGAAGATGGGCTCTTCCTCCTCCATTCAATCGGCGCATCGCTTGTCTCTTCCCCACTCTCTTTTTCTCTATTCTCTCACTTCGGGTCGCTTTCATTTTCGCCCATCTCCTTCCCTACCCACGGACTCCCAACGGCGGTGACTCCGTTCGACCCTCCCATCCTCCCTTCCTTTCTCTCCGTGATTTCTCGGGGCACTTGCCGATGCGTTACGCCACCCAGTCCCCTCGGGATCTGACAGCCCGAAATATGATTTCGAGGGAAATTGGCGAACTTCCCCCCCCCCAAGTTAAACGAAGCAATAACAGTTATGTTTGTCCTCAAGAGTCGACAAATTTTCTAGGATGAAATAGGTTCCTCCAGGATTAGTTTTCTCTTTACACCCCATCAGCTGATTCCATATCTGCCGCTCTTAACTCAATCTTTATTGCCCATAGCTCTATAGCATGCGACTAGGCAGAAAAGTTGAAGGTTGTGGGAAGGAATGTTTCTATGGCTATGTCATATTAAATGGAACGGTGTTCGTCGCTGATAACTCGCGGCTGATTTCACCAATATAAATCTGATGGAAGATTCAAGCAAATGTTTTGCAATCATGCCCGACTATTGTCGAAATATGTTAAATAATATTAATAATCTGGCCCAACACCTCCTTAAGTCGCTGAAATTTTCCTCGAAATAAGACATGATGGTGATACAGACAATTATAATTTTTTCCCCTGATCATATGTTTTTCTATCGTTTTATAAAGGATGAAAATCACACGTATGTCTTCGACCTGTGAACGGCGTAAAATTACGAAATTAGGTCTCTCCGTCATTCCCGATGGCGTGAACCTGGGGTTTCCAGGGGAGGACAGAATGGGTTATATTTACTCATTATAATGAGTTATCTGGCTACAAGAGCCTAGAGTGGGATCCTATTGAACGTCCTAATGACAACATTCATGATATAAAAATCATCACTTTGTCTCGGTTTATTTGAAATTTAATAAGGTTTTCATGGAACGTAAATCAAGCTGTGGCTTTGAAAAGTGGCCCCTCACTCCCTCTATACACGCGTAATACAGGGTACGGCAGCATTCCTTCTTTTTATGAAAGCGTTTTGCGTCTGAAAAAAGGAGGTAATGTTGCCGCACACTACATTAGTTATATCAACAATATTTTTAAAATAAATTCTAGCCTCCGAGGAGGATTATAATGGCACAGTAGTTATCTCCCAATGAATTTCTCCTCGGCCACCAAAAACGTTACACCATCCTTGTCTCATTAAATTTATCATTGTTTTAATGCTAACCCCTTCACTCCCTCTCTCAACTCCCGGCACATTCTCCATTATGTCCAACTATATCCACCTCCCGTTCTCCATCCTTTGTCACTTCCAATCTTCTCCCCTTGTTTTCCATTTTTCTCTCACTTTATCTCTTCTTTCAACACTCCCCTCCCCCCCCCCCCTCTCTCTCTCATCTCTTCACTCTCTTCGCATCCTCCTTCAAAAAAATCCTCTCAGCGACAGCCTTCGCTTCCACCTTTTCTTTTCCTTCGCACTAACTCCTCAAACCCTCCACCCGCTCTCCCTCAGCAACCCCACCCCCTTCGCCTCTCTCATCCAATCTCATTCTTCCCCGCGACCTCTCGCCCCTTTTCGTTTTGACGCGTTACTTTCGTTTGAGTGAAGAAGGGTTAAGTCGCCGAACGGCAGCATCCATCCACGTGTGAAAACAAGTTAGTTTTAACACTCGAGTAACGAGGACAAAATCTTTTCTTGGGTCACGATCTTAATGAAGCGCGCAGTACTGAAGTTTCCTTGAGACCGCACGCAGCAGAAGGGAGCGCATTCCGAGGGATCTTGAAGGTTATCTTATGACCCGCGGAATTACAAATTGCTGACCACCAATGAATAAGGAGACTTCGCGGAACTGTCACTCCCGAGGCAACAATGACGCTTCAAATTACCGAGGCTGAATTGCCTTCACGCGAGTTTACACCATGGGGAGTTAATTATAATTAATGACAGAAGACGAGGAAGAGGTTCAGCGAGTCGCAAGGCTTTATCAACACTCAATAAGAGGATGGATGGGCGCCAAAAATTCTATCGATCCGAACGGCAGGCCGCTTACCTGCAACGCTTTGACGTAGCGATTTCCCTCGGAAATTTTACGTCACCAGTACCAAGCTGTACTCCCACTTCCATAGCATTTAACGATAAGAATCAATTTTGGTTTCCCATGCCGTTAATTAAGGTCCTCGGGCGTAAAAAGTCGTCCGATCCCTTCGACCACAAACTTGAAAGCAAAAAGAAGTACCAGTGGGATTGGGCCCATTTCTTACTTATTTTAGGTCAGAGGGCACGACGGCAAACACTGATGGCACGCAGCCCGAATGCGCCCTTTCCCTTTTATTAATTCCAATTTTTCCATTCCTTCTATTCCATTTCCTTTCTTCTCACGCGTTCCACTTTCCTCCCGCCCACCCACCCTTTTGCCCTACAACATTCATTCCCCACGAAATCCTCGACACCCTCACTCCCGAAACCATCCCATCCCCCCTCGCAAAACCCAAAAACCTGCCGCCCACCGCCCCAAACCCCCGCCCTTCCTCCCCTCCCGGTGAACCCCCCAGATGTTTCAGACGCCTCCAGTCAGCGTCGATCCCCTACCGAATACCCCCTCTCCCCCGAACCGACCCGCTTCCGCCGCACCTCCCTCCCCTGTCACTCACCCGCCATTCTCCCCCTCCTCACTCTCCCGCCCCCTGCTCCATGCGCAATACAGCCTCCATCCCCTCTCAACCACCCTCCTCCCATCGTACCGCCACCCCTGCAGGGTACACGCCCCTTCCGACCCCCCCCCCCCGCACCCACCTCCTACTCCACTCGCCCCATCCCCCGAACGCCGCCGCCACCCTCGGCCTCCTTTAACGCTTCCTCGCCCGCCATTCTTTCCCGGGCCTCCCCTGTTCGGCTCCCTCCCAATCGCCTACCCCCGCCCCACACTCACTCGTTCACTCACTCCACCACCACCCCCTTGCCTACCCGCTCACGTCCTCCCGGAGAGAACTCGGCCCCGTGGAGCCAACAGAATCAGCAGACTGTCTACTTCGTTCCGGGGGGAGGGGGGTTGAGAGGTGGAGAGGTGGAGAGAGAAAGAGTGAGGGGGGTGGGGACGCTGGTGGGTGAAAGGAACTCGGGGGTTCGAGCGGGAGGGAGAGGGATGTGGAGGCGAAAGGGAAGAGAATGGCCGCGTAGCAAGGACTTGCGATTGAGGGGGGGGTGGAATGGAAAGGAATCGGGGGGGGGCCGCTGCTGCTTTTAAGATTCGCTGAGAGATGGGAAGGGTAGGCAGGAGTGGAAAGAAGGGGTAAGCTAGTATGAGGAACTGAGGAGGATGTGGGGAGGGCGAGTTAAGTGAAAATCCAGAATAAAAAAATAGCAACAATCGCCAACCATGACCAAATTGGAGAAAAGCATGGAGTAAAAGAGAATGTAGGGATTCCACAAAAAAATACACGTTGACGGCCTGATTCGTACCATTATTATGTTTACAAAATGAGAGAACAATCTCTCTCCTTTTCTCCTCTCATATACTATATTCCGACTATGTACACAAGGAAGTGATGAAAAATGTGTAATGAAACTCCAGATATTTATATAAGGACATCAATGCAAAATCAGATGATGTTTTCATAAACATGAGGTAAACAAAGTTTACTTTACTATCCCATGCAACATTGTGCTATTAGATGACTATTTGTTTAAGATTAAAATTTTCTAGCGGAAGATGCTTGTTAACCCTAAATTTCTAAGGAATATTAAATGATTGACTTAGAATTTCTTTTCCTTTCCTAGGATTATACTATTAATTCTACAATATTCTGTTTTGAGTGTAGATATTTTTTGAGTAACTACGACAGCAAATTGACTTTGACTACAATACCTAGGAGGATTTATTTCATACATATTCGGTGAGGAGGCCTGCAAAGATAGCGCTCTCTACTTATTATAGGAACGAGGACTCATTCAATTCCACGTTTCCTCCTTGTCTACAAATCCTAGCTATTCAACATTCTGAACGGTACTTGCACCAAAGAAACGACATGTGACGCCGAAAAATATAGGGGATCCACCACTCCCAAATTGTGGTTAATACATTGAAGTTATATCCATTACAGCAATGCAATTAAGAACGGTGTGGAGTGCAGATATCATTTTATGACCATACCTATTGAAGGCAACGTCGGAAATAAATATGAAAATGTCATTGATATGATGACGTATTTAGTACATAGTACATTTGGATACTGTAAAGCACCGTAAAATTTTTAACTAAATTAAAAATGTATGAATTAGAAAAAACCTATTATTGAGGAGATTTAGTTACATTACCGAGTACATTATTGAGTCACTAAAAGTACATATATGGAACAAATAGTAATAACTTTAAATTATTTTATCTTTCAGTAGTTCGCTCAAAGACTCAATTGATATGATTGTTAAGCCAAATTACTCGAATTGGACTATTTTAATAATTTTCCATACAAAATAGCATCACTAGAGTTTAGGGTGGTAATTATCGCTAATTGGTAATGCCTTGAAAAAGACTAGGATATATATTGATATGTCGAATTTTCAAAGTACTTTTTCCATATTAGACCTTATGTCTTTAAAGATTTAAAAATATTGAAAAAATATCCACAAAGATTTAGTTTGAAGGATCATAATACAAATAAAAGTTAATCGCCGTGTCTGCTATTTTCAGCTTGCAATCTTTTGCGGAAGAGCAGAAGGGCTGAAGCCCAAATACGGAAACCAACCGATAGTATGGATGAAGCATTAGGCTAATTCCAAGATAAATTATTATTAGCTGTATTTTTATTGGGAAAACTAACTGTCCGCGACCTCCTTTGGGCCAACATACTTTGGCCACGAATCAGTTAAAGGCTACAAAGTCGTTGAAACCAACAAAAATAATTATCTAAGACACTTAAAATGATACCAAAAGACAAAAGAACCCAAACGCAAAAATTATCATAATCAGGATCATAAATATGATTTAATTGATTCCCGAAACTGACCATGCCCATACATTTAGAGTAGAAATTTGTTCAATGGCTAAGAGGAATCAAATTCCACTGGCAACATGCTTGAGGAAAACGTTTGTGTTCAAACAATTGACCCCTGGCGCCCTGAGCGTAACCACAGTCAGAAAGAATGCCGAGCGATGGATCGGACAGCGTTCGTCCATTCTATCCTTGGTTCCCTGCTCGATATTCCATCAACATCTCCCACATTCTCTACTGGCCCCTCACCTCAAATAACGCTCCCTCATGACCCTTCCAACCCTCCACACCATTCCTCAACGACCTTAGCCTCTCCTGCCTCGGTCTTTATGAGATTTGCGTCACTTCGAGTACGTGGCGCCCTTCGCCAAGGCGAGTTAACTCCCGGTGCCTCCGGGGATCGTGAGCGATTGCTCGGAGGCACCCCGTCCACAGTTCTCGCTCGTCGCCTCTTCCGCCTTTCCCCCATCTCCCCCGTACAACGCCCTCCGACGCCCCAATTCCGAGCGCGCTCATCAAACCCCCCTCCTCCTTCCCCCCCCGACCAATATCCCTCCCACCGCCTCCGACTGGGACTCCCGAACAAAGAATCTCCCCCGACAACCTTCCATACTCCGCCGGATCTATTCCCGCCTCCGCCCGCATTCAGACCTCCCCCATATCCCTTCCACCCGCCCCCGCTGGTCATTCCCGGCGCCCCACCCTCATCAGGTGCTCCGAGGCTCGATTTGGAGAGGGAGCCCGAGGGCACCGCGGTCGAAGGGCTCGGATTCCGAGAAGAGACCCCCTCTCCCTCCCCTGCCCTATCCTCCTCGCCAAGCCATCGAATCACCCACCCGACCAATCTATTCTGCCTCCCTCCATCCCCCGCCGATCCGTTCCCCCTCCAGAACCCTAACTCGCATGTAGGTACCTGTGGGCTCCCTCCGCACCTTTTATCTCCTCCCATCTCCCTCTCATCCCCCTTTCGCACTACTAAACCTGAAAGCTCTTGGACCTTCCCGCTCTCTTCGGAGCCTGGCTCAATCTTTCTCTCCCATTAAGCGGAAGTGAAGAGAAACCCAACAAAAATAACAAATCATCCGAACCGACCGGCGTGAGACGTTTCATTACGGCGACTGAGGGAGCTTTTTGGCATGTGTGGGTAACGGTGATCCTTCTCGGGGACTTCTTTTCGAGAGATGTTTGCTGTGAGGGTCGCTCTTCAAAGCATCATCGTTGCTCGTGTTAGGAATCCGCTTTCTCCCTTTTATCTTTGATCCACACATCACACCAAAAACCTGTAGAAAACATATTCCCAATGTCACTGGTTTGGGAACACAGCAAAGGCTTTACTACACTTTTTGTGATATAATATAACATAATATAATGTAACGCATGAATTATTCAATTTTAGACGCATGAAATTGAGGGTGGGAAGAAATTAGCCTTCTCTCTTAAAAAAAATTAGTGAGCATTAAGACAATCCCCCTCCAATGAATAGGATCAATATGCATGTTGGCAAGAAATAAATAAATTTCAATGTACACTGACAAACTCATTAATGAGAATTACTTCACCATTAATTTACTTGCGTTCTCCCACACAATATAGAGGAACAATACGGTTCTTCAACTTTCGATTATACCAATGTTCGTTTTTAGTTAATCTCAGTCATCCCTCTTCCTAGTGCACATTTCAAATTACTAATAAATTATCACAAGGTATAATGGAATCATCGTAAATAAATTACTACTTTGCAACGTCAAAATAAATAATTACTTGGGTATTCCGGGCACCCATAATTGTGAATGAATTGAGGCTCAGGACCTGTATATCACTTATGGGATCGTATGCATCCAAGACATCTCAGATTCCAACGGAACCTACCGATTTGATTCATTTCAAATGGTGCGAGTAGGTAAAACGTCTTCATATTACAATTCCTTTTTGAGAAGTTGGGGTTACAGCTTTGAAACCTTTTAAAGGATGCGCATATGGACAAGCACCCTAGCGGCGAAGTCTACTTCCATATGTTCCGCCATATTTCACGACAGTAAAGGCTGTAGTCAAGGTTGGGTCAAGTATTTTCTCATCCATTGTCCAGCATCCCACATCTCTTTTACTACCTTCCCATCGTAAAAACGGAAATTTGGGAGTTTATCGGGAAGTGTGTGGGCACTAGTACGGTCAGGCGGTATCAATGGATTCCGAGGGAACATGACCGAGGACTCCATGCTTGGGTACCCGTAGCTGCGATTTCGGAAGCTATGCCCGAATACCGATTGAGATGACTTTCCTTATTTTTTCTTCGCCGGATTCGGGCCGTAAAGCGGAAGTAGCTTGGTATTTTATGGAATGGTTACCTCATTGCAATTTAAGAATCAGTAACAAATGCTTTATGCGTGTACTCCTGCCTATGAGAGCTGCATCAAAATAATCTAAAATCATGCACTTTCAACTACCAAGTAATCAACAGCGTAGAGATAGAAATATTTTTCATGCCTTAATACATTATTCCAACCACTACGAGGGATATACACATACCAACGTAATTTTATGGTATGGTATTGGAAACAAAACGTAAAATTATGTGATTAAAAATGATTTAATTTTCAGTCTCAGATAAGGTTCATCCCAAAATAATAGATGAATCGTTACCAATGTTTGTTTTCTATTTAGTGTTTCAATTTATTGCTACTTAATTTAGTAATATAATGAATTTTACAAACTCATTTCACTATGAAATTTGTAATGAATGAATTAACGGATTTAAATTCAAAATATTTAATAACCGATTCATTGAAAAATTGCACAAGTCGAAATATCTTTCTATTCCCTAACCAATGAGAAAGAAAGTTGAGCAGAAGTATGGAGACCATTTTTACCGGCATTTACGACAACTTCCTTCCACAAACCTCGTTTTATGCCCCTATTTATCATCCCTTATTCTAAAAATCCCTCTTTTTTCGGGGACTCCTATATCTTACGAAATTTTCTCCACCCTACCCCCATAATTTCCTCCCCGATTCTCTTCTATTCCTTGGCGTTTCTCACTCCTCTCCTCCTCCCGTCCTCCTCCTTCCCTCATCCTTTCCTTCCCCATCCCTCGTCGGCCTTTCTCCCTACGCTGCGCTGCCCTTATTTATGTGACATTCCCACAACTAAAATGCGTTCTGCAGAGGAGATGGGGGGGTGGGGTTGAGGGAAGAGAAGAAATTTATTGGGTGCCCTACCTTCTTTTTTCTCTCCGCCAACTCTCATCCCCATCCCACCCCACAACACGACGACTTATCCCCGACGAAATGGCATTCCCGAAAGCGAACGGGCGACGCGGCCCGAAGTCGAGTGTCGAGCGAGCAGCCGCACCAACACGGTCCATAGGAGTCCGCTGAGCGACGTGGTACACACGCTTTCGTGACGCCACCACCTCGTGTCCGCGAATGCGTGAATGTGCCCACGCGCTCCTTGAACGGTAGGCCTCTTCGAAACGCCCCGTGTGACGGCGATCTCCACCGCCACTCAGCGCTGGTGTTCGGGAGTGACGCGGCGGTGAGACAGCGGTGACCGACCAAGTACCCCTCCCACTAGCATCGCGACCCAACTCCAACCGCCGCGGGAGATGGACCGCCAACTTCGGCGCGGAAGGGACTCCTGTGGATCCCCAACGGCAGTCGAGTTGCCGAGGAAGACCGGGCCCCTTGGAGGACCGGCTGGGTACTGGGAGAGGATGGGTCTATTCCTCAAAGTCGGCCATCTTCTGTCCCTGAACTATCGAGAGCCGCGGGTGGGATTCATTGAACTCGGTGCGGGTAAGAGAGTACTCGTAGATAGAGAGAGAGAGTGCTTGTGGAAAAAAGGGTCTGCCTTAACTCCAGCGACGGACGGAGAGAGAGAAACAGAGGGGTCGGCAGGAAAAGGAGAGAGGGAAAAATAACCGACCCTTCCTTCCTGAGGACGCCTCACTTTCCCCTAAAAGACCGCAATAAAACCGTAACGTTGGAAGTGTTTTGCTCTCCCCTCTCCCCACCGGCTCCTTTTCCTACCTCGCATATTTTCTACCAGACTCCTCGTTCCTTTCCCTCAATTCAGTTTCCTCCGAAGCACAGGACAGAGAGAGAGATAGAAAGGGAGAGAGTCGTAGAAGTGAGCAGAGGAGACCGCCGAGAAAAGAGGAGCAACAGTCCTCTTCCCGCGTTCTTTTCAGAAGGTCGTGTTCGGAAGTTGCCGCGCGAGGAGCAAGGGCGTGGTGTACCGGACGGTGAGAGCTGTTGTGCCTGCATCGGTGAGCGTGCTTTCGTGTGTGTCTGTGTCCGGGTGTGAGCGGATTCCAGGGGTAAAGATAAGGTGTCCTGCGGTGGCGGTGGAGGGTGGTAGAATTGCCGAGGAATGACTCTCGTAGGGTTCCCGAAGGGGGAAGTGGGTGCAGGAGGGTGGCGAGGTGAGGAGGAGAGATGGAGAGGGGGTGACGGGGGCTGGTGGACAGGGGGGTTGAAAGGTACAGGCGGGAGGGGCCACGGTGTTGAAGGGCGACCTCCGCTTCCCCTGGTCCATCCCATTTTCGTCCTCTTTATCGTGTTGGAATGTGGGGGCGTGCCGGCGAGGAGGGAAGTTGGATGGGACGGAGCGAAGGTGGGATCCCAAGGATACGGGAGAGGTTATTCGTGTCTCCCACGGATTTTCTTGTGTTCGCTCCCGACAGGAGTAGCCCAATTCTCTTCCCCCGCCTCTAGCCGCACCAACCAACCCCTCTCCGCCGACTCCGAGAGAAAGGAGATATTCGAGATTGGCCGGCGGTGACATAACCGCACCCCAGAGGATTTGCATTTTTGATGTGCGACCGTGTTTGCGGAGAGGGCGGAGGTCCGTAAGTAAGCCACGGGAAAAAGTTCTCGAGCGTATGAGTTAGTATTTTGCGCGGCCGGGAGAGTCCGAAGGAAAGGGAAGGTCCGTCCGTCTCGCCTTCTTCCCCCCCTCCCCAAATCCCACCCCACCGCTTCGCTCCATCCGTCAGCCTGCGGATCGGGCGCTGAGCGCGCGGTAGCCATCTTGGAATGACCCCAATACTCTCGCCCGTTCTATATTTTTTCCACCCTGGTTTTCGGAGAAGTCACTGCTGCCAATGCCCCTCGAATTTTACCCATGCCCACTATTCCACGCCTCGTTACTTTGCGGTTCCTGAGAGCACAAGTGCACGGGAATTTCAAAAGGTTTTTTTCTCCACCCCGGATGATTTATTATCTCTCGTAACAACCAGGACCTTTCGCACCAATTAATTTCGGTACAGCCATCGTGGGGAGCTGATCTCGAAAAAATATCAATATCTATCACAGCGCTCTGAAATTACCACGTAATTTACGAGCCGTCAGCATCCAATTAGCGGAACATGTGGGAGGGGGGAATAAATTATTCGTTTGCTTTATTAATCAGAGCAGCAGGTTTTTATATTCAAATATGAAATTATCATACCATTGATAAAAGCAAAATAAAACACAGAAAAGGGCATAAAACATCAATTCAGCCTAATGTAGGCTCTTGAGGAGAGAAGGAAATTATTACAGTGTAATCAAATGTTTGATAATTTTTCTTCGGTTTGTAGAGGGGTTTTTGTGCATACAAAATGTGCGTCTTGTATAAAAAATATCAAAGGTGATAATATATATATATATATATATATATATATATATATATATATATATATATATATGTTAAAAAACGCTAGTGACTACAAGCTATACATTCTGAAAGTAAAAACTAACCAATAATACGTTTGGTTCTCTCTTCTTCAATGGCCTGGATCCAATTAAGATGTTAAATCAATGAATTCCATGTTTGGAGTGAATTTCTGCTAATAGTACACCTTATCAGTATCAATCATTTCAGACACACCAAAGAAACTGTGGCATTCACTCAGCTCATGGAATTCCGTCCCTCTCTTTTTCTTCCATTCAAACTTGCTTCGTCGCCCTTGAAGTCTTATACACTCACCATCCTATTAATTACCTCTCAATCTCATATCCTCACTTACTCTTGAATAAAAAATGGAAAGGAATATTTTATTCGTGCTCCTCCTCCTTTTCAACACGAGTCGCCTCCGATTCAAACACCCCCGCCTCTCACTCTATCCTTCCCCCACTCTCGCAGGGATCATCCCCTCTCTCTTCCTCCTCACATTCCTACTCTACCCCACCCTCCCTATCTCAAGCATCTCCCGTCCTTCTCCCCGTCCCCCACTCCCCCGCCGCTTGGTAACAGCTGCCATCACTTCCTCGTGTGGCCGACCAAGCCAAGTGAGAAGAATTGTGCGGTGATCTAACGGCAACAGTGATCATTGCCAAACGTCAGTCTTTACTTGAGTCCAGGCACCAGCACGCTGTCTCGCATTCCGCGTTGTCAGTCATCGCAACTTCGAATCCAACCTCAAGTCCTCCATTCGCTCATTTCCATCGACCACGCGAGTGACTGACGGTGGACAGCACTAGTAGTCGTACTTGCGTGGAAACATCGTAGAACGCATTCGAGCTTCCTCCATATTCTTAACTTCACGGTTCTCACTCGGTTCTGGTGAGGTTGTAGTTAATTCAAACTATTGATTATAAATCAGCCATGCGTCGAACGTTTTGATTCGTTTGAATGGTTAAACAGCCATCGAACTTGTCACCATTGTCCGTTCATTAATCTCAGTACTTGAAAAACTTCTGTCGACGGTGTCAGAACTTGCTATCATGAAACTGAACTGAGAACCGCATGCCAGTAAATTAAACTCAACTGTTTATGAACACTTAAGAAGGTTATTTTCTCTCGAAAAATTCCTAGTGAAATTATACTCAAAGGTTTCGATCAAAATTAATCAAGAGAAAAAGACTCCGTTTTGGAATACAAGATGTTGATCACTAAGTGTTTTCAGGTATTCTTTTGGCATTCAATTTTTCAAGTATTCAGTGAATACTCCGGGAATATCGATGTGTCCTGAATACTCTCCTGTGTATTTGACTAACATTATGAAGCCATATAACATGAAACCCTTGAGCCTACTTATATGCTCTATTATTTCTTTCCCTAAGTTGATAAAATTACAGACTTACCGAGATTCTCTGGATTCTTTTATTTGTGTAGTGCTGTTCAATCAAATTAGCACAGATAAAAAACACTGCCTGAAATATTGTGGCCACTAACGACGTATGTTCTAATTAATATCTCATTAAAAACGTTGTCTACAATAATTTACCAAATGACCGCGTCTAGGAGAAATATTTCGCATTAAATAACCTCGAGTTTAGGTGTAACTGCGGTACTATAGGAGCATTACCTAGCTATTAGTCTATTACGTAGCTCCTATAACTACGTGCGAGCTTTGTATTCGACGGCTCGGTGTCCTGGAGATAGTGTCGCCGATGAGGACCCTTGTGAAGTGGGATAGAAGAAGGAGAGACGAAGAGAGAGGACTTAGGGGAAAGGAGGCCGAAATTCGGTCCCCGAAAGAAAGAGGGAGGTGTTGGAATGGCGTTTGGGTGGAATAGAGGCCAGATAGGAGGGCTATTGTGATGAGGACCCCTTGAAGCAGGGCGAAGGGCAAGTGGGGGAGAATGATAAAGGGGGAAAGAGAGAGAGACAGAAAGGGAGGAACATGGGTAGGGCGAGGGAGGCGGAGGATCGATCTGCCCTCTCCTGTCTTCTCCCCTCCCCTCATCTCCTTGCCAAGAGCTTCCCTCCCGTCAATCCGACACCACCCCCTCCCGCCCCACCAACACAACCCGCCGCCCTGTACTTCCTCCGACATGGAATAAGTTGCCTACTTACGCCCACCCGGCCGCCCTTTCCCGAACGACCATCCCTACGAACGCCAAGGCCTCGGGAAAAAGAAAGAGAACATAACATCTACTCGGAGACGTCCGCCGCGAGATATCGCCTCCTTTCCATACGGCGCAGACATTCGCCGACCTCTTACGAAAGCGAGCGCTTATTCAGGGACGGGAAGTGACACCGCTTCGGATATTCGTTTGTAAAAACGATCAGCTTTATGGTATGTGTTTTGAGTTTCGCGAGAGGATAAAATGCTGACTGAGAATTACTGCCTTCAAACTTAGTAAAAGTCTTCTGCGTCGCTGCACATCACACTGTGCCGTGGCTCATGCTACCTCGACACCTCAGCGTTAGTGATCAATGAAGAGCAAGTTCTCAAAGAAGCAAAATCATGATCCCAGGGATATTTTTGCAACTGTCAAAGCGAATGATGAAATTGGTTGGGAGGAATGTCTGAGTGAAACTGGAACCGTAAGGTGTTGGAAAAGAGAGGGAATTTCAGATACGGTGCAGCTTTCAGATAATTTTCGTTTATCACTTGAATCAACTCGAAATTCAATAAAGCTCTCCTTCATTTAAAGGCAGTTTTTATCAAGCAAAATGAGCATAAAATAAATTAATGCCGTGCTTAGAAGCTGCACAAGCTGTACAGTTTCTTTTGAGAAATGCGATGCGGGAAGGAAACGAAAAAACGGTCTGTTATATCCACAGACACCTCAAGGCCGAACTTATGAGCTTTTACACCATGCATTTATGCCAACCCCTTTAAATAAGTGGATTTTTTGTCATAGGATATACGCTATGTATCTGTATGATCGCCGCCATAAGTCATCAATAAGAAATTCCCGTTACTCCCGAATATAATGTGGCACAGTGGTGTAGTAGAAGTGAAGGCGAGAGTAGGGATGTCTGAGGGCATTTGCTTTCACTCTCATACTTACAGCCGTACGTTCGTTTTACACAGCCTCAATGTCGGTCTTCTGTGATTTGTAGATGGTCAAAATACAATTTTCGTCGCTTGGGTGAAAAACGATTAAGCAATGACTCAATTTCATATCGTCTACGACATGTCTAATTTAGTTAACTGTCGTCCACTGAACGTGGAGTATTTTATTGAGATTTTTATGTTTTGGCCGGCTCCAGTAATCACCCACACTAGCTTTCGAGGTTTCCTCAGTCTTTGATACGGTACCAATTTGTTCATATACGAATGTTCTTCGGTCCTTTTCTTTTCTGTGGAGTTTATTTTCATACGCGTCACTTGCTCTAAATTTTCTCGGTCAGAGGACTAAGTGGATGGAGTGAGGAGGGAGACGGACGAGAGGTAACGAATGGGAGATGACAGCGGACCACCTGAACGAAAGTTATGCGCGGAACAAGGGTATTGGTAGAGGAGAGGTACTCATTGGGGATGGAGGGTGCGTGGATTGGTTTGGGAGGAGGAGGCCGACAGCTGAGGTGCCGCATATACGGGGGTCAAGGGAAGCAGCTGCCTTGGACTCAACTAATGCTATTGGGTATATTTGGGCATGTTTCATTCTCATTATATTAATGGTTCAACATGTACTTCTATTCATTCCTCTCATTTGGTTGGTACTTGTAAATGAAACGCATGGTGTCATAATATCGTACGAAATGATGAAATATGTTCGTGAACAAATTAATGTGTCGTTCTCAATCATCCCTTGAAGGGAATCAAAGAAGGAAAATTATTCCAGGCAAAATTATTTTATTGACTTGAAAATCTCACCTCTTGAGGTCTTTGGCGACATTAAGGGGACTAAGATGATTTATAAAGGAAGCAGATAACAAATGAACAGAAGGAAACCTTTGATAGGCGGGAGGCGACACCTTCGCGAGAGATAGGAAGGAGTTTAAAACCTCACTCCCCATCCGTTGGACGGAGAGCCCTTCCACTGGTGGGGGTATCTGAATTTATATATATATATATATATATATATATATATATATATATATAATACACAGTAACACAATATATAAACACAAAAAAAGAACACTCACACGTATATTCTTGATATTTCGACGGAAACAATCCGTCTTCCTCTGAAGATATAGAAGTAATCATTGCTAATCATTGTAATGATTACTTCTATATCTTCAGAGGAAGACGGATTGTTTCCGTCGAAATATCAAGAAAATACGTGTGAGTGTTCTTTTTTTGTGTTTCTATATTGTGTGTTACTGTGTATTGTACTATTCGGTACTTCCGTGTTACGTCTACGAAAGCATATATATATATATATATATATATATATATATATATATATATATATATATATGTATATATATATTATATATATATATATTTATATATATATATATATCACCGAGAAAAATATCCAGAATTCGAATCCGGTTCCTCGGCTAAGGGAGACCAATCCCATATTCACTTGGGGCGTGTGAGATTGAGTGGCGAGGAGGGGGCGAGGAGAAGGAAGATGAAGACGACGACGAAGGGCGAGGTCGCGGGGGAACGGATGGTGGGGTGGGTGTGGTGAGTGGGGTGGAGAGGGGGATCGAGCAAAGCGCCCCGACACGCACGCGCCGCCCCACCGCATAGAGGAGAACTAGCTGTGCGCAAAACCCAATCTCCGCTCCACTCCCCCGAAACATCTTCCTCCCTCTCTCCTCCTCCCCCATCCCTCCTCCCTTCCCACCCCACGACCCACCTCCCCCGGCCCCTCCCCGGATTTCCTCTTTTGCATTTCGCGACGATTCCGCCCCGATGTACGTAGGTGTACGTGTGTGCATGTGTTTGTACACATTTGGGAGAGGCGTTTCGCACGATACCGCCCACTGAAACACGGGTTCGCTCGAGGGAGCGCGAGCTCTGTGCTCCAAGAAAAAAAACATTCGCTCTCGAAAAGCGCACGCGAGTATTTCTCTCTCCCCCCCCCCCTCCAAAGACCTAGGGCTTTGTGACGGCGGCGTGTATTGGGCGTCGGAGGAAGAGGGGACCGGGACGTCGGGAAGACGAGGGGTGGAGAGGGGAGACGGAAAGGTTTGGGATGGATTTCGATATGTGAGTTGGGAGAAGAGAGTATTTGCATGCGTATGATTGTGTATGTGTGTTCGAGACTGAGGAAGACGGATCCCATGCGGTCCGAACTGCACCTCCCGCCCAGCTCCCGGCCAAGACCGCCGTCTGACGAACCAACGGGGGAGACAATTGGAGGAAGGTGAGGAGCAGGAGGAGGAGAAAATTTCGCCCGACACTCCAGCATTTGAGAGCGAGTAGGAATTTGAGTGCCGGCGAAAGAGTGTGAATTTGTGCTTGTGTGTGGGAGAGAGAGAAAGAGAGCAAGAGGGAAATGGAGTAGGAGGAGTATGCGTCGGCAGTGTGGTTCCGGAGAGGAAGAGGAGGGAGTGAGGGGGGAGAGAGAGAGGAGAGATAGGCGGAGAGAAAGGGAGGGGTAGAGCACGGCGCTTTGTACAGCGATGACGTCACCGCGACGTCAGAGTTTGCGTGCCGAGACTCCAGGATCCCTCGGCGGCCCGCCCATCTCCGCGACTCGTGCACACGGCTGCGACACCCGACCCTCACCGTGAGGGACACGGAATCCGGCCGACCCCCCCCCCCCGCTCATTAGCAGGCCGGGGGGAGGGCTGAAGAGGCGGCGGGAAACGGAGGGGATCAGTGAGGGGAAGTAAAAATAATATGATACCACATCGGGAAGAAAGCTGAGGGAGAGGGAGGAAATCGGGATAGAAAAACAAACTTTCCGGACCATTCCTCGCCTTTATTTTCGCGATGGTGTCGGGAGGAAAATGAGGGCGATATGGATGTTGACGTAACGCACAGAGGGAAAGCAAGGAGGAGGAAGGAGGTAGGCATTTATGTAGTTGGTAGGACCGAGTTTTGAGGCTGGCGGGTGGGGGCGTCGGACGTTTGGGTACAGGAGTACAGGGAGGAGCGGTGAGGAGCGGGGGGACGGGTGGGGGTGGCGTTGGAGGGCGTGGGTGTGTGATGGCCAGGGGGGGGTAGGGGTCAGCGCACTTTCCTTGCCCCGAAAAGCGATTCCTCCATTGCTCGCGTGAGAGTCTCCGTGCGAGGACGGTTTTGGGTCGCCGTAACACACGAACGCACACACACACCATAAACACACACACACATGCAGACAAGAGAGTTTACAAGAGCGGAGTTCGTCATTGGCGTCGCGCGGGATGGTCGGAATTGTTGTCTGTTTGCCTTAGGAACGGGGAAGGCGGGGCGACGCGGAGGGATCGATATTAATAATCAAGAATGGACTGCTCAATTCGTCCCGGACACCGCCTGCGAGTATGCTCTTTCGTGCGAAGACTAAAAGAAGCACTCACCGCTTTTAATTCTCGCTCCACTCACTCACTCCCTCACTCAGATCCCCCTTCTCCCTCTCTTTCTCCCTCTCTCACTCCGCCATCTTCCCACTGCAACGCTGTCCTTTTTCCCGCTTCTCTCCAACTCAACGGCCGTTCGAAATGGCTCCCCACCCTACTTCCTCCCTCCCTTCCCCTCTCCCCGGCGAGTCGTCCCTTTCCCTAAAGCTCTCCCCCGCTCCATTTCCCTACCTCCTATCTGCCTCACTCTCATCCCCTTCCCGCTCCACACCCCTCTTTTTCCTTTGTCTCTGACCGCCTGGGCGAGAGAGGCGGCAGGCAAGCGGCAACAGCAGCCAGCAAAGCGAGGCGAGCGCAGCATTCGGTCGGCGGACGACGGCGGCGGCTGATACGCACGTAACCGGCCCGAGCCAGGCAGGCGCGGCGCGAGGGCGAGCGCGCGCGGAATTCAAGATGGCGGCTCGCCTTTCCCCTTCCCGACCCTCCCGGCGGCATCCATGTTGGCAATCGGAACGGCTATGGCGGAACGGAAGTGAGGGGCGTTGGAAGATGGGCGAAGAGAAGAGAGGAAGACATAGATTCAAAGGTGGAAGGAAGGAAAGGGTTTTTTTTATCCACCAATGTGATCGAGATAAGGAGTGAGATGGGGGAGAGAGGGAGGGAGTATATATATCGTGTATACATATACACACACACATCGAATCCGAAGATGTGAATGAAAAAGGAGGGAAAGGAGAGAGGGGCGAGGAAGAGAGAGAGGGAGAAAGAGAAATAGTGTGAAAGAGAAGTATAGCAATGTGCCGTGTGACGCTTGATAGGCGTATCGGAAAGGGAAGGGGGGAATGGAACAGTAAGTCGATAATGCTTTTAGAGCTTGGAGTTCCAGCATTTTCAGTTAATTCTGTTATCTATATGTTCGTGCACGCTTACGTATCAGATAAATGTGAAAAGCATGGATTCGTTTAGTGACATTCTCGTGGATTTGTGTGACATTATTCATGTTTTATGTTGATCCCACGCCCTGGAATTTGCCATCACGCCCACAAAACCTTATTTTGGTAGTTGCTTCAAGTAATGCATGTATCCAAGCGTATTGTAGGCCTAATTTTTTTATCCCTGTGTTGCATGAATAGTGTTATTTGAGTGAATCTCTTAGACTTTGATACCTGTGCAAAGTGATTGTGTTCCAAATATTTCGCATATTTTTTCAAATTACTTAAAAGATTTTATCAGCTAGCGTTATCATTTCACAGTTTTGAGGCGTGTCGAAGCACTTTTAGTCGATGATAATGCGTTATTCACGTGGATTCTTTCATTGTAACATTTTCTTCTAATTTTTGCATGCAAAGTGAAATTTTAAATGCCCAGCAGTCATTAGAAAGGAAAAAGGTGCCTCTTATTATTTAGAAAAGTGTTAACATTGAATTAATATTTTCGGTATCACCATGCTATTTCATGATATGTACATTGAACAAGCACATGTTTTTGAAGAGATTTTAAAATTCTTACAAATCAATCCATGTCAGTTCTGTATCCTTAATTAGGAAGAGATGTTTACCCTCATCATCTTAACTAGCCATATTTTTTCGACAAAGTTTGAATATCAAATCATATAATTGGGAAGAATATGTAATGAGGAAAATAGATTTGTTAATTTTCCAAATGTATTCCCTAATATTTACTCGTTTGCTATAGTCTTGTTTTACATATTGCTTCCATAGTATCGCATTGCATTATATGTTATACAAAGTAATGTTACAAGATGTCTTTTTTTCACAACATACAAAGACAACTATATTTCTCCTAATACTGAATACCTTGATAAAGCCTAAATGAAAATACTTGTCCAAATCTAGCAGCTAAGTGTTTACAGGATTACCTTTATTTTATATAAATAATTTCGTAGCATATCAAAACTATTTCAGATTTCATATATATTGTTTACCGTATTTTAGTGTTAAGGAAAATATTAGGTCATACAAAGGATATTATGAAATTGTGTCGATCAATTTTTGCTACTGTAACTCTTAAAAATACACAGATCGTAGTTAATACCAATCGATATTACTGTGAAGGATAAAGTAACGAACATTTTTTCAAAATATTTCAATACTAAAATGAAGAAAGGTGGATTTGTTTGAAAGTGTTCATTTGGAGCGTTTGATTATCTCAATAAAATGTGCTAAAATTCTCTCTTTAAATCTCTCCATGGTGTGATTGATAGAATTTTATAACAAATAATTGGAATACCACAAAATTAGATAATGGACAATAGGAGTATAACCGGAAATTGTCCAATGAAACTCCAAAGGTGCATGAGATGAGAAGGGTGAACGCAAAATACAATGCCGTACAATGTAAGATTAAAACGATACTAATTCCATGAATAATTCTGAGTTTCCCAATGTCCTTTATAGGTAAATCTGGCATCCGTTTATATTTTAAATACATAAATGTTTCCAATTAAAATCATCTTTTATTATTTTCAATCTATTCCATCAAGTCGTGCTTGATTTTTTTCAGTGAGTAGTAAGTTCAAAATAGTTGAAGCTCGAAATATAAGCAATACTTTTCATAGGTGCCACGTTTATGGTACTACTAACCATGCATTATTTCCGTATTTTTATTGTGCGCCACTGTTTCAATTTTAATCTTTAAACTGTCTCTATCATGAACCTTTCCTAATTGAATGCTTAGTTTTATGACCACACGACAATTGCTATTCATAAATGATACCCGAGTGACTTAAACGGTTGAAATCAAAAAAATTATCCATTGTCATTTTTGAGAAGTTTAACGGTAATTATATTGGTGAAACGATATGACATGCCCATTTTCTCTACTGTGTAGTTTATTCGTCAAGCTCAGTGCATTAATACTGCCAAAATCCTGTAGCTGTACGAAGTGCCTTTTTCCCAAGTTAGCATTTTTTTATTTAATAAAAGGATCCCATCGAAAGAAAATGAAGTCAAAAAACAATGTATAGAATATACATAAATACTGATACCACTATAATTAACTAAATATTTATATTTTTCATCAAAAGAGATCAAAATATATTAGGTTGAAATGGTATTTACCATAACTGACTTATCTCTCTTGAATATTTCCGCCAGAGAAGCAGTAACCTAGATTGCAATTTTATCGAACTATTTGATGGCATCATTTCCTAACGGTAATCCTTCGTGTCTACATCATAACGCATTTTAGTGGGTGAGTCTCGCGAAAGTGCCTAGTCATGTGATTTCAGGCCTAATGGTCACGGTTCGATTGCGGTGGGTGTGTTTGTGTATGAGTTGTCGGCGGAAGTCGTGGACCGAGTTCAAAAGACTATCACTACTCCACGCCAGCGTCCCCTTTGTAGTCGGCGGGTTAATGTTTCAAGTTCACACCGTGAGATGGCGAACCTTCGATCGATGTTGCCATTCTCCACCATGCAGATAGCCTGGCTGCACTGCCACCGATGTCTTTCTTCTTGCGTCACCCGCGAGTCTTTTGTCAGTTCAGCGATGTTATGCTAATATACAATTATTGTATTTAGCACGATTCATCAAACATAATATAAAATGAGCATAGTTAGTGCATCGTATAATGTCAAATATGTCCCAAATGATTCTCCTTAGCTAAATAAAAGGCTACGGCTCAACCCAAGAAAAACTTTTTCAATGCAATTCATGTGTCATCGATATTTGACGACGACAATGCATTTTAATTTACATGAAAAATTAATAAATGTGCACTGGTCATAAAAATATAGTTATAAACTTCTCGATTTAGGATTAGAGGGAACCCTGCATCACCACGAATCATAAAGAGTTTCCGGGCATGATTTTTCTCTGAATATTCAAAATACTCCTCCTTAGATTGAATAAATGTAAATATTTGCTTTAATTTCGAATGAAGAAGGCACAAAATTTTGTAAACTTAACTGTGAAATATATTATGGCAATTACCCTTCAATGCAACGTTGCGTTCAGTATCTCAAATAATTAAGTCATTTTTTAAGCATAAAATGCAAATTTAGAAACAAGAAACGCCACTTTTAAGTGCAAGCCAAGTGACATGAATAAATATAGCGTAAAAACAAATGATCATCCGATTTCAATGATGGATAGATTTGAATCCATGATGCATGATATTTACGTTGACCCTGATTTCTAATTTTCAATGCGTACACTAAGTAATTCTCCACGATACCCGAATTAAAAGGATCCCAAATACTTAAAAAAAAACAAAAAGGTAATGTAAAAGCACCTAGGTACAACTTTGAACTATGGCTAGATCTTAATTTCTATTACATCCAATGATAATAATGTTCATATGACGCTCGTTATACGGACAACCGGTCATAGAAGTATTTTACACGGAGTAAGCATTTGCAAAAAGTAAATAAGAGTGCAAAATATAACGATTCGGTGCAGAGAGGATTAGAGGATAGTAAAGAATAGTAATTCACTTTTTTTAAGTACTGGCATGTTGATAAATAAGCATATTTGACGACATCCCGAGAAAGATCTTAGTATTGCAGAATTGTGTCATCAATGAACTAACTTAACGTTTGATTATTAGGAGTTTCATTGAAAGTGGATTCGACTACGAATATAAATATGCTAGCAAACATAACACCCCTGCATTGATTACTTTACAACCCTAGAATAGATTTGTACTTACACATTAGGTATGTGCCAGCGCCAAATCTTTCTTATCGTGACAAAGCTATTTTCGTAAATTTATAATGATTCCCCATTTATCTACTCTATAGGTTTTCTTATGTTAACCCTAAAAATTGTTAACACTGAAATACATTATGCGGTTTCTTCTATTCAATTATGCGTTAAATTGAAGTGCGGCAACGCTAACTTTTAATTCTTGTTTACGCCGTCAATAAATAATTATAATATTTTATTTTTATCAATCCCATCTAGCCCTGTGAAAATAAATAGAACTGCCTACAATATGTTCTTACGCCCATATTTGTGAGTGATTATCAAAAGGGGAAAACTTGGAATGACTCACAAAGACTATGAATACATATTCTTTTATGACCGTAGTTAGAGGACAATGTTGTACCAACGAATTATTTCATCGTCGTTTAACGTTCCTCTTTATGACTCATTTTAAGATTCAGAATCCGAATTGCTGAAAACATGACGTAGGAGAAATGATATTTAAATATAAATATATGCCCCATGCATGGAAAAAATAATATTTATGTCCCTAATATTAGCTGAACCTTAATGCAATCCAGTATCATCCATCAAAAGCTATTCAATCGTTATTGAGTTGCTAGAGGAATTATTTCCAAATCAGAATAAATGTTACATTATTTATGCAAATGTTCTTCTTTTCTCCATTTGTGAATGTGAAAGTTCGAATGTCCGCATGAAAATTAATTTAATACCATTGATTCGTAGCGTCGAATCGAGTCACTTGTACGTATGTATGTGACTCACATCTAATTGCCAATGCGATTAAACAAGTCCTCGTCGTCCTTTCGGCGCCAGAGACGCCGACGCTAGGCACCGCTCTGTCACACGTCCCCCCCCCCGATCTTCCCCCTCCCCCTCTTCTCCCTCCCCTCCTCTCGCCACAAACCAAACTTTCCTCTTTCCTCGCGCTCTTATTCAATTCAGGGCAACATTTCATCGGACCGTAATAGTTGTCATCCAAAACGCCGAGGTGAAAGGTGAACCGCAACAAACTAGTTCCCTTTCCTTGTCCCGATTTCACTAATCTGGTTTAGTTATTTTTATAATGAGCACAAAACGTACATCGACCGGAAATTAGGTGCTGAAGCACACAGCTTCCTTTTCTCTAAGAGACGAGGTTTAGCATGTTACTAAAGGAAGATGGCAGTGAAAAATACCGGTCTATAGAATTGTACGTAACTGGAAAAGGTTCACTGTACGATGAGAGCTCGTTCCCAATACTCACTCATTCTCACGAATCATAGCCAACGCTATATTAGATAACTATCTATTTAATGATGTGTGCTGAATATGAAAACATTTATTGTAAAAAAATGTCAGGTTTAACAAGTTGCTGCATTTCACTGTGAAATACATCTTTAATGCCTAGGAAAGAATGTAAACATTTCAAACCACTACTCAGATCGATAGGCTACGGTTTTCACTGTCGAACATATTTTTTTTCGTAAAAGTCAATAGTAGCAGTGAGTAATTACCATTTGTCTCTTTGATGATGCTCGTAAAATAGCCATTTCATTAGAATAATTTCACTGCAGGATATTTTTAACGAAACATAAAATTCAAAATCACAGCCATTGGGCTGTGATTGGGTTTTGGTTCAGTAGAAATGGAATTCCCAACAGATAAATTTATCCTTTTAGAATCGTTCAATTCATTTATTGCAATGCACTGTTAATTTTTGTAGGACATTATGTGTAATGGACTTAATAAAACATGGTAAAAACTAAAAAATAACTTCAAAATAAAAACTAATAAAGTTCACGGTGATAGCTAAGTGATGAAAATTAAAGCAAAGAGCTCGAAAAAAGCCTTAAATTGATTTATATTTACATGCTTCAATTACAGTTTCCATTAAGTTTTTCTCAATTAATTGACTGGTCACATTAGAACATTATTATCAGTCTTCATGATAATTATTTTAGAATTGTATTTCAAGCGCTTGAAAAGATGTAGTGGGCAGCATGTTTCTTCATCCCTTAATTGTATTTGTTTCCATTTTAATAAAAAGTGAAATGGTCTGGTGGCGAAACCACAAAATAGAGATTCCTAATTCCACATGTTAAAGAATCATATTCCGATTATAAATCTAATAAAAGCATAAATGTGGTCCCGAAGTGGAAAACTCTTCCTATTACGAGAAAATATTCAGAATCACTTGCCAAGGAAACATAACACCAGAGTGGGGTAATGGGTTTGGCCCAATGTTATAGTTTGCTTGCAACCGCGATCCGGCAATCCTCGGATTGTAAAACCGACTTGCTTTGATTGAACTTCACCGCGAGTGACCTCTGCGCAATTCCGTTCAGCCCTGCGTGTCCCTAAATGAGCCGACCGCAGTAATAACCGCACCGAGGAAAGGCTTTCCATTCACTTAAAACCCTTTCCATCGGCCGCCCCGTCGGCGGCGACGGCGTGGGTGGGAGGGTCGGAGGGAGGGAGGGAGGGCGGGGATGGGGGTGGTATGGGATCATCGAAGGGGGTAGGAGAGGTGAGGGAAGGACACCCGCCCGCCCACTCCATCACGCCACTCAGCTTCTTGCCCTCGACGGCGAAATTTCGGACGGTTATCGACCCAGTTCTTTTATTTTTTCTCCTCTCTCTCCTCCTCCCACATCCCTTCCCAATTTCCACCCACACCCATTTTTATTCCCACTGCCGCCAGCGGAGGAAGGGCCGAGCGGTAGGAAGGGAGGGGGGCGTGGGGTAGGGTGGGAGGCGAGAGAGAAGAGCGAGTTGTGTGGGGGAGGAGAACAAAGAAAAAGGGAAAGAATTACAGGCAAAAACACACACACACACTCGCATGGACGCGAGGCGGAATGGCCTGGGAGTGGCGCGGAAGGGGTGTAGGGTAAATGCTAAATAAAAAAGGAAGAAGAAGAAGCGAAGGGGAAAGCGCAAGCGAAAAAGGAAGACTTTGGGATAAGGCGTCGACGGAGAAGCTCCCTTCCATTCCCCCTCCCCCCAATACGCCACGCTTTTCGTGATAGGGTGGAAAATGAAATGGACAGAGATAGGGGGAGAAAGGAAGAGAGAGGGAGACGGAGGGCAGGAGCTTAAGTGCCGGCGAGTAAAGAGAGGAGGAAGAAGTGAAAGGGTCGGGAAAGGGTAAAGGGGCTCAGATAAGGAGGGATAGAGGGGGAGAGGAAGGGTGAAAGGGGGTTGGACTTCATCGAGGGATGATGCGAGGGCCGTCCCGAGGCAGCCGTTGCAAATATGAGTGGGTTGGCGGGTGGGGTGGTGCATGGAGGGGGAGTGGAAGGGCAAGGAGAGAGGGGGGCGGCGATAATGGAAGGGCGGGCGATGGGAAAAGAGGGAAAGGAGGGAAGGAGGGGAATGGATGCTTGATGCGCGCGTCTCGGGGGCCACGCTGGAAGGGAGCCGTGTCGACGGCGCGGCGGTGGGAGTGGTCTCCCTGGCGACCGGAGGGTTGGAAGGGAGGGAAGGTGGTTTGATGGTGGTAAGGGATGGTCTCACACGGGGACCTGGAGACAGGGGAGGAGGGACTGGTTTAACTCGAGGGGGGATTTCGAAGGGTTTCCTTCGTCGGTTGGGGTCGCGGAGATGGGTCGCGGAGTGGTAATGGAGGTATAAAGGGGTTGCGGTAATAAGGTGCGAATTTTAAAAAGATGTGCAAATAATTGGGAGGCGGCCGGATGGTGGGCGGGAGGAAAATTCAAATAACTGCGAAGAACACAAACAGTCTGCTAGAAGGAGGAGATGGGTGCATCACGGAAGGATGAATCATAATATTATCCCCTTGAATGAATATAAAACGCCTCGAACTGTCTTCCTTGGAGTTAGTCGCGTCGCGCTAAGGTGATTCAATGGTAATCTGCTTCTAACTTCCGCTTAATTCTTAGTCTCTCGCGTCATGACTACGTAATGGATAGCACGGCACCGTCGAGCATTATATTCGTGATGGATAGTTTTGCTGTAATTTATAGATGCATTCCTGTCATCAAATGTACATTCTTAAGATGATTACTTATTGTTATTAAGTATTTATTGAATAAGTTTAAAAAATTATCTGGGCACACTTGGAATTATTTCTGTACTTTATTTTTATTCACGTGCGCCAGTGACTGGCAGTCATGCATGCTATTTTGTCGTAGAAATTGATTCTCGTATCGATGATCATGATGCCAGATAACAATTCTGATGAATGACATATTTAAATCAAAATATACATTTTAAATGGTGATTATGTATTATTAACTTAAGATTCTTTAATTTTAATTATGTACTTAAAAATTATCAATGTGGACGTTAAATGGGATTTAGTGGCTTAAAAAAGCGGGAGATACATTGAAATTGAATGCGTTAGGTGTACTCTTGTTGAACTATAGTTTGTGTGATGTATGTTGATGGCAATAATTTTTATAAAGCAATTTATTTCTTTTAACAATTTTCATCGATGGGGCGTGGCTCTGTAGGCTCAATAAAAGTTCCCATATTAGTGAAAATATCTCGAAACCGAAAGTAAAAAATAGAAAATGTGAAGTGATAGCAGTAAATTAAACATTAAAAAGCAGGAAAATATATTACGTATGATGATGTTTATCATTATTTTTCATTTATAGGGCATATGTATGATAAGTTGAAAAGGACGAGCGCAAGTCAAAATTAACTCGGACCGAGTTTTAAATTGCAGAAGTTGTTTCATTATAGTCTACTGAAGTTGTGCACCAATACCAAAGCATAGCCATAGAATAAGATAACAAAGGCAATGTGGAGTTAATAATTTGGCGCGAAAAGAAAAAGTGGATTCTACCCTGGAGTAATATGGATTTAATTTATCATATTTAAGCAGCAGAGCCATTATGAACATCTAGCACAAGCTACATTATTAAAATTATTCTCAAATTAGAAATTGCTACGTTCAGAAAAAAATGGAATAGACTATTTATTATTCTTGATTTTTAAAATGCCATTAACTGCCCGTTAGAGCATATACTATCGTAAATATATACATAATCTGAGCATAAAAGTGATCTGAAAAGCCTGGTTTATTTCCGAGGATTAATTCCATTGCATAAAATTTAGTCTCATAATTTTCATTTGCGTTACCATCCCCGTATCATTAAAATGAGTTGATAATAATTCTCCATTACTCCAATAAAAATAGAAACGTGATGAAGGAATTGAGGAATAAAATTATTTGCCAACTTACTGTTTACAGCCACAAGAACTTAGGCGTTGTAGTATAAAAGAAAAATTATCAACTAGGCATTGTTCATTGTCATGAGACATAAACAGAATGTTAAATCATAAGCAATGATTTAGTTATTTATTGTCTTGTCTCAGCGTCAACTCATGAGGGATATATGATTATTCATGCCGTAAAGATAGGAAAAGATAGATGAGGGAAAAAAAGCCACGTTGCAATCCCAACCTTGTTATTGGGCCGAGTAAACAGCGCTGAGAGAGACTGAAGCCAAATAAGGAAATTGAATTTTTCACGGAGCGTCGAGCTGCGGTGGGGAGGTGGGGGTGGGAATGTGTGGAGGAGGAGAGTGGGGGAGCGGGGAGGAGGAGAAGATTAAATGTCTCGGACACGGTGGCGGGGCGTGCCTGACTCCGATTCTTTTCAATGGCTCCGGTGCAATGGATGCATGACAGTCGAAGCTTTTGTCATTATTGCCGAGAAATCTACTCACTTTTTTTTGTAATGTAAGTTTTGAGGCTCCAGAGAGAAAAATGTTAAAGTTTGGGCAATAATCAAGGAAAATCACGTAAATTAAATTCATCGATGGTATATTCATTTCTTATACCAGAGGCAACAAGCAACGAATTAATTTCAAAATTATTTTCGAGAACTAATGCCAGAACATACTAAATGTTTTAGTAATCTAAAACAAAATTTGAGGACAAAATAATTAAATTTTCACATTTAAATATACGTCTTTTTAACAAAATTTCATATAAGATGAAAAACTCGATATAAAATCTTCGTCAGAAATAAAATTCACAATGGTATGAACCCCTCATTATCTTAGGACTGTTACTTATACCTTAGTTGTGACCCAGATATTGAGAGCCTTTTTCCAATTATCTATCATTTGACTACCTCCGAATGAGATTTCAGTTTAAAAGAATGCTATCAAATTGCTTCTAGCTAGTAACCGATATACAATAAATTTTATTACTATGATCCAGAATATTGGCGTAACTTTAAGATATATTCTTGTGCAAGTATTCCAAATTACTTGGACGCTTGATATCGGCGTAATAACTTTATTTATTAATCCATAGTTAACTGTTGAAGATTTAAGAGGCAAGGTAGCCTAAGAAGTAACGTTTAAGTACAGAATGGGAAGGCAATGGGCTGAAACCTAAGAATTCCTCTGAGCACCGCTATAAGCAGTAAACACAAGCAGTGTGATTTCCCGTTATCTTTCCTGGGAATATTGATGACAAATTAAGGATTGGAACAGTACTCCACTGATTAAATGAAGTTAAATAATTTTATTCTTTTATTTTAGGCTTATCAACAGCTTGTGATGTGAAAAATATCCTATATAGTATAACTCCAAATAGTTTATGGCGCATCTACTTCATAACATGCATCTAAAATTATCAGAATATAAATAAAAGCACAACTTATTAGCATAAATAATTTATGTGAGAATAACTACTACTTCACAACCACCTAAGGTGACTCATCTTTCAATAAGAGAAATAATTTTAACTTGGTATAATTATTGTGTTAAACTTTTACATTAACTAGGCCTTTGAAATTTCAAATTCATTTATGAAAATTGTATAATTGGATTCTTTTTGGTTGATCACGAGTGCAGAGACATATTTCATTTGTTGAGGTAGATTCCCGTCATGATAAACATTCTGTCAATTCTGCACAAAAATTATTCCTTTAAATTACAAATATCGAATCACAGATTTTATGGTTGTGGGTAGACAAATGCATATTCTGCAAGATTTAGAAGTAGGGGAACCGAAATCGAGCAGCACCGATAAAAAAAAAAGGTTCCAAGTAAATTAAGCGGCGTATTCATTATTTTTCCCTTTGTAGTCATTTGAGCGGACTATTTTTAAATGTATAGAAATGTCTTACCTTTTTCTTTTTGTATTTAAAACTATGATGGCTATTCCAGAAATAGGAGAGTTTTTCTCAATATTGTGCTACAATTAGTTGTATTATCGGGGGATACTTCGAAAAGAGAACGAAGAAAACCTAGAACAAAAATAGTTGTATATATTATAGCAAATCAATGAGAGTTTTTCATAGTTTATGTAATTATATAAAATAAAATAATAAGCAATGAACAAAGAACATACATAATAGAGTTTTGAAAAACCTTCTCCAGAATAAATCGCAAGCGTTCTGTCTCATTTGTAAATATCTCCAAAAAGAGGGTTACCAAATTGAAAACATTCTACCTAAATTTCATTTCAGATATTAAAGGAGACATGACGGAAAAAATGCTCAGTACTTAAGTAAAAGGTAACCTCGTTATAATTTGGAGAATTACTACCTCCCATTCTGGTCCGTCAAGCCTCATTCATATCAATTTTCTTAACTGTATTCATAGAGTTTAAGCTCCCATTTTATTTTATTAAAAATATTCTCAAGAATTAGTACCTTAATTATTTATTTTTTGGAAATCTTTGCACACAAATATGCACAACGTTTTAACTAGTTTACTTAATTAAAAAGTCTGATTTTTAATTATTTATCATTAATATAATTTTATACGCATGATGTAATTGAATATTATGGATTGAATTCGCTATCGATTGTAATTTAACATTGAATTTTATTTGTTTTTCGAATACTTCTATTCACAATCACCCGAATACGTAATTTTTACATATATGTGTAGGTTTGAGGGCCTGATTCTGTGCTTCTGCCTGAAGAAAATTGCATCAAAATTGAAACGATGCTCCGTAGTAGCTTTGCCTAAATTCAAACCTCAAAATATTTATCGCCTAGATTTATAATATACTTCACTTATGGCATAAGAACGAAATTAGTACTGAACGTGAGATTGTATACGAGTACAATGTTATCCTGAGTACAAGAAATGAAATTTTTGCAATTCCAATCAAAACCTACCTTAGTTGATCATCGTGGCTTATAAGACCATTTACTCTAAATATATATTTCATTTATATCCCTTTATAAATAAAATTCGAAGAAAAAAGCTAAAAGCACTTCGAATATACGCCATCTCTTGCTAAAGCTTATAGTAAACATCACTGTGCATAAAATGACCGAGGTAATTAATGTTATTTTACAATAATTAAAAGTAGGCATCATGCTATAAATATTACTCTGACAATTATTTTGAAAAATTCAAAAAGAGATGAAAAACTGTATAAAAAAATGTTGGAACAAATGATGACTTTTGAACAATTTTGTGTGACACATTTCAAAATGTAGTCAGCTATAGAAGTTAATCATTTCCAACTGTTACAAATTAATCATTGAGAAGATTTTCTATTATAAGCTTGCATGAATAGATTTTAAAAATTTTAATGTTTTCTAACTAAGGTCTTTGGTTTCTGTAACACTCTTCAGCCGCCTTTCACGCATGAAACAATTTTATGAGAATGATGCATGGTTACGGACACGTCAATTTTTGTGATATTTCGAAGAAAAATGTAAACATTGGAAATTCTGAAACTATGTATTGTTCTACAATTTACAGAAGTGGACCTCACCAAAGGATAAATTAGATACTGGCAATGAAAGAAAAGAGGTAAATATGAAATATATAATTTTAATTATATTTTCAATACTACAGATACAATGACTTATGGTATTTTAATTTTAAGCTTAGTTATAGAGTATTTATGATAAAGAATGTAAAATTATATTTTAAAACCATTGTTAATGAGTCTCTCGTTGCGCAGTGCAAGTAATCTAGTCCAACCCAGTCATCAGATATGCCATTTAATACATTCTTTTGCATAAAAGTTTGCATTATATTTAATCAATGAAGAAAAGCTGTTCTGGGGAAATGCTTGCTATGGTATTTGTTTTGCAAACTACTCTTTATTGTAAACCATCCTAAAATTGTCTTGTGTGATTATGGATATGATAATTGAGTATTAGGTGGTTTTTGTTTGAAATGAGAAAATTCACATTGGTAAGAAGATTTGCCCAATCTATACTGTGCGCCTGAATGCTGTAGCAGAGCAGAAGAAACACTTTTTTTTATTAAGACAGCAAAGAAGAATTCCTGTGACCGCCTTGTGTATTTTTCACTTATAGAAAAATCTACATGAAGGCACGGTAATGCTCTACATCTACCCTGTAGATCCGAATTTGTTTGACATAGGGCGACAAATTCGGTTCTAGAGAGGTTTGTGTGGTGCATACAAGGCATCGGTCCAGAAGACTAATAAACGATAGATAAATGAAAAAATTCTGATAAAATGTTTCATTTGAAGATTTGATTTTCAGCTAATTTTATTCAAATTTTTAAATTTACCTATTTATGTGACAAATATGATACTTATATGGTAAACATTTAATGGAGATCTAGATAATTTATGCCATTTCTACCCTGTATTCGACAAATAAATTTGTTATGACACTGTAGCATTTTTAATTTGTAGTTTTCAATGCAACATGGGCAAATTCTTGTTTATTTTCATGAAGAAATCAGGTTCCCAATTTAAATTAAGGCCACCAACACACTTCAATAACCCGATCATAAGAAACTCTAAAAATAATATTATTTTTTGCTCATTTTATTTAATCATACCTGTTCTATAATGAAAGAGTGCACCTATTTCATTGAACAAATAAAATAGGAGGGTTTGAGCCATTTATTTTCTTTATACTTTTGATATCTCTATTTTCTTAATGAATTTAACTAAAATTTGCACCTGAAAACTATGTTGACATGAACAGTATGTTCCAAAAGGTTTATGTTTCGACTATCCAGGGTTCGATTGTTTCATTAAAGAGTAGTTTAATCTTAGAAATTGGTTCTAATTCTGAATATAAACCCCATATTAAAGGTGCAATGAATTATCCTGGATATTATAATTGACATGCATAGGTCCTAGCAAGCCTAGGTCCTAGCAAGTCCCAAACAGAACAGTATTGTCCTTTCTCCCACTACTTGAATCCGTCATCCCAATCACCAAGTACTCTTCATTCTTAATGATGCCCTAGAAGAGAGGAACCACGATTGCATTTCGTTATGTGGTTATAGATGTATTTGCTTTTACCAAGTTTTTTACTGTGTACTCATCCTAGGTGAATGGTTTTTTCATGATCCTAGGTTAATGGTTGCATTTCAATGTACATCGGCAGGTTGCTTCGTTAAAGCTACGGTTGCGGCATCTCCCACGGTTCTTTGAATGTTGTAATAATCGTTTTAAATCGCTATTAATACATTACACTCGCAAATATGTAAAAATGTAGTTACCAATTATAACATTTCATTAACGAAGTCTATAATGACGGTTGAAATTCATTACTGAATTTATACAGTTCATTTTAATTCGAAGAGAATTTTACCTTTCATGAAAACTGCTTCAGCTAAAAACTCAATAAAATGTCAATAAAGACATTTAAAGTTTGACAAGCTTATTTTATTAACTACCATCTTTATGAATAGCGAGAAAGAAAAATGTATTGGGAAGAATCATATCATTTTTTTCTATATTTCAATGTTTTGAATATTTAAAAGTTATTTTAAATATGGACAAAGTTAATTTCCATATATATATCCAATAAAATTTTAAAACAACCTTTTTTAATTGAGATTTTCAGTAATAGCCAAAATTAAATGTTTTTAATGTAAATTAAAGGACATTTCATGATATTTCTACCAATAGATTTTGAACTTTGACGCGTAAAATATCTGCATCTTGTACAAACAGACGTGACGGATCAATCAAGTGGTCGGAAACCTTCCGGGTCTTCAATTTCGTATTATTGAACATTTGGTCGATTTTTAGGAACCTAATTACCTCGTTATTAAGCATGGTTAAATTAATAAAATGAAATCCCAATAATTCCTTCTAAAAATTTACATTTCTGAAGTTCACGCAAAACATTTGTGATCAAAGAATAAGTATGTATACTATTTTGCCTCTGGTTAATGACAGATTAATACCTTAGCTTCTAAACCAAATAATAACTCAATCAATTATTACTTCAGTTTGAAAAAAATAATTACTAATGAGAACGACAAAGTTAGGTATTCTAAATTATTTATTTCATGCATGATATTAGCCCACCAACATTTCTATTTAAGACATAAATTAATTTCTCTGCTAATTTAAATTTAAGAAAATTTGAGTCATAGTTATACAAATACATTCAAATGATTTTTTGGCAGACAGCCAATTTCTTCCACATTTATATAAGGGATAGGTCCTGTAATATCAATGACGAGCATCGGTATTATTCGTTTCTATGGCAACTCAAAGATGTAGGGGGTTATTTTATTCCGTTTATATTTGATAGTCTAAATACGTATTTTAATAAAAATAGCTGTGCATTACTTTCTATGATAAAAGAATTATTCATCTAATGGGTGGTCACCTCCGTCTATGATTAAAGCCTCAACATTTATTGAGCTGTTTCTGTTTAATTGTGTCCCAACGTTCACAAAACCAGAATTTAGGTCGCATGAGCTACTAAAACTTGCTCAAAAACGCGAATATATCGAGATGAATACTATTTAATCTTGTATTCAAGGGTAATAAATGTAATAAATATACTTCAACATCGGTAAAATCCTGAGTATACTTTTTTAATGTTTATCTGAGAAAAATCAAGACTTTCGGCGCTTCCCCGCCAGATGGTGGAGCGAACAAACCAAAAGGTAAGTCATCATGCATTAACTCGGCAAAATACTGGAGAGAAAGATAACATTTTTCCCAATATGTACCCCCAATTGAGGAGAAAATAAGCCACCCAATGACAGAATATACCAAAGTGAAATATATGAAATGCCGCTGTTTTTTCGAGCGTGTCGGGATTTCGAGCCGGTCCATCAATTTCTATGATGTCACCAGTTGAATTTGGACACGATTTTCATTTCACACCTTCGGACGTTGAAAGTCTTCGCCCCTGACGTTCCGCTTGACTGACAAGTCCCTTTAAATGCAATTTACCGATTCCGCCAATGGCCCCGGCGCCCCAACTGCACTCCCCCATCTCCCCCTTCCGCGGCGCCTTCCCAGCGCCCGTCCACCCCCACGGAAGCCCCCCCGACCTCCTCTCTCTCTCACCCGCCGCTCCTCCCCTTCCCTGTCGACCTGGCTCCGCCTCTCGTCCGATGTACCCATCCCCCCTTTCCGTTTCCCCTCTTCGTTCCCCCCAATTGCCTTTTCCCCCACTTCCTTCGTCACCAAGGACTGAAACAAGTTTCCGCTTTCAAAAGCGGTTTTTTTTAAAGAAGGGATATCCACGGTGGCCAAATTGGGATCATAATTACACTTCACTAAAATTTTAGAAAGCATTTCAGCATACTTCTCAATATCCTTCCGATTTATTATTCATCTAACTTACTTCGTTATTAACGGGAAGTTTTATATTTACGCGAAAAGCGAGAAATCAACCCCTTTGCATCATTTATTAAAAACCATCACAGATATTGATAAAAAAATAAAAATTATATTTCTATCTGGACTTTTTGTCTTTGACGTGATTTGTAAAGGCTTATTTTAAAATTTCGATGATTTCCGCTTGATTTGAACAATATTCACCCCTGACTCCCTCCTTTACTCCCCTTTCTCCCAAAATATTTCACTATACTCTCTTTGTTAATCCCAGCCTCATTCATTATTTCAACATGTTCATAACAGTGTAGACTATTTCATCCATACCCCTTTCATTGTTTATTACGGTTCATCCAATCAACATCCAGCCATGGTCGCCTCACTCTATCTCACCAATATTTACCGCAAGTTCTATTCTAGTATGCTAATTCTGACGTTCCCACGTTTCACTTCGAGTCATTAATCTTGAGAGGAGCATAATTTTTTGCGTCACTTGTGTTGTCTTAAATAAGGTGTATTTTAATATACTCATGCATACCATCAAAAACCTTTCCTCTAGAATTTGCAAGCCTAATCTGTTTTATATTTTTCCTACAATCTTCTCAAACATTCTGCCAAATGTACAAAATAGTCCGCTAGAGTCAGCTGCAGTCGTCCACTTCCCTCAAACTTCTTGAACACCCTGTCTCTACCATTTTTTCTTATATTTAACTCAATACCACCCTACATACCCTTAACTTCACACCCGAATAAATTCTACAGATCATACTTTCGTATTACTTCCATAACCGAGCTCTGTGCCTAAAATGATTGCAAGTTTTTCATAACATGTGTTAATATCAATCATAGATAACCAGTATCGTTATCCATCTTCCCTCCTCAAATGACTTCAGGCACGAAGCAATTTAATCAACCATCACAGGGTATATCCATCTACACGTCTATCCACCCGCACGTCTTTCAATCACAAAACATTCGTCCACATTCAGACTTATAGTGCATCAGTCTGTAATTCTGCTTTAAAATATCCTCAATTTTGATCCTTTTCTTGCCCCCTTGTACATGCTGTATTTATCTTTCTTAATATGCTCTTCCACTGGAAATCCGTTCTTGATTTCTTGACTCTATTTGAATATATATTTATTTGAAATTATTTACTTTTAGAGTTCTTTTATTTCTAATTTATAACTTATGTATATTACACTTTGTTATTTGGCCAACGTTATTGTTTTCTGCTGTTTTCGGACTAAATAAATATGGAATACTAACTATATGTCCCGCGAATGTGAAACCGGAAAATTGAAAAAGCAATTAATATGATCACAATATTAATTGAAGTTCACAACCATTATGCTCATTTTGGAATGATATGAATATTCATCAATGTAAATTTATTATTAATAATAGTTTTAGATAATAATGTTTAAATATTTAGTCACGTCGCATCATGAAAGAGTACCAGTAATTAACTAAATTAGAGATATCTTTTTGTTGCTTTACTTTTCGTCTGCTCCTATTGTAATGGTATATAAATACTACAAATTAATTATCCACGAGAATGAACTCATTCAAGGTTCATACGTATAAGTTTGGATGTACTACACTTCCATTCTTACCTCTGTACCAGTTATTGACAAGCTAAAATTACAAGTAATATCAATGCAAGCAATGGAAAATAACTACTGCGACAAGCGCTGAGGTATTTCATTAAAAACATACTTATTCAAAGATGTTATTAGTTTCAAATACGCCTTAGTTTTAATTTGCTTAGTGCGTTTCACGTAATTCTGCGTTAAGTGAGCAGTAGTATCAGGAGAAAAACCTAGGAGGTTGGACAACAAATTTAGAAAATGGCATTCAATGACATTAAACTCAACTCATCTCGTAGTTTTGGAATTAATACTCTTCTTTTAAGAGGGTGATATTTTGATTCAAACAAGCTTGGCGACTCGGTGTGCCAGGAGAGGATGCAAATTGGACTGATGTCGGCACAAACAACAATCATATCCCCCGATACATCATAGCATGTACATACATCGGGGTTCATAGTGATTTTTCTTCATAGTGATCACGGTTGAGAGAGACTAGCGACATCATCGACGGGTGTTAGAATTACGGTGAGTAGTAGGTTTGAAAACAACCCTGGTGGCGCTGATGAAAAGAGATCGAGCGACAATTGGTTTTCAGCTGACTCGATCGCCAGCAAAATCCTGTATCGATAAAAATTGAGGTTTCGGAATACGTTAGAGTTGAGATACCAACAATTAAGCACAAAAATGAAGAGAATTTTTTGAATATGAGAAGAGGAAACAATGGCAATGCTTAGTACTGCAGGGTACATCATGCGGAGCATTTTAATTAAGCTGGTTTAATGTTGTTCCCATTTTTGTAACCAAGTAGTCTGGTGTGTAATCACACCGTACAGCACGCCCTATGGGTAGCTTTCAGGGTACCATTCCAATACAAGTAAACCACATCAGTTTTAATCTTGTCCAGAGGTCACACAAATACTAACTAGTATATAAGGCTCTTGCGTTTACCTGGTGCAAAGTCTTGCATTATCAGTTGTTTTCTTTAATTTATTTTATTTCCTCGAAATAATATAATCACACATTAAGTCTGATTAAAATTTTACCGCATAACCTAAATTATTTATGTCTTTAAGTTAATATTTTTAGTATGGTAGACCATTAAGAAATCTTTTACGATTAAATTCTCTTCTATGTGCAATTCAGGAATACACAATAAACGTGAAAAAATAAACCGAAAATGACTTGAATTAGAATAGATACTCCTTGGTGAAGATTTGAGGCTAACGATATTTAAGAGATGATCTTACAAAACAGGGAAAGCTAAAAGAGTAATTCAAAACGCTATTCTTTTAGAGAGAGAATTAATTGTAAGAACTATTCTCAAATCTAAGTACTTAAGCAATGGTGAAGGGTTATGAAATTATTCTCGCACTTGAATTAAAAATTGCCTTCTAAAAATGAATGAATTCTACAAATATCTCTCTCAAATTGCAAAAAAAATTCATCCAATTACGACAAAATAGTCTGTACGTCCTATCGTTAGAATTTTCCACGGAAAATACGAAACTTGGTACTACTGATTGTGTAGATAAACACTGGCACATAGACTCAACTATTGTTACTTCGAAAAGACATATGTATCTTGCTCCAACCTCATGCACAAGATTACGCATGAAATGTCAAAATTTTGGTACTTGTTTTAAATTGAATGAGAATAATTTCTTTGAAATTCATGTGTAAAACAAAGGAAAAACATCTATCTCCGAGTCTTTTTCCAAGGTAGAGTAAGGTCTCTTTTGGCAAATTAGAAATTATTGAGTACCTCATTCTACAAAATGGAGGTTTTTATTCACTGGCTGTGTATTTTGGACCAAAAACTAATCTTAAACATTTTAGTTTGCTCGAAAGGTAAAGTATTCAGGCCCCATATAGCATATTACGGGACCAATTTTGCTTAGCTAGCGTGCTCCATGATAATTAATTACAGACTTGTAAGCATAACATCAGTTTTTTTATCAAAATAATGGAAAAAAGAATCACTGGCTACATTCGGGAATGGTGGACAAGAGATAGATGGCTATTCAAACACAAACATGGGTTTAGAACGGGATATTCGTGTGAAACGCAGCTTTTGGGATTAAGCCGATATATCGGCGACACAATAGATGGAAGAAAGGATATTGATGCAGTAATCGTTGATTTTCTCGGCAGCTATCGACGGAGTACCTCACGACAGATTATTGTTAAAGTTGGAGTAGTTACCATTGCATTTTAGGGCAAAGCAATGGGTAAAAAAGTTTTCTTGCAGGCAGAATGCAAAAAGTAAAAATAAGGGATGCATTTTTAAAAGAGGTGAACGTTATAGTAGGAGTTCCTCACGGCAGTGATCTAGTGCCATTACTCTTCCTAATTTACGTAAAAGATCTATTGAATAATTTACATTTCCAATTAAGACTCTTTGCTGATGATTGCAATAAATACAGACGGGTAGAGCATGTAAATTACCGCGTAATACTTCAAAATGGCATAAATCGCCTTGGTGACTGGTTTACAAATAATAATATGAACACTTATGTAAGTAAGAGTAAGCATATTACTTTTTCAAATAAAAAGAATACACAAAAGAATGTGTACACCCTCTTTGGAGAAAGGATCACTTGAAGCAGTGATTGCAAATATTTGGGCGCTTACTAAACTAGGGGTCTTGGGTGGGGAGTCCAAGTAGATAATGTGACTCGGAGGCCATTTAAAGTACTCCCTTAGGTAATGAGAAATTGAAAAGGAAGTAGCGTAGCCACAAAATAAAAAGCATATAAGGTACTGGTTAGCCTTATCCTAGAATACTTGCCCATAGTATGGGATCCATATGAGGTGTGGCATATTAAAAATATAGAAAAAGTTCAAAGAAAGGCAGCACTATATGTAATCGGGAGGCACAAAAGTGTGCAGATAGTGTTAAGGAAATGTTGTATACATTGGGAGAGTTTGAGAAATAGAAGAAAAAGGAGTTGGTTAGGCGCAATGCAATGTATATAATTGTTAAAAATGACGAAGCGAGGGAAGCTTTATGGAGAGAGAAGGGCAAGCCAAACTTTTAAGGGAAAATACGACCACAATTTTAAAATAAAAATAAGAACACAAAAACAAATGAGAAAAAAAATTTTTTAAACAGAAGTATGGCCGAATGGAGCCAGCTTCCTGGAGGCTTGTCTAAGCCCTTTCCATCCAATTTTAGGAATTTTAAGAATAAGTGTAAAGTGATAAACTTTATCGGTCAGTGATTAGTGTACTATTTTACTTTTTGTAAATATATTTCTGTCCGTGATATGGATGGCGTGAGAAGTTGTATTGCAAAAGTGAATAATTTGCTAACGGTACGTGATTTTGAACGGTATATCAAGCTGAAGAGTGCGTGATTATAGACGAAGAGTGGTGTTGTATACACATACATACGTATGGTGTAAACCTAGCCCACGTGTATGGTATAGGCGCGATTGGTAATCTTTAAGTGTCATTGTATAGAAGAGCATTTTGTCTGATATCTGTTCTTCTTGTGTGTGTATATATATATATATATATATATATATATATATATATATATATATATATATATATATATATATGTGCATTGTAAGAGTGACCGTTGACCAGAATTGGCCATTGCCACCAGGACAATTGCCTAATTGCAACAAGGTTTATGTAATAATAATAAAATTTCAGCGGTCTTGCAATTCGTTACTTGCTATGATATTATATTGAAAGGCGTGTTTACACAAAAAAAATTAATACATGAATAAAAAAGGATCTAATTTTAGCGTTATGGCATACGTCTTGAATTGGCTTGATTTATGATCCGACTGAAAGTTACCAAGAGTCCTTTCACTTTGAAATTTAATTTTTTTAATCAAAACACTTACAAAAGTAGGACAGAATAAATGTGGATAAATTGACTCAAATTATGCCTGATTCCTTTATCCCGATCTATATATTATTCCGCATCGATTTGCAAATATCTGTAGCTCGGAGGAATATAGTCTCAAATATGAAACAAAGAAATTGCCCAATATTGATTGAGGTACAACAAATGCCAATAAAATGAAAAATACTGTGAAAGTTACTTTTGGAATTTGAGATAAATGTAACAAGAAACTTTGCAGACAATTGCAGTATAGACCAAAAGCAATAAAAATTACTTGCCTGATGTTTGTAGAAAGTAAGTAACCAAAATACCATCGAGGCGAATTATTCAATAATCAACCGAATGTAATCATAGCTTTGCCTTCGAAACAATTATTCGGATCACTCTGTGCTCATTGAAACTATCGCTCGCTAATGTGGAGATTCAGCGATTCATGCATAAAATGTATGTACATGGGTGGTCTGAAAAGTTTCCGACCTCAAAAATTTCAGAAAAGTTTAGAAAAAATGGCTTGTATCTTTGTTAGGTCGGAAACTTCTCAGATTATCCTCGAATTTAAAACACATTCTAATGAGTTATATTTTTCTGCTGAAATAATTATTGACGTTAAACTTTGCTTACGTGTTATTTTGCTGGTACGTTAAAATAAAAAATAACTTGCTTTTTATTTACTTTTGGTGCATACGTTCACGGTGGAGTATTACGCTTATCGTAATACGTAAACAACCCAATTCAGAAGTAATGAATTAAAATTAAGGATAGAAAATTATAAAGTAGTTGTAAACAAGTGGTTCAATCTACAATACGTAATAAAAGGGAATGGTCAAAAAGTAAGGAATGTGGATAAAGAGTAAAGGATATGGTGAACAAGTAAGGAAAATGGTTAAAAGGTAAGTTAGTAAAAAGTTGGTAAACAATTGAACAATTGATTCAATTGATAATATTACTCTGTGAGTTTTCATTTATTCTTTTACGTCCTTGGCAATCATTTTTCATTTTCAATATGTTCGCAACCCATTGACCCACGCAATAAAATTGCAGTAGCCTTCGAGGAACTTAATATGATGAATACCAAATTCCAGTACTAAATTCCAATTTGTCCCTCTGAGAGGTCCAATCCTACTGTGAAAGGCATATGTTAATTTAGTCTAGTTAAAAACTTCTCTTTTTCAAACAGCTTATAAATTTCGTAGGTAAACGAAGAAAGGCAATTAAGTAAACTTTCGGGACCAGGACCAAATTATCCCAATTAAATTATTATTTTTAGACTGGATATCAATTAACCTTTTACTCTTTTTCTCAATTAAAAACTAGGAACTTTTTCCAATCAAATTTTTACGGAATTCACCATCAGAAAAAGTTTCCAGCCTCGGAAGATAAGAAAGAACCTACAAGAGAGAAAACTTTTAAGTAACAAAACCCCGTGAGTTCAATCCAGATTCTGCATCAATCAAGTTAATGACCACCTTTGCTTTATTTTTTTACGTAAAGGAATTTCCTCGTTTCTTGCTGAATATATCATTAAACATGCCGCTTTCCTCGACGAAAAAAAGTACCTCAAGCTCCTCGTTCCTACTAAAGCTCATGTTTGCCAAAATGACAAAAAAGATTTCCGAACATTATGTTCGCTATCTGAAGAAAGGAGTAAATTGTAGAACAGCCGTCTACATAATCCCTAAGAGAGTCATCTTGAATAATCATGATTGAAATGATCTTTATTTACACTCATATTCGTTTACCTTTGTTCACGTCTTCAAAATGTATAATTAACGCTATATAATGCTCTCGGCAATGCATAACCAACTAATATATATGAGTTGACATACATGCATACAAGGTCTGTCCCGAAGGTAGTATGACTTATTTTTTCCCGGATAGACTGACTGACAAGGGGTGGTTTCTCTGGGTGGGTTCCAGGGAGGGGAGTCTCAGGAAGGACTGGAAGCCTGAAGTAGTTAGCTCCCAGCCTTTGCGGAGAGCGGATCGTTCGTTTGCAAAACCTCTCTCGCGTGACCTCGTAATGCTCCGTCATGAACCAGCTATTGGAACAGCGTGCTGCCATCAAATTTTTCGTGACACTGGGCAAAACCGTGAAAGAGACTCATGGCATGCTCAAGACTGCTTGTGGTGATTACGCCATTAGTAGATCGGGTGTTTTTGAGTGGCACAAGTTGTTTCGGAAGGGAAGAGAATATGTTGAAGACGCCGAACGCCCAGGGCCTCAAAAAGTGACGAAAATCTTGCAAGAATGAAGGCTTTGTTGGACAGGGATCGCAGATTAAGTGTTTGCGTTGTTTCTGATGAAATTGATACCCTCAAAAGTGATGTATATCGACTTTTGACCGAACACATGGCCATGAGAAAGATGTGCTCGTACAGCTGGCCTTGGCAAGGGAGCTTAACAGCATTCCGGGCGCCACCTTTCAGAAGGCGTACGAGGCGTGGAAAACCCGATGGTGGTAGTGGGTGGACGCACAAGGGTGCTACTTCGAAGACATTTGAGTGAATGTATCAATTCTGGCTATACACTTGTTTTAATCGACTCAGTCCCACCACTTTTGGGACAGACCTTCTATATTTGTTTTCAAGCATTTTATACATCTAGTTATTTTTATCGTAATACTAGGAAACCATTTCAATGCAATAATTTCCGAGTGTAAAAATCATTCGCCTTCAAGGCGAATGATTTTTATATTCTGAAATCTTTGCCTTGCAGGCAAATGATTTTTACACTCTGAAATTATTGCTTTGAAATGCATATTAGCGTTGACTCCGTCAAAAGTTACTGTTGCGGCATCTCCCGCAGTTTCTTTGGGATTTATCTAGGAAACGATAAGTTTCTCACCTCAGTTTTACTGAAACGAGGAGAGATTTTGAAAATAGGATTAATATTTTATTTTGGAAACTAACCTGTAAGTATTCTTGTCTGATTAATATCTATTTCGAGTGAAGTTTGACTGCAAATTGCCAGTCTGAAATGTATACTTGTCCCTTCAGAAACATAAATAGCTTTATTATTGCACCCTTAAACTAAACGAAATCAGTGAAAATGTATCCAGAGGTCAATGTTATGATATTCTTAAAACTGAATGCCGTCTCCATTATATACTGCAGTCAGGTTTACTCAGCAGCAACTGAGATGGAAGAATTTGGTTACATACTTGTAATAAGTCTGGTAACGGCTCATTTATGAAAGACTAACAAACTCGTATAATGAATTCTGTATCAGCTAAACTTAAGTAATACGAACGTGATTTAAGGGCAATTTCTTAGTTTTTCTATTTAGTTTCGTCAGTTTGCGAAACGGAAATAAATCCACAATTTTATCTTAAACACTTATACATAATTTTTAAAGTAACCCTCTACAGCCTAAGTAACTAAAATACTACCTATTTACCTAAATACATTGCAAAAGTATCAACCACATGGACGAAATCCATTCAGAATCTTCTGATCAGCAATCAAATTAATGATATTTACATAAGCAATATAATGAATCCAGTTCCTCTTTCAATAGGGTTTTACGAATTAATAACGTGAAATTAGCTCATTAAAGAAGCCTTTAAGGATAGAATAGATTTTTTAAATTTATTAAGGTCGGTCGTTGTTTATTAGTTATGAAAAATGTCACTCATTATTTAAAAAAATATGAAGTGTTAATTTTCGTTGATAATTTATTAATCAATTTTATTTAAAGTTAGTTTCCAAAATGGAAACCAGATGTAATTTCCTATCCACATGAGATTGAAAATAATAATCTTTCACTGCAAATGCGATAGACCTACGAAAACAAAACATCCTTGTCAAATATGCTGAGGATACGCAGTTGCGGCCGAGATCTCAGCAGATCCAGAGCAAACTCCTGAATATCCCTAGTGTGTGACGTAAAGAAAGAAATCGAAGATAAATGCGTCTCAAATTAAATAGGTGTGCTTGACAATAATTTACATAAATGACTAAAAAGATAAACCAAAAGGCGCCAAGGCGAAGTAAATCGTGTCAAATAATCGCATTCAACAAATTATTGTTGAAATGAGGAACAAATAATTTAGATCTACAGAGGAGTTAGCAGAAACGGAATCACACAAACAGGCATTATGAAACGTAACTGCGACCGATTATATATCACGCTAACTCGAATAGTAAGGTGAAATTCGGTAAAGTCTCAAATCTCAGGAAACACGTAAACGCCAGAAATTTCTCTCCTGGATTCCTCGGTGAGCATCGCCAATTGCGGAATGGTGATTCACAAGGGCGTTCCGGGAGAGAACCCAACCCGAAATTCTTTCCGCATGTCGACGTCCGTCCCGTTCTCGCTCTTCCCGTCCTCCCTTTCGGGCTCAAGGCGTCCGAAATATTTGTAGCTCCTTCTTCCGCATCCATTCCGAACCCCCCACCCCCTCAGGCCTCGATCACCCCCTCCTCCCTCTCTCCCTCTGGGAAGCCTCCATCCACCCACGCACAGCGGTTTCCCAGGACGCCCGCCTCTCCCCCAAACCACTGGCTCATGCCCTAGGAACCCTTCCCAGCCTGATCCCCCCGACATAATCGCTCTTCTCATTGAGACGGAGTGGGGGGAGGGAGAGGAGAGCGCGGTGGCGGCGGCGGCAGTTGGTGGGGATGGCAAAATAAATGGCCCATCCACCTCCATGTTGATTACTTTCGAACTCTTTTCTTATCCCCTTTCCCATCCGCACAACCTCAAGCCAACTCCCGATGAATCCCCTCCCCTCCCATCCTCGAAGAATCTCCCCGCCCTCCCCGTCCCGCCTCTCCGCTGGCCATCCCTCCCACCATCGTTATAACCTTGCGGATAGACTTCGAACCCTTTCCTTTTTTTCTCACCCCCTCGCACCTCCCAGCTCCCACAAATTTCGCATTTCTTACCCGGAAGGGACCACGCCGCTCCCTTCCCCCCTCTCCTTTTGTATGCTTCCCTCCCCGCCATATAATGCCCGTGAATAATAGCTCTTTGTTCGACGGAAAAAATGTAATATTTAGAAAAATCAACATATTTATATCTGCGAGGGCTGCTTACCAAATGAGAAGGCGATTTGTTTTGTGTCCATTGAGGAATGATGGTTTTTCCGTTGCAGAGGAAGTTGCGATAAAGGGGTGGCTCATTTCTTTTGTTTCGCGCGAAGGAATCGGGAAAGAAAAATGGTCCTCTTTAATTACAGCGAAATAAACGGAAACGTTTCCCCGTTATCTTGTCAAGAAGTGAGACGTTTGCAAAAGAGCTTTGTTTGACGCCAGCAGTCCAATCATCTCAGCATGTTAACCATATTTACCCACTAAATTTATTCGCCAAATTAGTTATAGGAAGCTACACCAACTTTTCAGTACACGGACTAATCTGTTAAGAATACCTACTTTATGAAAGGAAGAGCCATAACATCAGTATTAGGAATCTTTAGCAATGGTTAACATATAGTTGTTCAAACTGGCTTACTTGTAGTCACATTATTTACTGGTTGTGGATTGGGATTGACGAATGTTATGCGCAGTTCAATTATAATACAAGGCATGAGTTTCTTACAATAACTAATATAATCCAATTGTTTATATCTAAGCTTTTCTTTCAATAGACTTACGTCCAAATTCAGAGCAAAACATCTTATTTTGACTGAGCTAAAACATATACGATGGGTAATCAACAGTGAAATTGTGCGATTTTATCCACCACAAATAATTATCAGAAAAATCGGGAGGAGCATGTTATATTTGATTATCTATTGTATATTCATAGAAAAAATAAATAAAAATTGTGAATCCAATTTCATTTTTTTAAATAACTGATATCCCCAAACGTATTTAAACGTATTATCTGTGAAAGGGAAAATTGCAATATCAGTTCATTTTTTAAGTGTTAAACGTGAATATTTATATTTATAAATATCATTTTTTCTCTATTTATCTCATAGCAAAATCTCTCTAAATATGAAATCCTTTCCAACCAAGTGAAGCACGCAGTTTAAGTATTAGTCATGTCTGGTCTTTTGATGCGAGGATTAACATTGCATTGTTATTCATGAATTCGCATGCATTATTACAGCATTGCATTGGAAATATAAGTACAATTGATCTTAAGATTTTTCAATTTAGTACAATAAGACTCAACTTCATAATGAGAGAAATCTATGTTAAATTCGCATCAAGACTTTTTATCTTAACATGTATTAGATTATCAAGAATACCTATTTATGACACATGCTAATTCCTGAAAATTAAAGATGCGCATTCATTTGTTACCTTTTCATATTTAACTTTTCTACTTCACGTGAAAATTCGCTCACTTTTTGCATTATAGTAAGCCAGTCAGTATGAAAATTGTTGTATACTGTAATTTAAAAATGATATCAATACCAACCTTATGTTAGTCTGTATAACATGGAAAACTACACAAAATTTATCGCAATAGAGCCTATTTATTTTATGCAATATATTTTTGCGATTTCTCACATTTATTTTAACTGCTTTTTAAGACATTCATTATGACTACGAATTAGTATGGTCCAGGTTTTAACTTAGCACAATTTACAACCCTGAAATTTGTAAAATATTCTTGTAGATATTATAATTTGAATTCCGCGCAATTAACGAAAAAGACTGCGTAGGATAGCAATCGCACACTTATTTTTACTATCAAATTGTGAGCCTCAGAATTAGCCTTGTTTTAATCTAAATTTTGATGTTGGTATTTCTTCAAAAATATTATCTTGAGGTAAAACTTAGCAAATTAAATAAATTACTTTTTATAGTTCAATTCATTTCATCATCAGTAGCTGTGCTTGTTTGCAGCTATATCAATTTTTTGCAGCTCTGATCATACATTTATCCGCAGTTTGGGCCTGCAGCGAGTATTTATTTATATTTTACAATGCCAACTTCAACACATAACGACTATATTGAATTAATTAGATGAACTGTTGGCTACCATTAATTAAAATTTTAAAATTAATGCAAAGCTTCGTTATTTACTTAATATATTTATATATTACGTAAAATTAAGAATATTTCTTAATTATCATGCATATGCGTTGTCTTAGAATTATTCCAGTAACTCCTTGATATCCTTCGGATTTGAGTTTCTTACGTGGTTTAAGTCTTAATAGTATAAAGAAAACTCACCTACACATCTACTCAATTCAAACACTCAATCATGTGATTAATATATTGCTAAATCGAAATTCCATTAAATGTAATTCTGCACTAAGAATTAATCGGAACTGTAATGAAAAATATTAATATAATTAAAATCATTTTCCAAACTTGTATAAGTTTGTAAAAATAATCTTAATAAAAAATATTAAAAACCAAATTATAAATTTGAATTTTCACGTAACTTTTCCATGGTATATCTTATGTTTACAGGAGTTACTTTTAGGCGGGGTAGTCAAGTGGATAGAACGCTGGGCAGCTCTACGGATAGTCCCGGCATTTAGTCCGGGGTAATGACTTTGGATAACTCCATTGAAAGTCCAGCCGGCGCATTTTTCTGGTTAGTAAAACATCGTGGGAATTTGAATGGCAGTATAGCGATATGAGACCTGGCGGTAATATGAGAATTTCACATGCTTATGGACCTCGTTCGGGGAAAGCTTTATTCCCCGCCGATGTAAACCGAACTCTAAATGGATTATTATCATGATGATGTACATTTCTAGCATAAATTTTTAGAAAAATGCGAAATACAATAGAAGGTAAATCAACGCATACAAAAATGATAACAAGTTTTCTAGAGAAGAATATAAATGAGAAAGTTACATTGTTTAAATCCTTTTTATTCCTCGGCGACCACATCACGATGCATTAATTACGTATTTCATCTATCTGTATCACTTTACTTTGAGGTTTTAAAATTACTTGGTATCCGGAAGTGTAATTTCGTACGGCTATCATCACTAAAATACAAGAACTTTGTGTATGCTTCTTGTAGCACACAATATAGTGAATCATCTCATATACTATCAAATAACTTGAGCTGAAATATCATTAATATAACTGTTTTCGATTTATGTCTTTCAAATCTCATGGTTTTAAATGAATACGAAATAATTTCATATATTTTAATTACTTTTACCAGGAAAAGTAACGCATAGGTAATCAATTTCCAAACTCATGATTTTCTTCTTCAGTTAACCCAATTTATTACGATATTTATCGATCATTTTCGTCGTATGGGCTGGGTAGCTAGGGTAAATATTATGTTCGGTGTTTCCACCATGCGAACTTATTGTAACAGCGTGTGCTCCCTGTTGATTGTAAGAAGTAATTTGGGGCAAGTACACGTTTTCCTTATAGAGTGACCAATCTCAAATTCATTGAGCAAACGGAGCCAGAAGAATTGCAGGCAATCAGTTACTTGTATGCTATTTTAACGTTTCGCCAATTGAGTGCTAATTTTACGTCACATGACTATGCAGAAAGGAAATGGGAAATTACATGTTATATTTCTTATTGAAATAATATGGATAGAATAAATAAAATGATGAATCCATGGTAGTATGGAAATTGCGACTAGAGCGAGTGGCTTCGTTGTCAACGGAGGAGTACAGCACTCCTCAGTTGGCTTCACACGGAGTTTATTTATATATTGACTTAATTGGGCGAGGCTAAGACTTATAGTCCCTTCTACCACCTAACTTTTACATTAAAGACGTTACATTGAAGACAAACACATACAGCCAAGTCCTAGATGGGAGAAAATCCACCTAGACCGGAATCGAACCCGTAACCTCTGGGTTGGAAGGCAAGGACTTTATCCCACCGCCACCGGGGCCGGCATCGAGTGGAGTAAAATAGGTAGAGGGTAAGATAGAATCAGAAAAGAGAGACAAAGCAGTGAAAATAGAGCCATGGAACGTAAGAAACAAATAGAGGACTAGGAAGTTGCAAAGCAAAAAACTGAGAAAAAAAGTGCATCAGGTATTTATTAAGAAAGAAATGACAAGACGAGAACTATGGCAGTGATAGATATGGAGTAAGTTTTCGTCGAAAGGGGAAAATTTTACTCGTTGCATCTGTTGTAGTGAGTTGAAACAGAATTGGGGAAGAGGGAGAACTGAGGAATCAAATCTTTAATGCTGTTGTTAAAACTACATCAAACTATAATTAATGTGAACATGTGAACTGTACTGATACATAAGAAGGAAATGACACAACCTTTCGGACGAGGACGCTCTGGTTGCCAAAGGAAGTTAGTAGTGGTAAAAAAAGAAAAATCGCAAGGAGAAACAAGTAGGAGGTAGTCGATAACCTTTGCAAGAAGAGTTTTAAGCTCTATCATATGAACTAATACGCAGGTACTCATGATATTTCCGATAGAAAATGAAATATTACAATTAGATATTCTACCGGTAAAGGTAGAGTTTCTATGGATGCAGCCTACACAATGATACACATTCCCTTACATCTCCTAACAAAGCACAACCTGAAATCCGACACTACAACAGCCCCTTCTTAAATTTCACATACTTCCTTCCTCCCCTTACCCAGTCCACCCTTTCTCGTTGGCTGAATCTTCTCTATCGCAATCTTTAACATTTCATTGCTAATAAAAATTTTCTGCATCCATTTTTTCTGCCTTCTTTGAATTTCTCCCGATAATCTCCTCTTCTCCCCTACCATACCTCCCACTTCCACATGTTTTCCTTTCTGTCAATTTCACCTTTTTCATCCTTCTCCACACCAACATTTCAAAAGCCTCTAGTCTACGCCTATCTATCAACTTGCTTCAACGATCGTGTTTTCACGCCACACACAAAACCATGCTTTATATTAAAGTTTTGACAAACCGTGTCATAGTATCCTTACTCAACCTCCGTATCATCCATTCCCTCCTTCTGGTAAAATTTTCTTTGCCCAACGCAATTCTTCTTCTAATGTCCACACCGTTTTGGCTATTTTGGTCCAAAACACTTCCGAGATAGAAAAAGGAGGAACCAAATTTTATTCTTTCATGGCAAGAGAAAGGTTTAGAAACAGCGTCACCCATTAAAACGCCTTGATGAAAATGTTGTGCATTTGCATAAAAATGCAAAACTTAATTCAATTAATTTGGAATGTAGGCTACATTTGCAAAAACAGGTTACAAGGTTTAGGTTGCAAGGACATAGCTTAAAATGGAAAGTAGATTTATGGTAAGGATTATAGATCCATAAAACGAAGTGAATATGAAGGATACTCAAGAGCGTATAGACTCTATTTTACCTTACCATTTGAGACTAGAAGAAGAAAATGTGAGATGGGGTTGAAACATCTTGGAAAATATTGATGATTGTGGAAATTTATTACACTAATTCCGTATCCCTATTTTCAAAACTGTGTTGAATTAACATGTAATAACGCATTGCCTATTGACATGAAAATATGACCTCAATTAAGATAAGCTTGATGAATCACCAAATTTGTAATTTTAATACTCAGAACCTACCGTACTGCTAAAAAGAAAAAATATTTTCTCTTCAAGCTGGCTGATTGCCCTCATAATTCTACCCAAAAAGTTTTATATCTTCATAATGAAGTCTGGAAATAAGGGAATATCCGTATTTTAAATTCTTTTTATAATTAGAGCGACTCCCTTTCACTAGAAAGACATCGAGAATTCTCATCCCGCTTGTTGAAGTCAACTATTATTTACGAGTTTGCTTTTCTATATGTCTACATTGCTAGGGAATAAAAACGAGGGTAATTTACTTCGCGATATTTTATTTGGATCAATGTAACCCTTTGACAATGAATTGGAAAATCATATCAGACAGATTATTTATGAAAATATGAGCGAAATAGCAGCCGGAGAGTTCTAACCACACGAAATGAAAAATATTTTCCAGTATTTTCTCCCGAGATCATGATGAGTTGGATATTTGAAGTCGAGCGAGTACAATATTACCTTAATGACTAGTTTTAGGGTAAAATTTGAGCTTCATAATTTTAAAATTCTTCATCCACTCTTTTACACCTAATGGTATTACATAAGTAGAGCACATTTCTAGAATTTATAAAGGCCTTCTACAAAGAATGTCAAAGTAAATACAAATTTAGAAGTAAATAGCATTGATAAAAATATCCAAAACTGGACTAGAGACTTTTTAAATGGCCGTGTACAAAAGGTAGTCAGATGTGGTGTTAATGGCTCTAATACAGGTATACAGTCACTTCAGGTGCTCACCACGTTAGTTTCGTCGGACCTCTTTTAATCCTACTTTACGTTAACGACATTTACTCCGTGGTTAATAATTAGATACTCTTATTTGGCGACGACGCAGTGGTTTACAGAGACGTAGTCGAGTAGAACAGATATAGTGGTTTCAGCAAACGACCTCAATGCCATAAACATTGGTGCGACACTTAACAATCAGGATTAAATTCTCAAAACTGCGCGGTGATGAATTACAGGAATAAAAGTAGTTCCATCCCGGAGGCCTACTGCATCAGAAATACCGAAAGAGAAAGTGTAGACTCAATTAAATACTAAGCTGATACCCTGGCGACCTATCCTGGTTGAAACATACGGGAAAACATATGTTTGTATGTATTTGCAGAAGTAACTACAGCTGTTCTCCAGGGAAATGTCATCAGATTTCTTTTATCCCTACTTCACGTTAACTACATTGATTCTGTAGTCACTAGTAAGATACGTTCGTTTGCCGATGAAAGAGTGGTTCATCGTGATATCCGTGATCCTGAGGATCACGGATATCACAGTGCCACAGTGGCTTTATCAGATAACCTCAATGGCATACAACTCTGGGGCGACACTTGGTAATTAGAGTTAAACTTAAAAAGTGTGTAGTCATAAGTTTTTGGAAAAAGAGTAATCCCCTCCTGAACGCCTAGAGCATCGGGAACACCGAAATGGAATGAGTACTCTCAATTGAATACCAAGGCGTACCACCACTCACAAACTCTACTGGGTGAAACACACACAAGGTATATATGGACAAGCTAACAAAAATTTAGGATTTATTATAAGAGTACTGCGTAAATGTGATGAAAAAGTCAAAGAAAAATGTCATCTGTCGCAGGTTAGGAATATGAATCTCATTTATGAACCTCATTTAGAATATGCTATAAGTATATGGGATCCTCACAAAGTTGAAAGGATTACCGAATTTGTTCGCTTGCAGCCTAGAGGAACTAGATAGTAAAATATTACAATGATAAACTGAGTAGTGCATCGACATCATTAGAGGAGATTAGAGGGAATCTTTCACAGAGCAAAGGTTAAATTAAAGATTAAATCTCTTGAATGAAATGGAAGGTTTCTTAAGCGATGATGTTTAAAATGTTTTATAAGTCCCATCTTACTACGGTAGGCGAAATTATGTAAATAAAATTAGGGAGATTAAGTGTAGAGCAGATAAATTTAAGATGCCATTTTTGCCATGAAGGTTAAGGGATCATAGTAACGTTATACGACCTCACCTGCGGGGAAAGTATTTTGCATCAAAAGTAGTCTCGTTTGAAATCACCCCCTGCTATGCACCCTAGCGGTGCTTTGCAAGGTAACATGTATGTAAATATGCTAATAATGAAAACAATTATTTAGTGCTAAATAAATGCTTAAATTAGAAATATAACTATCTTAAATATATTTCACAGCAGTTTGCACGCATAGTAAACCAAATTTCTTTTTATCTTGGTCTATAAACGAAGGGAGCTACGCGTGATTCTTGATCAAAAACTTATCAATTATAATATATTTCATCTCTTGACAGTAAGCATTGAATAGGCATTTTGTTCATGCACGTAGCAAATAGGTAAAGAATATTAATAGATTTTGCACCAATGGATGGGAACACCTCCTCATTGACATGACGGAACTTACTTAAGGAACCTACCTAAGGTAATGGGACAAGGCCTAGCTCCTCTAATAATTTTGATAAACTACTCAGTTCATCATAACAACGTTTTACTAATCTAGATCTTCTGCTCTGCACAAGATGCAATTCGGCCATAAAACCAACTTCTTGAGGATTGCATATGTTTACAGGATAAAAGTATTCTAAATGAGGCCTAACCAGCGAAATTCGAGATCTGTTCAAAAAGCATCACGAAATTTAAATTTCCGCGGGTTACGAGGATCTTATTTTCGATTTTTTTGTGGCGTTATGTTGGTACTTGTATCACTCACTTATCCCGAAAAGTTCGGCCATTTTCAATGTTCAGTTACTTGTTGACAGCTGTTTTCCATGGACGTGTTTTGGCTTGCCTTCGATTTTTGGCTGTTCCAAAAAATGGATCAAAGAATCTATATCAAATTTTGTGTGAAAAGCGAAATTTACTGTGCGGACAAATTCCAAATGCTAACTGTGGCATATGGAGAAGCTATCTTGGATCAAAGCAACGTTTATCGGTGGTATAAAATTTTCTCGGAGGGCCGAGAAGATGTGAACGACGGTGCATCAACAACCAACGAAAACATTGATGAAGTGAATAATATAGTATTGGGCAATCGTCGAATCACCGTAGGAGAAGTTGCTAATCTAAACATATCGATTGGCTCGTGTCATTCGATGTTTACCAATGGTTTGGGCATGACACCGATCGCCGCGAAATTCGTACCAAAATTGTTCAATTTCGACCAAAAACAGCAACGCATTAACATTGCTAATGAGGTATTGGATTCTGTCCGCGACGACCAAAATCAGCTCCAGATGGTCATAACTGGTGACGAAACATGGGTTTATGGTTATGACTTGGAAACTAGAGCTAAATCATCCCAATGGAAGCTGTAGCACGAGCCAAGACCGAAAAAAGCGCTCCAAGTTCGGTCGAATTTGAAAGTTTTGCTTACAGTTTTCTTCGATTGCAGGGGCATAGTTCATCATGAGTTCTTGCCTAAAGGTAGAACGGTAAATAAGCAATATTACCTGCAAGTTATGCGCAACATGCGCGAAGCAATCCGCCACCAACGCTCGGATTTGTAGAAGAACAAATATTGGCTCTTGCACCATGACAACGCCCCTGCTCACGCCTCGTTACTTGTTCGCAAACTTTGGCCAAAAACAACGCACTAAAGATGCCGCAGCCACCGTATTCCCCAGATCTGCCCCCCAGTGACTTTTTCTTGTCCCTGAAACTGAAGAGGCCCCTAAAAGGACGACGCTACGCTACGATTGACGAGATAAAGACTGCATCGAAGGAGCAGGTGGACAAGATCACAAAAAATGATTTTTGAAGTGCTTCGAGGATTGGAAAAAACGTTGGCACAAGTTCATCATATCTAATGGGAATTGCTTAGAAGGGGACAAAACAGATATTCATGAATAAATAAATAATTTTTGAAAAAACATAAATGATACTTTACGCGGTACTTTATGAACAGACCTCGTATAGCATCGTCTATAACGCTATCGTCTCATTTATCCAATCTTCTAATAAATCCTATTTTTTATATTTTCCATGTTCATACCCAATTTATATATTTCGTACTCAAAGAGCAACTCCCCTAAAATAATCTAATGATTCAGAGAAAGTAGAGGTAAAGTAAACTTCCTCACGTAAATACTTTCTCGGACTTTCTTACCAAGAAGATGCCCCAAGAAAAAAGGTGAAAAGTCTTGGCTGGGAAACTTGAGGGCAGCTATAATGGGAAAAGAGCAATTGACTAATTGTCAAATAATATATTTTACGATCACGCCGTCCAAGAATGACGCCCATGATTTTATGGGAAGTCACCTTCACACGTGCTTAGCTAAGAAAGAACAATAAATCAAAAAGGAACCACTCGGCGGCCTTGCCCTCCGTTACAATCCCCCATAATTATGGCTTTGCAATTAAACTCTCCGTGACATACAAGTGTGCCGTGGCACAACCGTAGGGAAACATTTCTTTAAGTAGTCATTTATCGAATATGTTCAACATATTCCGGCGAGATGTAGTGGAAGTTCGTCATTATGAAAAATATTTTCACTTTTCCACTGATTTATTTTTGGCGTGCAACACGTTTCAGTTCATCGAACCATCCTCAGGCACAAGGCAAGATTTAAATTGTGATACATCATATTTATACCTGTTTGAGGAAGGGGGAGGAAGAAAAGAGTGAGGAGTTAGGTTAGCGGGGACAAAGTAGGTAAATATGGAAAACCCAAAGAAACAGAGAAACTAAAGAAACGGAGAGGTAAAAATAAGGGGGAAGATAAGCACATGTGGTCATTACTGAGAGGACGTCGGCAGGTAGCTGGTATCATGGCGGTAGGAAGGAGGGAAGAATAAAGAAGAATTAAGTGGGAAGGGGACATGGAAGGGATAGAGGCAGGTTGAGGGATGAGGTATAACTGATTCTAAGATGGACCTCATCAGGAAGGATTGTCTGACATACTGAGAGTGGAGGGTAGGGGGTTGTTGGATGGGAAAATACGCGGGGGGTGGAGTCAGTTGGAAAGAGGGAGGTTCACTTTGCTGTGGACATGAGGTTCAGAGGAGAAAAGAGTGGTTTATAAAAATACTGTCATTTAAAATAGCATTAATATTTAATTTTACAATTTCAAGTTGCTCTAAAAGATCAAGTCTTTTACCCTTATTTTCGTAGTGTAGAATCTAAGGATTAAATTTACATGAGTGGGATGATAGTAGTAGATGCTTAGCTAGGAGTGATGTTTCATCAAAAGTCCTCCAGTATCTTCCATTTTCTTTTATTCTAGTCTTAAAACGTCTACCCCTCTGGCATATGTAGCACATGTCACAGGAATGGGGGAATGTCACACATGTCAACTTCACTATGTAAATGCCAGATTTTAAGAGGGTTCGAGTTTGTCTTTGTTACGGTAAAGGCTTTTCCATAGAGTAAGCGGATTATGTAATGATATATTTAGCTTTCTTTTATTACATTTTCAGGTAATCTTATTGGAAATATCACCTACAAAAAATAGACGGCACCACTTTTTGGGATTTTCTTGTATGGGATTAAAGGAGCATTGTATGGGATTAAAGGAACGGTGAAATAGCTTTATATTTTAGTGTAAACACTGTGGCCAATCTCTTAAAGAAAAAATTAAAATCAAAAGCTATTTCACTGTTATGCACTCTTACTCACTAATTTTTACTTTAAAGTTATTGATGAAAACCAAGCACGGTTTCCGAAAGGGTAAATCCTAAGAGACTCAGCTTGCGCTCTTTGTTCATGATATTTTTGGTTCGGGAGAGAGCAATGTTCCAATGGACACGGATTTAAAAAAAACTTTCGACAAAGTACCTCATAGTAAACTACCCACAAAGCTAGACGCCTATGGCATAGATAAAAATGTTCTGGCTGAAATATAGACGTTTTGAATTATTGCGTGCAAAGGTAGTGTTAGATCTGATGCAATAAAGTCATTTCCGGCGATCCCCAGGGCCGTGATATCGGACCTCTTTTATTCCTACTTCACGTTAATCACGGGTAAGCTCCGTAATTAATAGTCAGATTCGTTTATTAACCAACGATGCAATGGTTGACAGGGATATTCGTAATTCTGAGGATAAAGTAAATTTAGCAGATGGCCTTAATACTGTACAACGTTGGTGCGGCATTTGGCCGTAAGAACAACAGCTTAAAAATGTCTGTCGTAATGAATTTTTGGAATAGAAATAGTTACCAACGGTGTCAGTAATACCGATTTAGAGGGTCTAGACTCGATTAAATTACAGATTAAACCTCTTGCATGAATTGGAAGGTGGTCTCTTTAACGATGGTATTGTAAATGTATGATTAACCCCATCGTACTCCGATAGGGGAGAAAATGTCTATAAAATTAAAGAGATGAATTGCACAACAGATAGATTAAAGATTTAAGTTTTCCCACGCACGATAAGGAAACAGAATAACTTAATCCGGCCGCGCTAAGGGGGAGTGCCGACTTTCCAAAAGCCTACCTTCGGAACAGTCGCTGCGCGGAATACCTTTCGTTTGGCTCCTACCCTTCGGCCTATCTGGTGATACAATGGGAGAACCTACCAGGAGAAAATATCATTGTACCCATCAGCACAGATATAGAATTCGTCAGAACGCACAAGCCCTTCCACCTCGTCAAGCATATAGTCCATGGAGAGAGATGTATTTATTTTTATTTAAAATTATTTCCGCACATAACTTCTGCGCGCGCTTGTGTTTATGATTGAATCACCCCAAGAACCTATACTCTGATTAAATTTGTGGGATTCCATAAGTATAGAGGATAAAAGAGAAGCACCTGGAAGATTCCCGTAAATACCTGTATTCCATCGAGAACATACTTTCGATGTTACGCATCACCACGAGGCTGCCTAAATACCAAAATCATTGCCGTAACTAAAAGAATTAAGTAAAATTACCGCTTATTTCTTTTTTTACTTTCGGCCCACTCTATGGCTGAGGTTTATAGAATATCATTCAATAAGAAGAAAATTGAAAATGACTCGTTAAATAACTTCCTATTAGGACAAAACTTAGTTAAAAATCCAGCGATAATTATGATTTGCCTCCAAACCACCATTCTTCTTTTACACAAGCAATCTCTAGCAAACTAGGGAAATTAATCTTTAAAAATCTTTTGCCTGGGCAACAAAATTGATTATTTTTAGTTTATCAACTAATTACTCCATGAAATACTAAAATAACGCAAACCTGGTATAAAATTAGGCGAACAGAAAGATAAAGATGTTTTAAACTTATTTTAATTATCATAAATGTGTATTCCCAAAAAAGCATATACACCAATATAGAAATATTCACTCATAAAATAGTGATATTTTATGTGATAATAGGTCCTCTAATAGCTCCTAAAATAGTGCTTGATGTAAAAGATAATTTTATTATTATTAAGTGATATTCTATGGGGCAAATATCTAAATGCCGCTTGCCTTTATTGTGACGCATTTAAAAAAATCTAAGTCGTATTAACCCATTAAATATTTCCATGAAAAATGGCTAAAAAACCCGAAAGGTTGTTCGTTTTAACTGAATTCAGCCTACAACTAGCCTAAGCTGTCATTTCTTGTAGACACATAGGTTAAAATTATTGTATATGTCAAGTAATATTTAAATGCTAATTTTCATTTTCAAAATTCCCTGTTCATAATTTATCAAATAAAAATATACAAATGCGCTCAAATCGTCCTCAAAAGAATATATCTATATATATATATATATATATATATTAGACATAACTCTTATAGGGGGACACCTATATTTTTGCGATTAACATGCCCTTAATTTGCACTTAGGGATTTGGCCCGCAAAATGCGAAATCACACGCGGCGCAAGCGGACAGATTGTGGTGATTTATTTTAAATTTAATTTATTCGAAAAAAAGCGGTCAGTTTGGGTCACCGTTACTTACAACGGAGAAGTTTGAAGCAAAATTTTAAGCATCCTATCTAAATTTGAATAAAATCAAAAGATATTTAATATAGCCATCGTGTTCCCTCCTCCCCCACAACTGTCGCCGCGATTGATTAATTGCTCCGCAGAGAAGCACTCCTTTTTTTCGGCTTTCAAACTGCTCTCAAGATCGCAGGACGACGACGGAGTACACACACATCCGAGCACGCACACACACACATACACAAACACACGCACGCACGTGAAACGGACACCGCACCGATTCTCCTTTTTTGTCAAGTCGTAACGGGATGGAGAGTGGGGTTGGGTGGGGATAGAAGGCAGCGTTAAAATATGAAAGAGCGAAGAATAAACACTGCCGCGGCCCTAATGCGTCCCTCCTTTACATAACTCCAGAGCCAACCAACCCACCTTTTTCCCCTTTTTTCGGCGTTTCTCCTCGTGTGGGGAATCTCAAAAGGGCGTCTCACTTATTTCGATCTGTCACACGATTCGTCTCCCTTCCGCGCTCACAACCCTCGTGACAATCTCATCCCGGCCATCCCCACACGTGAAGCCTCCCCCTGTCTCTCTCTTTCTCTCCCTCTCTCTCTCTCTTTCTCTCCCTCTCTCTCTTTCTCTCATTCTCTCTCTTTCTCTCCCTCTTTCTCTTTCTCTCCCTCTTTCTCTTTCTCTCCCTCTTTCTCTTTCTCTCCCTCTTTCTCTTTCTCTCCCTCTTTCTCTTTCTCTCCCTCTCGACTTTTCCAGTTCCGCCCCATCCTTCCTCACCACTACCTCGACGTTCTCCTAGCTTTTCTCTTCGAAATGCCGTCTCACTGCGTTTTCCATCAACGTTTATCTCCGCGCATATTTCTGCTTTTATCGCAAATGCGCATTTTACATTCTTCCTCTTTTCAACAATCCTCTACGCTCTCACGTTCTCTAATCCACACTTTCCTCTTCATTTCTCATCGCTTAGCGATTAAAACTATAAAAAATAGCGTTAGAATTGATAAAGCGCAATTCTCCTTTCATCTTTGCCCTCCCAAGAATTTATATAAAAAATAAAATATAATTTTTAGGTAAAGTAATTTTTCATCACCATAGATTTCGTTTGTTAGACTACTGACCGGAGGGCCCGGGTTCAATTCTCGGGCAAGCCTTTCTGGGAATTTGCAGCTCCACCCAAGCTATGTAATTTTTCGGGTACTAGATCTTCGTGGGAAACCGTAACCGGCACAAGAAAGGTATTGCCACCCCTCCTGAAGTGTTAATTTCACACGCCGTCGGGCTAAGTACTGGGTGAACTCTATCATCACCTACAAAACCGACCTTCGGGTTGATTACTCATGTCTGTTTATATGGATTTCAGATATATAATATTATCCAAATTATTTCAACTGTGTAAAGTTTTCACTACTGAATCATGGTTTTTGCCTATACCTTGCAATGAAATATTCTCCTTCTTTCTTTTCTAATTCTTCCTCTAGTGTACTTCTATGCATTCCAATTTTTTGGTCTGTACATTTAGAATTTTAATCGGTAGGCCATCCAAAATTGACGTTTGCATCTTTTTCTCGAGATGCGGTGAATACATTGTGTTATTTCCACCAAATATACGGTGTTCTTTGTGCCTACATGGCGATATCAAAGATATTTAGAGTGAATATACTAGAAATACCTCAATTGTATTCTCAATTAAGCTGTTTTAAGTTAAGATAGTATAAACAATCTATCCATTGCACTTTTAACATTTGTTTTTAAGCCCATTTTCTAATGAACTTCGGTGACATCCCCTTTACTAGCCGGCGAAAAATAACAATAAAAATGATAAGAGAGAAATGGACAAAATGGTGTTAATTAGCATCAATAAAAAAGGAATCGGAACTAAAAGGCAAAAATACGGAAACTGCAGCACTGCCACCTGAGAGAAGATGTCTCAATTTTTAACGCTCGAGATTAGTTCAAACGAGAGAACAAAAAAGACAGGCGCGAATCAAAATTCAGCCGTGGACGCACTTTTTTGCGTCGATGTCACTCTCTTCCTCCTACGCCATTCTTTTGTTCTCACTCAGCAGCCCTCAGCACTGCACCACATTCCTTCGTTTTCCACACGCCCCCCCCCCCCACAATGCGCTTCTCCCACTCGCCACCTTTCTCCGAAACTTTTATCCCACGCATTCTTTCCCTCCTCTCTTCAATTCCCTCTCTCCGCGTGTCCATCCAACCACTCCTCCCCTCTCACACTGGGGAACTTCCCACCCTAATCTCTACCGTGTCCCCTGCACCCCCGTGTCTTCGCCTCCCCCCCCCTCTCCCACTTCGCCCCCCCTCTCCCTCTCTTCCCCACGTATTCACCCGCTAATGGAGAGCACCCTCTGCCGACACCGTCTCTTCTTCCCCACCACCCGTCCTCCTCTTCCCGGCACATGCGTGGAATGAAAAAAAGGGAGAGAGAGAGAGAAGGGGGGAGGGGAAAGATTTTCATTTTTTAAAAGCCGAGATTAATGAATCGCCATCGAATCGTTGGCCGTAGGAAAGTCACACGCGCTCGCACTCTCAGCTGCAGCCACCTCCCCCATTATACCCCCCTCCTGCCCAACACATAACCCACCTCCCCTTTGGGTTCTCCTTTCAGCCACATCCGACACGGAGCTCTCTCTATGTATAGCTATGCGAGGCGCACCGCCACCCGCCGCCGTGGGCCCGTGTTAACCTCCACCTCCTCCTTACGCACAACACTCCCCTCCCTCACACACACATACACATGCACAATCCACTCCCTCCCTCTCCGACTCACCACCACGTCATCTCTTTCATCCACGACGATCCCCTCCCCGACTCCCACCCTTCCCTCCCGCCGCCTTTTCCCTCCTCCTCCATCCCTTTGACTCCTCCGTCCCTTTTGTCGCGCTCATATTTATATAAACCATTTTTTAGCCGGTCTCCTTACCCCCGTGCATGCACGCACGGAACCATTCATTCTTCGGCACAGCTCTCTCTCCCTCTCTCTTTCTCTCCTCGGCAAGCGGGGCGAGGACCTCACGATATGAAAATCAAAGTCTAAGGGCGGTGGAGGGATGCGAAATGGGAATCTGTCTCCGTTGACGGCGATCAAAAGAGGTTTGCTGCTCTCCTTCCCTCGGCCCCTTCCCACCCCACGATTACTTCCCTGAAACCCTTCCGCCTCCGTGAGGCGCGCCCCCACCTACCTCTTCACCGATCCAGCCGTATTTACCTGACGACACTTCCCCGTACGACCCCCCAAATGAGTGAACGCGGCCACCCCTCTCCGCCCCTTCCGCGCGTCGAACTGTTTCTGCCCGCCTCCTCCCCCACCCCACCCCGTCCTATCCATTACCCATTCCTCCTCCTCCCCCACTACCCCACTCTCTTTGTACCCCCCCATCCCCGCCTCCCTCTCCCTATCTCACTTATTCCCTCCACCTCAGCCGGTTGACAAGCTTTGAACCAATCCGGCAAACAAACACAAACAAATGAAAGCGGAGATGCGAGCGAGCCCGGAGGAAGATCATGGCTGGATTCCGATCCGTCATAACATTCAGGAGGAGACTTGATGGCAAAAAAATTATCCTCGCCGTTCCAGCGATCTTTTTTCCTCTATTTATATTCGTACCATCCATCCATCGGGTCCGTACGTACGTCAATCCTGTGGTATTTTTACTGCGGCCAATGAGCGGCCACTAGCAAGACGCCAAAGTGGACGACGAGGAGGCGGAAAGGTCTTCAGCCACTCAAGGGACCAAAAAGGACGGACGATCTCGGGCGAAATGCCTTGCAATCAAAGGATCATACTCTCCCTCTCCACCGGCTATTAATGCACGATTAATACGTACAGTTCTTGAAAAGCAGTCCGCGTTCTGACAGCTATTCTTTGCAAGCTTTTGATAACATGTAACTGAATTTAAAATTGAATCATTCAACCTTAGCTTTGCGAATATCAAAGTACCTTTCCATGTTTACTTTAGTCATTGTTTATTATATACTTAAGCTGTGCCTCACAAGAGCGTTAAATGTCTTTAACTTACCCGGAGATCATAGCATAGATCTTCCTAAATAATCTTCGCGCGTTAGAAGTAGTCGTTTGCCCAAGGGGACCTAACAAACCTCATTCTCCTAGTGACATCCAAACGGCGGTCCAATAAGGGGGTCCTTTCAGCCTTTCAGAAAAAATTCCCTTCTTGGCGCCCCAGTCCGTTACCACCAGCACATGCTAAATAATTGTGACTCTATCTAGGTTAGTCTACATCGTAGGAACCTACTTAACTTATTGTATCTATCGTAAGTAGTGACCCAGTGTTGCTACCCACCTCGTAGTTGTCAAGCCGGCTTGAATTCTAAAAAGTCAAAACATGATCGTACATATCAGAATATATAAATTTGATTGCATAAGACCACAGGGATTTTATTTTGTCACTTTATGCTTCACCATAAAAATGGACTAGATGATGATGATAGATTCCGTTCAATGGGGAATATCATGTGATGCCAAGGATTTGAGTTTACTCCTACATTGCTCCATCTGGCTGGACGACGGTTTCGGTGCCATTCCAGTCAGCACCTTAGCTATGAAGCTTAGGACTGATGTTGACTTTAACGCTAAGAAAACCGTCGTCCAGTGGTATGGAAGAATGCGGGAGCAACCTAAAAACCTTGGTGCCATCTGTATATGACCACGGAAGCCTTCATGTCAAGAGGAATCTCATTCCATATTAGATATTCAGTACGAATTCCATTGACAAGAATATTCCATACCGAAATTTATCGCATCCCGTAAAAAGTTTAATTTATCTTTATAATCTGATGAAATTCAAGTAATCAAAATTTTAGCATTCAAACTTGTCTAATTCGCTTCCAAGTTTCCTTTCAAACAAGACAGCATTTCGAACGGAAATAACTCAAGATCCAAGATAGCTAAATGGAAATGAATGCTGAAAGAATATAAAGAACACCGTTTAGGTACGGAAATTGTATTTCTCCTGTCAAAAATTATTCATTTCCTTATAACCCGCGGCTGTTTAGGGAGAAGTGTCGTCAATTAGCACATTTTCCAAGTAGTGTAAACTCAAAATGGATACGCATCGTAAGGGGGTTTGCAAGGTGTGTGTGTATGTCTGTAAGCATGTGTATGTATGTATGCATGTAGGAGTGTGTGATAGATATACACGGCATAAAAGGAAGCCCGAAAATGGGACAGAGTGGCGAGGAAGAGAGAGAGAGAAAGCGATGGAAGATGAAAATAGGGAAGGGGCAGAGAGCGAGGTATGGGCCCATTCTCTTTGTAAGAGATGATTTGATGGTGTGACGTACGCTGCGGGTGGTCTTGGAATTGATGCCCAAGAATGTTGAAGGATGGAAATGAAAGAGGGAAAGGAGATGAGGTTCCGGGCTGCGATTGGAGGCTGGGGACGAGGGCGAAAGGGAGGAAGAAAGAGAGAGAAGGGTGGAAGAAGGAGGAGGAGAGAGTTTCGGGGGAGGAAGAAGAAACGGAGAGGTTGCAGGAAGTCAGAAAATGAAAAAAGATGATGAGGAGGATGAGGAGACGTGAGTAGCGAGGATAGAGGTAGGGGGCAACGGAGGAGGAGGAGCACGAATGCAAAGGAAAAGGAAGGGGAATGAGGGAGACCAGAGGGGGCGGGGGTTGGAAACGGGGAGGGTGGAGAAGACGAAGAAAGGAGTGTTGGAGGAGGTGGTTTGGGGAGTGTTGGGGATGGCGGGTGGTGGCGGTGGAGTGTAAGAGGGCAGAGGCAGGAGCGGGAGTTTTCGGAGGAGGTGCCGTCATCGGTTGGGAGCCATAAACGCGTACACTTTGGCTCACCCGCCGTCGTCAAGGCAGGATACAAATGATGGTGTGTGACCTATTCGGATGTGTTTTTGTGGGCCGGGATCCATGATCTGAAAGGGTGGCTGGCTCGAGGGGAGGACGAAGGAAAGGGAGGTAGGGAAAAAGAGAGAGAGAGAGCTTAAGGTTCTGTCGTGAGGGGGGCTGGTCAAGTGAGGGATGGAAAAGGGGAGTTGCCTCTTCAGGAGTGAAGACTGACAGGAAGGAAGAGGGAGTTGGGGCGGGGGAAGAGGTGTGGAGGGACGACCCTTCCCGCTCCCTTCCCATCGCCTCCTGCTGAGTGCTCCCTCCCCCTATTCCCCGTCTACCCGGTCCACCATCTTCAAAAGTCCGTTATGGAGACGCTCCCCGGAGAGTGCGTGGAATGATGATTTTTGGCAAGGCCTTGCAACAAGGTAGCGCCATTACACCAATCCTCTTGCTACGTGGCGCCCGTCAACATCTACATAAACTAATGCCTTCCCGGGGATTTTTTCTCAGAGTTTCCACGAGTGAGCTGAAATCAACGATTTTTTCATATTTGATTCATTTCCCATTGCAGTGCAGCACCATAAAGACGATAAAATGTTCCTTTTCCTGGCATCTAGTCATTTGAGAGAAATTTTGCTCATGTTTAATTACCAAGAGAGGACAACATATACCTAAGAAAAGTAATTTTTACCCACAATTTATTGGGCACTACCTCTCACTTTTTGTTATTCTTGAAATTTTATGTGTCCTGTTTTCCAAATTAATATTTCATTTAATTCTTATGCATGGATTGAATTTACGCATTAAAATGTTTAAAAGACGAAAATTTGGGATTTTTGAGTCGGTCAATGAAAGCAGTGAGTGGATGCATTTACATGTATGCTTACCAACAAACCTCCTTCCCGAGTAAGCCATGCTGCAGCATTCTGTAAGCCAAAAACTTAAAATACAGCGTTCTGCCTTTTAATCTGAAACTCTCTTTAAGTAGTTTATCCATTCATGCCATCAAAATTACAAAGCTTCACTAATTGAATTCTACTGAAAAGGCGAAGAAAAAAGCAAAGTTTAAATTATGAATCACAATTATGAAATCAATTGATTTAGTCATCACGCAAATGGTAAAGAAAAGATATTGTAATATTAAATATTCATTAGGCAAATATTTGGGAGTCAATCCTACCCACGGACCGCACAGTAATTTCAACTCTAGCGACAGCTTCAGGGTTAAAAAACATTAAACTACAAGGTAGTAACGAAAGCAAATATGAGTGGATCCCTTCTTCAACCCTTACCAAAACTCTTCAATATTTTTTAGCCGCAAATTTTGTTTCAAATATTATTTTAGTGTTCAACTGATTCAAAATCAAAGCCTTGAAATCAATGAAATTGGTTAAAATGGTTAACGTGTTTCATTTTCACATAAGGGCAATGTGGAATAATTATTGAAGTATGAACAAATGATAAAAGTTCGAAAAAAATATGCATTAATGGAACTCTTATGCGAATTTACTTCCATTTGTTTTTATTTGCCTTATATTTTAAAAATATTCTAATTGTAGTTTAATAAAAGCAATCAGCACCTGCTGACAAGTCCAACATTGGATATAGGAGGGCCAGGCAATATAAATATAATAATTGCCATCGATATAAAAAATTTTTAACAATGATGAAAGTTATTTGAATATTACAGTTAAATTATAAATTTTAACAGTTGAAACTCAAAACACGGGGTAATTGCGTTGCAATATTTATTTTTTCATTGAATATAAGGGACAATCGTTTTAAATATCGAGTAAAATAGGTTTTTATTTTTTTCTTGAAATGATTTTGTACGTCTAACATACGTTTCTTTTTCAAATTAACATTCTTATAAATATTTGACATCTAGAGTTATTTTTACGGTTAGTGCAACAATATAGTTGTGAAAAGTAGCACCTCATTAGATACATAGGTGCGTCTACTCAGTGCCCCGCAACCTGATGCAAGAGTTTCAGGCAGACATTAGGATAATGACCACGATAAAGAGAGGGAATCTGCAAGAGGGATTGTGTTTAAATGCATCATAATTGTCCTCTTCTCATATTGTTAACATGTATTCATTTAGTTTTAATCCGAAAATCGACATTTTGGCCTTTATGTAGGATTTATTAAACATTAAAATAACAGCAAAAACAAATTCAAATGCTCAGTAAGGAGAGAAACTCACCCAGGCCGGAATTGAACCCGTGACCTTTATTGGTAGATATATATCATTGGGGTCCGTTTTTTAATGTATTCACTTATTATCCTCTAATCATTGTTTAAACGTGCTTGATTAGAATGAGGATGAAATTACTTCCACGCTTTAAAAAGAAAATAGGCTAGACTATGCTTCCTCTTTGATTGATTAACATATTTATTAATAGGTTAAATCTGGCATTGAACCCTAAATTCGCAAGGACTACCCTGTATTATGATGGCTGCATGATGACATTATTTTGGCTTAGTTTTTCACAAACCGGGTGGTTTGGCATTCTGTGGGATTGTTAAATCATTACTTTCTGTGCCGAACTGAAAATTCTAATAGCATGCTGAGGCTCAAGTAAATCAATGATTTCATTTGTTTTTCATTTTTTCATCGCCTTTTTTTCAAAAGGGAGTTTCACAAAAACTAGCTTCAATATGGGCTTGATAATTTGATTTTCCTTTTAATTTATCTTTAGTTAAATTTACAGTAATAGTATAGTATAGTCACATCTAATTATCTCATATATTTTTGAAACATCCGAGAATGTTAGTGCAGTGCTGGTACCTTCCTTTTTTTCTGAACCGCGTTACTGTACTCGTATATTACCATATGTTCTTTGTTTAACCTGTATAAAGTCTAAATGACGATAAATTTAGAAGTTATTTTTTTCTTTAATTTTTTAGTTCTCTATTCAAGGTCTTTCACAAACGATTAACAAGAAGAAAACAATATATGCCAGTCATAAATTATTTGCAATGGATATTTCACCAAATATAATGCGAATTGATGGTGACATCCAATTCACGTAGCAAGCAAAACCCATTAGAAGCCCTTTGAACGCATAGTGGTATGCATATTCTCTTTTGGCACGTATTACCACAGATTATTTAGTATGCGCTTTCCATGAATACTGGATAAATCACTAAAAGGATTTCTTTTGCTTTATAAATCACCAAATAAGCAACCAATGGATCACCATATTATTTAAAATATACTAATCAAAGAGAACCCCTGCTACAGTTTCAACGGATGTTTCTGCCATAGAAGAATGAAAGGTGCATACACGCACTTTATATGTCTCATGCCAGGCGGCCGTAAAAAATGGCAGGCGTTAAAATCACCAGAAGCTAAATTTTATTGGGTGGAAGATTAATTTACATTTTAGATACGCTAAATATAACTATTGTTATTATTTATTTGCTATTTGTTGATATTAGCTTCTTAGTGATCAATAATTACGATTTCAGTCTAGCTTATCTCTTTCTAAGCTTTCAATAAACAGTTACATTTTGGAAGAAGTTTTCACAATCAATTACCTCGGTAATTAAACCTATTAATCAATATTTAACCACCAAATTTTATTCAATGATGCATTGAAGCCCCATTTAAAATAAATTATGGTTATACAGGTATATTAAACTTAAATCATTCTAAATAATATTAATCAATAATAAGACACATTTCTTTCATATATACGTATCTTCCATGAATACTCATAAATGCTCGAAATAAAGCTCTGTTAATGAGTGCCAACAAATAACAGCTGTTTTTAATAAATATTAAGATATGTGTGATTTCGTTACCAACACTGATAATTTCTAATAAAGCAATCCTACTCTCTATATTTAAAAAACAGAGTTCCTAAGGATAAAAATTTAATTTTCATGTACCATAAAAATGTTTTGCTGAATTTACTCTACCAAAATAAATGAACTATGGAAAATTAGCCATCCAATCATTAAAATAATCCTTTAAAAATTATAATTTGGCAATGTTCAAAAGGTGGAAATCACTATAGTGTCAATAAGAAAATGAAATATAAAGGTTTGAAATGCACAAATCTAGTGATTCTCATCGATTAACTTCAGGTCGTTTATTGAAATAAGTTACCTATTTTAAACTTCATGTAGTAATAATATCTTGGTTTACACACTTATTTTCTTTTCTTTTTATTCTGATGCTTTTCTTGCCGTTTTCATACGCTTGAGAAGTTTTAGGATTATAGTTACAGCGCCTAGAGTAATTAGTGATTTTAAACCAGGGGGTAGACCTTTAGCATAACGATTAGCTTGACATATATGCCTTCAAAATTCAAAGAAAGCAACACCGCTGTCAATTTTTGGACCTCGTAAAAATGGTTTTGCCAGCAATAACCAAAACTTAAGAAACTAATGAGACATTCAAAGCCAATCTACAAAAATACGCCCGAAAAAAATTAATACCACAACAATGTTATGTGATTAGTTTAAACCGCATACAAGTTGTATATTGGTAAATAATAATGTATAAGTAATATCAAGTAGTTTTATTAAATCGATTTGGTAAGATATTAGTATAAAACATCGGAAATATGTATGGACACGTGAGCAAACGCATAAAAATACTAACGGTTTCTAAATATTAATATAACCAATCCTTAAAAAATGGGAGTGTGGAATATCTAATTGTTCTAAAAACATATTTGATATGCTGTAACAATAGATTTGCCATAAACAACTCTATTCACTAAGTCGTGAGCTATAAGTAGTTTAGAAAACTAGAATGGGTTACAAGATGCCCTTCCAGAAGAGCGACTACTCTACTGCTCATCTTGACCCACCCTACCACTAACAGTTCTTTCAAACTCGACTGTTGACAAAAACGTTTTCCGCTGCGCGTATTCATGAAGAGCTTGTACAAACAAGAAGCGATACGCATAAAAAATGAGATTCTAAAGAGACAGAGATGGATACGGAAGGAGTCGTGGCACGGTATCAGTAACTGAACGAGCAAAGACGAAGCTGCTGTTCCTCCTTTTTTTAATGGAAGTAACGGCGGTTAGTAGAGTTGATGGTGGGACATTTGGAGAGGAGTAGGGGAGAAAGGGTGAAGGCGGGAAGGGATTGGTGAGAACAAGGGAGCAAGCGCTAGAAGACGATGGACTCGCGCGGAGTAAAGGTAACGATAAATCAGAGAGAGAGTTTAGGGAGACACCGGCGTGAGGTGGAGGTTGAAATGTGTCGTTACAAGACAATGAAGCAAAAGGTTTCACCTCAAAGCGGAGGATGAGAGCCCGATGGTAACCTTAGAGAGATAGGTAAAAGGATATGAGTGGGATACGAAAAATATACCTTGAAATTAATATAGAGGATCATAGAGTCGAAGAGAAAGAGCGTGCCCAACTTGGTGGTGAAAGAGTAAAAGGTTCACTGACTGACAGAAAATAAAAATTAAGCTGTGCTTTAATGTAATTACTTCCAAAAACCTTGAGCAAAAGTTAATGAGAGTGCATCACGAAAATGTTTTCCGGTAAATATAAACTGATTAGTGCTAGTTAAAGAATTGTATTGCTTCAGCATTAAAAATTGTCAATAATTATGCTAAATTTAATGGCAAATCGTAAGTTTCTTAGCACAAATTCTTTGGGGGTAGATATGATAGAAAATAGAGATACTAAATTACGCATTTATTCGAGCCTCCTATCCAATCTTCTGAACTTATAATAATTGGGTTTCCCCAATGGCTTAACACCAATATAAAAAAATGAAGCTGTTAATGAAAAATTGGACCCTCCGATGAAACTAATATTAAATTAAATGCAACGTAAGAAAAATGCAAGAGTAGAGAGATATCATAAATAGGACTTTAGAAAATAATAATTACTAAAATATTAAAACAAACCTTGACCTTATTACCAACTACCTAAAAGCAAATCAAAAGGGAAAAAATATTGGAGTTAAACATATTTGAAGTTACGTACGGACAGTTGAACGAAGAAAATTTCGTGTTACAAGATGGCGGTAGAGAGGTCACTTAACTAAAGAGGGGTTGCTTGGTAGTAAGATGGACTCTAAAGCGATGGTGGGAGCGGAGAGGAGCGAGAAATTAGTCAGAAACGGAAGGACAGGTCTTCAGATTTCTTTGAAACGTGGCAGCGGGAGGAAGGCGTCAGGAATATGCGATGCGTTTGGAGTAGTCTTGGCTAAGTTCGGGTGACTAATGCAAATAGAAAGGGACACGAGTAAAGACATGGAGATATAGGGTGGAACGAAGGGAGGGACGGGAGGGGGAGGAGAGGAAGACAAATCGTATGCGCTGAGAGAAGGACGTGGCGGCGAATAAGGACACTGCTGAGGGACCAGGCAGGATATCAAAGGAAGCTGGGAGGGAGGGGGTTCCTTGGGAAGGAAGGGGCTCACCTCGCAAGCCACGGCCGAAGGGAAAAGTGGAGAAGCGTGAAAAATGTGGCTAATGACAATATTCCCGTTGAGGTAAGCAAGTTAAACGGAATTCGCGGAATTTCAAAAGTACGCTAGTACTTAACAATTCTCAAGGACCCTTTGGATCATATTACAGGATTGTTACTGATAGTTACAAGTGTTTTTAAAAAATGACACCTTGTTCCTTGTAAAAGTTCAACTCCTGGGGTCACATTATTTTTAGAGTCCAAAATTCGGAGCAACAAGGTGTCGTAAGTCCATATTAGTTGTGAGATGACGCCATCCTTAGCTATTAATATCTTAAAATATGTGTATAATCAAAAGAACAGAGAACCGCGCATAATCGTGTTTAGGAGTAACGGGCATGGAAGTGGTCGTATTAATAAGTAAGCTCTATGTCAGCGTAATTAATATACAATCATTTAGACTCACTCCAGGCTGTGAAAATGTATTTCTTTCGTTAAATGACAGTTGCGTCATTAATTGAGGATTCTGTTGCAAAGTGTCAAAGCTTGAAACATCTAATAGTAAAATTAATTCGGCATCACCGCGACGAATTTCAGTCCCGTGGCGTTTCGAAGGCTCCCTATGAAAATCTCCCTGAAAAATGATTGATTTGCCAAAGGAAATCATGATCAAATTATGAAATACAAACTTTTTTCCATGAATTTGAGGTGCCATGCAAGATGCGATCACATTTCTAGAGCCGTAATAGTTCTTTGCTGAATGCGCTGTCCCAAAAGAAGTTTTCCGAAACCTTAGGAGGAACAACGTACTTTCCAATATAATTTCATTATTGCATGGCATCTCCAGGAACAAAGGATGTTGAGGTTGATTGTACACATACGCATACATGTTGGCGTGTATATTTGTGTGTATACATGTACATACATACACACACGAGCCAGAATCAGGGGCGGTGTTAATATCAAACACAATATCATTTTGGCATCACAATTACCAATAGAGGAGGATTGTTGGGAGTGGGTAAAATGTAACTCGGGGAAGCTGTGAGAGGTACATGCCAGTCATGCGGATGAGGATGTTTATGATTGTGACTTCAAGGGAGACGTTTTTTCTTCTAACCGTATGAATATATATAACTTCCACGAAGGAAAGCCTGAAACCATTTGTTTATTATATTACCGATATTTCTATGAACACTTAAATAAGACTAATCTAATACACAGATTCTCCTCAAGAGATCGTATGTAATATAAATAGACTTAGAAACACACATATATTTGTATTTCTCACTATCTTCAAAGACGACCACAACACCATATCACATAGCACAAAGGTCAATCAAGGTATTTAGGGTATTAAGTTTAATATAGTGTAGCAAATTGATCAAATATACTATATTCAAACTGTAAATGTACTCCTTTCAAATAATTCATTTAAGAAATTATTGGTAGGTATAACATATCTCTGGCCTCACCTGAGTCCAACTGTAGTCTAAAGGTTACCTTTTTGTTACCTTTCACAAAGGCACTTAGAATGTATGTGTTCTTCATCATTATAACAGTTATTTCTTTTATGAGATTCCAACATGGTAGCCAAATTAAGGACACAAAATATTATAGAAAATCTCGAATGATATAAATAGCATATAATACAGTACACTGTATTTTACTAACACAAGACCAACATTACAGATATACATATATGCAAAAATCCACGCTAAACGCTTGAGGAGTGTTCGATATTCATAAAATAATTAAGTACACTCTTAATGCTCTTAGAAAATTGCTGCATCATTTTCATAGAAGTACTAATTCGGATAATAATTTGAAGTTTTTACGAAGGTTGATAAATACGCTTTTCATCTGAAAACATAATTTTAGTAATTTTACACAAGTATACGTTACCATTTTGTGTTTTCTAAAGCCTGTACTGAATCTACAATAGTGACGTTAGTGAAATTGTGAATGTAATCACGACCCGACTCCAGGAAAAGTTTAAGCTATTCCAACGAAAGTTGGGACAGGGCTTTAATAATAAGGACGGATTGTAAAGACTCGGAAACGTTTGTCGTAATTCAGGAATGTTGATCATTATGCTGTACACAAAATTAACTTCAGAACCTGGATTCAGAAAGAGTAATAAAATGACGCCATTCAGGAATGGCGACATTTTATTACTCTTTTTCGGCATAAGCTACGTAGTTTCAGGCTTGAGTTTCTGGAGCTTATCCATTACATTAAGAAAGCACAGGTATGTTAATTCCCCTTACTTTTTTTTAATTTTATAACCCCGGTTTAATTACATAGTAATAATAGCCATAGTAATAGCGATGATGATACTATGTATTGAAATTCAGATCGTAAAATTAAAATATTAACCGGAATTAATAAAGCTGTTTTTTTTCTTTCCGCTACAACTGTTTACCGGACCCCTGGAGAAGGTTAGAAGATCAAATATACTACCTTGATCAAAAATTTCCGGGAATTTATTCAGAAAATTAAAAATACAAGTTTATTCATCTAAATCTATATTGTCCCCTTCAAAGTAATCCCCATCGACTGCAACACACTTATGCCAGCGCTTGATCCAATCCTCGAAACATTTTTTATATTCGGTTTTCGGTATGTCCATCAGTGCTTCCTGCGATTTTTCCATTACTTCCTCTCGGCTGCTAAAACGCGTTCCCCGTTATGGTTTTTTAACTCGATTGAACAGAAAGAAGTCACAGGGAGCCAAATCAGGTGAATTCGGTGGCTGTTGGATGGTATTTGTTGCATTTTTCGTCAAAAAATTACGAATAATGATAGCACTGTGCGACGGTGCGTTATCATGGTGCAAAATCCACGAGTTTTCTGCCCACATTTCTGGTCTCTTTTGCTTGCGAATTGCTTCACGCAAACGTCTCATAACGCCCAAATAATACTCTTTGTTTACTGTCTGGCCTTCTGGCAAAAATTCATGATGCACTACACCGTTGTAATCCATGAAAACCGTCAGCATTGCCTTCTTTTTTGACTGAAAACGACGTGGTTTTTTTGGTCTCGGCTCATTTGGTGAACGCCATTCACTTGCCTGATGTCTGGATTGCGTGTCGTACTCATAAACCCACGTCTCGTCTCCAGTAATGATCCTTTTGATGAATGTGGGATCGGATTCAGCCTCGCAAATCATGTCTTTTGCGACGTCAACACGGTCTCTTTTTTGCATGAAATTGAGGTCTTTTGGCACCCACTTTGCTGCTACACGACGGAAACCCAAATCATTAACCACAATGTCTTGGGCGGATCCATAGGCAATGTTCAAGTCCTCCGCTATTTCTCTGATGGTTAATTTGCGGTTATTGACCAACATTTCTTTTACTTTATCGATTTTTTCACCGACTTTCGATGTCGATGGTCTGCCACTGCGTTCATCATCTTCGATTGACTCACAACCACTTCTGAACCGCTCGTGCCACTGGTAAACGACCGTTTTTTTTAGAGAATCGTTGCCGAAACACTTTTCCAACATTTCCAACGTCCGTCCTCGTCTTCTTTTTTGCCAAAACGTTCCCTCTTGACGCTTGGCTTGCAGCTGCCCGATGATTTAATCATTCAGCTGCTGTGTTTGCGGCTTCTTAGCCCGTCGATGAAGGAAGGTCCAATCAACTCCTTTTCCTTTTCAATGGTGGTTGGTCGTCGTCCCGTCCCGTTGCTGCTCTTGGGCGTTTGTGCCTTTCCCAGGAGACAGGTTTTAAGCCGCCGATCGACCGCAAGTGCTCTTCTTTTTTGCCTTCAAGCTCCTCGTAAAAGGCCGTCGCGCGAGTCTTGATGACATCTCCAATGGGCGCAGTTTCAGTTAAGGCGTGGAGAATTTCTGCGGCATAGTTCCAGCCAAGCCCAAGTACACTGTTGAGTGCCCCTCTTTCCGTTACCTCCAAGTGGTGGAAGGCCGTCTGAGTCATTCTGCCACTCCATGCCGGTGAAGCGTACATCAAGATTGGGCGAATTGCCGCCACGTACAGATACGTCTTTGTCTTGATAGAGAGGGACGGTGAACGCAGCAGCGGCGAGAGTTGTAGTCGTCTTCCTCTTGCCTTCCTGGTGGCAGCGAGGGCGTGACTTTTGAATGTCAGTCTTTTATCCAGTATCACGCCTAGATAGGTCACCTCTTCCTTCCATGGCGCCTCCTCGGTGCCCACGAGGATTTCTCCTGGTTCTCGCAGTCCTCCAGGTGAAAAAAGAATCGTCTGTGTCTTTGCGCTGTTGACGCTGATTCGCCACAGGGCGTACCACTCCAGCAGTTTGTCTACTGCTCGCTGTAGGTATGTTGCCGCCATGTGTGCTCTCCGCGAAGTGGTCACTATTGCTGCGTCATCCGCATACAGGGCAACCATGGTATGTCGTCCAAGGTCTACCGGGAGGTCCGCCGTATATAGATTAAAAAGTATCGGTCCGAGCACCGATCCTTGCGGCACGCCTGCGTGGACCTGTTTCGGCTGTGACAGCGCGCGTCCCCAGGCGACACGGAAAGTCCTTCCTGTCAGGTATGATGTTAGCAAGCGGCGCTGCCAATTTGGAAACCGCTGTATTGCAAGTTTTCGCCTGAGACCAGCGTGCCATACCCGGTCGAAGGCTTTCCTGATGTCAAAGAACGCCGCCGTTGAGCAGCATCGCCGATTGAATCCGGCCGTCACCTGTTCCACGAGACGGACGAGCTGGTGTGTGGTGGAGTGTTCCTCTCGAAAACCGTACTGTGATGCCGGCAAGATTGAGTAGGCCGCGATGTGCTTCAGGAGATGTGGCAGCAGTACCCTCTCAAGCAGCTTTCCCAGGGTCGCTAGCAGGGCGATCGGGCGGTAGTTCTCTACGTTCCTAGCGGACTTCGGCGGCTTCGGCAATAGGATGACTTTTGCCGATTTCCAGATGGCCGGAAAATGTCCCATGGAGAAGCAGGCCGTAAAGAGCGTAATCAGGTGAGTTGCGAGCGAGACAGGCATCTGTCGAAGGGCCTCGTTCGGGATGTTGTCCTCTCCTGGTGCTTTCTTGCAGCGTAGTCGTCCAAGGGCTGCTCTCAGGTCGTTTTCGGTAACCTTCGTTACCGTCATGGTGCCCTCCTCCGTTGTTTCATCCTCTTCAGGAAAGTCGCTAGGATCATCCGGTACCAGTGGATCCGGAGTCGACGTGAAAGTGGCCTCCAGCGTAGTTGCTGCAAATTCAGCCTTTTCGTCTTCCGTGATAAGAGGGCCACCAGGTGAGTCGATCGGTGGGTCGATCCGAATGCTGTGGCGAAGAGAAGCTGCCATTCTCCAGATGCTCCCATCTTCGGTTCGGAGGGAAGCAACCTTCCTTTCCCACGTCGTCTGCCTGTGGTCCTGGATGAGCTGCCTCACTTCGGCTCGTTTTCTTCTAAACCGTGCCCCATCCGCGGGACATTTGGTTCTTTGAAATCGTCGTCGAAGCCGATTTCTTTCGCGGATGCGGCGAAGGATGGAATGAGGCAGCGTCAGATGTCCAGAAGGGCGGATCAGTTTTATTGGCACGGTGTTCTGTAATGCTTGGTCCACGCCAGCTGTTATGACAGAAGCATATTCGTCCAGCATAGCTTGTGACGTCAGTGATGGCGGCTGTTCCGGTAAAATGTCGGACAGGATCTGCCTGTACCCTGTCCAGTCTGTTTTGTCCAGGCATCGCACCGGCCGTGGGGGAAGTAACGTTGGGCAGCATCCCAGATAGGCGCAGACTGGGTAGTGGTCGCTGTCCAACGTCGGTGTCGCCACGAGAGAAAGCGAACTCGTGAGCCTACGGTGCAGCGCAATATCTAAGACGTCTTCGCTCCTGCCGTGATGCTGATGCGTTGGCCCATGTGGACCCGCGACGCGTACTCCGTTGTTCTGAGCCCATGTGAGCAGCGCTTCACCCCGAGGGTTCGGTGTAATTGAATGCCATGCAGCATTCTTTGCATTTAGATCCCCGAGAAAAAGCGACGGCCGTGACCCGGAGAAGATGACTTCGAAATCCTGTGTGGCTAGAGGTCGTTTTGGGGGGAGATAGAGTGACCCCACTGTGAGAGAGCCGATCGAAGTATCTACTTCAATGGCTGTCGCCTCTAGATGCAGTCGAGCTGGTAGGTCAATTTTTCTCGCAGCCAGGTCAAGCGAAACGAGGACCGCCGTGCCCCCTCCTCTTGTTTGCCGGTCATCCCGGTAAACTGCATAGCCTGGAACGCCGTATGAAGTTCCAGGACGGAGATGAGTCTCTTGCAGACAGACGATTGAGATTCTTGCCTTCCGTAGAAAGGCAAGCAATTCAGGGGTCTTTCGCTTCAATGCGCCGCCGACATTCCATGTGGCTAGGATGATAGATTTATTTAATTCTCGCCTATGGTCCATTTTGGTTTGGGAAAATAGTGGTAAGGGCGACAGTTAAAGCTTGCAGCTGTTGTTGCAATAGCGCAGCAGAGGACGTCAATGCTTCCAGGATGGAAGAGAGGGATGTAGCCAAAGTTGGAGTCGGCATCTGCGAGTCTGCAGCCCGCCTCTTCTGGAGAAGAGGAATTTTTATTTCTTCTGCTGTCTCCCTGGCGACCGGAGCCGGCGTCGAGAGTGGAGGAAAGTCAAGATGCTTGCACATGGTCAGACGTTGGGTTGCGTTGGTTGGGTCTCCCGGCTTCGACGCGTTGAAGGTACCAAGCGTCTTCTGTTGAGGAGAAGGCAGCTCTGTTTCAGCGGCGGTGTTCTTCGCCCCCTGGGTTGGTGCGCCTTTCCTCCGGAGGCTAGCCATCTTCATCTCCTTCTGTTTGGCGTAGACAGGGCAGGTCCTGAAAAATGCAGGATGGTTTCCTCCGCAGTTACAGCAACAAGTCTTCTTCCTTTCCGTATCCGGACATTGGATGCCTTCATGTGCACCAGCACACTTGTAGCATCGCGGGGCTGCCGTGCAGTTGGAAGATGCGTGTCCGAATCGGGTGCACCGGTAACACATTTGTGGCTCCCTGTGCTGATATTTTGCCACCCTGACACGGGAATTGCCGATGTACCTTATGGCAAGCATTTCTTTTGTTTGCCATTCAGGGTTTTCCTTGACAACGACAAGGAAGAAGGTTCCCTGCCGCACCAGATGCACTCGTTCCACCGGAATCCCCATGGCGTCCATATCTTCTTTCAGTAGCTCAACTGGGTAGGTGCACGGAAGTCCACGAACCGCGTAGAAATTGGCTCGTAGGGATTTCGGGCCCCAGGTCGAGAATTGTGCATTTGACTGCACCAACAGCTGCTTTATGGCCGCATAATCAGCCGCAGTCTTTAGTTGAAGTCTCGTCGAGTCGGTTGTATGGATTGCAGTAAAGGACTTGTCCGTTGCCTTGGATCGGACAAGTTTCAGCAAGGCCGCGTGGTCTACTACATCGTATATGATGAGTGCCGGGGGGCGTGGTTCCTTTTTTCGGCTTGCCGGGGATCCAGATGGTGCAGATGAATTTTCAGCCTCCATCGCCACGGGAGCAGAAGAGTTGTCCGTGTCCGGATCCGTGACGAGCGGTGAGAATTTATTACTCTTACTTACCGGGCGCTTATTAGTTGCTTCTTCAATGGAAAGGAATGGTACGCTACGCTTCCCGGCTCCTCTGGGATCCTTGACGTGTCGCCAGTCGTCGTTGAATTTCGCGGCAGGGGCAGACGGCCCGTTCTGATGCATGGAAACGTCCATATTTAGAGCGCCGGCAGTATGAACAGGGTTTGAAGAAGTATTTTCCAGCTGCTGGTCGAGAGGAGTCCTTATAGTGTCCGCTGGCAGCGGCACGATGTCCATATTGGGCGCCACCGGCGCCTTGCTTCGCTGTCCCTCGATTATTTAATGATGTCAGGAACCAGGGTTAGAAGTATCCAGTAGAATATTCCAAGGGAGGCGTACGTCGAAATTTCTGTAGGTATATCCAGGTCTGATGGTCTATCCTCCGTCTCCAACTCCAAGTTCTCAGGTCAGGTCCAATTCAGGTGCCTCCAACCTCCAACCTCCCCAACCCCCAGGTCTCCAACGTCCGTGCGCCACTAAATCCGTTTTTTACGCAAAATTTAATACAAGTTCGTTGTTGCAAATTTAAATCCATTTCTGAAATTGTAAAAAATCGCCAACACACACAGAGATAGATGTACTCTTGGCTACGTAACTTTTGCAAATGTCAAGTTATGACACTAAGATTTAAAGGGAATATCAACAACAGATGTACCAATTTAACAAAAAAAAACAGAACTCAAATCGGAACGATGGGAGCGCCACACGGTGGTTATTCCGGGAACTTTTTGATCAAGGTAGTTTTTACGCCGATTACAGCGACATTACATCAGCAATTCAAACGTAGGTTCAGTACTTTGGAGGGCAGCACCAATCATTAATAAATACTTGTACAACGATGGGTTCAATTCACATAAATGTTCAGAAGAAGTTACTCTCTGCAAAATTATTTTCCGGATTAAATTGCTCTTAGGAAGATGACTGTGAATGGGTCTGAAGAAGAATGTATAGAAGTGTGGAATAAATTATAATCAATAATCCACAAAATATTTAAGTGAAACAGGGTCTACTATAAAAGTAATGCGCATTATTTTGGAAAAATAAATTTATTGATTGTGCATGCACAAATGCTTAAAACTCTTCAAAATACTCTACTCCTGCATCAATATGCTTGCAGAGAAGTATATTCCTCGCCTGGAAGGTATCCTGAAACTCTTCGATGGGAACTTCTCTCAGGAACGTAACATACTTTTGGATATTTTCCACGGTCTCCTTTCCTTTCAGCTCTCATTTCAGTCGGGGAAACAAAATAAAGTCACACTAAGCCGAAAAGTTGGTAATGATGAAGTACATGTGGCAGGGGGCATTGCCATGGTCAAACAAACGCTCCACTGCACCGTTTTACGAAGTCGAAAAACACACTTCAGCCGGAGGCACGTCTCTTACGTACGTACTTACGTACTTATTGGAGCACACTGGCGACCGGCTGCGTTGGAAGGTCAGACCCCCGAAAAGGGCGTACGTCTATTTAAGTACTATGGATTCCCAAAGGCATGGAACTAAAGACAGTTTGAGGATACCTTCATTATTTCAACGTCTGATTACCATGGGAGCTTCATATAAATGCATGAATGAAGTAATAAGGTGCCAATCACTAAGATGCTTCCATGTTTCAAGAATAATGGATACTGTAAATTGAAAAGTACACCTAATGACTCAAGTAACCGACATGATAGTTAGAGGAAGTTGTTTGATGTTACCTTGAAAGAATTTATAACTTATAATGAAAGCATAACGTATCATGCCGTAATATTAATTAGTAAAATCATGTCATCTAGCAAAATAAAGTGGTATAAATTACTATGTCTGTATTTTTTCCTTTAAGAAACCCCGTCTAACGCTGTGCCTTCTTTCTCGTAATGTTCGATGATATTTTAATGATTTCGATTACTTGACATATCTTTATTTCTCTGTGGATATTAAATGAATGCCATATTTAGATAAAATATTTAATGTTAAAGTTAAAAATGAGGATTTTTAGGTGGTATTTCCTTGAGTAGGCATGCTAATTCGGCACGATAGAGATAAAAAATACACAATTCACATATCCCTCCCCATGGATTAGAACCTTGACGCGGTGGAAACGCTTGTGCGTTCTCAGAACTTCTAGATTTGTGCTGGCGGAATAAATGATAATCACCCCTGGTAGGGTCACTCACACCAGTTAGGTCGAAGGGTAGGAGCCAGACGGAAGGCGTCTGACCCCAGCGAGGCGGCCATTTGAGTAATGGTGACATGTTAAAAACATTATTGGGGAAGATAACGGGAAACCACCTCAATCATTTAACCCACACACTTATGACGGACAAAAAAAATTAGTTACAACCACGACACCCGTCCTACTGAGCCATGTATCATACCCGGCAGCGGGAAAGGCAAGGCTTCCGCGGCCGTCATCATATGAAATCTTTGCACTGTGTAACCGAACACAGCAGCACAGAAGAGGACCGAACCGAGGAAATGGAGATATTTTACGACTGTGCAAAGTGAGATAAAAAGGACAACGGGGTTTATTGGAGCTATGATTGTAGATTCACAGAGAGTGAAATGGGAAAGAGCCAGAGAGGAGTGGCAGTGGGATAGACAAAAAAGTAGGAAGAAGCGTAGTAATTATACAGCAGGTGAGCGAGAGAATATTTATAGTAGAAGCTGAACCCACAAACCTTGTCATTTTCAGGACTATATGCCCGCAACTAACAAAAGGGAGGAAGAAGTAGGTAATACGATCGGTATATCTAGGTAGGCTAAACGATCAGAGAGCATAACTGCGGGTGTTCCTGAAGGGGAGCATATGATAGTGATGGGGAATTCGAATGTGGCAAAAGAAGAGATGATCGTGAGGTAGGAGACTACTGATTAGGAACAAGGAACGACTGGGGGAGAAAGTAATAGAGTTCTGCAGGAAACAGGGGTTAATCACAACGAAAATTTAGTTTAGACACCACGATACACGTAGATGTACATGAAAAATACCCTGCGATTCAGAAAAGTGTCAGTTAGCCAACATTATGTTTAGATATAGATTTAAGAGCAGTTTAAACAACTCGCACAGTTTCTCGGGAGTGAATATGGATTAAGATCCCAATTTAGCACTAGTTAAGTGTAACTTAGGGTTTATAAGAATAAAACAGGAAAGTCATGGGAGGTGATACAGCAGGAAAATTATCAATTGACCCAGTAAATAATCCAGGGAAATGGAATTAACATGTAGGGGATCTATATGGTAAAGATAACAGGACAGTAATTTGAGATAAAAAAGATACTTGATTGCGAGATAGACGAGGCACAGAAAATAGGAATCATAACCCCATGACCTTACCACGAACCTACTTAAGGTTTAAGTAAAAGGCTAATGATTCCTTAGGGCATAATTAGCTTGGGTTTAGAAAGGGAAGAGATACTAATGACGCCATAGCAGTATTAAGATCGTTAATAGAAAGGAACATCAGGAGTACAATCAGGATGTAATTGTTAGTGTCGTAGAATTTGACAAGCTTTCACTAGAGTATATTGGGAAGAATTCATGAATGCAATACAAAAAATTGGAGAAGATTATAATGATAGGCAACTTATCCGTAATTTGTACCTGTCTCGGCCTGCTCAGGTACGATTGGCGAATATAGTTGGAATGGAAAGTGTTAACAAGGGGAGTTAAACAAAAGGTGACGATAATCACCCGAGCTTTCCAACGTATCTGTAGAGGAAATAATAGCAGCGACATGAGAAGAAATGCAGATAGGGGTCAACGTTTTTGAAGAATCATTTTAAATCTGTTACTTTGCGAGTAATCATGCTTAATCTGTCGACCAAGGGGTTACAGTCATTGCTTTGGGCATTACAAAATCAGTGTGATAGGTATGGGATGATAATCTACTTAACCATACAAAGGTTATGAGGTTTTCAAGAATTTTTAGTAACCAAAGTGACAACTTTGATATAGTCCGTGGTTTTGTACGGCTCGGAAACATACTCGTAGTTCTCCATCTTAAGCAAGATTCTTGCTAAGAAGCAAGGCGTGGGTTGGAGACTTTTGAGATGTGAGTGAAGAGAAGGATGGAAAAGGTTAAATGGACTGATAGTAAATTGAACGAATAAGTACTAGGCATTATGGGAGATGAGAGAGGGCTTTTGGGGGAAATTCAAAGAAGGCAGGAAGGATGAATGCAGAGCATTTTGATTGGTGATAGAATACTGAAGATTGCGATGGCGGGGAGGACGTTAGACAAGCAAAAGATAGGAAAAGAGATAGCCATCTTGGGTAAAATGAAGAGGGATTCAATACATGCCGAATTTAAGAAGAGTTTACTGTGTAATATAGGGATTATATTGTCTTATTAGGAGAGGCTAGGAAGTGTAGGCATATTAAGTTAGTGGCCACGTTAGCGATTATAAGTGTTCTATATTTACATTAAAAATAATGCTAACAAAATAAAAACATTATTTTTATTACACATCAAGAAAAATTCAAAACGAATTTGAAAAGAATAACTTTTCACCAAGAGCATAGAGGATAAATCAAATATTTGCATTCAAAATTGGACTACCATTTTTCCAAGATGCGTTCCTTAATAACAAAAATTTGCAAAGAAACGGCAAACATTGGTTGTCTATTCTTACCTTATGAAACGATACTTGAAAAATAACAAGCGATTTCTGTGATAAATTTCCTTCTGCGTTTTTACGAAAATGAGAAGTACCACTCCCTATCTATAGCAATCCATTTCTACAACAAAGAATCCTAAAGATGCCGGGATCTAGGCCATGCATTTGGCGCTCAACGCCATCTCGTAAAGAAACGGTGGAAGATGGAGAAAGAGCGAGAGATGGTGGGGTGGACTTGCCTCGAGGGGTGGGATTGGAAAAGTATTTTGGGGTGGGGTGGGAGCGGCGTGGGGATAGGCAACTGTCTGGATTTCTTTCGAGCGATGAGGATAGGCGTTGCGTGGAGTTTGAGTGGCGAGGAGAGATGAAAGACGGCGAGGGGGGAGGGTGGTCGGGTGGAGGTACAAGGGAAGAGGTTGAAGAGAAGAGAGAGAGGGAATCTCCCCCTGCACCCCTCCCCAACCCCCCTTCGGCCCTTCATCTCCCACCCCCCGCCCCCTCGGTTTCCCGGACGGCAGCTGAAGAGGGAGGGCGGGGGGAGAGGAGGGAGTTGGGATGCGGGTAAGGACAAGGGGATACTCGGGGTGGAGAGGACTGCGTGCGCCCAGCTCAGAAGACACGTCACTCATATCCCTGCTGGGAGCTACATTCCCCCGGGTTCCCACCACCCTACCCCTCCCTCCCCCTCCCGGCCGCTCGCACCCCCGTCACCCAACCATTTACTCCGCGCATCAGCCGGGAGGCAGAATTCCCTCTCCTCCCCCACAAGGGCCGCAGGAGGGGAGTTCCAATGTTACACCCCCTCTCTACCCACATTCCCTCCTTATTCGACTCCACACCACCCCACTTCCCGGCCCGCAGAGCTCTCCACCCGCCTCCTCAATCCCTTTCGCGTCCAGAGAGAGGAGGACCTCTCTCCTCGCAGTCTCCCGTGTCTGTCGGGACCACTGCCGGGGAGGGCGCGTGGGGGTGGAGAGGGACGGCAAGGGGGAGAGAGGGTGCGTGATCCAGAGGGCGGGAGAGTGGGATATGGAATGGGGTTGTAGGGGAAGTGGGAGGCCCCCGTCACTACGCTCTTCAAAACTCGCCCCCAAGTTCTCTCTCTCTCTCCCTCTCCTTCCCTCTTCGCCCCACTCTCTCTCTCTCAACCTCCCTCTCTTTCGCTCCCTAGTCATGATTAATGGTTCTTCACGCCGGGCGCAACTTTGCTTCGGGAACTTTTCAGGGGAAAAAAAATAATTCGGGAGAAAGAGCGAGAGGGAGAGACTACAGTGCCTACGTCTCTCATTCTCTTTCTCCTTTCTCTATCCGTCGCGCCTGTTCCTCTATCTCTCTCTTTCTCTCCCTAGCCCACTTTTCACCTCCCTTTACCTCTCCCATTCTTCCATTATCCATCTATTTCCGAAAAAACCTCCCTTCCTATTTCCTTACCTCGAGAATTTTCTCCGCCAGTTGGATTTTTCTCTTCGTCTCCCCACCTATCGTGCCCCCACGTGCCGTCTCCCCCCCCCCCCGGAATACCTTTCCTTTAGGAAGGCCACCCTTCGATCCCCTGCTCTTGCATTTCGGAACATCCTTTTCCGCCGCCGCCACCGGTTGGTGGGCTCGGAGTGGGCGGGACGGGAGGAAGGCCATTGTCGTCGCGCTGCTTCCCGATGCGGCAACAGGACCGCGCAAGAAAGCCCTCGCTGAGAGTTCGACCTCGTTTTCTTGCGTAGTACGCGCGCGGGACTAAGGCCGCGGCCACGGCGGTGGCACCTGGCACTCGCGGGCGCTAATCTATACACACATGCCGACGCGCGAATACTTATTTCCCCGGGGGGAGATTCATGATGTCGCACCGTTGTCGACGGCGGAGTTAAGGGGATTTTTTCTTTATTTTAACCCACACAGGAAGGGAGTAGCTATCCAATCTTTTGCTGGTTTTTTCTCATAACCTGACGTGATTCCATAATTAGCACGTGTTTCCATTCCTTTCTGCAGATGATGTAATAATTTTCGCATCATCGGTTGTCGGTCATGTGATAATGAATTCAAATGACGCCGGTGTGAACTGTGTGAAACAGATTTCTTGGATGAACGACGAAAGAAGGGCGAGAGGGTAGACTAAAGAACGTGTCCATCTCTCTGAGAGTCACAAATGGCATTTTTACCATCATTACGTGATTGTAAAATTTGTATACTCGTATCTACGAACTTGAAATGAAACGCAAGTAAAATATCTATGCAATAAATTAATGAAAACCATCATGAATCCGTTAAAAATGAAATCTATTCATCAAGGAAGAAATGAATGAAATAAAGAGTAGCATTTGTATCAGAGTAAAATTTTTCATGAATAATGTTAACACCAATGTTTTAGTACGAACAGTAGCCAGCAAATCAACACAACATTACTTTTTATACATATTTAACTTGTTATACTAACCTAAACCGAGCCAAGATGATTCATTTTGTACGATAAATGAATAAAATTTCTTTTAAACAATTCTGGCAACATTTATGACTTCAGAGAACAAATATGATAAATTTTAGAGCATTCAAAAGACTGATTTTCCGGAATTTGATATTTTATATTTCCTTTTTAATAAAATTTCAATATTTTTTCATTAAAAATGAATTGAAACACTCGCAGCTGAATTTAAGAATATATTTTTTTTAATAATAATAATAATAACGTTCATCTAGGGAAAATATTTAAAAAATAATGTAAGTACTTATTCATCCTGTTGGAAAATAACCTACGTTTACTCGGTAGCATTATTATGCTTCATTCACCGCAACCGAGAAATTGTTATGCATCTATCCTCGCTAGTCCGCTGGATGAAGGGAATCGTTTATTTTGCATGCAAGTGGTGGCTCCAAATTGCAACCAATATCATTCCCGTGGCCATCTTCTCCACATCAGGCTAGCTATTTTCGGCATATTATTACTTTTGAGCCATAATGCTTTCCTCACACTCTTCGGGGCCAGCGCCATACTGTGCATTCTACTTTTCGCAATTTGAAAAAAAATAAAAACAATAATAACGATGAAATAAAAGGGACGGTTTTTGAGGGCGAGAACATCAGCGCGCCGTCCCTACTCCTGGAGAGGTGGAGGTGGGCGTAATTGCTTTTTTATTTCTCACCCTGAGGGGAGGGAGAAGAGGGTGAGACGGGAGTGGAAGGGATCGTGAGGGAGGGAGGGAAAGAGAGAGAGGGTTGGCTTGCAGAAAACGAAGGCTTATTCCGTCCTTCTGTTGCTCCCCAGATCACACTGTCATTGTCATGTCCCGAAGATGAAGCTGTTACGGGGCCATTCATTTGGGATTTTGAGAGCGATATTGGAAAATAATCGCGCGTCCATACAGGGAGCTTCCCTCGCAGAAAGGAGTAAGGGGGTTTTTCGTGGGAGCGGGACGTGGGGAATGTGAAGGGGGGGTGGATCCCGGGAAGGGGGGATTCCGGGAGGGTAGGAAAGGAGGAGGGAGGGAAAAAAAAGCAGGAAGAGAAGAGCGGAGCTTTTTGGGGCGGAGAGGGAGGACGAGGCGAAAAAACTTTTATGTAGAAGCCCGATAATGAATGGGTGTATTGTAGGATGTCAGGAGGGCGCCAGTATAATACGAAAGGCCCGCCTTGCAGGGGATCGAATGAGAGGAGGGAAGGAGGGGAGGGGGATGGAGGAAAGCTGAGGGGTGGAGGGGGTGGGTTTGTGTGAAGAAGGAAGGGCGGAGAGGGTTGGGATGGGTGGGTAGGCGTGGGTGGCGGATGAGTGATGGATTGGGGAGGGGAGCGTGAACGCATCACGAGGTTTTCGGATGAAGAGAAGGCGGCTGCGGGACCGGGGGTCGGGAGGGGGGAAGGAAAGTAAGGTGGGGGTGGCGTGGGGGTGGTTTTGAGTGGATTGAGCGGGGGATGCTCTCTCGGTCGTCGGTTCGGAGGAAAGGAAAGGCCGTAGGGTGGGGGAGATGCGAAGAGATGCGGAGGGTGTTGACGGAAGACCGGGAGGAAGGGTTACACATATGAGAGAGGGGAATATGTATGCATGCATATACGGAGGGGATTTAAATACGTGAGGGTGGTTTGACTGGGGATATCTCCCTCGCGAAAGGACCTGGACCCGCGGTGAAAGGTGGGGGGTGGTTCTGGAGGTGGATGACGGACGTTGGAAGGAAGTGAGGAAGCGAGGGTGATCACGGTGATGGGGGTGGGCGCCAAGGGGTACGCAAAAAGGTGGAGGAGGACCGGAATGAGAAAAGGGAAGGGAGGTAGGGTAGAGGGGGAGGGTTTGGGAAAGGTGGCCCTGCAGGAATATTGGGATTTCTGCCTTCGGTGACGGTGACGGCATATGCCGCCGATGCCGACCCCCCCCCCCCCGTCCCGACGGTGTCGAACACTTTCTCCCGCGCGTCTCTCAGCCCTCCCCTTCTCCGCCTATTCCGGGGAAATCCTTTGGCCCTCCCCGCACACAGACGGACCCCTTCCCCCCTTCGTGAAAAAACCCTTCCGCGACCGAACCCCTTTCCCCCAAACGACCCTCGTCCCCTCCTCCCCCGCCAGAGGACCCCCTTGGGCATGACTATGCCCATCATGGCCCGCCGCCGCCGACCCCCTCCCTCCGCACGTCCATTCCCAGGCCCCCCCATCATGGGCCCGGGGCCATCATCCTCCCTCATCCATGCATGCAGGAGAGCTGTCGACGGTAGGTAAGGAGTGGCGTCGGGTCTGCGGAATCCGTGGACGTTATACGACGTGAAAACTCGCAATAATGGGCAGCGGATGGGGGCAGGACGTTGTGGGTGAGAGGAGAATGGGGGGTGGAACCCTGACGTACCGGGTGGAGGGTTTTGCGAGGGGTGGGAGGAATTGGTTTAAAGGGTAGGGTAGGGGAATAGGTATTCTTCCCGAAAAAATTTGCGTTTCCCCAAGGGAAGGGTGTAAGGGGATGGGGTGTTGGTTGAAGGGTGACCGGAAGAAAAAAGAAAGGAATAAGTTGGGGAAAGGATGAGATTGGGAGACGAAAGCGGGGTTAGATGGGCACGATGGCGGGGGAAGGTGGTGTCGGCGGTGGGGAAGGGGAAGTGGAGGGGGGTAAGAGGATCCGTGGATCCCCCATCGCTCCCGATCGGACCGTGAAAAGGCCGGCCAACAAAAGGGGGATGGGAGCCGTATATCGGTTCCCGAGGAACCTGGAAGGATCAAGAGGGGTAAGGGGAGATCGGAGGGAGGTGGATGACTCTGCGGGAATAAACCAGGCTGGAGAGAGAGGGAGGGAAGAGAGAGAGAGAGAGATATTAATTCGTGCCGCAGCTGCGACTGCCGATTTCGCCGGCGCGTGCGTGAGCCCAGGGCGCGAGTGCGAACAGACTAATCAAGTGGGCCATTTGGTTTTCGGGTGGGCTTTGTGGGAGACGGAAGGGGAGAGCGAGAACAGGGATCCGGGATGGGGGCCGATTCTAAGTGGTGGAAGGGGAAGGGTGGAGGAGGCGTTGGGAGGAATAGCTCGAGGCTTGCCTCCTCGCGCTCGTTGTCAGGGGTTGTGGATGAATTTCGGCGCGATACGGTGGAAATTGAGATACGTGGAGGAGGAAATGGAGGCGGCGGGAGAGGAGAGTGTAGGAGGAGTGTGGAGGAGAAGGAGGAGGAGGAGGAGGAAGGTGAGCTCGGGCACGCCGTGACGGATGGGAAGGTGACAGGCGGAGGAGAGGAGGGGGAGGAAGACTTTTTGCATTCGGAGGCGCGTAGAGTTTTGGCGGCGGGGGTAGGAGGAACGCCCCAAGCGCGATGACAACAATAATTGTTATCTCGCCCCACTATCCGCTCTTGCTGGCAAACGCGTGAGATTAGGGCGTGGGCGTGAGGGGAGCATGGTGTTGGGAGGGGCGATAGAGAGGAAGACGGAGCGAGCAATTCCATATTGTGCGGGGGTGAGACGGGAGGGCAGTGAAGGGCGGGCGTAATGAGGAATCGAGAGGGTTGTGACGAAAGGGCCCTCGGTGGCGTCGAGTTCATCAACTTCCGCGCCCACAGACCGAGTGAGGCCTCGTTGAAAGAGGGGGAGCGGGGGTAGATAAAGTATGACACCGGGGGGGAGGGATGACTATGACCGATTGCCTCTTCAAATAACATTGCTGGATTACTAGCTGACCGTGAGAAAGCCCTTCTATGCAGAGGGTGGCTCGACTTATGAGTATTAAATACCACATGCGTACATATTTATAATACATATTTCTTAGGATGAAAACTGAGACCCAGATATCGCAGGTAATAATATTTCTACGACAATGAATTTCGACATGTTATCCATGTCATCTAACTTAGCATTTCTTTCTATCATGAACCTTGCAGCGGTTGTTCCAAACTCATGCTAAACGTTCTTAATAATTTGTGGTGGTTCTCAACACCCGACAAGACTAGACTATTACGTTTGCAATGTTCCTTAACCTGTCGCTTAACGCAAGTACATGAAAATCTGGTATCGGTTTAGAACCACGGATATTAGGTATCTCCTGCCTCTTTAATCATAAATTATTACCATTTAAAATATTATAAAATATTTAACTGTATACCAATGAATAGTCATTACCAGCTGACTTTAAAAAATTCTTCGGTTTTCATAACTACTAAACTGTGACTTTAATTTACAAGTAGAATGAAACGTCACCGATGGTGACTCGAGAGGACTTCCTTATAAGGGCGGTGATCTCACGGGTTCTTATACCTAAATAGTAAAAGGTCATAAGCCAACGTTTTGACTCACGTTTTGATACTAATGTTCGACCATAACAAAGTAAATATTACAGAAAAATAACATATGACTTGCTAGGAGCACAAAGCCAAATATGTACTGCTTTACTACTTATACCGCTTATCAGGACGGTTGGACGACGATAATCTAGACAGATTTTATTCCTGTATCGTGAAATACATACCAAGCAATCCAGGCAGTTTAAGGAGCATAACAAAATATTTTATATGAAAAGTAATAAATTAAAGCGTTTTTGTGGGAAATTAATGGTAACTTAAATAAGTGACGTGACACATGAAAAAGGACGTATTACTTTAGGAAATGACTACTATAAAATAATTAGATATGTTTATGGTTCTAATAATGCAGTTGCACAATACATTTTTCTCTTCCATTCAAATAAATATCTGTTTAATAAACAATAATTTTCCTTTACTTTAATATTCCAGAGTTTACCTGCGTTGTCACATATTAAGCATTGAAAGTAATTCTGATTCTATTAAAAAAATTATTCGCGTTTAATTTTCAAATATACGATATCACAGGAGTTAAATTGTAGAAGTCAATACTGCTGAAAGCTCTGAAATTTGAGAGAAATATCAAATAGTAAAATGTTATCTCCAGCTCATTTTTTTATTATTGAAATCTACATTTATGTGCATGCATAAAAATGAGCATATTTCATCGAAACACGCAGGTCGGAGAATCCTTGGAAAGCAGTGAGTGGCAGTTAACAATTTCAACGTTTGATAGTTATTGCATCTTTTACAAATGTCAAGTGTTTCAAGGAAAGAAAAATCAAAAATGCTGAAATAAAAAATTGAATTAATCATCGATATAAGAGGAGCTATTATGCAACGTAGAAAAAACAGTCTTCGTAAAAAAATCAAGGGAAAATCTAGGTGTTCGGTGATTGATGATTTCTATGTCATTTGTATGACTGAATTAATGGCATGAATGAATGATATCTACACTTAGCACACCAAATTTGTATGAGACTTAATTAATGTAATATATCTGCATAAAATAATGGGTGAACGATTGTTGGTGACTGAAAAATCAGATCACAGACTTAGTGCCCATGTTTCAAATCCTTTCCTTCGGACGTTGAAGTTACTCACCAATAAATAAATAAATAACTTGGCTATCTGATCATTATTTTTTTTTTCAAATAATCTTCCTCGGTACTCATGAATACGATTACTTACTCGTTTTCATGAGTACCGCTCAAGCTCGTAGAGAAGATACTCTTTTGACCACTCGCCAGGGTGCATAATTTCAAAACTTGCCGAACATTATGCCATAAGGTAAAATTCGAAGTTTGTAGAACAGCAAGATGGAAGTTACAATTATGTTCCATCTTAAGATTCTTATTAAAAATAACAATTGGTAGGCTACCTGTTAAGATAAACAGTTACGTTAAGTACCGGTTTAGGGAAACAGCCAATACAACGGTGCAATGATAAATTTCCTTGGCTCTACTAATAAAATACAACCTGCCTTCTTCTATTCTGCATACTTCCTTTCTCCTTTCATGACGTCTCAAATCTCACGCCTCTTTCTAACATTGCCGTGCTGGAGAACAATCGCCATTCAAGCCTGAGCAGTCTGAGATATGTACAGATTGCGGGGGTTCCCCATTCTTCCGATCTATTCCAATTCTCAGCACTTCATCCATTACTTCTGCCCAATTCATTCTATCGAACGCCTTCTCAAAATCTACGAAGCAAGCAAATACAAGAAAACCCTAATTATATCCCATTATCCTCTCTATTGTACAGCCCCATGACTGCTATGGCATCACGTGTGCCTCTCCCTTTTCTGAACCCTAACTCATCATCTAAGTTAACATTTTTTCTCTATCCTCTCATTAGTGATCCGATGAACCTGAGCACTACTTTAGCTACGTGCGAAATCAAACAGTTTTCTGAAGTCCTCACATCTAACTTCTCCTTTTTTGAGATGGGAGCCAACACATATCAAATGAAATCATCCGGTCAATTCCTTCCTTATAAATGCTACGAAACAGATTCTTAGTAATATTGAACCTATTTACATCATGAAAACCAAGCAAGCTATGTGCACCCTGAATAACTGCAATTATTCATAATTTACACATGCAAACATTTATGGTACAGACTTACCGCGGGGGTGTTCAATGATATTTACAGGAGTAATTTCCATGTTTTCTACTTTTTTCAGTGATGACTTCTTTCATGCATTGGATATTGTAATAAGTGCGTGCACAAATTCGAATAAAAATATTAATTGAATGAACGAATTCGGTCAAGAGGAAAAAACCCTCCCGACAAATATTTTGGGAAATATGGGCTACAAAAAAATTCACCCCAAAAATCTAAACGTTACACAGAGACGAAAGTGTTTGGTGGAACTTGAAAACCGAATTGATTCCACAGCTGCTATTAGACACCGTCTCCAAACATGGTAACAACCGCTTCGGAATGCTACTTTAGAATTTTTAAAGCCCTTGGCAGAGAATCAAGTTATGCATAAAACTTTTCTAGATATACATATACCCACTAATATAATAATATAAATAACATTATCCCTAACATAACTACCTAAATAAAAGAAAAAATGATATTTTAACTGATAGATTAATGACTTGGCTAACTCGCACATAGCTTCTCTTGAGCCAGATAAAATTCAGACCCTCAATTGAAATTTTTGTTCCGTTGTATCTTCAAATACCTAATCTCTTTTGATATACCGCATATAATTTTGTGAATTCATGTAAATGCAATAGTTAATTTGATTTCGATTTATTCTACTTATTTCCTATTTCGTCATTTGAACAGATCGTCTCATTCATCATTGCCTGTTAGAGTCTAGGATTAGGTGGAAGTTGGAATTTACCTGCTGATGACTTGAGCTTGGGGATCCATAGCTATATTTTAGCCTTTCAGGATATTAATGCAGAGTTATAAAAATACTAGTAATGAAAACTGTACTTAGAGACGGGTAGAGTATATCTAGCAATCACTTTACCCTAAGGTAAGCTATTCTATCTATCTAACTAAAATATTGCCAGATTCTCATTATTCGTAGGAATAAGCATAAAATGATTGTGCAATAATGACAAATATAGCAAGTTTCTCATGGGTTGCCCAAAAAAAGAAGATTTAGTATCACAAATATATTTACTATTATTGTCCAAAACGGACAATTCAAGTTTGAAAACGTATAACCCGGGATTGACTGAAAAAGAGCCAGAATTTGAGAATTTTAACGTAGGTTCTTAAGTAAAATTTTACAGTGGTACTCAACTCTGATTAAATGAATAAAAACATAATACCCAAATTTGACTAAAGCTCAGTTAGAAACGTTGATCAACTTAAATTTGACCTCAGCATTGAACGGAATTGATACTTAGACTATCAAACTTACATCATTTAATCTATGTACTCATATTGAAAGGTAAAACCGAGTGTTTTTTAAGTTATACGTTGGTTCCCCCCTATTCATCCAAATCCTTAGATTTTCGCACAATTAAGAGTCAAATTAATAAGTACCGTAAAGATCTCAGTTCAACCTATGTTCATACTGGTGTTATCAAGATAATAAACAAATTGCAATGCACATTGGAACAATACTGTCCACACTAACAAAACTGAAATTATATCACGTACTCTGGAAAGTTTTAGCTCGAAGTTCCTAGAAGGGTGCCTGAGACCACTGCGAGACATATTTTTCTATCCTGTCACAGTTCAGAGAAACTTATGATGGAAAATACATCTATGCTTTTACAACTTTGGGGGTAGTGTAGTTTCAAATTATAGACAGGTAAATCATTTATTCAATGTTACCATAAACTATAATGCCCTGCCAAATGCTTGGAAGGAGGCATGTGTAACATCAATTTTCAAAGGAGGAGAGACGGAACTAGTTGATAATTACAGACCGCCCACCTTGATGCCAGTTTTATGCAAACTATCAGAAAAGATAATTACTTATTATCTCTGGACTTCGTGGGAGAGAGAGAACTGGTTGTACAGTCGCAAATATGGTATCAGAAAAGGGCGCTCTTGCGAAACTCGGCTATTAGGGTTCTCCCAAGAAATGTCTGACTCTATGGATCGAATGAAAGGTCGAACACAAAGGGTCAAATTAGGAGAGATGTATTCTGACAAATCGAGGGTATCATCGGGAGTCCCACAAGGTAGTGTACTTGGCCCGCTCTTGTTTTTAATATATATATAAATGATCTTCTGGAAAAAATTAAATCTCAAATAAGACTTTCTACGGGCGATTGCATCATCTACATGAATGTTGAGAATGAGAGCGACCGCGAAGTACTGTAAAGGGACGTTAATAAAATGAATAAAATGGCGAAGCGGGTGGCAAATAATGGGAGGGATATGAATGTTAGCAAATAAAAATCCATCAATTTCAGATACAACTTATAAATATTTTATCATTAAAATTTAGAAAATCATTCATAAATTCTATGCAACGTCTGTTGGATAAATTTCAACAAATGTAACATTCCGTTTGCCAGCACGAAGAAGAACAGTTCAATTGTGCGCCTAGTCTTTTCCGCAAAGCAAGTCTAAAAAAACCAATCAGGAAAATTAATCACTGTTGCTGATGGTTGAACACGGATAGTTAATTACCCGAGGGAGGCAACCCACCGCAGGTCTCGAGCGACGTAGCATACGGCGTTTCCTGTCCGGAGGCCAACTCTCACGCGGCGACGGCTCCTCGGGTGTTTTTCTACCGCGTGGCCCATCGACGCCAAATATCTCACGGACGCCGCCGCCGGCGTTGTTTACCAAATCCAATGGAAACAAGTGTATCATCATTTGTTAAAGCAAAAGGCCCCCGACAATGGCGGGGAAATGGGCCGAGGGACCGGGGTTAGGAAAGAATTGGGCGGTTCAAGTAAGGCGGCGGCGACGTGGGTGAAGCTAGTAGGCGACGACCATTTTTGTCGACGGCGTTCTATTCTCGGGCCCTCCGGGCTGTTGAGACGCAACGGGGCGGGCTGGGCGGAGGAGGCAGGCGGCGGAGGCGGGCGGCGCGGGAGGAGGAAGCGTGGGGCCAAGAGGGCCGGGGGGGGGGGGAAAGAGGGAGGGGGTTGGCTGAGTGAGGCGTCGGTGGCGTGGGCGAGGGCCAAGGGGGCGGTACTCCGGGGGCGCAGGAGGGAGGCGGAGGCTGGGACGGCCGAGTGGAGCGAAAAAACAGGATCCGGGGAAACGAGACCGAGGCTGGAGCTATGAGCGGAGGGGATTGGTCGGGGGCCCAAGAACTGGGTGGGTCCGGAGGAGAAAGGGGGGATGTGGGGGAAGGAGGGCGGAAGAGGATAAGAGGGTGGGGGAGGTTTAGAGTGAGGGTCTCTCGGTAGAGGGGGGAAGGGGACTGGATCTGTGTGGCGGAGATTTTAAGTGCCTTATTTTAGTTGCATCGAGTGGTGGGGCGGTTTCTTCCTCCGGGTGGGTGGGGTCTCCGAGAGAACGGGGGATGGCGGGAGGCGAGGAGGGTAAAGGGGGGGGGTGGGAAGCGGGCGGGAGGCCGAGTGGACGGAATGTGGGTAAGAAAACAGAGAAAAAACAAGGAGAGCGGAACAAATGCTCGTTCAGCTAATTAAATAGAAAATTGTGTAAAGGATCTGCTTAAAAAGAGCGTGGACGTCCGGACTGATACAGCTGCAGGTCGGGTGGGGTTGGAACATATTGCATTATGAGCTACCTAAATGTTAGCTAGTGGGCACAACATTATAAAAAAAGCTCTGAGAAAACCATACGGTAAATATGAGCCACCCGGAGCTAAGGGTCATTCAGAGATGTACAAAATATGGACCATTCCCCAAATTGTGAAATCATGTTTATGTGTACCGAAATTTACAAAAATTTTCTTTTGCTAAACACGTCCAAATTGCGGACTTCGAAATAGACGGTATTTTTAGGCATTCATTTCTTTAGTATGGTATTCCAGGAGTTATTCCACTCGTACAATTGAAAAATTGATAGAGTAATAATTTTAGAACTGGTTATGAATCCTAGTTGAAGATAAAATTAAATAGCTAAGTATAGTCAAAATTTTATTCCCGATGATAATTTTCCACTATTTTTGTCAGCATGAAATATGGATTACTTTCCACACTAAAGATTGCTTATTTTTAATTTGCCAACTATTTATTTTGTATATGTATCAATTGAAAACTTCTTGGCTTTCCAGGCGGTTACAATGCTGTACATATTTCTTAATTGTTATTCCATCCAAAACTACCGAACGAAAACTCAATGTACTGCATTTTTAAAAAAATGTATAGCCTAATACGAGATGACATGTCGTATCAAAATTCCCCCTGAAAATAATATAAACATGTTTTTCGTGACTTTAATGGAATATCATAGGTATGCCATCATGAATACTAGTATTAAAAGTAAACATGCAATCCAATTACTATACTTGATAACCAGGGTGTATTTTATGGAGCTAATATAAATGGCATTTGTTGAATTGCTGTTCTTTACACTTTTCAAGTCTTCCGCACACCTCATTCATATGGATGTTAGGAAAGACTAGAAAAGCTAACTTCTATTGAAGTCACTCCATCTTTGAATTGAAATTCGTTTTATTGTTACCTTAAGATTCAAAGTATTCTGTATATCAATGGAATCCTTAGACACAGTGCATGCATCAGTGTGAGATAGGGATCATTGTTAAATATATTACTTCAGCTATTGGATTTATTTGCGTATATACTATGTATATATTTAATGAACCTTTTGCCTTTACCTCGTGATCTGCTCGTTAATTTTTATTTAAAGTCTGTTTATAACCTATATCTCTTGCTCTCCAGAAGTGTTATTATTACTATTTTAATATTCTCCTCCGACTTTTCCATTTATTTTTTTGCGATTTTGGGTATTAGTTCATCCAGATAAATTACTTAGGTTAATAACATTTGTCACTTATACGCAAGGCGGGGATTAATCTACAAGTCTCCAAGTAGGTTAGGGTACCTATAAGATTAGTAAAGAAACACTATTAAAGTAATATCTATAAGATTAGTAAAGAAATATTGCACTACCAGCAAAGTTCACATGATTGTGAAATAATTAAAGATATTTCAAACCAGTGACGAATCATAAGTATTACGCTGGTTACTTATATTTTTTAAATACATAAAATCAAGGCCAGAATAGTAATTGAAATATATTTTGGAACTATTTACCAACATTTCAATTACAAAATTGAATATTTTGAGTCAATGCCTGTGTTTTGATGAACACGTTTATTAAATCTTAATCGTTGAATCGTATTGAATTCCAAAGTCCGAGTTTGTAACTCTACCCCCAAATATTTACTCGCGAAATACTGTGGATGTGCTCATACAAAAATCAACGTAATCTTTCAGATTATTCTTTGTCGCTTAATGCCATGCTCATACTGATCATTAGGTTTAGTGGGTAGCCTTTTGCTAAGCGAAGTACAATCACGTGCCCTTTTAAAGTGTGAAGAACATGTACGTTTGATTTTATGATGTCAGCGCGCTATCTCTTTGGCCATCCTTGTTGAACAGTTATGATGTATAAGCATAAAGAAAATTATGAATGAACACTAAAGCAATTATGAATGAATACTAGGGCAATTTTTTATGAACGCCCGAACATGGTGACAGGCGTTATAAAAAATGACTGGGGCACGTGAATTTACCGATAGGTAAACCATACATTATTCGCTACTCTATCATTTGCCCTTTGGTCAATAAAAGACGAACAAAGGTGATCCAATGGTTAAATATGTGAATTAATGATGAAAGAGCGTCGAGATTGAATGCATACCTTTCGTCCATTTCCTACTCACTAATATGTTATTAGTTTTGGAGAAGGAAGAAAATAGTGACATGCTTGATTTTAATATCATGACAAGCCCCTAAAGTAAATTTTTTCTGTCGTTCAACGTTAGTGAGGTAATTATTTTGAATAACAGGCGATTAGTTAGTTCCACCGTGGTTGGCGTCAAGTGCCAGGAATTGCATACCAGACGATCACCTTCTGTGGTCATACATCCCAAGTTTTAGTGACGGCGTTTAGGATTAAGATTTACGACCCGGCAGGAAATTTCATTTCATTCAAAATATAGTCATTGTGAATTATTTAGTAGGAAATGAGATGGGCGATTTCGTTACAAACTCATTCGAGAGGCAGCTGTAGTTATTACGCATTCGGAAAATAATACCAAAGAAAAATTCCGCAATTGAAAGTGGGATCAAAGTCAAGCGTGCCAAAAGCTAATTGTGCAGTCTAACCTAATGAATGTAGCTTATCATTTAACTTTGATCATTGTTAGCTCGTACTTCTTTAATCGATAAGCATTTCTTGCAATGGTTTTCCTTAACCGTAAAAATTCTACACGAAGGTGGAAGAGGCGATGTTTTTAGATTCACTACATTTCATATAATGAAAACATTAAATGATTATTTAAAATTGTCCAGCAAGACAAAACGTGGCTTAAAAGGTCATATAAAACCGAAGATAAAATTTAAAATAAGATAGTATGAATTCCATTTGTAATCAGACTTAAAGTAATTGGATATTTACCAATAATCACAATATTTATTGACAAGATTCATCTAAGATTACTTCTGGAATTTTGACTTAGTACAATGACATATTGTAAGCGTAATCGGTATTTCCATGTACCTGTTGAGTAAGGAGATATAGCTTACGTTTACAAGGAATGTATCTATATAACATCTTACGCAGTGAACACTCCTTTCAATTCGAAGCAATTTAGGTTTGCATTTTCCAAAACCTGTGGCAAACCTATATTATTTGAGTATCTAATATAATGTTTGCCCTTGCTAGTCAAGTTAAGAGCTCAGTAAAAGAAAAATATTTTAATTACCATTCATTTCCCACAAAATGAGTTTTACATAGGATTTCCTATCCGTTCAGCATAATATAAAAGCATTATAATCTAGAAAACGGATTTTGTCTTTATTTAGCGTTTAAAGTCTATGTTCAAATATTTCTACTTAGGAGTATGCCTTATTTTATTTAGTCTAGAAGAGAGCATTCCTGAAAGCAGACGATATATTGTCTTATTGTGTTAGTGCTCAGGTGCACCTAAATATTCTCGGATCGACGTACTTGCAATATAGCATTTCTTGAAAGAGTCATAATACATCTAGGTATATAAACCATGATACAGGTATAAAGGCAATTTAGATGAGTTATACTAGCATAAAACGCACAATACATTTTTCGTAAATACTGCTGGAAAATATCGTAATGAATTCCTTTCATTCAATTATTAAAATTTTCTAGCAAACTGGAGAAAATTTTCAGTAATCGTCTCGTTTTTTTGAAGGTGAATTTTTTGTCACAAATTTCCGTTAAATGGAAACCTGTCACGCTTAAAAATAACTTTCAGAGAAGTGGCCGTCTTATTTTTTCTCCTAGGGTCTTTGGTAGTCCACATGATCTAGATATCTCAACACGGTTTGTCATGGTCGAATTAATACAGTTAGACCTAAAAAAGAAACCCAATCCTTGGGCGGGACCTGAACTCGTGAAAAGGTTCTATAGGGTTGAAACGCAGGTTGGGTTGATACTTTGATGGCTAATAATGCACGGAACTAAGCATTTAAGAAAGAAGCTTACCCTAATTGAAATCTCCTCTTTACAATGGCGAAATGAGATTTTTCAAAAATTTTAAGATTTGAATGATTTGCCTTGAGATCCCATTTGGTTGACACAATTGTTTCGCAAATCCTTCAACAATTAGTCAAAAAGAAAGAAATCCAGCCACTAGGTCAATACTCAACTCCGTAGAAAACTGTTAGCATTAAAAACTTGATGACTATTTCAACGATTTTTTAAACAAATTTAACTGGACACATAAAGAGCTGGAGCTTGCTAACGAGCTTTTGAAAGGGAAAGAGGCGATTAAGTTTCTTGGTCACTTCCTTTGCCTTTTCAGTACTCACAAAAGAGCTGGTTTCTTCGCAGAAGGGAACCATTAAGAAGAGGATGACCTACATCCGAGTGAAATGGGGAGGAAACTACCATTGAAGGGTTGGGGGGAGAGGCCTTAGGTGACGGCAGAGGCGTGCATTCTTTCACAATGCGGCTAATAATAGATGCGCGGCCGGACTTCGAGACGTCTGCCGCGGCCGACTGATTTATTGCCGGGCGGAGGATGCAGCAGGTTGTCCGGTCGCGCAGAGCGTGGAAATCGGCGAAGAAAGGGTTGTCCGGTCGAGGAAGGAAGGAGGGGTTCTGAAGTGTGCGAAAAGGACGTCTCACGAGGTATTCTGCCTTCTCTCTTTTCGCAAAAAAAAGCTTTCCCGAAGCCGACTGAACGGGGTATTTACCAAAGGGTATCCTGAAAGACTTATGCTTTGTAATCTTCACTTCCAGCGCGTGGTTGGCACCAGGGTCAAACGTTTTGCAATGAAAGAGCAGCAGAATTATGCACAAGCAGCATTTTGACGTTGATTTTTCTTAAATAAAAGTAAACCTTTTCCACGACTGATACTTATTGACGAGGTATGGAACATAGTGAACGCAATATGTAACGGATCCTGTGACACTGACATAATCACTTTGTTTTATAGCTATGTAATGACCACAACCTGAATCCTCCGAGATCTAGCGCAGGGGTTATATGGAATCAAATTTTTAATTGGGAGGAAATGCCATAACGTTAAGGGAGGTAGACCATCCAGCAAAACTAAGCTAGTAATAGTTCCGCGAGTTCTGCCGATGATACTATACCAATACATTTAGCTGCAATATGACTGATAATACATACTTCAACTACTGCGGACTTCATGAAAGGTAATAATTAGATCAGCATTTTTATCAGCAGTTTTCAATCAGGATACCAGTTTGATTCAGCCTTCCATCCTATTCCTTTCTCAAATTCGCCCATGCTATCATCGTTATTCCGATTTGGCTCTCTCTTAACTGCTTCATTTAGTTGCTCTAAACCTGCCATTTTTGTTCAGTCCCGACTCCTCATTACTACACCGATAGAGTTTTCTGTTAATTATGTCAAAGGAGATTGCATCCATTATATTGTCCGTTAACGAGCAGATATCTTACCCAACTCTTCTAATAATTTAATTAACAATTCTCTCATTCCACTAAATCTTTCTCATATCTCTGTAACACCAAATTTGCATTTATTATTTACCTTCCCTACTCTATTTCTGATAGATTCCATACTCACTCTCAGCCACTCCAGGTAGATGTCCTCATGGATTGTTGTTCCCTTATTACCAATTATTGCTTGCTGACTGTCAGTGTGCTTTTCTCCGGGATTGACAACTTCTTTTCCTAAACTATCCCGATTACTATTGCTTCTTTGCCTTTTCCATCTTCGGCGACATTTTTCACAAGGTAGGAAATCATTCACTTGATCCAGTTTTTGCAGTCCTACTTTCGTTCTCCTGCTCTCATTTTTCAATAATCATTTTACATAGTTAATCACATTTAAGTTTGATTTCTTTGTAACACTTTTACGAGTTCAGTGTTTTCAACTTACCTTTCTTCTTTGACCTTAATGAATATATGAAAAACTCTTATATGACTGGCTCTTTTACAGGGTGTTTTAGCATTTCTCTACGACAAGTTATATTTCCTCATTTACATAAAGTTATCATAAATTCTTCCTGCCTTTCTTTGTGAGAAATTAAATGTTTTATAATATAATATGTATGTTTTCTCCTTCAATTTTTCATAAAGGTTTTTTCTTTTATCAAATGCACTCCTTCCTCCTTTGCCATATCTTTCTCTCAATAACTTTCCTAATTACTACTTTATCACCAGGAACATTTATGTCATTTATGGATTCATATGAAGGAAGATTCAGAAATACTCTTAAGACTAATGAGTAAAGGGGTCCATTAAGTATACCATGGCATCTTCATATGATTACGAAGTTCAATTAAGTTATTTCAACTCTTATTAGTATTTATATAAATAAATTATCACGCATTTGGTCATGCAATAGCAACAGAACAACTGATTCGTAACTGGTATGATAATTTCAAACTTAGTGTGCATATGAAGTTGCAAAATTAGGTGTGCAATTAATACACCAGATTTGAATGAGTTGAATAAATGAAAAACTCAAATAGCCCGTAAACAGATTACCTTTGAGAACAAAGAACAAATGAGATTAGTTGGCTAACGCCAAAGGTCAAAGGATGCGGTAAAAAAGGAAAGGGATGAGAAAGGTTCAATCAATATTGAATGAGTTAAAAAAAACAAATGATGCCTAATGACTTCAACGCAATCCAGGGTTGGAAAAGTACTTGCTGGAGTTCCCCAGTCAAAAATATCATGAAACATTGAATATATGAGAATACACTTGCACACCTATGAAAAGTATAAATTGAAAAAACATAAAAACTGTGTACATCGAGTATTCTGTATCCATTAGTTACTATTTGATGTCATTATTAAGTATGTTAATATAAAATAATTCACAATTAATACATCTGGTTTATAAATACGCTATTTGTATATAATTCCAAAGAGTAAAGTTTTACTCGTGAGAAGTAATATAATTAAATGCCAGCAAAGAGTCACCAAAATGTAGACCGAGGAGTTTAAATATGTTTAGCACAAAATTACATAATTCTTTTGAATGACGTGGAGTGTATTAATTTTCTGACGTCTCATAAATTATTGTATTCTCGCAGAAAGAATGGAGCCCAATTGGGGGAGTGCGAATGAAGAACGAAGCGTCACACCTGACGCCTCCGGGCAACACAAAAACAATTCGCCATCAAATCCACTTTCCTTCATCCGAAAGTGAGAGAAACCATCCGATCCAATAGTCATCCATTTCATACCGCCCCATTTCCGTCTTTAACATTTCACACGCGAGCATCGCATCCTCCGTGGAGACTGGATAACGCGATTAGAAACCCTTTTATCACCCCCACCACCCCGCTCCTCCTTCGCCATGCTCCCTCCCCTCTCACCAACTTCTTCCTTCCTCCCGCCACTCCTCCTCCACTCCCCTTCCGCACCCACTCCTCCTCCTCGTCATCTCCGGCACCCATCTCCACAGCAGCCCCTCCTTCATTCTCCACCTCCCGCCAAGATCCCAGGCCCACCCATCTGCTCCTATAGAGGAGGACGTCGCTCCGCCGCCGTCAACCGCCGCACAACGAAGCATCCACACAGGAAGGGAAATACCCTTCCATTGGAATTCTAGGTGACAGCCTTCTCCCGCTCTTTTGATGCGACTAGAGACTCTCTCGCACAGGAGCTAAGTTGGATGATGGAGGAGGGGGGAGGGAGGAAGCGAGGCGGGGGTGGATGACAGAAGGGGCGTTGGAAAGGGGGGAATGGGATGAGGGGTGGGAAAAGGGGCGACCTGCACGGCCTAAGACGCCCTTTCCTCTCACCCCAGTTCTCATATTCCCACCCATCCTATCCCTCCACGGCACCCCCAACGTCTCCCGTCTTCTCTCCACCATATTGTGCTACCTTTCTGTTCCTCCATCCCACGAGACTTAACGCTCCAGCCTCTGAGAATTTTGTACCTAAAAGTAGAGCGTGCGCCTGAGAGGGCTGCGTGTATGTTTTTGCTTATTTTTTTCCCCTCTATCTTTCTCCCACTCTACCTCTTGAAACGCCAGAAAGGATTTTCCGTTGAGTCCCGTAAAATGGTGTCCGAAATGCTCAGAAACTTCGTTTTGATGGATTTCTTCGACGGCCGATGCTTCATCCGGATAAAATAGCCGGGCTGTCTCCTTCCTTTCGTCTCGCGTGCCTTATGTTTTTCATCTCGTTTGCCACTCTCTTGTAGAAATGTCCCTGGGGAGGTTGCTCTCCGGGAAAATATTTTGTCGCGGCGAGAAATTTTTCGGGAGTACGCTTCGAGGACTAATGGCAAAAGATATTGTGATGGCTGTTGCGGGAAACAAATGTCACGGCTGCCTGATGAACGTGATCGATTAGGGTCATCTTAAATATTTTTGTGAGGATTTCAAGGCTCGTCAAAAGTTTTTTTTGGAAATATTCCCGTATTGTGTTTCAAGAAACACCGGAAATCACATTTGTCCGGGAATTTTTTCGGAACCCTAGAAAATGCTTTTTTACTGTCAAGAAATTCATTCGATGCAAGAAATGCAAGAAATGCATTTTCAAAGTGGTTATTTTAATTAATTAAAATATTCATGGCTCACGGAAAGGTAGAGGAAAGACGAAGTCTTTTGCTGGTTTGACCAAAAATACTTTTCAAATTTAATACACTTATCAAGTACAGAAAAACCATGATACTACGATTGGTAGCAGTGAGAAATGATGCCACGAGAGCAATTATTTTTCTTTCCATGATCAGGAAATAAATGGATTGATAAAGTTGCACAAAGTAAAAATTTTCATGATAAAACTGATAATCGTCGCATTTGATGTGCCAGAATATTTATACTGAGTGTTTTTCATTTCATATTCCATCGTATAACGTGAAAAAGTTAAGCGTACGGCTATTACTTAAGGAAATGCCTAATGCATGAAGGAAAAATGACAAAATATCGATTATACCACGAGTTCGACCTTTTCTGGCGGAAAAGCTAGTACTAGCGCCGTAATCTATTGAAAGCAATCTAATGGATTGAAATAAGGCCTGTGGCAATGTTGTAATATCTCAAAGGGCAGTCAATGACAATATCTCTCCATGTTAAATATTAGGATGTCAATTAAATTCTATGAGTTATCCCAACTGCTGAGGGAAATGGGTTAAAAAATCATTACCCATCGCGTCAATAAGTCTCTCTCACCTCGCTTCTCTGGCAGAATGAGATCGGGAATCCTGGGCACCAGATGGCCGCTGCCTTCGTGCCGCGGCGGTTTCTCTCGTGAGAGGCGTGGATGTCCAAGATAGCCCGCCGGATCGGGTCGTTCGTCGCCTGGAGTGCCGGGCACGGGAAGGTCCATCGCCGGCCGAGAACCGCTCCAAGAAGCCGCCACTTCTCTCGCTCCTACCCGCATTCTTCTTGACACTCTCCCTCCTCTCCCTCACTGTCTCCGGAGGGCCTCCCTCCCCACCTCCGTCCACCTGAAACCCACCGTCGCCCCCTCCCCTCCCTCGCCCCACCCTTCACCCTCGGCCTGCAGTGGCACCGCCGGCGACACGACCAACTCTATGCTCTCGATGCCTCTCGCCCCCAGAGCGGAGGATGAAGGACGGCGGCACTCCCGCCCCGGCCCGCCGTACTATCCACCCCCACCCACACGGGTGCACCTCCACCCACTCCATCGCCACACCAATATCCCTCCCACCCATCATCCCACGGGTCGCGCCTCAATCCGTCCTCCCGCCTCCCATCATTCGAATCCGATCCTCGCATCTTCTTTCACTCCTCGACCAACCCACACCATCGCCGTCCCTCGCACGGTGGCCTTCATTTGTCGATTGTCTTCTCTCTTTCCCCCTTACTCACTCTCCCTCTCCCCGCCACTCACAAATTTTTTTACCTCCCTCTTTGTGACTATGAATAGAATGGATGATGTAGTCCCCTGCCGAAGGAAACAAGGAGTCCTATCGCATGAATCCTTTTTCTCCTATGATTTCAGATCGGCAAAGTTATTTATTACCATGTAATGTTGAAGGAATGATATTTCGAAAGCAGCCCGAGATGTTACTGAATAGATACCGGTACATCCTCTGTTAAGCTCTTTATTCAGACTATAGGATCTTCTTTTCAGCCCACGGTGGCCCGTTTATTGGAGTGATAAAGATTGATGGATGTGAACGCTCACGACGAAGGGACCGACTTCAGACGCTAATGAGCTCAAGGCCCTTTCCGCTCCAAAATGGTAGATTTAATTATCCCCACTGGTATTTAATATTGTTCATTCATAGAGTTACAACAAAAGTTCGTAAACACCCTATCAGGAAGAAATCACGGTTTAAATGACTGCACGACTGCACAATTCAGTAGCTGGGATATGAAGAACCTACTCGTAAGATTCTGCAAAATCATTTTATTTAAAAACTGAACGGAGCTCAGAATAAAAATCATAATTGGATCATTAGATCTTGCATGATTAATAATGTAATTTTTTTGTAAATGGAAGGAAACGAATGCAGAGGAAAACCACAAAATAACAAAAGTAAGCTTATAATAAAATGTCTCAAGTTAAGAAATGACGAATTGAAGAGACTGCCATAAAAATGTACTATGGAAACCTTTGGCAAATTTCTCCCTCATGGTCCTTCCAACCTTGACACCGTAGAAGAGCTTGCGTATTCTTATGACCCATAGAGTTATGCTGAACGGGAATAACGATAGGGTCCCTTTTAATAGGTTCACCCGTACCAGAAAGTCGAAGGATAGGAGCCAGACGAAAGGCAGTCCGCGCAGCCTCTATTCCTCAACAAGTCGAAAGCAAATTACATCTGGCTCGTCATCACGCGGATTCCTTGCAAAGCCCAGCGTAAAGCATCAGTAAAGTAGACGCAGAAAAGAAACACCACCATGAAATTTTGGACTTGTAACTTGAGAAAGATGCGGAGGACAGGACAGCTAGGAAAACATCACGTGAGAGATGGAAAGAGGAAACATAGACATTCGAGGTCTGAGCGAAATAAGATGGTCGGGTAGCGGGAATTACTGAAGTGATGGTTAAAGAGTAACATGATGTACGTAGGGTGGGCGGAGAGTGAAAATTGGGTATCCATTGAATTGACTAGGTAACTTGGGATATGGGCAGAGAACGGGGAGTAGGTGAATGACTGAATAGTATTAGTGGAGCAATAATAATACGTTTACATCAAGTCATCTGGTTTCCTGGAGAACATGCAAATTTGAATCACATTTTAGTGCTTATGAGGTGTAATGTTTAATTTAACCAAATGAGGAAAAGAAGGAGTATAAGAAAACAGAATTGAGGATATTTACGTGGGGTGATAAGGAAAGAATGCCACAAGGCATTAATACCAGAAGGCATAGGATAAAGTACCGAGCGAGAATACGGTCACTGGTACAGTAGAAAATAGATGGAAATATCACAACTAAGGAATAGAGAGAGAAACTAGACCATAAAACAATAGGAAGAGTAAATATAAAAAGGGATAGGAGGCCATGAATTATACAAAATATACAGGGGACGTATGAAATAGGGAAATGGAAGCATTTATGAGGAAGGAATTCAGCAGGAAGACAGTTAGTTTAATATTGATACCATCCAAAAAAAGGAAAAGTAGCTGTATGTAAAAATTGCGTTTGATTTCACCCGCGGCAAAGGTAGTACATAGGATCATCTGAAATGGGATGGCGGAGAGAGCAAATGAGAAACTAGGAGATCAGTTTTTGTTCGGAAAAGGGATGGGAACGCGTTGTCACAGCAATAATGATCCCACAAGTAAAAAAGATATTAGAGAACTGGGATGTATTTGTATGCCTCGTAAACTTTGTGAAGGTGTTTGACTAAATAAACTGAATACAACGAACATTTTACAGAAGATTAGGGTAGAGTGAATGGGTAACTGGAATACATACGCGTCTCACACTGCACAACTGATGATAGCGGATGGAGAGTCGGGATCGACAGTGCTAGGCAGGGGAGTAAGGCAGGGATGTTTATTACACTTATCATGTGTTACTTCCAATGTATGTACGGAGTAAATGGTAAGCGAGGAATCGGAAGGAGTTGATAGTTGGAGTGAAAGCAGGTGAGGAATTCGTCAGTCAAATCAGTTATATTTGCGGGTCATTGAGCAGTAGTTAGCCAGTCAGATTACAATCATTACCCAGCGCATTCCATAGTCAGTGCGATAGATATGGTATGAGAATCAATCATAAGAAAACAAAGCCCATAATATTCTCAAAATTTAGGATGGCAACGACTTAAGTTATAAGATAAAAACTAGAGCAAGTGGAATAGCTCAGCTATATAGCAAGCGCTCTGAAGAATGGTAGCAGAACAGTAAGGACACCAAAAGAAGAATTGTGTTTGGCAAGGAAACGTTTACGAGGACGATACCAAGCATCATAAGCAGGGACGGACAGTGAACACTAGTGGAATTTTGAAAACAGAAGGTAATTTTGTGGGGCTTGGAAACTTGCTCGCTAAGGAAAGAAAAATAAGCGTAAATGTATAGGCTTTCAAGATGTGGGTCTGGAGAAGAATGGAGAAAACAAAATGGCAGGAAAGAAAAACCAACGATAAATTCTAGGTATGACGGAAAGAGAGACTAATACCGAATAAGGTATTACAAGTGGATACAAGAAATGTTGAGAGGCAATGGAATTCTGAAAGCGGTGTAAGAGAGGAAAATTCTGGGAAAGAGAGGAGGAGATATGAAAAGAACATTCATTTGAAATAGAATTAAGGGAGATATGCAGAGGTAAAGAATTAATTGTATTATGCAGGTTGGAATAAATTTTTGTCATATTTATTGGGGCTTATGAGTACAGAAGTGGGTATTTTATGGTGCAGTGCAGTGTGTATTATAGGGGTTTACATAAATTTTTGTCATACGAGGGCCTCGTATTAATTAGGGCTTATGAGTACAGCAGTGTGTAGTGCCAGGGTTCATCAGAAACTTTTCTAAAATGGTAGACCTATGTTAATAATTAGCTCATTTTATTTCAAATTCAAGACATGGTTATACCTACTGCATCCTGCATTCTCCGCGAATAAAACTTTCTAATTGTATAGAAAATGTAGTAACAATCATCAGGCAAAAAAAATTATTTATTCACAACTATTGCAGAGTAAAAGGTATTCTACACCCTATGTTATAATCCCGCAAGTAGTCCAAAAATTAGCACGGATTGAATTCCTGCAGAGAGCGGCGATCAATCAAATTCCCCTATAGGGGCTCTATTCTGGAGAATTTCCACGCGAAAACCTACCACGCTTCGACCTCACAAAAGATCTTGCCCCAGTGCATTGATTACGTAAGCAGTCAATGCTATTTCCTCCGTCGGTCATTCAGTCTTTCATCTCAATAAAACATTTCATTATTATATTCCACCATCGGTTGGTTACGAATGATTTATCTCTTTCGACTCGGATCTGGCCCCGGGCCCCTTTTGAAAAACTACCACCCCGGCCGTCAGACCATTGTTTTCACTCTTACTTTCAGCCGCTCCTCGTACAAACATACAGTGCCGGGATATCCCTGGCACCTGTCCCCCCGGCCCCCTCTCCTCCTGCCACCCACCCACTAGCCCTCCCCTTTGCTATGCGCCTCCCTTCCCTTTTCCACCCCCTCTCGCCAAGACACGACTCCCGTCCGCCGTCCCCATGGGTGAACATACTCTCCTCTCCTTCGCTGCCTCTTATTCCCATCCTGCTCATCACTCCAGCCGCCCCAGAAGCCCTTCTCCAAAGAGACCTCCCGTCCGCCCGCCCGCCCCCTCGTGTGTCCTCCCCGTTGCCGTCTTCCCTCACCGCGCACTTCACAGCCCCGTGCTCCCAGTCCGACCCGAGGCGCCTTTTTGTTTATTTCGAAGCTATCCTCCCTCCCCCTCCCCTTCTCTTCTGTGTCTCGCTTGGAGGAAAAGGTGGTGATCATTTGTCACTCTCCTCGCTGGAAAACCAACCCCCTTACGCCGCGGCGTGGAGGAGGAGGTGAGGTGTGCGTGTGTGTATGAGGGACGGGAAGAGAGTCCGTGGGCACCCATAGGTATGGCTGCTCCGTGTTAATGCCGTCGGGAAGTGGCTCAGGGGTTTTGTGCCAAGATGGGAGCCGCACGGGCATTGGCAAAATCCCTTCCTGTGGAACTCCTTTTAAGTGATTACCTCAGCGAGCAAGAGACCAGCCGCCCGTACGCGCCAGGGGCGGGTTAATCGATGGGTGAGGCGCGAGGAAAAACTAATCCGGAGTAAATGTGTATCGTTTCATGCAACTTCTTACAAGCAAAGGAGATAAACCATTATTTATACAGGATAATATTTACGAAGCCCTTATCACGCACTACAGCCACGGCGTCCTGGAAGGGCTCGTGCGTTCCAATTACACACAAAATTGTATTTCGGGTGGAATATCTATCCTAATATGTCATCATAAACCCGATTAATCAATGCTCAGGATCCAGAAGGAAGGTAGTCACGCAGCATCAATGCCTGGGTGAGGAAAGAGCAAACGCATATGAGGTAAGTCGGGAGGTCATGGTGTTGACGAAATGTTTATGTGGAAAGAAAAAAGGAAAGCAATGAAGTAATAAATTATTTTTCACAATAAATCTATGGCAGAAGGGTTCAAAAAATTTGCGGCAAATACAAAACTCAACCTATCCGAATCGGGTGCCATGACCCGCAGCGGAGTGTGCTTTTCAGATAATGGCGGAGTCAAGAACCTTCGTCGTCATCACACGAAACGCATCGAAACCTTGTATGGCTGAGTAAAATTTGGTTGCAGGGTATATAGAAGAAAAAAGGCTACACAGGGTAGTTTTATGATAAAATATTTTTCGCACATAAAATGAAATAAATACCCCACAAACTTAACTTTATTCCAAGTTATGCTGGTAAGTAAACATAAAGTGAAGCGGCAGATAGATCTAATTTAACACCAGAGAAAATATTAAGAAATAAATCAAATACAAAACACTTAATTGAGTAATTGAGTAATTGGAGTACAACAGTGATAACGAGAGTGATACGGCTATCGGGGAGTACTTTTGGGAGCACGAAAAACGAAAATGAATAGATTTTTTTCTCATGAATAATTACACAATAAAACTGTTTCAATTGTTTAGAGAGTAATAGGTAATGAAGGAATAGAAAATTTTCTTAGATTTTAAACGTAGAAATTATTAGAGTTTGTTCAGAAGGTTTTTATGTGTGCACTCTATCCCCATCTTAATGATAAATAAAGTAATAAAATGTAATGCTGATGCTTGAATAAGTCGAGTCAAGTATCATCAATTGAACTGAGAACAATAATCGAAATAAAAGTGTAGAAAGGATGTATCTGTTTGTTGTGTTGATTTCGAGTATGCTCTCCACGACTTAATAAAGACAATAGAAGAACACTAGAATAGAGTAGTAGAGTGGATGGGTTAGTGTCGATATTTGTGCATGAATGTAACTGCAAAAGTAATTATAACAAATGAAGAATCAGTGCTGGAATCGGAATACTTAGGATTAAGAGAGGTTTATGCTTCACCGTCCATTATCGATCATCCTATTGCATACGGCACTGTAATAATAAGAGAGGCGCGGGGAAAGGCTGCAAATAGGAATGACAATATTAAGGGAGGTTATTTAGATAATCTAATAAAGTCATAGATATCAGCAGCCAAAGAACTACAATCTTTTTCCATTGTATTGCAAAAATGCAAGAAGTATGAAGTGAAGATAAGTACTGAAATGATTAAAATAATTAGATTCTAAAGAAGTTTGAAATTTAGACCGATGCTAGAAAGTTAACAAAACTCAGAAGGGTATAAATAGAGCAACGGAAATAGTTTGTAAAGGATAAACGTAGAGATTTTTGATGGATGGAAGGTAGAAAAATGAGGAACTTGTTCATGAAAGTATTGGGAAAAAGGAATTTATTTCTCGGAAGTTAAGCGACTACGACGTGTACTCGCTCGAAGGAACCATCCTAAACATATCCCTACTTCGACTGCACAATTTCCTACTTACTAATACTTTATGGAAACTGATATCCTTACGAAACATATGTGAATTTTTTACCAATGATGAATTAATATATTCCGTAATCAGCGTTTTTCCGAGTGGTAACTGCAATGAAATCGATTTGAAAAACCATATCATAAATAGAGGTTAGTATGATGTTTGGAATAAACGTAAAGATCATGTCACAACGTGAACAAATATATAATACATTAGAGAGACTCATGAAGCACTGAAATCACTGTTATCACTAATGAACTGTAAGCCATTATTATTAATATAAGATATTTCCTTTCGTTACATAGAAGAAAATTTAGAATTAATTTTCAGCAAAAGGTCCTTGGTTTAAAATCGTGAAACTTTGTGTCTAATAAATGAAAAAATTTTCAACACGGTTTAAATTACGCATCATACCACATAACTCATTTGTTGATAAATGAGTGACTGTTGACAAGGTCGGACAACAATAGCACATTTGTTTACGTCAATTTCGATTTTCCTTTTCCAATTCTGTAAATATTTTTGAATTATATAATTAATGCAATAAAGAATAGTTTTACTTTTACCATGCTTATGAGTATAAACCAAAGTCGCCATGTCTTTGGTTTCTTTGGTGTTCACATACAATTTTTGTACACATATAGTATGTCGGATTTTTGTGAAAATAATGGAGGTAAAATTTTAAGAAGACGCTTCCGAAAGTACATTTGCTGCAGCACTAATGAGAATGTCCAAGATAAATGTAAGAAAAGAGAAAAGGCTAATTCCCCTGGAAATGAATGCAAAGAGGACATACGAAACCATCCTAAGAAAAAGCCGTCAAAACTCTTTCCACATGCATCAGAATCTGATAGTCTAAATAAGAAAGGCAAAAATACAGTGGACAAGAATTTGAAATCCGAATCGTGCCGTCGGTTGTCTTGTCCGGAATTGGCAAGTAAATCATTTGATAAACTCACCATGTCTTCCTTGCTTATAAAAGTCATGAAAACTAAGTGTGTATCAGACAATTGTATTAAAAAAAGCTCTGGGAAGAGACACGAGTCATCATCGAATGAATGCATGGGGCCTCGCCTACATTGTGGAAACCGAATTGAATACATCGATTACTCAAAAGAAAGAACATATATGGGCAAAGGAGATCTAAATTATCCATATTTTGAGCAAATTAATAGTGTTGAAGACGGTATTTGGAAAGATCCGGATAAAGCTGAAGTTCCTTGTACCATTATATTTGAAAAGAAACTTTCAGAAGGAAAAAATGTTCTGGCACAACAGGAAAGTTATGAATTCTTCAAAAGTAACACTTTCCCGTGTAAAGCTTTAGATGGTAACACAGAAAAAGAAAGCGTTGTGCTGCATGTAGAAAATTTACAATCAGAATTAAGTATTCATGTAGCATCTTGCAAATTATCAAAGGTAAGTCTTTGAATTTCTCACTTGAATTTTGTTTTCAAACTTAATTTCTCCAAATGTTAACTAAGTATGTTATCAAATTAAATACTGAATAATTCCTTGGCTCTTTGCCTTTTATCCCTTAGCCAATTAACATAGAAGTGGTTAGTTCCCAACTTCGTACGCTAATGTACCGTGGGGCAAAAATTTCCAAATCGTTTCCCAAAATATATGAAACTCTATCCGTATTAGAGACTCTGTTACTAAAAGTCGAAAGAAACTGGACATCTATCGATAATAAACATAAAAGATTTGCCCGTAACTTATGCGTGTTGGAGTCCAGAATAAAAACTGCACTGAGAAATGAAAATCAGCTCATAATCCAAGCCAATATTAGTACCCAAGTTGTTGACGACGCTATCAATATGATTTATGACGAAGCGCCTCTTTGGATGGGTCTTACAAAATCCGTCAGGGATCTGGAGGAGAGCTGGAGAAGTAAATCCAGCGTCGATGCATGCTATCACAGGTACGATGACCATGAGAATGAAAAGAAAATGTTTAATTTAGAAATAATACGTGCAATTTACACTAAATACAGTAGAAAATAGTTTTATCAAATCATCTTCAGCCATGGATGTTAATTAAATCACAAATTACGTTCAAAGGGCATCATCCAACAGAGAGATAAGGAAATTTGTGACAACATTCCCTTGTTGTAAAGAACTTACGGATGAAAAAGCAATTACCAGTAAGAATGCAACTGAGGGCATTCGATACATCGTTGCGGGTTCTTTGAAAATGGACTGCACAATGCAGAGTGATGTAGAGAAACCAAAAAAGCTTATAACTTGGAAAGAACTTTACTACCTAAACAAACATAAATATACTTGACGTTGTTAGATGAGCGTTTTCTAGTGGAATACATTTATTTCAAAAAACATGATTAATTATGCTAATAATTGAGTACATCATGTCTAAGGATCCATGACATCTCATATCTATCGTTCAACATCGCAGAGATAAAAACCATTGTAAAAGACTGGGCATTGGATATATATGGGATAGGAAGACTACAATGTGTACACTGTAAGTATGTGCGAGGCACGGTCCGTGGAGTATTTTTTTGGGCTTAGATGTTGCTCATCGTGAGGTGTTTTCCTGCGAAACACGTCACGAAAGCGAAGTGCACATAGTCAGAATCACGGATTTTAATTTTAAAATTGGTTATACCTGTATTTTCTTTGGAAAAAACATTATAATAATTGATGCATGAGATCAATATCATTATTTGGTAGTCTACCGTCTAAGATTTTGGATGGATATATACTGAACACGCCTGTATTTCTTTACCACACCTAACAAGTAAACCCTGACATCACTCACCGCAATAAACTGTTCTTAAATCCACAAGCTAGCTCCCTTAATTTCATATCCTATTCTAGTTCCCTTTATTTCGTTAAAAATGCCAATTCTTTTCATCTCTCTGCCTTACTTTCCCAGCATTCTCTCTATTACCGCCTTCAGCATCACGTTACCTCGCAATATCTCCTGTATCCACTTGTTCCGTCTTGTTTAGATTTTGCCCAAATAGCCTCTCTCTTCCTTCACGATGCTTAGTGCTTCATTTGTTTTCCTTACTGTAATTTTCACCTCATCCACCCTACTTTACATCCACATCTCAAAAGTCTCCAATCGAGACCTATCGTCTTGCTTCAACGCCGTACAAAACCACGCTCCGTAGAAAAGTATTCACAAGGCTTCTCCTAACTTCCTTGCTTCCGTCCCTCTCATAAATTCCTTCCTTCTTGAGAAAGCTTATGTGCCTAACGCGATTCTTCATCTTAGTATACCCCTACTACTTTGACCATCTTGGTCCGAAACGTATAATTTACCTGCTTTAGTTTCTGGCCTCCTATGTAAAACGTTTCATTTAGTTTTCTTCTTTCCTAAAAATCTCATAAGCTTTTTTTTATTTGAAGGGATATTTAAAATTGTATTTCTCACAAATTTTTTTTCTTGGTAAAAATCACATCTTTCAAATAGAAAACGGCTGCAGTATCGTTTTGTTTTGCCGTTTTTCTGTCCTAATATGATTTACATACTATTTAAATCTATCAGAGTTTTACGTAATACAAATTAGCAGGATCTTGCGCAGAATTATTTCATTGTTTTAAAATTTGAATTTCCAAAACAACATTTAAGGTGTTGTAATAATACACGAAGTTTGGAGACACTGCTTTTCCTGATAAATTTTTTCAGTAAATGGATTAGATCAAACCTCTAAGGAAGAGAAAAACTCTCCTTCAATAAACATTGTAAATCAATGGTAAAAAATGTGATGGAGGTATTATTCATTACGCCTGACCAATTCTTAAAAAATTATTATTTTAACTTTCAGAATCAAGTATTCAATTTGGACCAGCTGTTTCACTTACATTTTAATGTGTAATTAAATCACATTATGTATCAAACTGTATCATATTATGTACTATTCCACGCTGTATGAAAAAACGATTCTTAACTCAAAAACGTACGGCCCTCACACCAATGCGATAAAAATAGAATGAGGGTCCTGGAGACACTTAGACACTGATACGACTTAATTATGATGCTGACCGTCCTTTGAATTACTATTTTGGTATTTTAAATAAATTTAGACACAAAAACTACCGTCGTCAATAATATAAGAAATACCTAACCCTAGTATTTTTACCACCAGTACATTTTCCAGAACTCAGAGCATTCTCACGCATGTGCCTCTGTCGTAGGCCCAAGTCAGTCCCCATCACCGTAACCTCTCCAACGAAACATTCTACCGCGCCCCACAAAAGTCGGAGCGAAGGGGAGTCCACCATTTATCAAACCCAGCGGTCGTGGAGGGTTTTCCACGGAACGGTGTTTTTTAATTGGTTCTTCCTCATCTGCGCCCCCTTGGGGAATGAGAGAGGGAGGTAAATATAGGCGGCGCGGAGGATTGGGAGCTGAAAGAAGACCGGGGTAAAGGGAGTCCTTGGGGACCATGACGGCTCTTCGGGAGGACGGAAGGAAGGCGGGCTTACGGCGAAGGGGGTCGGGACGGCGTGGTGAACGGGAAGCGAGTGGGAAGTAGAGGTAGAAGGGCAAGGTGGGGGTCTGGGGAGGAAGTTGGCGGGCTCGAGCGAGTAGCGGGCGGAGGACGGGGTGAGGCCCCCACAGCTGAAGAGCCCCCACACGGTGTGGTTGCGAATTCAAACACACTCACGTCAGCGATGGATGGTTTGATTAAAACGAGGACCCTGAATTTGACCCTTTTCCGAGGCACCCTGTGGGATTGGGTACATACCTGTATTTACTCGGAGAAACGCCCAGGTAGGCGTTCGCCACTCTGCCCTACCTACAAGTTCTAAATGATTTAAACAGCCCTTTGATAATTTAGAGATATAATGAATCAAATTAGAATTGGACTATTTATAAAATGTTACAGCACTTCAAGGAATAATATTAACGCAGCACTTTTATAATTTTATGGACGAATGAAAATCATGTACACCTCGTTAATGTCGCACCTAAAGTCTGAACGTAAATATAAATAAATAAGGACGAATTTAAGTACCTACATCCCTGAATGACCAGCTATTAGTAATTCCGTAGATATTATGATTTTTTTCGATAACTCTTTAACAATGCTAAGCCAAACAAATTGTATTCCATTGCAAGAATGGTGTGAGCCACTCTTTATGTCATGAGTAAGTATGCCTGACGGATTCATCCGTTATAGAGATACTTGGTTTGTCATTACATTTTTAGATGGTATTGTTTAAAAATCAATCCTTTTATCCTCTACGGAGACTACTGGTAAAATTTTCCCGCAGATATTTTTTCATACGTTAGCCGACTCGACTATTGAACACTGCACCACTCCCTGCCAAATTCTTTTCCGAGAGGCATCCGCATGGTTCTTGTCTGGGACTATTTGCCCGAACACATAACATCAGCCAAGAGACTGCGGTTTTCCCCTTTTATCACAAAGTGATGGACGTTCACCATCAATCATAGGTTCTGCTGAGAACACCAAATTTCACAGGTACAAAAAAAGTGTAGCAAAAATAGGAATGACTATTTCGCCAAACGTATCTATATAAATTTGGTTCATAGAGAAAATGGAACATAATTATTTTAAATCAGAGAAACCAACCCTAAAAATCAAATAATAGGCTCGGGTCATTGAGCCAAGAGTTATTTCTTATTCACTGAAAAATATTACAGCTACCTCACTAGTATAGTTACTATTCCAGGTTTATTCAAGAAAATCCATATTAGTTCTAAGAGTTTAGCTAGGTTTTTGATTATCAATTCTTTCGCAAGAACACACAATGAATATGGACTTGATACGAAGAGTGTGTCCAACTATTGGACTGAAGTACCACTGTACTCCTGCGAAGTAGGATATTGAGCTTCAAAATTTAGCATAAAGCAATGTGTGACTGTTGTATGCATATAGCACTCATAGTTCTCCACGCATGATTTACCTTGATTAATCTTAGAAAATCGAACTGGATATATCTGTATTTCTATTGTTTTAGAAATAAATAGAATGCGTAATTTTTTCACAAAAACTAATAATTATATGACAAATTTGAATTCACGAAATATTATTCTATTGCATTATATCATGAAAAATATAATATATATATATATATATATATATAATATATATATATATATATATATATAGAATTATCTATATATATTATATATATGAATATGTGTAAAATTAAATTTTTATATATTTGTATAAAAAATTATTTCACATATTTATATATACATAACACCGCAAAAACAGTAGCCAACCCAAAGATCGATTTGGTTGATGATGGTAGAGTTCACCCAGTATCAAGACCAACGGAGTGTGAAATTTACATATCAGGGTAGCGGAGCTAATTCCTTTCTTTCCCTGTGAACTGGTAATCGAAAAATCACATACCATGGGTGGAGCTCCAGGTGCCCAGAGAGGCTTGCCCGGGAATCGAAACCGGGTCCTCCAGTAGTCCAACGCTCTATCTATCTATTTATATATTAATTTACTTGTATATTCATATTTGCAAAGATAACACCTAAATGGCTTGACTAATGCTCGATGAACATGCATATTTATAGGTAAAAGTAAAAAATTGTTCTTGAAAAAGATGAATAAAAAAAACTCACAACAAATATTTCAGTGGTCCCGGCCACCTGTATCAGGGATCGAGGAGTCACTGACTTTGAAAAAGAATTAAGCAGTCCATTTATCTCTAAAGCAATATAAATTGAGGTATCTATTTCAATTGAAAATATTAGTGACTCTTCGTTAAACTGAAGGTGGCTGTAACTATTGAAATATAAATTATAGCTATTTTGGTTTTAATTTATCTTTTTTAAAAACAATTTCTTTCTCTTAATCATATACTTTCGTGCTTATCAAGCATAATAAATACATGCATATACCAATATAGATGAAATATATGTACACACATATAGATATATCGATATATATATAGCATATATATGTATATTCATTTGTTGAAGAATTAGCAATAAACACAAATGCAAAAATGTAATAATATTATGCCTTAATTGCAAAAAACATTCACTCGCACATTGCTTGATGATTTGTAAATACGAATTATCTGCCTAAAAATAGTTAATAGCCTATTCTGGGTACGAATAAATAGTCCAAAAGCAGGATCATTTCCTCTTCTGGTTCTGACTAGTACAGGATATGGCCTGACGGTTGAACAGCTCATGCTGTTCAAACGTCAAGCCATGGGCGTCCTTTTTTGTGTTAAATATTTCATCATAATATGCTTACATATTGTTAAATACAATAGTATGCATTTATATACTTGCATATATATATATATACACAGATAAACTGCATACTGTAGCATTAACAAACGTTGCATGGCGATTGCGACGATGCAGTGGCCATCGCACTGGCTGCTCACCCACCCAGGGGACCCTGTTTCGAATTCCGTTGGCGGCAGATATTTTTAGTGGTATCTCGATCCCTACTTTAGGTGCTTTGTGGAGGGCACTTCTGGGAGTAAGTACGTCTGTCCGTCTGATGATATGTGAAGCTGCGGACCCCTTCCCGCCTCTCGTTAAAAGTAGGCTAATACCGACCCCAGGTTTCTCTCCACCCTGCATACATTCCTGTCGCCTCCCCTAAAACTGCTACTACTAAAAACGTTGCTGTAATACTAATCATAAGCACATGCCTATATTTCTTTAGGAAGTAATGTAATTATTTCTAAAGTTAAATAAAATAAATTACGCATAGATAAGTTATAAATTTTAAGTAACATTAAATTTGAACAGGAATTCTTAATATACGAGTACAGTTAATCCAAAAGGGGATTGGTTATTTACAGCAATAAATAAAATCAGCCGAACCATCTATGGAATAACATATTAATCAGAACGAGTTTATCATACTCATGTGACACATTTAGGGAAAGAGAACAAAGAAATTTGGAGTTAATATGAAGTAGAAACCACGTTGATTAAAGTTTCCGGTTCCAAAAAATATGCGTTGTTAATCACGGTAAAAGTTAAGAATTCCTGTCCAGACAGTTGAATGTAATTTTTATAGACCCTAATGCATGGTATAAGATAACCGCTAACTAAATTCCATCAAAAAAACCTCTTTGATGTTGACTCGAGTGTACATGCTCAATTTTCACGGTCCGTTTAAGGCACGAGTCTTTTGTCCATTAGGGAGTCCACTAATTGCTTCCTATGGATATGATGGGCACCGCTCATGCAGGCCAGCATCAGTAACGTGGCTGGAAGGAAAAATGAACGACTCTCGAAGGCTTTACGTGTTGAGGGACGAATAAGAGATTCTCCGTAGTGAAGTGGTCTCAGCTCAGCCGAAAGATTTATGGCCTTCGGGTAGTCGCGTGGCTGCAGCCGAGGAAGCTGCGAGCTGAGAAAAAGAGATTTCCGGCGAAGGAGAGGCTTTACTCCCAAGACAACTGGGTGAGATAGTCTTTCGCTGAAAATCATCAAGCGGAATTTTTTCGACGAGAATTTCTGCTAATGTTTGCTCCATCAATCTTTTTGATATTATAAAAAATATGTATCTGTACTAGCAGGATTCAATTCTGACACAGCTACACTCTTCTTATTAATGTTTTCATGTTTTAGTGCTATATATTTTCCATTTTGAGGAAAAATATTAAATGATTCATATCTTGCAAATTTACACCTTGAATAATGTATTTACTAATCCAAATAACATTTTATAAATTCACTAAATAAATATATAATAATGACCAAACATCGAGAAATGACAATTTATGGACGTCGTGGTTGATATCAAGTATCGTCCTTCGATAAATTTGGTTCATTTTATGAAATAATTTGGAATCATCCCAGAAATAGAATGTGCAATACGCAATGGACCCTTTGCGCATTCAAAGAGAGAAAAATATTAGAAAAAGTATCACTCAATGTCTAGAAACATTTTTCGCTCAAAATGACTGACCATAGAAATTATTATAATTTAAAAATAGCCATTGCGGGAACAGCATGATGTAAAAAGTAACCATTGTCCCCACTCATTCACCAGAAAAATATTCAGGATTGCCATCGTATCTTCCGTGTAGCAGTGTCTCGTTTTATTAGGTATACCAAATTATCATCCATACGAAACATTTATAATTTCAAAAATGCTTTACGTATCAAATTCTTATTCGTCACAAAATATATAATATTACTCGATCTGGTAAGAGTTACCTGGAAAATATATAAAAAATCTAACAAATTACCATTAACTTCATCTCTCTTAAGGGCCCTAATAGTAATATCTAATACAAAAGCACGATGTAATTATCGCTCATAGATTAAGATTTCCGTAGTCTGTGTGATTAGTTGTTCTACTATCATGAAGTTAAACAACTTTGATAGCACAATAATCTAACCCCATTAATTTCCGCTGATTGAGAGATGATTACTCTAATAATTGACATATTTGCCATTAAAACTGAAAAATACAACAATCTCGAATGAATCGGTCATATTGAATGCAAGAAATTACAGTCTTAGCTGTTACTTTTGGTCATATAAAAATATATATAAAATTTAGGCATGCACGTATATAAAAATGAAATAGAATTTAATTGGAAGAAAGTTCAAAAGATGGTTGATACTGAGTCAAAAAAACGCAAAGTAAAGCTAGATACGTTAAACCTTGCATATTTACTTCTTCTCCAATATTAAATTTCAAATCCAACACCTTTTAACTAATTTTCTCGATCACCTCATATTCAATTCGCTATTTTTATCCTCTGCCTTTAAGCTATTTTTGCCAAAGTAGAAATGTTACTCAAAACCTGACTTGAGTGTTTTAAACCTGTTGATTTGGTAATTTTGATTGATACGAAAGGATTTTACGTCCAATTTATGACTATATTGGTGTAATAGGGTCGATGAGTTGATGATAACATAAGATGAATGATGACAAACGCTGGAAAAGATCACCTATGACGGAGCAGTATTTGAGCTTCGACTGGGAGCCGTTGAGGGAGCTAGGATTTGCTTTCCAACAACGGTCAGCCTGGCGCTCTTTTTGGGTGTCTTTTCGCATGTGGATGGAGAATTTTACCCTTTAATTCTAATATGCATGTACTGAAAATAAATATAGGTCATCGCAGTTCAGTTTCATCATTAGGCTGTTGGATTATCTCTGAATATTGATCATTTAGAGGCATTGTCTAATGTCATTATAAAGGATTTTGTGAAGTAAAACTAATACCTACATATTAGACTAATGTCAGCACATTTTGAGCAATTCGAGACATCAAATGAAAATTTTTAAAGCGATGTTGATTAGTACCATGAAACCATTCACAATGATGGTAATTACAAAGTTTTCAATGGAAACGGTATTTTTTCTTCCATGGAAATTCTTTAACATTTCCAAGAATTATAATGAAGATGGCCTAATAAGAATCAAATAGATGTTTAATTTATGTCAATGCTTTATTAGAAACTAAGTTTTTTTTTGAAAATTCCAGGAGTAGTAATGAAAACAGAGAGGATTTAACGATTTATCCGTGAAAGTTATTTTTTGCTTGCATAGACAAAATCTATCATCATTCATACTCATTATTAAAATTGAAATACTTGCCAAATATCAAATAATTAGGGTAATATAACAATTATTACGTTAAGTTAACTCCCTATTGAGTTTTGCGATACACAAGAGCACATCTACGATAAGTGGGTTCAAATGATGACTCATTTTGTGACTCCTTATGTGCGTTTTTCCATTATAAAAATCAAACGCCTCCATTTTAAATACCTCATTCATTTGCAGTCATTGCTTCGGGTATCTCCAACTTCCACTCTTCTTCTTCGGCGTAAGTACAAACATAATAATCGATCTTGAGCGTAGCGACGTTGCCAGGTCGTCAAATCATCCCGCGTTGATTTGCGGGAGCGGCGGATTGAATTGAAGCGGGCACGACGGCGGAAGGAGAGGGCGGGAGTGCGGACGGCTCAATGGCGAGGGGGAAGGAGCGGGATCGGGCTGGGGAGAGGAGGCCGGGGAAATCCTCGCACCTCCGAAAAACGACTTGCGAATCGGCAACCTCCTCCCGAAGCCTCGGCTCTCCTTGGGAAAAGACAGCGCGCGGACAAATAAGTGATCGCTCGGGGAAGCGTGCATTCAAACCAGCCGCGCTGGGTGTGTTGCATAATTCGACGGGGAGCGACCGGTTGGAGACTCGCTGCCTGCGCCATGACACGAAATCGGGAATGGGGAAAAGTGGAATATTGGAAAGATGAGGGGAAGATATTCGCCAAGTCGTCACAGGGAAGAGAAAGGAGAAGGAAAATAGGAAAAAAGGAAAAGAGAGATGAGAGAGAGAAGGGGAGAAGGCGGGATGGGAGATGGGTGAAGACGGGAGGGGAGGAGAGGATGGTGGTGGTGGGGGGAGAGGAATGGGGAGGGGAGGGGTGAGGAAGAAGGAGGGAAACGTCGTGCCAGGAGTGATTGATTGTGTTGTGGCGCAGGAGGATGGGGAGGGGTTTGGGGGAGGGGGGAAGAGGAGGGGCGGCAGGGTGCGGGGAAGAAGGGAGGGGGATGGAAAGAACGTCGAGCGAAGTCACGTGGTCCTGAGACCTGCATCTCTTCCTCTCTCTCATATCCTTCCCTTTCTCTCTTCCAGCCTTCCTTCCTTTTAATCTCCCTCCATTACTCCAATTTCTATTCTCACCATTACTCTTCCCTCTTTCCTACTTGTATCTCTCGGTCGCATAGCTGCAAAACCCGTTACGTCCAAAATAATAGTTCCAGAAGAGTCAAAAAAATATCTCTCCAGCAAATTTTATATCATTTTAACCTTATATTTCCTTTCTTATATTGATCTAAGAGCAGTTTTCATGCCAATTTTTTTCGGAATGCATTACATTGGTCTTAACTTAATCAGTTTATAAAATATGGCCGCGACTGGTTTTGCAAACCGACTATTCAAACCGTTAATGAACAACGGTGAATTAACGATTTGAGGTTTGACTGAGCGAGAATATCTGATGCATAGTGTCAAACCTATTTGAAATTCTACTCTTGGTGAGCATGCTTTTCCAAACGCTGGAAATAGGCCCACAGCTTGGTCAATTTGAAACTCGTTAAGAGTTGAGGAGTAACAATTGCACGCGTGCACCAAATAAGAATAAAATAAAGGAAAGTGAACAGAAGGTGCTTCCGCTTCAGATCGTTCGTAACTAGAGACGTCAAAGAACTAAGGCACTTGTCTCAACAAAACAAATAAATAGATGTTTTGGTGTCGCCTAAAGATCAATTTGTACCCACTTTGTTCGAGCACACAAAAATTATCTTCAGTCTCTCCTTTCCCCTGCCTCCTTTTCCTCAACTAATTTTCTCCCCTATTTCTATCTCCTAGCTATTCATCCTCTATTTTTCCTCCCCATTCCATTCCACTTCTCTCCACTATTCCCTTCCCTCCACCTGTCTCTCAAAGTATGCAAACCACTCATGTCCCTCTCAGTCTAATTCATCTGGGAAGTACTCGCACGTGATCACGCACACCGAGCAATTGCGTAAATGCCCGTCACGCAAAACACAACTGAGACTGTCGCTGTAAGTCCGTGACTCTCGGTTGGAAGCCGTTCCTTTCCCTTCACGCTACCTCCTCCCTCGGCTTTCTCCCTCCCCTTCTTTTTTTCTCTCTCTCTCTTCGACTCTCCCACCTTTCCGCGTGAAGCATTCCAATTGGAGGGTTCTTCAAAGGAGTAGCGCCTAAATCGTGCAGCTATATCGTGATTCAGTGATCACGTCAACCTATGCCCCAACCCCTAAGCCTCCTCGCTCCTCAGCAATCCAATCGCAGGGAAAGGAAAAGAATGCTGGAGGGGATGGGAACGAGGAATCGCAGTCTTTGGAGGAAAGATAAAGAAGAAGGCCGAAGGAAATAGAAAGAACGAGGGTAAAAACAAAAAAATGTCGAAAACGTTTCCCTTTTCCGTCTCTCTTTCTCTCTTCACGTCCATGTCTCCCTCCAGAATTCCAAACTCGAAACCTCAGCCGCGAAAGCTCAGTCCGCAGAACGTTAAGCGATGCAAAGAGCGGGAAAAATGCGCAGCACAGAAATGCGACCGGGTGGACGAAGAGAAAAAATGTACAGAGAGAAAAAATATTGCAGCCGACTCGGATATTCACGAAAGAACAAGTTTTTCGGTCGTTGAAATATTTTCTGCAGTTCGTCAGGGGGGTGAATCGCGAGATGGGGAGCGGGAAGGAGTTCGCTAAGGACGTGGAGGAAAAGGAGGGACGTTAGGGAAAGTTTCGCAAAAGTTCCAGTGCGCCCCCGCTTCCCACCCCCGGCCCCCGCTCGCCCCCCCTCGAGGACTCTTTCTCCGTCGTCTCGGCGAACGCGCGCTTCGCCCTCCCCGGAGGCGCGTATCGCGCGCGGCGACGGAGGAGGAACATTCCGCCGGACAAGATCCCTCCCTCCCCCTGTCTCCGCAACCGGGGCCACACATGAGGCCGCTCCCAGGTCCCCCATGTCTCCCGCTTAATGGGCGATATCCCGCTCCCGATCAGTTGACACCCCACCCACGCCGCCGACAAAAGTAACTTCGGCATACCTGCCTACAACCGACCACCCCAACACTCACTTCGCCCCGCACACCCTGAACCACCTCCTCTCGAGAGGACCACCTCCCACGCCGGACGGATTCCCCTCTCCCTCTCGATATCCCATCGTCCCCCCCCATAACCCCCCTCCTCACACATTCCTCCCCCACCTTCCCGTACCTCGCCTACCCCTCCTCCTACACGTTCGCTCGCTAACTCTCCTTCGGCATCGAGGAAAGAAGCCACGCCTCTGCCGTGGATTGGGAAGGGGGATTTTCCAAAGGCCAACCCACCGCAGACTCCCCCCTTTTTCCGCCCCCACGCCCCCCCCCCCGGCCCGCCTCCGCAGAGAGTAGACACGGCCGCCGCCTGCGATGCCCAACCCATTCCCTTCCATCCGCCACCACCTCTCCCGCCCCAACCTCCCCTCCCCGTCCTTCCACCACGGGAGCCCTACCCCACCCCCTCAAACCCACTCCCTCGCCCATCCCGCGCGGCACAAACTCTCTTGACGGCGGATTGAGGAGGTTTGAAGAGGGTAAGCGAGGTTTGTGGGATGGGGAGGGTTTTCGAGGGGTGTCGGAGGAGGAGGTGAAAAGAGAGGTCGGGGTCGCGAGGGGAAACATTCGCGGGGGGGGCGAGCGGAGGAGTTGGGAAGATAGAGGTACTGTGGGCGTATGGGGGTGGGATTTTTTTTATAAAACTGAGTAGTGAGGTGGTTGGCGAGAGGTGTTGGAAGGGGGAAGTGGGCCGTCGAAGCGGTCCTGGGTGGGTGGGTTCGGCGTGAGTGAATCGCCTCGGAGGTACCTCGCCGCCACCGTTAATATGTTATTACGCGTTTTCATCCCCCCGACACGCACTCTCTAACCCACATACATTCTCGTAGGGTCGCGGCCGAATATCTCCCTCCACCACCCACCCTCGTCCGTTCGTCTTCACTGCCCCCGAATAAAAAAAGTCAACGGGGGCGTTTGGCCCGCGCCGCGAGCCATAAATATACCTACAGGGAGAGTGACTTGCGCGCGCGACTCAGACCAACACGCGCACGCAAACGGGAAGGGGTGTGACTGTTGATTGAATCGATTAATGCCGAAGCAATGAGTCGGCCGATCCCACACGGGAGTGATCGGCTCCGCGCCGCGGGGACTTTTTCGGGGTCGTACTTAACGGGGATTGACGTCCGGTTGAGCGGTGGATTTGGGCTCGTCATCGCGCTTCCAAAACGAAGTGAGGGCGCGCGCGCCCGCATGTGTGTGTGTGAGTGTGAGTGTGTGTGTATATGTATGTGTGAGGGCGCCTGATCGCAACCGCGGCGGCCGTGGACGAATGTGGCTTCGCGAGGGTGTGGGCGTACATGTGAAGGAGATCGCGATTTTCGCGCCCCGCCAGTGTGAAACAGTTGCCGCGCAGGTTGCGTGGTGTCACGTGACCTTCCATCACCCCACCCTCCTCTCCTTCCTGATCTACTCTCACCCGCTTCACCCCCACACCCCCCCACGTCCTCTCCCGAATGCCCATTGAGATCCGTCGAGTGTTTTTATTTTTCTATCTCCTCTCTCTCCCGGAAGCAATCGGCAGCGTGTCAAATGAAAAAAGAAATAAAAATTGGAGGAACAAAGTTCCACCCTCTCGGTTTTATTCCGTTTTATTTTTTTAATTTTTGATACTGCCACGCAGTTGTGGCCCTCAAAAATTTTGACGGGGCGTGTTGTTCCGAGGGTGATAAGGCGAGCGGTATGAACTGGCTTGATCTCTATAGTAGTTTTGCACGAGAAAGTTTTTCCTTTTTTTTACCTTCCCCCCCTTTCCTTTTCCATCATTTCCAAACCCGCGTCAAACCAGTGGAAGCATGAGTTATTTAAGAGACAATTTTAATCTGTTACGCAGTTTATGGTGCAGTCATCGTTGATAAAAGTACGGAACAAAATTTCCCGCTCAAAATCAGGAAGGAAGCTTGAATTAAAGCGCGTATCATGGTAAGGGAGAGAAACATTCTTCGAATAAAATATGACAAATATATTCATGGGCCTATTCGCTCGCTTAGTTTCGACTCCTGGCATTAAAAACCATTCTCCGGCCACCCAATGGAAACTCAAAATCCAGATGAAAAGAATGCTTGGGGCACATAACCGAAAAGTAGACGATCGAAAGAATAACAAATGGAGGTGGCACAGTCAAAGAGAGAGGACGGAGGGAGTGACCGCCGATAAAAGGAATGGCGCGATCACTGAAAGGGTGCCGACGAACAATCGACGGAAATCTCGCCAAAGCAGGTCGCCGAATGGAGCGGAGGAGTGAAGAAGCACACGAGGATGACTAAGACGCAGCGGGGCCCGGAGGAACCTCCCGTTTCATCTCCCTAATGCAAGTGGCGGCGGCGGTTGGGAGCCGCATGTGACGCGTAGATGCATCCGCGAATCCTTTCACCAGAACCTCCCCTCGCCGCCTCCCCGACAAAAGGTTGCTCAAAATTGTCACTTCCCTCGCTCCCAAAACCCCCACCACTAACATCTCCCCACCGCCCCACCTATTCCTCCCTCCACCCCCCCCCCTTCCCATCCTCAATTCAGAAGCGAGAGCCTTGTTTGCTGTGTGGCAGTGACGTCACACGCAACTCATTTTTTTTGCCCCCTCTCTCCTCGAAGTTCACCCCCCCCATCCCCTCCTCCCCGTCCGCGCCTATATCAGCAGAGGCCCTCTTCCCCTAGAACCCTTTCCACCGAAAAACCCTCCCACCCAATCTCCCGCGCTCTTTATCGAGACCCCAGGCCCACCCTTTTTCCATTGCACACGCTGACAGACCACTATCCCTTCCCACCTCCTCCCAGTCTACCGAGAGGGGAGGGGGAGGGAAGGAGACGAGAACCCCTCCCCCCTCTCACCCCACGCACCACTCACACTCACTGGCCCCCATCCCACCCCGCGGCCCACCCCCCCTCCTCTCAATCCTCACTCACCTCCACCCCTGGGATCTCTTCCCCCGAAACCTCATCCCCCCCAACGTACTCCTTCCATCCACATCCCCCCCAACCCTCCTCTCCCTGCCTTCACTCTCTTTTCCCTTATTTCGCCGCCGCTGCTGCTGTCAGTCAACGGTTCCGCCCTTCCCACCGCTTCGCCCCGCCCGCCCCTAAAGCCTCCACACTCCCTCCTTCCTACCCCAAACCCCTCCTCCACCTCCAGCACCCAGCCCCTCCCCCTCGCTCCTTGCCTCCTCGTCCCTCTCTCCCTCTACCTCCTTCCCTCTGTCTCTCTCTCCCTCCCTCCTTACTAGCTCCGCACTCACTGTCAGCCCGGCAGCCGTACCGGTGAGCGACAAAACTTCGGGAGCTCTTCCACTGTTGCGAGGGAAAGGGTGGAGGAATTACGGTTTGCGAAGTTGGGGGCGAGTGGGAGAAGGTCCACGTGCTCCCACGGTCTGCTCCCCCGATTTTTCGGAGCCGAGTCGAGTGTCACTCTCCACGACCGGGATCCTCGCGGAAACTCCCGGGAAAGTCAAGTGCTCTCCGGTGTCGTACGGGACGGAGGAGCGACGTTCGGCTGCGGAGGGGGGGGCGGGGCCAAGACGGTTGATGCCCACCGGGAACGGCGCCGCGGGACGTGAAAACCGTTGGGTCCTCCTGCGATTCAATTCCTCGGATTCGGCGACGGAAACCGCGGGGAAGTCATCTCTCGCTCTGGAGACCTCCCAGACTGTCTGAACGTGGGGTGTCCGGTCTGTGGCCGACGAGCCAGCGGCCCTACTAACCCCGGACGGCGGGGCGATGGCGCCAGAGCAGCGGGGAACGCGCCCGCCCGCGGTCCCTCCGAGTCCGCGTCCGCCTCGCAGCTCAGGGTCCCGCGGGGCCGCACTCCACGTGTCGCCGCGACCCGCCATGGTGTGAGGCGCTGGAGTCGCGAGCTGGATCGCTTAAGTCGGTTCGGATTCGCACGGCCCTCCCCTAATTGGTCCGGGAGAGTCCCTCACGTGTTATGCCAATTGGCCGCCGTGGGCGGCGCCACGGACGCTGTTAAAGGGACGGAAATTGGTGGCAGAAGGTGAGGAGGGAGTAAAGTGCACAACCCGAGTCTTTTTCTTCGCGAAGAATCCCCAAGAAAAAACTGATGATCATGAGTTCTTTCCTGATGAACTCCGCGCCTTACGCAACAGTCGTGGAACAGAAGTTCCAACCCAACGAGGATTACTCCCAAGGAAGCTACATTCCGTCGCCGGCCACTACCGCGGACTTCTTTGTCGCCGCCGCGGCGGCCGCCGCCAACGTGGCGCCAGCCGTTGGAGGCCCGGTGGTCAACGCCGTGCCGCCATCCTCTTCGCCCGTGCAAGTGCAGCATCACCACCAGTATGGTGGAGGCGGAGCTATGTACGTTGGCTCCTATGGGGGACGGGACGCGGGCGTCGGAATGGGGGGTTTCCAGGGGAACGGCTGTGATGTCGGAGGTGACGGAGTGGTGTCTGGAGGAGGAGGGGGATACAGCTACTACCATCCACATCCACAACACCACCATCACCACCACCACCAACAGGAGCACCAAAACCATCACCACGTCCCGCACCACCACCATCTCCACCCGCACAACCAGCACCACGCACAGAATGCCAACCTCCACGCCCAGCAGCAACACGTGCACCACCAAAACGTTCAACAACATGTCATCCCGGGCGCCATGTTGCCCCACGGCGCGCCAATTCCACAGCACCACATGGGGCACCCGGCGCTGCATCAGCACCCGCATCACGTACCGAGGGATCAGGGTCAGGAGCACGCCCACTTGTCCCAGCAGCATCAGCAATCGCAGCAACAGCCGGCGCCCCAGCAGGCCCCTCCGAATCCGCACCAGCAGCACCACACTCAACTCCTCCCCCACGCCCCCCACTCGCCCCACCACCTCCTACAAGGCCACCAGCACCCTCATCACCTCGTGCCGCAGCAGCACCCGCACCAAATGCAACAGTCCCCCACACAGCCCCCGCCACAGCCCAGCGTCATGCCGCCCCTCGTGCCGGTATCCCACCTTCCACCCACCTCTCAGCCCCAGCCGCACCAAGCGCAGGGGGGACCGTCGCAAATCACCCCCGGCCCTGGGGGATGCGGCGGGGATAGCGGCGGGGGAGGGATGGTAAGTTCCTCCGCGATGTCCATGGGCTTGAGCGGTAACGGCGACCTGAGTGACGGGGACGGCGGGGTGCTGCTGGGCGCGGACGGGAGCAGCAGTTGCAGCGGCAACGACGGCGGGAGTCCCGTCATGATGATGGGGTGCTCGGGGGGTCAGATGGCGGGCAGCGGAGGGGACTGCTCCACGCCGCCCGGATCGCCCATGGACTCGGGGGGCGACGACTGCTCGGACAGCGGCGACGGCGGAGGAAGCAGCTCCGGCTCTCGCGTCATTTATCCCTGGATGAAGAAGATACACGTCTCCGGAGCATGTAAGTGGTCCACGTTACTGTTTAGTCCGTCAACGAGCGAGAATCACAAATGTCACACGGATGGCCCGCCCGTAGTAAAATGATGATTGGAATTACTACTATTCCCGTAAACATCAAGGTTTGCAAAAGCCAGCATTATATGTTTTTAACGCATAGAAAGAAAAGGAAATTATGATCATAGCTATAACTCACAAAGTTTAGGTGGAATTATCAAACATTTGCAATCAATCTACGTAAAATAGTGAGTACACGATGAACTATGTTATATTTGTTCATTTTTAGTAGAATGGTCAACAATATATAAAATTTTCAACATAAATGGATCCTATACATATTCAGAAAATCAGTATCCAGTGAATTTATGAATCGGAACATTTGTTACATAAAAATATAACATTACATATATTTTGGAAGGACCAATGGAATGAAGCCTACATTTTGATGCATTAAAAACCTATTTTAATAGGGTGTACAGGAAAAGATCCAAAGGGCTCATTGCATGGGCAATTATTACAAAGAACCTATGAATGAAAAAAACATTCATTTACTCATTGTAAAAGATCTTAAATTATCCACGTAACTAAAATAGTTAAGAAACTTTGGAACAGTCTGACCCTCCTTCCTTATATGCGGACATTCGTTTGTCAAAACAAAACTTACTGATGGCTTTTAAATGTCATAACTTCAGCTCGAGTTGTTCCAATATGTAGCGTGAAGCTTAAGAATATTTTGCATCATGTCAGCTAGGGCTTAGGAGTACATTAGTGAGTGTGCCAGGGTTAATCAACATCCTCACCCTAAACTGATAGACTGCTACCAACATTTGCAATAATTATAATAATTTCAGTCCTGGAGGAAATAAAAGTGTCAAAGATACGAATAATGACATTCCCTCCCATTAATTGAATTAGCGTGAAGAGCAGACAAATTTATTTGCCGCACACCTAAGGGAGAATTTGCAAAAATAAGAGAAGTGATGATGGGTACGCTGATTTATAATGAGAATAAAAGATTACTAAAGACGATAATATGGAGCGTAGAGCGTAATGGATGTGAGACCTGGGCTTTGAGGTAAGACGACGAGCATAGATTTGTAGGCTTGTAAGGGGTGGGTGTAACAAATGGTATAGAAAACAAGTTGGTCAGAGATGTAGACAGACGCTGAAGTTTAATGTATAGTTAGCGAAGAGAGGAAATTAAAAAGGCAGAAGAGGATGGAGGTAACGTTGAAAAGTAGGGATATTCTGAACGGCAGAGAAGAAAATAGAACGTCATGGTAAACGGGATAGAGAAAAGAATAAGAGTAAACTTTTAGGTAGCATGAAGGATACCATATATGTAATATGACAAAATTAAGAACGAAATAATGTAGAAAAAGAAAGAGGATGTTCCCATAATCCATAAAAAGTAAATAGTCTTAGGGACCGTCCAATATTTACCTTTAAATAGGTATAATACGTTGAATGAATGCACTTGCTCTACGGTTGAAGTACTCCTTCATGCTTTTACCAGATAATCCCCGATAAGTGAAAATATATTTTTTAGGTTTTATTGAATTAATATCGTAAAAATAATTCTTAAAAACACTTTAACACTCTTATATTATAAATAAGATTCTGGGTGGTATTAAATCTATGTTATTGTGTGTTCCTTTCATGATGATGTAAATTGGAACATTAAAAAATAATCAATTATATAATAAATTTATGAATACATATAATATTTATCACATAAATAGTCGCGCAATCATGTTGGAGAAATTTTCATAGTTCATTTCCAATATAGAAATTATCACATTTATTGCGACTTTTGGAAATATAATTATAAAACTAAGAGACTTGAAATGAGATACATGAATTCAAAATGGAAATAAAATGCACAATTCGATCCAAATATATTGGAGAGGTGAAATTAATAGAATATGTTTCATCCATGCACAGCTCTTTTGCAGTAACCAAAGTAACCAAAATACCCTTTTAATGCGCGCTAATATTTTTTTATTGCATGTAAAAATCATGGAACATTTTCCCCGTAAAAAGCTGATATAAAGCGTTTCTAACTTAACTGAATATTATAAAAGTGTTTGCATTGACTCAAAATATGTCATAATTCGATAAAAAATCGCATCCTCCATTATAACTATTCAGACGCAGTCTAAGAATCTACATACACAATAGTTCATGCGTGATCCACAAACATTGAATCGGCAGAGTCCACCGTATATCCAATTCAAAGCAGTACATATTGGGGTAAGAATTCATACCACATTTAAAATTTACGTCAAATAATTTTGAAGGTTGATTTAAGGAAATCTCGAGAAAATGATGATGGCCGTGTGTTAATGTTAAATAAATATTCCAAACTTTAAAAATTAAATGGCAAAGCCAGAATAAGGAATGACGTCTGTTAATAATGTTTGCAGTTTTTCCAAACCGTATGCTTAATGGTGAGTAATAAGGCACGCATTTATGTGCGATAACACTTTGAGAATGCATCCGCAAGCATAGGCATCATTTAATTCTGCATTCGCCTTTACTTGGTCATGAAACCAAGATTAAGACAAAGCATCCGTATCATTTTTCAACATTTAATGTTACAATTCCACCAAAAATGTAAACGTTTTACTAATGAATGACTCCTAACAAACTGCGTACCACCAAGTTCAAGCATCCATTGTCTTTCTTCTCAACTAGGGTCTAGGGTAATTTATCACTTGAATCTATTACCATGTAATATAACATACAGCGATAATAATTAACCTTGAATTACTTGTTTTGAAAATAAATTTAAATCACTCTTAAATATTATTGATTGATTTTTTATGAAATCCCAAGTTACTAAGTCTATCTCGCTTACCTTCATTCTGATAACTCCGAACGCATAAATGGCCACGGGTAAAAGTGGGAATTTAAGAAATTGATAACAGTGAAATTTCAAAGTAGAAAATATTAAGTAAATGAACGGATTCTTCTCTTAAAATACACACACTTTTCAATTTGCACATAAACTGTTCAAATAAATAGTCGCTAATAATGACTTTGAAATAACTCTTTAGCGAGGAGAATGTATAAACATTAAAAGATAATTAGTGAGTGTGAAATTACTCTGACAGAACACGGCGGGCGACTAGAAAAACATTTCCTTTAATTGTGGACGAGCTGTTTCATAGGATATGTAACACAGCACATCCTCTTTTCTATTTTCTCTTTACTATATTCACCATATGGAAGTGTAGCACACCATAGCAGAGATTCGGAAAGCCAATCATTCGCAAGTGCCAGTTGCAAAGCATATACGATCTCTTTGGCAAAATGACACCAAATGATATAAGAATAAAATACACGTAAGAGAGATAGAGTGATAAAAGAGATGATGAGTCACACAAGGAGAGACCGCAAGCTAAGCAATGTTTCCTACTTTTCACAAGAAATAGAGATACATTTAATAATAACAACCAATGATTGTATTTGAAAGTGGTAACCAACCCTTGGTTATATTCGAGAAAAAAATCATAAAATAATTTTAAAGACATATAAAAAAATAGCGATGCCATAAGAACTTTGCAAGATGTTCTCTCTACGTGCAGAAAGTCTAATTTTAAAAATATTGTTTCATAAAACATTTAATTTTTGTACTCCCGTAACGTTTTTAATGATGATTTGGATATGTTATAAATCTAACTATATGAAAAAATAAAAACCTCAATTATACGTATAAACCAAAGGAATACGAAAGCAAACTTGGGTAATTTTTTCTGTATCCTGATATACTTGAAATAGTTAGTTCTTTCGGATGTACTATATGATTAAGTACCTATAGCCTATTGCATGATGTGGTTGATCTTTGTGATTCACGATGGAATTTGTATTGTGAAGAGATACCTTAGAAAAGTTCTTAAAGCGCATGTATAAATATAGTAATAAATAATCAAACAGAGGGAGCAAGACGAACTAGAATTCTTACCAAATATCTGTAACCAAAATCATTAAAGTCAATTTTATTGAACATTCGAAGCAAACAACTACCAAGCTTTACTTTATATTCAATCAAAGATAAATAAAGTGTGATGTCTGTTAAACAGATAGTACCTTTAAGTAAAATAATATTTTTAACGCATAAATCTTATAAAAGAAATAAATATGGAAGTCGACCGTTCATAAGAAGCGAAGTTTTTTCTATATTTGCATATTATTGTAGTTTGATATTGATTTTCTAATAAATTATGAGGTTTAGAAACTTAAAAAAATGAAATAAATTTTCTCTGTGCTTAAATAATAATCAAACCGACGAAAACATTGAATCATAATAGGTAAATTGAAGTAACATTTCGATTTTCATTTACTGTAAAGGTTCCTTATACTTCTAGCTACTTTCTCAAGCATGGAGAATCATTAAATTAGATCGTAACCACATGAAAATAATTTTAATCTCTCGAATTACACAATTATTACCTCAACCTCTTCTTTGCTCACGTGCTGTTCAGGTACAGGATAACAATTCGTAATGCGTCACTGATAACATAAGGAACGCAATTTACCAGACCAAACTTTTAATACTAACCACAACGGTGGAAAACAAGATAATCTCTGGATGGAAATAGAAAAACTGTAAATTTTAAAAGGGGTGAAATCCACTTCTTAGAAGCTAAATGTTTCATTTTTTATCCTGAAAAGATGAGTAAGTCATCCAATGAGTAAAGTGGGTGGGCAAGTAACCAGGTATATACCCTTTTCTTGAAACTCTGGATACAATCCGATTTCAACTGAGAAGGCAGCTCAGCTATATAGTCTGGCAGCTCATAGCTATACAGTCGTATGTTCATATTATTAAATGTGCTGTAAGTCGATGACAATCTACACTAAAAGGTATTTAGATTTGATTTACCTCTTGCGGAGTAGTTTTGGATGTTAGATCTTGATTGGTAAGTTTCTAGCTTAACTTTCACATGAATCAGAGCCTTAAAGATATATAAACTAAATACAGTCATGATGCAATACCCAATAAAAAATGTTTGCAGGTATCACGTGGTGGCATATTAGCAAGAGAGCGACGCTCTCTTTTGTAGCGGCAAAATTAGTTTAACATGTGGGAAATGACCCCATAATTCAAACGACATAGAAAATAAGATACAGTAAAGTATCAGTTGAGACTGGAAATGATTAATCCAACCTTCATATTCCGAAACTGAGATCAAATCGCATTAACGGCACCATGCAAGGAATATAAAAACGAAAAAAATAAAGGGATAATTTTATCCGATAATTTTTACACTAAATCTCTTCAATCGAGAGAATTCCAAGAAGGCCCTAACCAATTATTTCCTATTTTTTATTCATTTGTGAGTTTGACACAGCGATTACTGTGATGTAGTTTTCAAATTGTTGGAGAGATTTGACAGAAATCTAACTGAAAATATTAATCTGTCATTATTTCGTTAGAAATAGTATGAAAATACAAAACACCGTGGATAGTTTATTTTCCACTAAAGTTTGGATTCCAACATACAGTAGGTATGATCCACCTGGAGTTTATAAATAAAGATTTATAAAATTAAACCAATAGAACCACAAATTCCAAAAACAACACTTTTAAGTTCTAAATATTGAAATAAATCATCCTCCTCAATATAATTCATTTATTCATAACTGCAAATTTCATCGTCGTCAGTTAACCAAAATTTATTACAAGTAAAGTCTATATCCTGTTCAAGGATAAATAATAAATAATTATGGATTTCAAAACGTAACAAATGCTCTGAAATCAATTCATAATTGAATTGACAGCAATAAAGTAGAACATTTATTTCTTTCCGTAAAATAATTATGTTGAACAGATAAGTGTGGCCCAAATAACTTATTTTCCCAATTTCAAGCGAGATATTATGATATTTAGAAATGAGAGGCATAAGGACATAAGCTAGCATATTTCACAGTTACATATTCTGCATTATGTAATAAATAATATTTCAATGTGTTTCAATGTTGTATCTAGAGGGTCGCGAATATTAATAATATTCGTAGGGTTATTTGCATAACTGTGTCAGGTTTGATCGCGTGCAAAATTCATTTACTCAGGATTTGAGAATGGAAGGAATTTTGTATTGTTACACTTAAGAATTTTTTTAAATACTCTACTATTTCTAGAAATTAGTGCAATGATAATTTGGTTTCTCTTTTTCATGTAGATTGTGTACAATATCAATTTCAATGGGAAACCAGAAGGGCAAATTAAAAGTTCTGGCAAAGTCTTGGTAATGATTCTATATAATGTTCAATCAAATTTTCCACACATAACGATGGGAAAAGGAGCTACTTTATTCTGCTATTTATACAAGATTTAAAGCACAAAATTGAATTGATTAATTCAAAATAACGGCAAGAAAGGTTACGTTCGGCCGGGACCTAACATATGTGTATGACAGTTTGGCACCTCACAGAAAGTTCAGATTATCCACTTGCAATTCAGTAAATCCGATAAGTTAAAATTAGTTGAAAGAGAAGAAAAAGTAAAGAGAATAAGTTGAAATATTCGTGTAATTATGAACTCCTCTGGTGAAGAGGAGAGAAGCAAACTATTTTGAAAAAAGAGAGCAAATATCGATGTCCTTGGGTGCGAAAAGCGTGGTGTTGTTTCCAACAGCTGCTCATACACTGAAGCTTGTGAGTAATTAACGCAATTACGACACGGTCACTTTCACAGGGGGTAGCGAGAGTAGTTACAAGAGTTACAATACAGCTACCACAGTAAAGGGAGGGACATGAATAAAACCATAAGGAAACCAAGACTACCTTTCACTATTTTAATAGTGCAAATAACCAAACTCTATCCCAAAGGGTTAACCACCGTAACCGTGCAACTTCTGTTTTTTCCGAACATTGTGTACACCCAAAGCATTTACTATCAAATAGATAAACGTCAAATTTGCTGCCAAAATAAATTTCGCCCGCGCCTTTTAAACGATTTAGGCTAGCAAAAAGTGGACAAGGGCCATCATTAGCGGCGCCTCTTTTAAACACGTGGATTAATGATGGACACAATGTTACCCCCTGCATAAAAACTGCAAGATTAATTAACGATTCCTTCCAGCGCCCTTTGTCTCTTTTACGGCCACCGTCGATATCCGCCACCCTCTCATCACACCGGGCCCCGCGAAACACACTTCCACCGCAAACACACATACACGCGCCCATTCCTCCTTAGGCGAATCGGCCCACATCCCTCTCCGCGGCCTTCCACCCTCGCCGCCATTCCTCTCCCCCCGCCCTAGACACGCAAATCGACATTTCAAGACGACCGCCGTCATCGCCGAAAGTCGATGTTTCACATCGCCAGACTCATCCTGAAAACCAAAATAAACACTCCCATTCCCGTCCGAAAACCCCTTTCTCCTCTCCTTCCTTCTCCCCCCCCCCGAACTTCCCACCCCCGTTCCCACACCATTCACGGCTCCACACCTCCTTCCCAACTTCTCTCCACCGCCGGTAAGGCCCCGTCCGACATAAATCTTGGCCCTCCTCCCCACTCACCTCCCCTTCCGAGCCACCCATCCTCTCGCGCCGCCACCCCGCCCTCCGCCGCATCTCCTCACCTCGCCATCTCCCACCCTGCCTCGCCCCCTCTCCCTCCCCGCATACTCTCATACACACCCCCGGTCCCCTCCCTTGGCCTTCTTCCCCCCCCCCAACTACACCCGGTCCACGAAACGACGGCAATAAATGGGCCCCCATAACCATAAATTACACATGGCTCCCACTGTTGCGCTCATGATGATGTAATTGCGTGCCTGACCTCAGACTATTAGGAATAGTGTGTGCCTTACCTGCCGTTAGCCTGCCTCGAGATCTCTGCCCCCGGTGTAAACAAGCACTCATTGTTCAACGCACCGCTCTTCCTCCCCTCCATCCCATCCCCCTCTCCTCCTCCCCCCGAAAGGTGATGTGTCCTCCTTTCCTCCACTGTCCCGAGGTGTCGCAGTCGGCGAGGACGAAACCGGAGCTTATCTGCTTAGATACGCCCCACTCCCGGGGCGTGGGTATATCTCGTGTCCCATCGCCGACTTTGAGGTGTCCTTCCGCACCATCGACGATTCAATGGAATCCCCATTCATTATCAGCTCCGAAATGAAGATATCAACGACAATCCCAAAAAGGGCGCTCGTTCGCTGAAAGGAAACGGTGGCTGTCGTATTTTCAAGTATGCTCAGTCCTTCCGACAAAAATCCACCTTTCTTACACGCTCCATAAGAATTGTAAGGAATAACATTTATTCAAGCATAAAGAGTATATGCCTTTTTGAATGAAGACGAGTGTGATTGCAGGGTAGTGAGATGTAGAAATGTATGCACTATTCATTTGTTAGGGATGAACAAGAGAGTTCTTTACCTTAGGAAAGTGTGGGTCATGGATGTAGCCATTGACACTAAATTGCTCAGTCATAGCGCTGGGTAAATTACCTGGGATCATTTGAAATTATTGCGGAAATTCCAGATAAGTTAAAGATTCTGCGAATTATTCATTTTAGTGGTCCCCAACGTTTATGAGGAGTCAGCCTATTAATTTTTTTCAAAATCAATGTTAGGCCAAGTTAAGTCCGGCATGAATTCAACTAAAAAAAAAACCTTGAAATCCGTAATTAAATCATGCATGATTTAGAGCTTCTCGTAGATTCTTCCTCTGTCTCTTTTAATTGTGGTCTTCGGTTACCTAAATTGCATCAGGATATGCACAATTAGTTTTACTCTTCTTCTTGTGCTTAAGTGTAAGCTTCGAAACGGATTAAGTACTTCTTCATTCGTTATTTTGCTCATCCATTTCATTTTCATAATTCATCCGTAGCATCGCATTTCCATTCCTGCCAACCCTATTTTCTCTGATGCCCCCAATGAACATCTATCATATCCGTAGAAAATTATATTCCGTGTATAAGTTTTAATTAACTGCTTCCTTATGTGAAAAGTATTACTTATTACAATAATAGTGGCTCATTTTAATAATAAATTTTTTTCATTTCTTTTTTGCTTACTGTAGCCCTCTAGCTTCTTCCAACGCTAGGGATCTTGCTGCCAAATTAGCAAAACTTTTCCACATTTCCCTGCAAGTCTACCCCTATTATTACTTGGAGCTTTTCTTCCCTACCTCGACTACAGGCCATCACCTCTATTTTACTGTTGTTTATCTTAATAGTATGTGAATTTAAATCAGAACATGATGTTTTTAGTACCGAAGAAACCAAGAACAGATAAATACAAAGAAAAATTATAGTATCACATGTCTCAAGCATAGAATACACTCAAATAATTAGTCGATAAATAGAGGGAAAGATAGAACAAAATCTCATGGAAAACCATTGCAGATTCAGGAAAATTTGATAAGCAAAAGGGCCATACTCAGCTCCTGGGTATTGTTTCAAAAATGATGCGCATAAACAAGCTTCTACTAGAAGCGCTTTGCATGAACTACAACGGCAGAAGAATTATCCATAACCGCGGTAAGAACTTGGTAACAACCATGCCATTGAAAAACGGAAGATAGAGAGAAACCAAAATAAATAAAGGAGTGATAAAGGATGTAACCCCTCGCCGACACAAAGGGTCTAGAAGAGGATTTAAGAGAAGAACAAGAATTGGGTATCAAATAATTTAAGGTTAATGGCGAAGAAATCAACATGCTTAGGTTCACAGACGACACCGTATTAGTTACAGAAACACGAGAGGACGTGAAGCCAACTGTGAATGCCATGGATCAAGTACTAGGGAATATAATAGGAGCATCAACCAGAAGAAAACTAAAATTGTTATCTGTGGCCGAGAGAAGCCAAATTTAGGTATCAAAAGTCGAGAAGTGAAACTAGAGCAATTCAAATCCTTCATTTACGTTGGAATCAGTATAACTTGAGCTGCAAGAATTTCGACCAATGTCAAGAAAAGAATTGCTCAAGTTGAGAAGGCGTTCATGGAGAAGAAGCAACTACTACATTCAAAGAACCTGAAGTTTCAAACAAGGAAGCGGTTCCTATTATCCTTCACATGGGACATTTCAATCAATGGATCAGAGGTATGGGGCATTGGAGAAGTGGATCAGCAAAGAATAGAAGCCTATGAAACGTGTTGTTGGAGACGAATGCTGAATATTAAACGGACAGACAAAGAGGGAAATGAGGAAGCATTTAGAAGAGCAGAAGACGAAAGGACCACGTGGAGAACTCTACGGTAAGGAAGAACTAGATGGGCTGGACACGCACTGAAGTAAAATGGATTAGAAACACAATATAAGCGAAATTTGAAGGGAAGATATCGCGAGGAATACCAGTTCATGGGAGAAATTCAGAAGGAATTAAAGTTCAGGGAGTTAGGGACGTAAAACTGAATGGATAAAAATGGAATGGGCTGCAGTAAACTAATCTCATGATTGAAATACTGATGATGACAACATGAATATATATTTGCTCATATATATAAAACACACGTAGAAATACACACATACATGTCTATATGCATCATGCAATAATTTCTGTTAGACTGAATAACTAATTTTTTGTTTCAAAATAAAAATATTCGTTTGATTGAGTTCGATTTTGATATGATTGTATATCACGCTATGGAAGAGCGAGTACTTACATCCGTCAGTGATGCTGAATATTTCTCTTCGGTGATAAAATTAACAATTATGTTACTCGTTGTTCGCAAGCAAACTTGGTGGCCCTGTACTTTCTAAAGCCTAAGCCTTCCATACCTGCTTTCTTCGTGAATCAAGGAACTCCAGATCTACACCCATCCAAACATCCGTCATACTTACTCTATTCTCATATTAAACATAGCGGAGTTTCTCTAAACATTTCCCGATTTTTTAATTATCATTAACTTCCATTGACACTTAATATTTACCGTCCATTCTATATGTAACCAACTTAGCGGAGTAACAGCTCTCTTAGCATGCCTTCCCGTTTTTCTACAACACTTCTAATGAAACCTACCTTTTTTAAGGCTGGCCCGCATTCTCTCCGGATGTTTGTACTCCATGAGAATTATGATTGTAATGCAGCACCCAAGTATTTGACCTGCTCTTAGTTGCTTCATTTGATCTCATCTATTTTATTATTTACGTCCCGTTCGTCGTTTCTTTCATGCCAGAACTTCAGTTCTGCACATTTTTTTTATTTCCAACTCTCATTTCTTTCATCACTCTGAGCCTCTACTGTCTAAGTTGCTAAAGAGTAGTCCGCAATCTGCCGGTGTCCTTATTTCTCAGTAAATTACTGCGTCGTTTGCAAATAATCTAAGACTGCTGCTAACGTGGCAGCTTAGGTCCTTAATGTATAGCAAGAGGAGTAGGGACCCTATGACTCTTCCCTGTGGAACTCTTGAAGTTACTTCTGCCTCTAACTCAACCCATCAGAAAATTCTTTTTTTTTCACAGATAGACAAGATGTTTCTAATCCAGTAGATCGATATTTCATTGATACCAAAATGTCTTTGTATATATATGTCAATTTTTTGGCTAGGGACCCAGTCGAAACAATCCATGAAATCTAAAAGTACAGCAGCACTACACTTGTGTAATAATAACACCATATAAATCTTAATACTCTAGAATGAATATGTTTCCTTTGCTCAATTAAAACCCACCTACTAAAACTAACTCTACCAGCCACATCAGCCATTTTTGATTTTATCCATCGACCTGTTTTCTCTCCCCTTTGCTAGATTCCGTATAAGAAAGGGGAAGAAAACTCCAATGGCCGTAAAAATTAGTTGCCAATCTCTCGTCAGACCAATTGTTGTGTTGGTGTGACGGGAATCACGTCAGGGACCAACCACAACCTCTCGACCAGAATACCCTCTGTGGTGGTTTACGGGAAATTAATCCGCGTCAGGGACCAACACACAGCCACACGCACACTATCCTGACTGAAATCCTTCACGAGGCTGTGAGACCCTGTTAAAGAATTTCAGATGGAGATGGAATCCTTCACGAGGCTGTAGAGTAGACCCCGTTCAAGATTCCAGGATATTCTCAAGCACACGCTTTGTGACTGGTACAGACCAATCACCCACACAAGCACTCAAGAAACACACACTCAAAAGGGCCCAACTTCTGGGAGAATCTGGACACAGGTAAAGAGCAACTAGGAAATGCGTCGAACACGCGTGTTTCGGCCACAAAGTGGCCCTCTTCAACGAACCGAAGGGAAAACACCTCCAACACAAGGTTCAACCTTGTGTTGGAGGTGTTTTCCCTTCGGTTCGTTGAAGAGGGCCACTTTGTGGCCGAAACACGCGTGTTCGACGCATTTCCTAGTTGCTCTTTACCTGTGTCTTGATTTGATTGTTTTCATTGTTGTTTTGATTGTTCTTTTGTCCTGGGTGTGTAGTAATGGACCCATGTTTCATCCATGGTTATGAAACGGTGGAAAAATTCTGCTTTGTTGTTGTGAAACTTTGCTAAACACTCAATTGAAACATCTTCACGACACTGGTTTTGCTCGAGTGTGAGAAAAAGCGGCACCCATCTTGCACATAGCTTTCTCATGCCCAAATTTTCAGTTAATATGCGATGAACCACACTTTTTGAAATGTCTGCTAGCTCGCGCACTTCCAGATGACAATCATCAAGTATCCCTTTGTGGATTTTCTTCGCCGTTTCTGGAGTCGTCACCTGATTTGGTCGACCAATGCGATGCTCGTCTTGACAGCTTGTACGGCCTCGTTTAAAATATGCTACCCAATATTTTACTGTTGTAAACGAAGGAGCATAATCACTCAGAGTAGAATCCAGTTCAGCTTTTATATTGGTTGAGCTGAGGTCTTTCAAATAAAAGTATTGTATCATATAACGATGGCCAATTTTCATCCAAAATATTAACATAATAAGTTCAAAATACTCACAAACCTCCGTTTATTACTTGCTGTAGGAGCTCTTTCAAATAATTTCAGCAGGAATTAGCATCCGCTAAAGCGAGACCAATAAAAAATTTACTCATTACGAGAGGAAACAATAGACGAAAAAAATGTCTTTTTATCATAAATTGATGAGCAATATCAGCCCGGTTTGATAATATTTTCTAAATATATAGCAGAAATCATATAAATATCTCTTGGTGAATAACTATTGGCCCACTGATCTGTTGAAAGTTATGCGCTGTTCAAATTAGCTATCCAATTATCTTAAAACTTTTCCATATTTCAATCTCTGCGGGACTTGGCCCCCCTTAAAATTGGCAAATATGCCTGCTGGCTAACTCCTGCTGTTTTCCGTTTGAAGTGAATACAAGGTATGTAATTAAGGTGCAGTTCGTACCTTCATCGACTAGATAACGATCGCTTTACTTATTCAGGGCGTAATTTCTGCTTTTGTGAATAAATAAAATTAAAAAAGGTCCCCAAGTGATGGTGAATAAGGCCACCATTATAAATTCAAGTAAAAACGGTATCCAAAATATGTCTAACAATTAAAACCGTTTTGCTAGCAACGTCAAAAGGTGCATGAATAACATTTGTGAGAAGCTGACATATACTTCTGGCCATAAGATGACCTCAACAACGTAGGAGAAACGTTGATATATTTTACGCGGTGTTGCATGAAAGATATTTTCTACTTAGGATACTTTGACAATAACATTTATTCCCTAATTAAATGAAGAACACAACGTATTTTTTCACTGTTCTTCAATTTGGTACTACTAGTTGATAACGCCTACGACTAGATGATTATGACACCAAAGCGCTGAAAGTAGTAGTACCAAAAATGAACAGCAGTGGAAAAATACATTGTGTTCTTCTTTCAATGGACATTAACTTCCACAAATTTGGGCAAGAAACAATCAAAAACATTAATGCCATCTGATAGAATACAGAGAATGTATAGGGATTATCTTTGTAAATTAAAACTTTATTTTAAACACATTTTGCATGCGTTACATGAAAAATCACTTCAGAGCGATTGTAAGCAAACTGTTTTGAGTGAGTAAGGGTAGGTATCTCGTTCATCAACAAACGTACTAAGATAAAACTTAGCCGGCGTTCTCAGTCCCTTAGCCGATCAAAACCGCTGCGTTATTTTCTTTTCACGTAGAAATTACGCAAGCGACATATTTCTAAATAGAATATCGCATAGATCCTCAGGACAAATTTCATGATTCATGTGTGGAATAGCTGCGCAAAGGTATATCTTCCACACATATGTTAAGCTAACTCTTCTGTATTAAATACAAATGCGTATACGCGAAACTCATTACTACAAAACTTGAAGAAATAAATTATAGAACGAAAGAAATTTTTCTTTCTTTCACAGACCCTAGAGAACAAGGCATGACTATGAAGTGTGATCATGAAGAACACATTAGAAACTATTTCGTGAATCTAACTTCATGGACAGGAATAATTGCCTTGCCTTAGGTACCGGGGAAAATAAGCGCAATACTCCTCTAGGGATATTCTATGGAAAACTAAAAGTTGTGGTAGAAGCTACGGATTTTATTGTGGTACATATTTTAAGGGCTAGCAAGGGGAGGAAGAACGGAATTCTTTCCTTGCGCCAGTCTATCAATTCTTAGCATTGTTCTCAAGCGGTTCAGGAAAATTCGAACTGGTATTCGGCAGACGCATGTTTCACCGTCAAAACTAAAGGCCAAAGGAGAACAACAAATTGTGGGAATGTATATATTTATCCGATCGTTGACGCCACGTAGCACATAAACAGAATAACTGACCAAAACATTGCATCCTAGCATAAATCGCATGCCCATGGAAAAGTTTGAACGAGCAACCTTCGTGTTCTTCGGCATTCGCGTGGGAACATCGGACTACCAGGGTTGACGCATCACTCGCGCTTCTGAAATTCCACACACGAGGTCTAAATGAAGAAAGATAAAAGATTCGTTCTCGCTCATTTCAAACCTTTCTAATGAAACAACATTCATTCTCATTTCAAGAATGTTACCGATTAGTACCTTCTATTGTAACAAGCAGTACACAAATTCCTATGAATGCACGTAAACAGTGAGGTTGTCTTCATGTCGATTCTAAAAGAATATGTTCATGACTATTCATTTGTATTTCCAAGTTTCAAAACGACTTTAGACCAAACTCAAAGGATTGTGCTGGGACCCAATAGCGTTCAACATATATTAGATTTCTGATAGGTCCATTTCTCCCATTTTAACTAATCATTATTTTTAGCGATTTATTAATAAAAATCGCGATGAAATAAATTTAAAAAATATGCATTGATTAATGCTACTTTTGAATTAGCAATATTTTGAATACAGGATATTGAGACTTCTATAGATGCATAAACTATTCGTGCAAACCTCAAGGAAAACCATGGGCCATTGGTTCATAGGAATTCACTTTCAAGTAAATGTACACAAAAACTAAACAGATTACAGTCGAAGATATGTATGTTGTTAAACGGTAATTTTGACATTTTAAATGATGAGGTTTACAAACTTCTTAAGACATCCAGCAATTGATTACCCTCGTTTTAACAAATTTCCACCAATTTTATTTTCCAAGATTGCAGTTTTGAAGTCAATAATTCTTAAAATCTAAGATTCTTTATACTTTCCAATTATACAGAAGGAATTTATGTGGGTTTGTGCCTGATTCCATGGGCCAGAGAGAATATCCCACTAATTGCTTCCTACTCTTATCGCAGGGATAAAATTATAATTGACTGTGTTAACTTGCATGCTTTTCATACTTTGAAAAAAGCATTAGATATCATTTAATTTGTATTAAATACAATGGAAGGTATTTTCATAATTAACATTACATTACGGGATTCATCTAATTCCCTGAAACACTTTATGACATAATCGAAGACAAACTTTAAAAATTGCCACATAATGAAAAGAAAATTGAATAATTTCCCGGATTATTTAAAGTAGTTATAGGCATATCTTTCCCAAAGTATTTGGTTTAAGATAATCAAAATTACACAAGTGGAAGTGTTTGATACGTAAAAATCAGAGCGGTCAACACATTGTATAATGCCGCCACCGATGTATAGACTGAGAGGTGAAAATCACCATCACAAAGTCGAAGGCCAAATTGTATAGCTGGAGCAATTTTACATCTTGACACTTATGGGAATGGCAATATGTTCCCAGAAAATGAAGCAATCTTCTCAATGCATTCTTAAATTGCCTCAGGATACTAATTTTTTCGATTGCTTGAGCACTACACTCTCAAATGGCCTAGTTGAGGATGCATGCAAATCGGAGAATTTTTAATGTTGGCGAATTGCAATTAAAGCAGAGCAGAATGTCTGTTTTTCGCGACGATTTAACAACAATATTGATTCTCCCCTCACAAACACAATCGAAGGCCATTCGAAATTTGAGATCACAGATTCACCAGTCTTATAGATTAATACTTTTAAGAAGGCACGTAGGTGAGGCATTTTGCAATGAATTAGTATGTTTTCGAATAATTTATTTAAATTAATATGCTTCAACTTCAAACGCTATTAGGTGAAAAAATGTTTATTCATAAATAATCAATGTATTAATACCCATGAATCGATGTTATTCCGCTTCTTGGAGGTCATATTTTGCTATTGTTTTCATCTACTCATTCGAACTGAGATCATATCGTATTTATAAACGTGTGTAATGCACAACCACTTTCATTCCCAATGACCCCCAATTCGGCATAATCAAACTTCACCATTGATGCTCATTGCCCTTAATTGGAGCTTAAGATTTTGTCTTTAACCTATAGACTATATTTGACAGCGTATCAGAACGATAAATCCTCATGATACCATTGCAATCTGTTTCAGAGAAGTAATAGTACACAGCATTAACTCCGAGGCTCCCGTATAAAGCTCTAAAAATATTGAGTTTCTTACAGAAAACACAATATTTGGAGGCTGCAGTACATGAAAGATACAAAAAAAACATTCAAATATAATATTAAATACCTAAAACCAAAATTTATTTGATGAAATTATGTCGTATATAAATAAATAAAAATATATTAATTCAGAATCTAAAGAAGGATACATTATTATACCCTACATACAATACTCAGCAAGAGAAAGTAAACCACAGAGTGACTTTTTTTGTTGCCTGTGATGATTACCCCTAATATGGCTCTGGCTCCTCATTTATTCTATATATTTTGATTATCATAATTTCTCGTCAAGAGTTACCAGAAAAATTCATGAGCGAAATAGAAATAAACATTAAAAACCACTTTTATCCATATTTTTTCCAATCTTTAGTTTTTAAACAAATTGACGACGATTCTTTGTTACTTGAATAATATTTTTCATCAAGTAATCACAAGATTACTTGAACACAAACAACCAAACAACTCAGTTGAGTCGAATTTACTTAAGAGTCTATCACACAAAAAATATAAAACGTATTCAATAAAAAGAATGAGGCAGAGTGTGCTCGCAGTGGTAGCAGGTTGGTGGTTCAACATATGAGTATGTTACGCACGGTATAGCCAACAGAATATTATCAAAGACCTAATTACATCCATATCGGAAGCGTAATTCGAATCACAACCACTTCTATGGGCGTGCGTTTCATTGCCTGAGCTAACCTGATCAAGGAAGGAAAGCTCGAGAAAGTAAGCGTCTATTAGAGAATGTCTGAAGGAGAATAAAACTGAGCTCGAAATTTGTCACTCAAACAAAAGATAGAATAGAAGATGCCTTAATTCTGCCTTTGATACATATACGCATTCGTACGTATTTGACTCGCTGACTGGCGTAAGTAAGTTGATGCATTTACACCAACAGGCTTCAGTGGTATTACTCGTTGTAGAATCCAAGTAGGATGAAGTTTAACTCAGAATTTTACCACAACCAATTACATATCTAATTACCTAAAGCACTCACTCTCAACAAAAGTCGTCAAAAGCCTGCAGAAAAGTAGACTGAGGGGAACAAAATATATATGGATTATAATTTAAGCTGCACACAGGTACACTGTCCCAAGAACAGAGTTCCTGGGACACTCTTCTGATGTCATACATTACATACCCAAATTTATTCCCTTTGTGCATTCTGATCATATTCTATGCTTATCAAATTTAATTCCCTACATGAGCTGTTCCCGAAATATGTTTGATCAAATGAAAATTATATTTTGGATTGCAAAAATAGAGCTTGGCGGGGAATTATATGTGATGCACGTTAAAATGGCAGCATTAAAAATAATCCTAGGGCAACACAAAAACTAAGAATGACAGACCGAGGGATATATCATTTTTCATGTTATATAAACGCCGAGAAATTCCCAATAAAAAATAATTCTTTATTTTCATATAAATTTGTCAGTAAAAATGAATTGCACTGAAGCAAATCAAACATGAATGTAAGATTGTCATTCATACAAGACTAAATCATTGTTTTCGCCTTAATTACTTAGCCACTTGAAAATGTCTCAAAAATAACAACCTGTTTGTCATTAATAGATTATTTTTCTTAAAAATACTCCTACTGGAACACTATTTTTTGCGTTCGAGGAAAAAAATTAGTAAATAAAATCTAATGGAAGGTAATTTTTTATTAAAAACTCTAATCATCCGATTTTCTTCTTCCTTCACGATCTAGCAAACGGTGCATTTCAGCCCGGGACGGAACCAAAGAGGCAACGAACCGCGTACACCCGTCACCAAATCCTGGAACTCGAGAAGGAGTTCCACTTCAACCGATACCTTACGAGGCGACGAAGGATAGAGATAGCGCATTCCCTATGCCTCTCGGAGCGACAAATAAAGATATGGTTTCAGAACAGGAGGATGAAGTGGAAGAAAGACAACAAACTCCCCAACACGAAGAACGTTCGACGGAAAACGAACCCCGCGGGAGTGACTACCACAGCGGCCGGCGCGGCGGCGTCCGGCGGCACGGGCAAGGGCGGCGGGCGGACGAGGGGCGGCGGCCGACAGGGCGGCGGCGGTGGCGGCGGAGGGCCCGCCTCGGTCTCCCAACCGGAGCTCCAGCAGCAGCAGCAGGGGCAGCAAGGGCAGCAGCAGCACCTGGGGATGGGGGACGCCATGCCGTCCTCGGCGTCGTCCTCCTCGTCCTCGTCCTCCTCGTCTTCGTCGTCGGCGGGTCGGACGGGAGGGGTGGAGGGCGGGGGTGGCATGGAGGCCATCTCGACGCAGAGGTCGACGCCGCAGACGCCTTCGACGCCGCCGACGCCGCACGCGACGTCCAACCACCTATTGGGGTCCCAGGGGATCGCCATGAGCCACCACCACCACCAGCTGACGCCCCTGACGCCGCAGTCGTGCGGGCCTTCGTCTCTGCCGCCGCCGCCGATGAAGTCAGACTACGGCCTCACCGCGCTGTAGGTAGGAATGCTTTATTCACTCCCCCTCTCCCCCCCCCCCCGCCCCCTAAAACTTCCGATCTCCAACGATAAAAAAATGTGTTGAATAAAAAAAAACACAAATGCACGCGCTGTGCTTCTAAGTCTACTGATTCGTTTGAATTTCGTTCATCAGGTGGAGCAGTGAGGTTTTTGTGAGGGGCAATGACGATGATTGAGACCTTCACGCTTCCAAATGTGTTCAAAACGGTGGTCGAATGAAAAAGGTTACCATAACTTGAGGAGTGTCGTAAAAAAAACACATTTTGGAGACAAGCGCGCACTGGTAGAATCTCCAGTAAGATCCCACGACGGCGGAGAGAGCTGGAGTTAAATTACCGAGTGTAAACGGTTTTGACTGAAGTGGGGTGTTCAGTGTCTTCGCAAAATCATAAGCCTTATTCGGGCTTCTTCAAAAATGTCATGGACGCAAAGTGAGTGATTTTTTTAATTAAAGTAAAACGTGACGTGTGCCATAAACAACGGACCTCATACCCATGAGGGAATTTAACAACTTTTCAGGAGAGAGACCAATCAAACATTTGAGTGTGAGAATTTGTTGTGTGAGTAGCCATATAAACCAGTTACACGTTGCTATTTTTCTTCCCCATCGGACTTGCAATAAGCAAAAGCGTGGTAACTGATGACCATTTCAAACCCGTTGCATTATTTTCCTAAATGGTAGCGATTTTTCAGTCTATCGGCACAAAACAAAATACCACGCTGATGTATTTTTTCAAGTAGAATAATTGTAAGTAAGAATAATTTATTGAAATACATGTGTCACTCAATCAGTCATGTAAATATGAATAAATTTGAAGAAAATACAATACTATCTTGAGATAAAAACATCCTAGTACTTATTTGGATATTCCTATTGAAAATATTGTTGCCGTATTGGTTTTGAACAGTCAGTTTCATTTTATAGCTAATGATTAAACCCCACGTGATTTATCTCGATTAAAAGGAAAATGAATCCGAAATTAAAAACACAACGCATATGGATATCATATGGGATGATGTTGCTTAATTTACCATTAAGGTGAAAATCAACCCCAACGAAGGTGAGGTTTGTTCTGAAAATCAGCCGTGTACTAAGTTTTCCCCATGCAGACACTTCTTGCTATTTAATAATATTTTTGCTACATTGCCTGAATGGCCAATAAATTAAGATTGCATTTAAATGGAAGAAACCACCCAACATTGTAAATGAATCCTCAATTACAAGGAAACTAAGTTTGCATAAGATATTCAGGTTGGAAAACAAAGAGTATAGGATTCCTTTGCTTGTAGGTCAATGATAAGTAAAAATTAATGCTATATCCGTTAAGCACAGTTTCATTTTTTACGCATTCCTTTTAATAATATGGTTTCAACCACTGCACAACAGTTGAAATCTTAATACCTAAATACCCATCCTTTTATGATCTGTTATAATGGTTTCCGGCCTATGATATAGGGTGGATTTTATAGGTGGTATGCCTCTCCCCATTATATCCCGCATAACCTTCGGGTATCTCGGCTCTTTTCCATTCATATTGCGATTTCTCTGAATTCTTTGAGCTCGCGACGTGGAAGCTATTTATCTTGAAGGATTCCATTTTCTGAGTCCTTTCGCAAGACGTTTCGTCATCCATATTGTGGACGTCATAGGAAATGTTTCTCGGAGACGAATAAGCAAGGAAATCCTCATAAAATCCACAAGAAATCCGGGGGAGAGAAGTCGTGAAACCACATCAGAAACATATTCCCGGGGTCATTTATCCTAAAACGCTTCCACACCATAACCCAACAATTGCTCAATATTCTTTATTTCGACGCCATTAGAATTTCTCGGGGAACGTCCTCGAATGCCGGTAATCCTTCACGAAGTAATTGCGCAATCCCTTCGTGTCATGATAGCTCACGTTTTCGGAGGCGGCTCCTCGAGGTTTCCTCGTTCACCGACTCGACTTGAGCAAAGCGTGCCGCGCCCAATCCAGCACGCTCACCTGGTGACGCCCGACGAGAATGAGTCCTACGCGCCTTGGGTTCTACGGGTCCCGATGGGACACAGTCACCCAGGGGGACACCGACCAAATGAACCTTTTCTCACGGTCTCCAGTTGGGGGGGGGGGTGGGAACGTGCACCCCTTTATCCCCTCGACTCCTACACTCTTTTGTACTTGTGCATGTAGTGCTTTCGCATCGGCGAGGGCGTTCGTCCTTCCTCCCCCTCCCCCGTCCAACCCTTTGGGTACCTCGGCCGCCGTCCCGCGTCCCCCTTGGATGTTTATGACTCCCTAGGCGACCATCCTCGAGGACAGTAATGAGTTATCCCTCAAGTGGCTCATTAGAGGTATGCCACGGTCTTGAGGAGAAAGTTCAGCAACTAAACAGCCCGACTTAAGGGTTTAGAGAGTTGTGGTCGGTCCGTGGTCTGAAATGGTTTTACCATGCAATATCTCTCACCTTGTTCGGGTCAAATAAAAATCTTAAAGCAAAGGATAGGGTTATTGATAGAATTGAGCTCTTACGGCTAGTAGAAGTGAATAAATGACAAACTCCAATAGCCGTAAACAGTTTACCTTTCAAAACAAAATACAAATGAGATTATTTGGCAAACGCCACAAGTCAAAGGATGGGGTAAATGTTACCACCCTTTGACTTGTGGCGAGGGAAGGGAATACGAATACGCGTATTTCGGCCAGAAAGTACCCCTCCTCAGCGTACTGAAGGTGAATCGTCACGACAACACAAATTGAAGTCTTTGTCATTTCAAGTCATCCTTTGACGTGTGGCGTTAGCCAAATAATCTCATTTGTATTTTGTTTTGGAAGTTAATACGGCTATTGGAGTTTTTCATTTATTCAATTCAAAAGATAGGGTCACAATTAGAGACTCTTAAGTGAGCATATTTTTTTTCAATGAATTGAAGCCTTCAAAATTGTAACTATTAAATGATTTATAATTAGTCTTTTGAACTCATTCATGATCCTTTCTTAAATTTTATGACTCGACATATCTCATCTGTAGTTATTCTGCTACTTGGGGTTGTCATTGATGGTAACAACAGCGATCAATCAGAAGATTGGTTTGAGAGGTGATGGTAGAGCTCACCTCGTTCTGAGCCCTATGCAGCGTATAAAGTTTACACATCGAAGGTGGCAGTTCCTTTCCTTGTGTCATCTGTGGTTTCTCAGGATGATATGGAACCCGAAAAGAAACACTGGTGAAGCTGAGGGTACCCAGATGCGTCACCTGGAATCAAATCTGGGCTCTCCGTTCAGCTTCTTAGCGCTCAACCAAATCAAATATTGGGTCCCCTAATTTCATGATATTTGACTTCTGATGTGCACCTTGTCCAAAGCCTGACGTAGCCCTTATTTCCAATCGAATTTACGTGATGATTTTTTTGAAAATGTCCTTAGTCGAATTTTGGCGTTTTTAAGAGCGAAATATTGGAAATTTGCGTTAAGACTGCGATGACTTCATCGTCTTTTTACTTCCCTTTGGATATACTAAAATACCTATAATTATCTCTCTCTCTCTCTCAATCACTTACTCAACATTTTCCCATCTACCTTAGACTTAAACATTATATTCGCGGCACTTTTTTAATCAAAAGTAAAAGATGATGGTGATATATGAAATATGCCCTTAAATGTGTTCAAATATTCATGGTGACTGATGGTGAAAAAGAAGCATCCAAGCCAATATTATGTTGCAGTAATTACTAAAAGTTAATTAAAGCTTTTTTCCAAATTTCCTGTCTAAATTGCAGTCTAAACTTTACCTCTTAGTCTTTTTTCGTTCATTTTTACCCTTAAAATACGCCAACATCCGACAAAGAACGTTTTCAGGACATCCATAAGATATACGTCTGAAAATAGAGGCTACGTACATGTCTGACTGGAAAGAATCTCATTTGTGTTATCAAGTAACCCAATTTATAATTAATTTAAATAAATTATGGCTGAAAAAGGCAATAATGGCATAGGTCGCACATTTGTAGAAATAGGCTAAAGCTGCCGAATAACAATGAGAAGAAGTTGTGAACGTTTTCGTTATGACCAATCGATACATGTCTTCCCGGTTAAAAGGAGCGCACTGTAGAAAAGTGCCAATCAAAGGGGCGAGCGGAATGGTGGGTCGAAAATCGTTCGTGAGCCGACATTTTTTATTGAGTTTCCAGGAAAAAAAGCTGGTTGAAAGGCAAGGAGAAGAAGGGAATGAGCCGGGCCGAGGGGTGAGGGGGTGCCGCAGGGAATCTACTAGGAGCCGGTGCGACTTTTCTGAGCATCGCCGGACTGACTGTGGCCCGCGGTGGGAGGTCCGTAACCGCGGTACGAAAACAAAAATGTTGCGTGTTGTTTGCGGCGTACTGCTTGCAGTCGCGGGGGCCCCCGTGACCTTGTTGTGCTCTCCCAATGGTCCCTTGCGGTGTGATGGATGACGAGTAGTTGCGGTGGACGAGGTAGGCGAGCTAGGAAGAATGGGAGTGGTCGAAATGGCGAAGAGGTGGGAGGAACCGGAGGATAGTGGGGGAGGCTCAGGGTTCTCAAGGGTAAGGGAAGGGGATGGTGATCGGAACCTTCCTGACACCGTACCTCACCCCCTTTCTATTCCCCACACCTATCTCTCCTGCCATTTTGTCGGTATTTTTCCCTGCGAAGTTTCCCATTTATCTCGCTTTTCTCATCTCGAGAACCCTCCCCACACCTCTCCAATTCCCCATAGAAAAGTAAAAGGCCCCAACCTCTGATGAGGTCGCCCTATTGCTGCTTCCCTCCTAGGCCAGAGAAGTGGCAAGAGTTTTGGCTTTCTTGTGGCCGAGAGAGGTCGGACACGGCAAGCCTTTTGGTCGAGATATCCACTCGGCCTGTCTCACAGTGGGGTCGCTGATTCTCTCGTGTGTTCGAGAAACAAGAATGCCCCATTAGTTTTCCTTTTATCCTCTCAAGTCGATAAGTCCCTGCAGTACCTTGCGGCTATTTATTTTTTTTTGGATAGCCATTTTTAAAAGATCTGCCAACATAAAGGCTGACAGAAACTCTTTGTAGCTCCACTATTCACGCGATAAACCACTTCACCCTAAGATTGAAAGGCAAATAAGAATACCTGGTATCAGCTTTTGCATTACATTAATAACTTATGCATACCGACAGGATAGAAGAATTTTTCAGATACATGAAGAAATGCTTTATCTCGTGGAGACAGGATAAGAGCAGCCTCATTTAAATTCGGTGCAAATCTATAGTTTTTAGATTTTTTATGATGATTCATGAGAATTTGAGTCAATGACATGAACTATACTCTATATTAAAATATAAAATCGTAATAAAACCGTGTCACTTTCATATTAGCGTAAATACACAATAGCTAGTTAAGTGAGCGCGAATCAAAGAATGAATAAATATTCAATCTGACAGCGATTGCACGCATTCTTATTCTCAAATATAACAAAAACTCAGATTTTGTGGGAGAAACAGGAAGAAAATTAAATCATTAAAACCTTATATAATGCACACTATTCTGTTGCGACCATTCTTCATCATACTGTATTCATAGACGTCTGGAGATCACGTGATAGCAATACATGAAGGTATTTAATTATGTATTTAAGTTAATTTGACAGTATTTTTGTCCAATTCAATATCACAAAAAGGTAGTGTAAGGTTGTGAAGTACATTCTAAAGTAATTTACTGAAGCTATTTGCAAATAAAGAGGAACCATGAAATGCTCAAATATACCTTATTCATAAATATAAGTATTAGTATGTATGTATGTATATACAAGCTTAGTATAAGCTTATATATAATGAAATTTGAATATATATATATATATATATATATATATATATATATATACATATATATATATATATATATATATATATATATATATATATATAATGAAATGCTCAAATATACCTTATTCATAAATATAAGTATTAGTATGTATGTATGTATATACAAGCTTAGTATAAGCTTATATATAATGAAATTTGACTGCATACACATACATTGACTACACATAAATACATCAAACTACATTATATATAAGCTTCTATATAATCATTCGCGAATTTGTCTACAATTTTCTTCAACTTTAGCATTAATTTTACGTTTTTAGAGAAATTATCTAATTCTAATGTGCCTATGTATCGTATAGTATCAAATAAACAAGTTCAGACACTTCATCATTAGCTGTATGTAAAATTAATTACATTAAAACAATTATTTTTTCAAATTCGCACATTACGATCGATTATACGACTCCCTCACATATAAAATTAAATTAAATTAAAAATGGTGGTAATGGTGGAGGGTGGTTGGGAAATTCCGTGCAAAAATGAATTTTTTTCGGGATAAAATATTTTTATCTTTTAACATTTTTTTGCTGCGGACCAAATATGCATCATGAAGCACAGTCTTCAGCAAATAATTTCAGGGATGCACTAATATCTATATTGATAACCTCCAGGGTAATTAACTAATTTTCGATGTAACAATGCAAGCACATGGTACATAGAATCAAAGTACATTACACGAGTTTGTTCTACAGCAAAATATTAAGTGAATTTTAAATTTCATAAGTATTCCTGTGAAGTTAATAAATACAAGCAACGTCATTCAATATCAACAATCAAGATATTTACTGAATTTACTATGATGAGAATAAATATTTTGGTAATATTTCACAAAATATAAAGTTATTGTGTTATATAAAATTTGTAATGGCTTTTATTCATACAAAATTTCCTCTTTTCAAATAGTAGCCAGTCGTTCCTATGGTTGGCATAATTATCTCCAACTTTTCACCCCATCCATTTATTTATCTCAAATTAACTTCTAAATAGATAAACCATCACAAGTAAGTCAGTTCTTTTCCGTCAGTCTATAACGAGATTTATTTATTTTTGATACTATGATCAGTGCATTATTCTGATGACATTTGTCTTGATATTTACCCCCGCGTATTACAGAAAGATAAATTAAGATTATACACTTACTATCACATTTCCTAGTTATCCTATAGCATTATAATATATACCTTAAGACGGCAATTAAAAATATTTAAAGATACTTTAGTAGTCCATGGATTCATTACCAATGAAATTGGAAGTGAAAAACATCAATACCCCCATTCAAATTCAATTTAGATGATATATTCGAGTAGTAAACCAAAATTACTTTATGCACAAATTTTGAAATTTTAAATAATGTGAATTCGTGAGAGTCGGCATAATTTCAAATGTATTTTAACTATACAACTCTTACCTTACCAGCGTAAGAACTTAAAATAGCTATCAAGCTTTCCATGGGAAAGCATTTTAGGTTCTCCAATAGCTAATATAATTTTTCGTAAGGCATATCCACGAAATAATTTAAGACACCTCGGTGGTACTCAAACATAACAAGTATTTCGTTTGCCATGAATGAAAACTTAACTTTGAGACATGCCCAAAGGCTCACTGGTACGTAAATCTTTGAAAAAGATTTAAATCTTAATTTAAAGAATTAAATATGCATATTAGAAGCTGTTTCTATGAATAAAGGTCTGTGCAGGTCACGAATCCACCACTTTTTACCCATTACCTCAATCCTCTCCGAAGAACGATTCTTATCAACTTGGAATGCCGGAGGAAACCTTCTACACATTACGCGCTATTCGATACACTAAAATAAACAGACACTTCCATCGAGACTCCCTTTGGGCTACACAGACATCCTCCCAATGACTCAGCAATTTATTCCGTGAAATACGTTTGGCTCGCGTAGCTAAATCAATTTCGTCCGGATATTTTAGGATAAATGTTGTTTTAATAAAGGCTAGCGACTCATGGGGGACTTGAGAAGTTCATTTTCTGTGCTTACGACTACGAACAATACGATCCGTTACAGTTTTAATGCCAAACCAGTCTTGTCGTGATAAAATAAAACAAAATTGACATTTCCAAATACATAAGCTCATTTTACTGCTCAGCTCTCCGAATGGTAATCATATCTTATTACGATTACTATTTGATACGAAAAAATATTTAACGGATTTCACATCAAACAATGAATATATTATTATAACTTATGCAGTTCGTTCGAAAAATTACATTTAAGCCGCAAGCATTCGATAAATGCAAGAAAATATCTCTCCTTGTCTCCTATCTATTATGGGTAGTTGAATTTGCAGACTGATCTGATCCAAAAAAAAAACGGTCAAATGAAACCGGTTAAATTGACAGCTTCATCTTCTACATATTTTTATCCTCATTCCAAGAATGGCATACCCGTATTAGAAGTTGTTCCTAAGGATAAAGGTCCAGATACCTCGATAATTCACCATTTTTCACAAATTTGAATGGGGAAGACTTTTTGCAATTAAAACAGAGGATTATGTCTATAACGTAAGATAAGTCGACCGAATAACTTTGCAAGGACAATGACTAAGCTTCATTTATCTATATGCGTGAAGAACTGGCAATGTGAGATTTTTAAAATGATGACCACCCTTTATTTTGACTTACTCTCATGGCAGACTATTTAAACCTAGGTTTTTGATACTTATATCAATACTTTATCTTGATAAAAATATTTTATCGATTTGCATTTAAAAGTATCAAAAATCTACGCTTGAAGCTAAAGTGACACAACATGTTTTCTGATTGATGGAACACATTTTCATTGGCAATGGGATGTTATAGACTAATAGAGGGGAAAACGTTAGGGCAATGAGAAAGGGATGGAAATAGGAAAGGCATGTTGCACGGAATGAGGGAGGAAAGGAAGTATGCGGAATTGAAGAGAGCCTTATTAAGGCAACAAATTTCATGTTTTGTTTTGTTACGATAAAAAAGGAAATATATCCTTGTACCTTTGAATAGGTTGTGCCCATCTAAAATCCAACTTAACTGGCTGAATATCAATAATAATAGTATTTTTTTCATTAGTACCAAGAAAGAATATAAAATTACTTTACTTCCTGCACAAAACAACCAAGGAAAGTTGGAACAGCTCCTTCGATTGACTTCTATTAACAACAGAAATTATCGTTTAAATATTTTTATAATTGAATTATCTCCCAGTCAAAGTATTTCTCATGCAGGAATATTGCATTGATGTTGCGTGAGAAAATCAATAGAAACACTTCGCTATCGAGATATCATAGCCTTCGATTCGAGGCAGTAGAAGTGACCCCATAACTCCGAAAAGCTGAAGCAAATATGACATCTACTGATTATACAAGTAAAAGATCTCAAATCTCGGTTTAAATTTTGAATCGATTTGAATCATTTTTGGAGGTAATTTCCAGATGATGCTGTTGCAATCAGTTTATAGAGTGGAAGAACCTGATTAATGAAAGACGACATTTATTAATGATATTTTTTATTTGAATACAGTTAATTTTAACAGGCAACCTCTCACTGTGGAAAGATCACTCCAAAACGCCAATTTTTCCCCCTCTTCCGCCTCAGTTTTTCTCATAGGTACCATATTATGTTAATATAGTGAAAATGTAACGCTTTCCAGGGCATTTTTAGTTCAATTAGTCGGAAAATGCTGAACGCAAGTGTCGTTATAATGCTAATTTTAATATTTTAATGACTTCGACTGCGTTAACTTGGAGCATGAATAACTTCCCATAGGAAGTCTCACTTCGTAGGTATCACTGTTACTACGTATCACAAGGCGTATCCATAAAATGAAACATGAGGAAAAAACATGAGGCATGTACAAAGGCTTTTGTTCTTCGGAATTCGGTATGAATAATTGCATCCCTGTCTATGTTCCTTGACGTAGTCACTCACATAAAGTCAAACCACCGCTCTCAAGGTGTGAAAAGCCACTTGAAAGTCTAAGGGAGAGCATCTTTAACAGCTATAATATTTTAGAAGGTGAAACGACGTTATCTCCGCTAGAAACATCTACTGAACGACCACAAAATGCTCTCATGCAATGTATGAAACTTAATACACGATTCAGAGAGCTGAACCGAAAGAGAGGGGAGGGCGATTTTGTAATTTTCCTTTCAGGGGGGGACTCCTTGGATTAGTTATAGGAAGGAGAAGGTCGGTGATGGTCGGCTCCGAAGGTGGGAAGGGGATAGGGAGAATGAAGAAGAAAAATAAAATAATGAAGGAGGCAGATCGAAGCAAAGGGGTCCGGGGAAAGAAAATTCTAATTACGCCGCTGCTTTGCCCCAGGCTGTCATGTCACGTCAAAGGAAGCTGAGATCAGAGCTGCGCCCCCCCTTCCCTTTTCCCGTTCAACAGCCCGCCCTCTCCCTTTCGAGACCTTACTCAGGCAACCGAAGCCAGCCCCTACCTGACACCATGGAGGAGAGGTCTGGAGGAAGTAAGGGGCGAATCACGGAAAGATGGGCACCATCTTACTTCACCATCTTCCTGCATCACCGTCCCTTACAATTAGTAAGCAGATTGAGAGAACCAAGGTACCGAAGGGAATGCCTGAATAAGTCACCAAAAACCATTAAGAGATACTAGTCTCTCGAGACGCAAGCAACCTAGGGTAATTCCGGTAAAAAAAAAGATACGCTATCGAACAGAAATCTCATTCGTTTTAGTTCAAACCATGTGCCATCTTGTGAAGAGCCACATCCGCTATTTTATGATTCGTCTCCCGAATATAGTTCTCTGAATATCATATTTTCACCATTCTCTTCGCCATCAAATAGAAAGACAAGATCAAATTATTATTTTGCGTTCGATTTATTGTTCTGGGTTCCTACTGGTCTAAAGTCGTCTACATGAATTTGCCAGCAGGCTAGAATTCCTAAATAGGTTTTTTAAATAAATAGTTAATATGAATTAACTTTCATAGCCTCGTCACATCTTCAAAAACGAGGATTCGATTTTTAATCCAAACTGCTTTTCATAAACATTGTGTTTCTGCGAACTGACCGTTTTTGTAATCTCACTATGCATGATAAAAATATTATTTTGCACAAAGGAATGTGAAACTTATACGGAAAAAAAACTTCTATTAGATGATGATAACCTAGGTTTTTGACAGTTTTCAAATGTAGATTGCCATAAAACGTTTTTCTTTTGGTATCAATTAAGAAAATAAAATAGATTTATTTCATAAGCAAGCAACCAAGAAAAGTTGAAACCGTACTTTCGGTTGAATGCCCGAATAATAACAGAGATATAGTCGGAAATAAATTTTAATCATTCAATTGGCTTCCTGGTCTAATGCTACCTGATGCACCAATATTTTATTGGGTATATTTGAGAATGGAGTGCGATTTTTCTACCACCATATTTTAACCGTCTTCAGTCAAAGTTCAATCTGGGATCCCAAAATTGTAAAAAAAAACTGTAGAGTTGATGGAAAATAATTATTGCTTTGAGTCAAATTTAGAAGATTTACATCTGCAGTAACTTTTTTAATAACTTATGGAATTATAACATAGGTTGAAGATCAGTATGGACAAATAGTCTCTATGATATGAAGGAAAGAAATATGAAGGAAATATCATTTGGAGCACAAGCGGTGGCAAAAACTGTAGGACGGAGACAAAAACTGATATTCGTAAATGGCGCCTGTGGACGCAAGTCCGCCATGTCGTCACCGAAGCTGCTTAACCCTCCAATCTATTCCCAGGGCCACCAGCTGCTTCTGATGTCCGACGGCACCAATGCTCCCTAAAATTCCTCGGCATATCAGAGAAGCAACGCCCTCCTCCTTCTGGAATTACTTCCACTTAAAATTTCTTCGCGAGTGGCATGTAAATTCGCGACCGCAGAGGCTAGAGCTTTCCTCTCGTGAGCATTTGCATCCGCGATTTCTCCAGGGAAACTAGGTAGATTAAACGCAATGTTTTATCACGACATGCTCTCAAACCACGGGAAAAAAGCAGAACTTCGAATTACACCATCACATATTACTGATTTTCCAAACGGAATAACGGATCGGAATAATATATATCCATCGAAATAGATGGATGTATTAATTCTGAAAACAGAAGAATGTTCGTTAGATGAATTAAAAAAAGAAAAAAATTCAAAACTGTAGAAAAAAATATCTCAAACATCTGTTATTCGATTTGCTTCTCATTGGCCTCTTTTTGTGTTCAGAGCAATTCAATGTAGAAATTTAAAGAAAAATGTGCCATAAAGGGACGGAAGTGCGAATAATAACGAGATAAAACGTTTAATATAATGCATATCTTACTATCTGAACACATTTAATACCGCTAATATCTTGCATTCAATCCCTTTTGGTTTTATAACTCGTGTGGTTTGAACATTATATGTACATTGCACAACCCACATCGATGAGGTAGAGCAAATGTACTCTCTACCCTCTTTGTCCCTATTTACTACATTCCAAGGTAATTTTGCGCAATAATGTCTTATGAAAATAGTATCTAAGAAATCGTTCCTCGTTTATTTTTTTCTCTCTTCTGTTCAAGTTATTGCACCATTAGTAAACTCATTAACTAATCTAGAATTCAGTGGAAACATTCAAAATTATTCACTACACGTGTAATTCGGTAATCATTTTTTTATCTATAACTTCAGTAGAAAATGTTCAGGAGGATCGAGTTTGAACAAATGAGTCTCTATGAACGTTAATGTCCTGTTCTTAGGCTTTATTTATAAGAAATTAATATTGACTTATTAGTTAAATGTACCATTATTACGTTTATAATATTATTTATTAACGACAAAATATACCTATACGTATTGCTAAAAGGTAATGGATAAATATTCGATCATATAAATGGCGTATTCTGAGTTTGACCCACCCTTTCTAGGAGAGTTTTACGTGTTTGAGAAGAAAATAAGATTCATTATTACTAGAAACGAATACCAAATCTTGGTCATATATGTCATAAATCCTTAAACCACAGTTTTTGCAGAATTTACCAAGAAAAAAGTACTGTTTCTGAGGCGAGAAATAAGAATAATTAGAAACTTATAGGACTATATATCTCCCAAGGTAATGTGGAAAGGGTAATATATATTTTTTACGGAGGCGTAAAACGAATTGGTTAATTGGACATTCCTTTATATTTTACATACTATTTTTACTGAAGATGCCAGGAATTTCCACAAAAGCCCTTGCTAAGTTTTTCTAAGGATGCATTCCTGGAAACCTAATTGAGAAAGCGCAGTATTATAAAGTTTGAATTAGTTAAATGCACTTAACACATAGTTTGGTAAAATTATTAGAATATTTGGTAAACTCACCTCAAAAGGCAAATCCAAAGTAAGATTAGAGAAAGAGGAAAATTGATTGAATCAGGAGGACTAGAACACTACACATAGAAAAATAAAAGAGAAATAGACATAACTATTAAGATTTACATTTGAAAATTAAGTACTAGTAGGCCATGAATGCCTAATATAATAGATAAAAATGATGCCTGTATGAGACTATTGGCTCTTTATACCTACCGTATATATTCAAAACTACATTCATAAGTTCAACAGTCGATTAAGGCAAACAGAAATTTCACTGCCAGATAAAAGAAAGAGAATTAATATTGAAAAGGATGGGAGTGTAAAGAAAGTTTTAGTTGAAATTTCAGCTGAATGATTTTGACACGAATTTAATTCATTCCAGGTAATCTACCCGTTAAATGTAGTTCTGAACGATCTTTAGCGGCTTTTATTTCTCTGCATCACGAGAACTTACTCTCGTGTTCCCTACAATAGTAATGTCTATCTTAATTTGTCTTAGAGTTCTGGCTTCCTGTCTAAATCATACCCTCTCCCTTAATTTACCTCGATTATCTTCTATAACTGCTTTCAACATACCTCCACCTTTCAATATTTCCTTCTGTGGCTTTTTCGGATTCCCCCTAGCAACTTCCTCTCGCTACCCAGCCTATTTCAAACTAAAGCGTTTGTTTACCTCCCTGTCCAACTTGTTTTTACCATATTTTCCACACTCAAGTCTCAAAATCCAATTTTAGATCGCCCGCTTTCCTCAAGCACTAGTTATCATTATCTAGAATAAATTTTTTACATGTTTTTCCAATTTTTTACTTAGTGTACCCGTTCTCTTCTTCTTGTAAACTCTTTTTTAGCTAACCCAATTTTTCTATTGATTTCACCGCTACTAAGCCCATTTTCCTCTAAAATACTGCCCAAATGCAAAAATTGTTCCGCTTTCTCTAGTTTACTCTTCCTCCTACTTTCATGTTTAATTTGGCTCTCCTTCTTGTCGAGAATCACATCACTTTTGTTCTGCTGTGGTTGATTTTCATCCCTGAACTCTCGAATTGCTCCTGAAAACCACAACAGTAATTGAAATCCTTCGCTGTCTGACTCAATATTATTTGGTCATCTGCAAAACTGAATAAATCATCTCGCCGACCACTGGTATTCCCAGCTTCAACTCTTCCCATACTCCCAGTAACATTTCGTCTTCATATAAGTTGAAAAATATGGTGATAACGGGCTACCTATGTCACTCCCCTGTCTAACACTCATCATCAATATGCTTGCTACCCTACCCTATCCTTGCTACCCTTATAACTGTGCCATGTGATCCCTATGCAAGTTTCTAATGACGATCATCTATCCAGTATTCTCCCATATTCTTCAATATTTCCATTAACATATCCCATTTTACGCGGTCGAATGCCTTCTAAAGGTCTACGAAGCACACGAAAACATTCAGATTGCATTCAATATTCTTTCCCACAAATGTTCTGAAGACTGCAATAGCGCCACTCGTCCGTCGCCCCTTCCTAAATTCAATCTAATCTTCCCATAGGTAGTTAGTTGTTTGCACTATTTTGTAACCTTCTATTGATGATTCCCAGAGTAACCTTTGCTGCATGTGAAATTAAACTTATCCTACTTACTAGGAATGAGGATTTTGATCCTCATTCCTAGTAAGTAGGATACGATTGGCCCAAGGAAATAGTCGAGCCAAATTTCTTCCTAATAAATCCCTTTCATTGTTCTCTATTTTCTACTTTTTATATGATATTATCTATTTATACTACTTTTTTCCGGCTTCAACTACCTTAGTGCTTTTTCTATCTCACTGTCCTAGACCCAAGCTATCCTAGTCTACACCACATTCCTTTCTATTTCTAAACTGGCCGCCCTAATATCTTGACCGTTAAGCTCTTCTTTCACCCTTTCCACCTTTTTTGAATTTCTTTCGTCTTTATTAATAATTTTCATCGTAAGGTCATCATATTTTCCCTTCTACATCCTGACAATTTTCTTAAATTCTTACAGAGCTCATCCGCTTTTCCTTGTATTTCCTGAAATGTCTCTTCAACCTCGCCCTGGTCTTTCCGAGACGCATCATTGGCCATATTACTTTATCGCCTAAGTTCTTTATTCTCTGTACATTCTCAAATCCATTTCCATGACAAACCTCTTCTTTTTTCTCCTTTTATTCATCCTCCTATCTATTAAATCCGCTACTTATTGCTTCTTAATTTGCTTATCCTAAAATTTCTATTCTTTCCTTTGTCGCTCTTTTTATCCCGCTCTTAAAATGCTCTCATCTTTCCCAACCGTTTCCATTCCCCTTTCCTCAATTAGATATTTATTACTTTTTTTTGGTACTGCTATCATTTGTCATATAATTCATTCCGTTCACCTCTTAAAAACATTTTGTCGAGAAATGCATTCCAAAAATACTAACATGCATCCCAATAGCTTAGTTAATTCTACTATTTTCATTGAAAATACAACGCGACTGCTAAAATGGCCGCTACATTGGGGTTACGATACACGCTTTTGCAGCTACAAGATACACTCGGGGAAGTGTTTTATCTTTTAATGGTATTCATATCAATTGCTATAGTAAACAGATATTATAAATTTACAGCTGATAAATACATCATTGAAGTCTAATAATTATATGAATTCGTATTCCTAAAAAATGAAACTGTCATAGAAGTTTTTTCATAATTTTTAAGTTTCTATAAAAATATTTTGATTAGATACACATTAGATATACATTAATATTTTGATTGTTATTTAGATTATCCGCTCATATCAAGAAATTAACTAACTTATTTCTAAAATCGGAGGAATAACAATGTATGACGCCAAATCTTAAATATTTATCATAAGAACAAAAAGGTATCAAATGTTTTTGTTATTTCATTATATACGAGTAAGAATATGATAACTGTAATGTCTTAATCATGCTTGGTAAGTAGTAGATACTGTAGCATGAATATACTTGCAGTTAAAGTCCACTTATTAAAATACTGGAAAATGCAATTTAATTTATTTAAACCAACGAAAAATAACGTAAGACACCAGTTAGTACAAAAACTTTCACCACACAGCGTTTACTAAAATGTTCTACATTATGAAAAAATTAGACACATTCAATTGACGCTTAAAATTTATTCTTCTGATAGACTCGCTACACTTCAAACATTATTATTCCGAGAAAAACCGGAAACAAACGTCTCAACAAGGCACTTCTATTAAATAGCCATAAGAAGAGACTTCCTGATTTTTGCGAGTCATTTTATGGTGATTAATTTAGAATGAAAGCCATCCAAAAAATACACTATCTGTCAACTCATAAAATAATATTTTTTTAGTTTAAATTTGGTGGGATTTCAACATTTGGCATATGCCATGTTATATGCTCCTGAATTCAGTACATCTCATTATTCAGAAACAGATTTTCCCAAAACATCTGTCTAGAAGGTCATAAGGAAGTCAAATCATTCTTAAGTGGCATGATATATTTCTGCACACACACAGTTATAATTTTTACCTAATCAAAAAATTGCATTTACTGATAAAGCACGACTTTTAATCTGCTCTGACACTGTCTTCTTCCTTTGCCATAAAACTTTGTAAGCATTCGAACAACTCCCTTCTCATAACTAATTAAATGGAATTTGTTGAAATAAAATGCCGACTAGAAAATAATTTCGGTTATATGTGCACATTGAAAAAGAAATCAGGCAATAATGCTCATATCTCGAGCGATGAAAAAATGAGTTCAAATACGTCGAATATACGACAGAATTTAGGCCTTCTTAATGTCTAGTCCATTAAATCATTGAATAAATGAAAAACTCAAATAGCCGTTAACAGTTCACCTTTCAAAACAAAGTACAAATGAGATTAGTTGGCCAACGCCACAAGTCAAAGGACGGGGTAAAGGGTAAATGAGGAAAGGGATAATGGGTAAAGGTGAATACGAATACGCGTAGTTCAGCTACAAAGTAGCCCTCTTCAGCAAACTGAAGGCGAATCGTCACGACAACACAAGTTGAAGTGAACTAATTAGCCGAAATACGCGTATTTGTATTCACCTTTATTATCTATTTCCTCATTTACCCTTTACCCCTTTTGTTTAGAAAGGTAAACTTTTTACGGCTATTGGAGTTTTTCATTTATTTAATACTACTAGCCGTAAGAGCTCAATTTAATCAATAAAACTTAAGATCATTGCTTAGTTACGTTTTGAACTATTGAATCGAGTGAAAAGTTCCTCTGATGCCATTCCTCGAAGTAGGGATTGAAGAAAAATCGCGCGCTAATTTCTTTCATTTAATATACTCCATCTCCTTAAAACATTGGTTTGAGAAATGCACCCCAAAAATACTAACATGCATCGATTGATCCCTGTTCAGTTATACATTTTCAGTTACGAGCGACAGTTCCAGTTCTCGTATCACTAATTCTTATTATTTTTGTTATTTTAATTCTGCTAGCTTAATCTGCCAACTTATGGTCTGATGGATAACACATGCTGGATCTTATTCTACATTTTATAAACAAGCTTTTCACCACACAGCGCTTACTAAAATGTTCTAAATTATGAAAAAATTAGACACATTCAATTGACGCTTAAAATTTATTCTTCTGATAGACTCGCTACACTTCAAACATTATTATTCCGAGAAAAACCTTTATTCATGAATGAAATTGTACTTCTTGCTACTCAATAATGCAAATTAGAGAACCGTACTAACATGCTACAAAACATTTTTCTAAGTCATATATTCCATCTCGTTACAAACAGTCTATTATGCATTGGCACAATTGTTTGAAAATGTCTACATTAAAATGCGTTTGCCGGAAAATTTTATCACATGCCTCGACAAATTTCTTTTTTTGACAATATCTGTTGGAATTGCACCCCTAAATGTACTTCAACATCTGGATTTGAGTGGCCAGAGCAAAGTGATTGTTGTTGGCGCGTCACCCATAAACCAAAATACCTCTCTGGAGTGATCTTTATCATATAACAGGTAACTCAAAAATACCTAATACACATTACGCTATTTAGAGATAATTTTTACCCTACATAATCACGCCATTTTGGAATAATTTTCACTCGTCACATAAATGTATTAGCACCTACACATAATCATTATTATATTTGTAAAACAGAGTTACATTACTTCTTTCAATACTAATTAGAGTAATAATCTTTTTCTGCACCGTGGCTCAGCTCAGTCAAATTATTCAGTTGACGAACGGAGAATCATGAACGGTTAAGTTAGTCAAATACTCATTTTCATGATTTCATTGGGTTGACGCTGTAATTATGTTTCACAATAAACGCGCAAAATAAAACTAAAACAATTATCGAAACCTGCGTAGTGATTTGGGCGACTTTTAATCGTGCCAAAAGATTATATCACTCGGAATAGGCACATTACACTCGTACTTCCAGTAACTGTTTATGGAAAATTCATTCCTCACTAGGAGAACCACACGGGTGTTTTTGGGTACACCATAAAGAAAGAGGATTGACATTTATGCCGTCTAATAAGTCGGACCAGCTTAGGACGATTCACTCATTGAATTCCCAATTATTACTTCAGGTAATATTCAGTTTCTTGATTCATTCCTCTCTCTCATTCGCATACACATCTCTGTAGTTCTACTAACATCTCCCACCATATGCCCTATGATGGATCGCAGTTATATGAATATGCCATTCAGATATTACTTCAAGTAAATATTCAACTATTTATAGTTGAACCGTAAAATTTTATAACTAAACCAAATCCCAGTATACCAAAGTGTACCTAATACCAAGTGCTACCAAAATAGTAACTATATGCGGAAAATAAAGTCCCCGTTACGGAAGTAGCTATAGTTAAGCATCAAAGGTGGCTTAGAAACCCAGGTAGAATTTTTTTTCCTTTAAGATATTAAAAAATAAACGTAAACTGAACAGGGGGACTTGGAGATAACAGTTCTTTTAATAAAATTCACATTTTGAAACCCGATCGTGCTGATCGAAGAACGTAGCCGTTACTCGACATAAAACAAAGTATTTGATTCCCTCTTATAATAAAACATTCATTATGAAATTTGAAAGTTCTAAGGTGGGATCCTCCAGAGCAGATGGTATCTTCTTGCAGTAAACACTACAGTTTAATCACATAGGTACTGTGTTATAACATGTAGTAGAGATACATCAATCCTAGGGGTAAATTGGTCGGCGAGAGTTTTTAAGAAATTTAAAATTTGAAAACATATTTAAAAAGAAAATGCTCTTGAATTCGAGGATTATTTAAAATTAAATTAGGTTAATGTTTACTTTACACTAAATAGTAAATATTGCAAGTTATACGAACAAAATAAAATAATTTATCGGGTGAAGAACAAGTCTGTCAATACAATAAATTCCCGGTAATTATTTTATTGGAGCCGTGTGTCTTCGTATAAAGGCACAGCAAAACCATTTCATTCAGACGATTAAGGAAAACCTAGGAATAGTATTCTCCAGGAGTAAACATCAGGGGCCATCTTCCTGATGGTACGCGTCAATTTATTTTTTTTAAATATGATTCTCCGTATAAAACATCAACCATCAAATTTCAGAGGTAATTAAAGGAATTCTATTTTACAGGATTTTTTCTGCAAGAGGTTCAAGCACTTAAAGATATTCATGTGCTTTTTAAATGGTTGGAAAATTGAAATATAGTACGAATTCGCCTTGGCAGCTTAGACCACTTGATCTTGGGTAAACTTCCGATGGAAAATTTCCATTAGAAAAATTAATATTACCTACAAGCAACCACTAATTTAGGTCGCAAATCAATTACATCCGTTTTTTACATATTAGCTGAAACTCAAATTCTAATGGAAAACTCATCTCCTTATCCTCCTTTCCGCGTGAAAATGTCAGGGTTTAAATCACGAGAATAGTAGTATTCTATTAACCATTCCAATACCATAGCATAAATATATCCCGAGCTAAAAAGGCTAAAGCTTCCATGGAAGAGACAAGATATCTAAAATGCAAATAGAAGTTGCTTAACATAGATTCTATCTTAATCGTGAGAGTAAATAAAGATAATTATTGAATGACTTTTTTTACATTTAAATTTTAAGTACGCTCATCAGTAAGATATCTGATTAGACAACACTTTTTATTAACTTTGTAAGTTCTTTGATCTTATTTTGGTTAGAGAATATGGTACAGTAATTCCGAAATTGTGCATCGAAAATATCATAGCAAAAATATCAATCATGCGTAGAAAAATCATCAAGGGCAACTGAATTGTTAAAGTACACAGTAAAATTCTATTTCCGAAGACACAAGTACGATGGAGTGGTATTGAATTATTGAATTTTACTTGGGATTTTATTGGACCCAATAAATTTATACCCTACACCTGCCATTTAAACGTTCATAAAGATCAACAAATTTGTCTATTTTGAAAATAGGTTATCCATATATATGCATGCTTCTGTATTGTATTTTTACCATACTGCGTTTACTTTTCGGAGTTCCCTCTCATTTACTCATACTCCACAATCATCCTTGCTAATTATATATTCTCCAGATCCTAACTTGAGTCAATCAATTTCTTCTACATTTGCCATAATTTACCAGCCTTGTATCCTTCATTAACACTTTTAATTACTCAACACGAACAAAAAAACAAATCCAATATTCTTGCATTATATGATAAAACCGACGCAATGATTTTCATGTATCTATTTACTACGTGTATACGAATATATTTATGCCATAACTAATCAACCCAACTATTTACATGACATAATGTAATTATTATTTCACATGGAACACAAACTAACAACTGTTCTGACAGTTTTCACTTTTTCTGTCACCTCTTACGTTTCAAGTCTCACTGATTCACACCATGGCACAATTTCAAGTTGAGGGGCACATCTCGTCTTATTTACTTTCATAAAAGCCCTCTAATTCAAAATCAAGTCCACAGCTAGAGAGCTCGGTCAACTATTGACAATGTCAACTCTATAATGCCAAAACAGCAGGTATTACGTCCGACAAGATCACGTCCCCAGCGCTTTGTTTCACGGACCCACAGGCAATTCATTCACCGCACCTTCATAAATCGTTCACCAACTCTCAAGTCTCTTAAAAGTTGGAAATGATCCACGAAGCCAATCACCGCCAGCAGAAGTTATTTGACTTACTTTGACGGTGACTTCCTCAACGAATCATCTTAAATCATTAACTATCCGAAATGTATCTCACATTATTACGAGGGTCATCCGGAAAGTAGTACCCGTTCGTGAAATAAAGACACAAAAGTAAATATTAACAAACATAAAAAATTTTATTTAAAAGAGGATACTTTAAACTACTTCTCAACATAATCTCCAAGCAAATTAAGGCATTTGTCATAACGTGTGACAAGTTTCTGTATTCCTGCTGCATAGTCCTTCGCCGCCAGCTCATTGAGATACGCGAGGGACCCATCTTGCACAAATTTTTGCATAATGCAGATGGTGTTTAACAATTTCATGAACAATTGTTCGAGAAACATTGGGAAAATGCTCACAGATGTCATCAATTGTGACGCGCCGATCGTTCCTCACGAATTCGTCAACTGAGCTCACCAGTTGGTCTGTAATGACAGACGGTCTCTCCGAACGCTCATCGTCGTGTGTGTTCCCCCTCCCCATGTTGAAGTTGCGACACCACCGCCGAACAGACGACTCGTCCATTACATTGTCTCCATACACCTCCTTTAATTGGCGATGAATATCACATGGGCGAACGTTTCTTGCATTGAGGAATTTAATCACTGCCCTCACTTCACAACTGGCGGCGTTCTCAATTTTTTTAAACATTGTAAACAATCACAGAAACAACACAGGCAATGCTAGCGTCACGCAACTTGGCTCAGAGAAGGCAGACAAGCCACTGAAGCTATCTGACCTCGTCCAGCGGCTACTCGCGTCGTCAGCACTTCATGCGGCACGAACGGGTACTACTTTCCGGATGACCCTCGTATATCATTAAGGCATTACATTTGGAAACAAGCCATACCAGCGAGGACGACAAAAGTCGGGAGAATATTGAAAATATTTTCAATGGAACCCTTACATTAAAAATAAGAATATGATCACATTTAATATAAATGTATCTCCAAAAATATATTTAAATTGATCGAAATTGTATTTAAAATTTGTAAACACTTATTGTAGGGGATGGAATTGTAATATTTACATTTGTCATACCTCATCATACCTGAAGTTATTTTTCGTCCGAGCTTATGAATTGAAATGTCATTATTTATTCAAGTTGACGCAACAACAATATTCATTGAAGCAATGCATCGCGAATATAAAGAAAAAACTGTTAAAAAAATAAGTCTCACAAAATAAGAAAGAGTGACAAAAATTAACTTTCTGAACGGTCACGGTTTAAAGCCAGAATATAAAGATTAAAAATCAATCATATTTATGAAGTACCTTATTTAGATACTAGAAGGGTATTTTGGCAAGCTTTTTTCGTATATGTTGACTCGGTGAAGCTTTCAGGATAACTAGAAATATAGGAAGAATATAAACTGAGTACTTAGCCCAGCCTAGGCCACTTTATAAACCTAGTACATAATTCCAGCAACTCTAACTGTAACAGCATTTAGCATTATTTGGTAAATCTCCATACATCCCGAGAGAATTAATGACAAAATAAAATGAGTGTTAGCCATTCATGAAACCCAACTTGAATCACGTAAATTAAGTAATACTACTGAAAATTTGATACTCAAAGTCACAAATTATTATCTGTCATCTCAGCCACCATGATTTTATTATGGTTTATGGCTATTGCTAATGTGATAATCATTAATTATGTATCAATAGACACATTACAGAATTTTTTCATTCGCTGAAAGAAGAGCAGGTAGGAAGTGCAAGGTGAACAGCATTGGCAAAGAGTTTAAAGTACCTATTTTTTATTGCAACGCATTTCGATGCTATATGATCCTCCCCAAGAACATCATTCATGAGGGGATATCGCCCAAGCGTTGGAAATGCATTGAGTTTTAAATAAATAATACGGCAGATACTGGGTATCTATTCGTTTTGTGTTCATTAATTTTATTTCATTAGCAGTAGCATGCCGGTTTAGGGTAGATTTTTTATGGACCATCACACTACACGTTACTTTACTCCAAAGCCCTAAATAACAGGACACAAAAATATCTTTATAACCCGCCCTACATATTACAGCAATTCATTTTTTAACTCTGAATGCTTTCTTATTTTTATTTTCCTACCTTGCTAAACATTCTCTCCTCTATTACCGTCTTCAGCGTCCATTCAATACTTGTCTGTACCTCTTGCATCCACTTGTCCTGCCTTCAAAATTTTCCCAAAAACTTTTTTCTTCTCCAAGATTGCGCAGAATTCCATCATTTGTAATAACCAATTTTTTTACGTTTATTGTTATTTCCTTCAGATCGTGAGTTAACTTAAATGTTCGAATGCTTATGAATTACTGCCGTTTTAACATCAAACTAGACTTGAATATATTTCGAAGTTTAACCAAAGAAAAATATGTCTTTTAAAGCTTGAATTTAGTCTCAAATATTCAAGAAAGCCTGAATTTAAACCCTGTGAGCAATTCAATAAGACGGAGATGCAGGACACCCTTGGTCCCTGGTTGAATGGCATTAATGAAGTTATAATGATGCCAATACTAATCTGCGTCGTCACTATATTCCACTATACCGAGTTTCATGCTATAATTACAAACAATAATCCAATGGGCCTAAGTTTTTGAACGGTCATACCAATACTTTCCCATACATGTTCTTCTAAAAAATTACAAATCAGAATATCCCAGAATTAAAATTTCTTAAATTTGTTAGATTTTCCAAAGTTTTCCTGAAAAATTTAAAAATCTATATGCTATTTCTTGGTTCTTCAGAGTTTTTCAACTCAAATACATTTTGCTATGATTATCTAATCAATTAAAATGTCGACAACAATTTATGTTCAAAGGGGAATTCATTACAGAAGATGTTACTACCAACAAAATGTTTTCAGTATAACTGAAATACATGATGACAGTTGCATATGACTACATCTGATATAAAAAACCATATACACAACTACCAATCCAAAGGTTTGATAGGTTGAGGGTAGACGTCACGCAGTGCTAAGCTCAACGGCGTGCATGAATTGAAATTTTCATGCCTAATTAAACTAATTAATTACAATGATGTGATTTAGAAATGACTTACGAATTTTATTTAGCATGGCCAATGAATTACTATACGCCGTAGGATAATCCATTGACAACCATAGAAGTAGAAGAAATTGTTAGTTAATGTGAGGGTCATCATAAGAAGTAATTCGGCGATTTTGTCCATTTTTCATTCATAAGTACATTTAAAGCATAATTCTATAGCCAACTGCACTTATACATGCTTCTCAACAACCCCTATATTGTAAAGTATTATCAAACCATATTTTTCCGATGAATCACGCTTTTACCCTCACAAAAAAAAGAAAAGTCATTTCAAAGGTTCCAGTTGCCGCAATTTCATGCCAGGAAAGTAATAAGATGGAGGGAGAATCAATTAAAAATCATTAATTAATATAATGAAGGATGTCATCGGCTATAGAAAAATTTTGAAGTTAATTATCGCAAATACAACCCATTCACTAATCTTTCTTAGTATTTTTAATCCACAAACTGTAGCCAAACCAAGGTTTGGTCTTGAAGGAGGTGGTAAAGCTCACCGCGAACCAAGTCCAAAGGTATAAATTCAGGGTAGGGGTTCCCAGCTCCTTCCGTTTCATTACCATTGAATTTCCAAGCAACAGGACAATCATAACGCCCGAATTTTTTAGATTGATTTGTCCAAAGACATCAAGTGGGTTGTGAATCTAGGACCCTCCAATGAGTAGCCGAACACTGACCATTCGCCTAACACCCCCCTCTGTTTGTTTTACGATAATGCCAGTCAAATTTCATAATACCTCTTTACTTCAACTTCACTTTTATGCATCACCAGTGTTCTTGAGTAAATTTAATGTTATATCTACCACGATGGATTAATTCTCCAAAGCGGAAACTTTACAACGATGGTGACTTTATTGCCATCTTTACTTTGTTGACAAATGTGATGATGAAGTGAAGCATTGCAGGAATAGCGAGAACATATGTGGGCAAAAAAAAGTTGCCAGCTCTTATTTAGGTAAAGAAGTAAGAACTAAAGGGAGTTAATCAGTGGATAATCACCGGATCTCCGGCTTTTACTTTATTTTCCTTCACACTTGAGCTGTACATATGAGCTGAATGTTCCAACCAATTATTTTACTAATAAACACAGTACCTATATATCCTATATAAATATACATTATTTATATATATATATATATAGAAATGATTTCGTCGAAGTAACACGGAAGTGCTGAATAACAAACTTGGACAGCAACAAACAATATAAGAACACATAAAAAGATCACTCACACGTTACTTATTGATCATTTCGACGGAATTCAGCTCCGTCTTCATCGGGAGATCTTTTTATGCATTCTTATATGGTTTGTTACTGTCCAAGTTATATATATATATATATATATATATATATCTTTTCTTATATTTCTTTAATATATGTCCTTTCAGGACAGATTAGTTTTTTCAATCCTGGTAGTAGGTCACACCTCTAGGCATAAATGTCTAAGAGTACCTACTGAGAAGGAAACCTTTAGCAAGCACCTCCTCTTGCCCCGCCTCCTCCAGTAGACACTTATGCCTTTCAGTTACTTATAAAACGAGGATCTTTATTTACAATGACCTTCCTCATATGCATGGTTATTTTTCAAGTGACGTTGCTGGCAGGGCGATCAGCAAAAACTAAAGCCTTGGTTTAAGCACGGGAGATGATTCTGGACTTCCACTGGTAAAATCTAAGCGTTGTGAGTCTGAATTCCATATCTTTGAGAGATGCGGCAGGTGGCCTAGAAAATAACCCTTCTATGCTGAATTGATGAATTCCATACAAGTTTTATGAATATCTTTTCAAAGAAAGAAGTGAACCTTTAACCATAGAATGATGCAATCTTTGGTACAAATACAGTGGTTCTAGCAAATTTCCCAGGTATTTTTGCACGAAGTTCACCACAAATCACCTTCAATATTTGATTCACCGACAAACGTTTAAATAGGGACCGACAACGTATTGCTAGTGAAAGAAATAAACGCTCGCAATTATGAAGCCTATAAAATCACTAAGGTTTTCATACATTAGTTTCAACATGCTTGTTATTGCTTGCCTAAGTTCATTCCAGCGTACATGCGCAGCAACAAACAGCATAATTACAATCGCTCCAGAACTGCACGTTTTAAAATACACACTATATCACATATCCAAAGCCACGCAAACTTCGTCGGTGAAGGTATCCAATGTATTAGAGTAGTTAGTTATCGCTCCGGTTGGAGAAAGCTGGAAACGCTCTCAGAAATGCACTTGCCGCTATCTCCAAAATGAATCTTTCAGCTTGAGGAGACTGCTGCCCCGGACGCGAGGTCACGTGGTCTCCCGCTGTAACAATTGGAGCAGTGGTAAGGAGGGAAGGCTCGAGCGAGGGGTGGGTGGGGCGGTTTGAGAGAACCACAGGGGACGAGAGGGGGAGGGAAGGGAAGGGGAGTTGATACAACAACATGCGATAATGGCGCTCGTACAAGGCGGGCAAAGCGCGCCCAAACTTTCCTCGCCATTTGCATTCACCTCGCTGCCTTTGTGACAAGTCTATATCTCTCGTGGAGGAGAAAGCGAGAACAAGTCCTCAGAAAATCGACGAATGTTCACGGAGCGAGCCGCCCAATTCTCGAGGGGAGCCGAAAGTGGTGTTATGAAGAAGACGCCTTCACTTGTGTACACACGATTAAGTTGCGAGATAAACATTCCAGCATTGATTCTACGTCAGTGGTAGTAACTGCCATTGGAAAATCATGAAGTGAGCCGAGTACCGATAGTGGGTTTTGTGCTCTCCTGACCGAATTGTACAATTCTAGGGGTATTAATATTTAGTTAACGTCGTAACTAATAGAAAAAAAACCTTGGGTGCAATCCTCCGTTATCGAATCAATTTCCATTACGTATAATATTTTAATAAATTCTGCAACTGCTGCTTCAAGATACAGAAATCAATGAATGCACGAATAACTTGGCCAACATTACTCAGGTTTCTACTAATTCCGTGAGGTGTGGACCTAATGGATGTATATAATGATTGTATTTGTGAATCATTACATATAACGATATTAAATAGTGTAATTACAGTTGTAACTCATTATTACGATTTTTAATCTTAGACTCAAAATTATATTCAAAAGGCCGCTTCATTATTCCTCTAGTCTCCAATCCCTGTGGAAAATTGTGAAAGATTGCCTTTAAATTTCTTATCATTTTTAAGGCTCTGCGTTAGTTCAAATATGTATTCGCTAAGTACTGTTTTCCCTCTCAACAAAATGTATTCAAATAATAAAAAATATGCTTCCTGTTCAAAATTTAAAACCCTCACGATTACTTGCCGCCCATTAATAGGGCCCATAATGACGTGGGGCAATTTCCAAGCACGGAGCATCGTGGAGAAATCTAATTACCGGGACGAAACAGGAATAAGAATGGTTCTAACAACGTCTCTTGTATTTTAAGGAACAAAAGCGAGTAGAGGGTGGGGTGAGAGGATGATTCGCGTGGGAGTGTGTTGTGTAGGTACGTACAACAAGAGGAGCCAGGGTCGTTCCGGGGGGAAGGAGGAAAGCGGGAGGCGGGCGGGTAAAGGGGCGAGGGCGGGAGCGAGGGGGGAGGATATCATTGGCAGCGTAACATCAGATCGCTCCTCCTTTCCTGACCTCCCAGCCCTCCCCCCCTATCTCCTCGCTCTCTTACCCACACTCACCCTCCTACTGCGAACCCTCCACACACACACTCAAGAGTCCACCTTGGGCCCGCGTGGGACGCCTTAGTTGCCCGGAGACCGCACCAACTCCCACTCTCCCCCCCTTCCCTTCCGCAACATTTCCCCCTCCCCGCTCCCGCCGAACCCCCCACTCGCAACCGATGCGTGTCTCCCATGGCGATGCGGTTTTGTTTGATAGGCCCCGTGGGTGGCCGCCTATGTCCACACTCCTCTCTCTCTCTCTCTCTCCCGGCCCGATGCTATCTCGATGCGGAGGTGGGTCGGTGGGAGGAGCGGGGGGGGGGGGGGTGATCGGTGGGAGGGGGAGGCGACGTATGCGGAGGGGGAGGATGAGGGTCGAGAAAGTGGGAAGGAGGGCCACGGGAAAGGGATCGGGGCGAAGAGAACAAAGAGAATAAATGGGAGAGAGGAGAAAAATGAAGGGATGAGAAGGGATGGGTGGGAGAGATGTATAGGAAGTCAAATGCAAAGGGACATACGTGCAATGATTGAGAGAAACCGAAGATTGAAGGGGAGAGTAATTGAGAACATACTGATAAGGGAGCTTTAACTGAAAGTCTTCTTGAATATATGAACTCTTACGCTGAGCAGATGAAATGTTCCCTTAGGTAAAACTCCAGAGGAGTTTTCCTTTTTTTCTAATGCTGCACAGGGATAACGCTATGGGAACATGAAATATAGGCTGAACTAAGTCGCTTCCGAGTCTCTATTGGAAAGAAATAATTTCACAATTCAACAGAAAAACCGCAAGCAAAGATTAAATGCTAAAAACATATTATATGCCCTGCTATGAAAACTAAATATACGTATAATTAGAGTGCTAAGCCTGTAGGAATTTTTGGGATTGTAAATGGTTTTGCGTGTTTCTTTGTAGTAGGAATCAAAAAAATAAATACAGAAAAACTGTAAATATTCCACAATGCATTCAAGAAAAATATTTTAAACAGTACTAAAATTAAAGCCTAAGGCTAAGTACGAGGTATACTTAATAGCCCCCCAATATGAATTTTTATCTTCTCTACCATTGATCAAAAATCCTGTTGCGGAGCAAATGGCACGAGCCTCATTCACCAGATCTATAGGGACAAAAATAAGAAACTAAGCCGGGGGTCACAAAGATAAGAGCAGCTCGATCGTTCATTAGGTACAGTAGTAATACTAATTTAATATTTACAACTAGAAAAACTAAAAATTATATTTAAAAAAACATAAAGAAAAACAGTAGACAAATATCATAGCATAACGGTTTTAATGTAAGCGTTAATTTCTGGCAATTGAAAATACAAGAGAAAAGGAAAGCCCATAAATGACTTAACCACAGCAATCTCATAGAATGTAGATTCAAAGGGCGGAAATAAAGTAGGTAATCGCATAGAGAAGATGGAAAAAGATAGTGAAGAGTGACAAATGAGGGAAGCAAAGCGAACGAGGACTTGGAAAATGGACACAGAGAAGGCAAAGAAACTATGAGAAGTGGACTCGAGGAGAAAGGTGAAGGGCAGAGGAGTACGTCAGGAGGTGGGTGAGTACCCTCTTACCGGATCATGGACGGGGTTAAAGGGCAGAGGATGGGAGCGCATGCTTCGATACACGGTACAACCACGATTGTCAGGTTATTTATTGCTTTGTGTTCGGAATTTGTATTTGAGTGAAAGGGGCGTGCAGGGTAGAATCTGTTAGAGGGGACCGCCCAAAGTCTTAGACGTCGGATGCGACATTTATAGACCTAAAAGATTTTTAAACAGCATCACCTGAGCATCATAGGGCAAACACGAAAAACACATGAGTTTCTGACTACACATACTTCTATATAACGTGTTCTTTTGGTTACGGCCGATGAATATCAATTTATTATTGTGTCTAAGTTCCCACTCCTTACAACTACTTAGATTAATTTCAGTCATTCAATTCGATATTCACTATCTTAGATGAAATTCTTTTACTTATGACCATTTATGCTATCAAATGAAAACAAATATAGTTTTCGTATCATGACTCAATTTGGGTGAGACAGTTTGAGAAGAATTTCCAATAAAGAGAGAATTACTAACGATATATTCTTAATAATGTGTTTCCTTAGCTTCAAATTCTGGAAACGAAATAATAGTTGTAAAACATAATATGATATAACATAATATGATATAACATAATAACAAAAAAAAATATGACTTCTCTTCCTCATCATCACCACGCCATTTTATTCATTACATGAGTATATCTTTATATTTTCATTGAATGTTGTCACAGAGTTTTAAACTGCAATATTACATATATTAGCTGAGAAACGCTGTAACAGTAACTTGTCCATCCCACTAAAAACAAATGACAGGTAGGGATGAGATATTGGTTAATAGTTAATATAGCTTATTGATAGCTTGCTAGAAACTCATATACTCTTTCTTTGATTTAAACAAAAACAATTACAAAAGCAAAGACAACCTCTACCCTCTTTTGGCTGAATTTCCTGCTAGATCCTTGCATCGCCCATCATCTTATGTCCCCGTCCGGCTGTAGGAGACGAAGCCAAAGATAGTAAGGGCCACAATAAGCCCTCAAAAATGACTCAAAGTTAACAAATGAACGTCAATAAAATGGATATTCAGAGCCACAATTAATAATAATAATAATCGAGCGCATTTTGCGTAACTTGAATACCCCAACCTTGATGCTATAATTCAAAGTACATGCGGTAATGAATTATTTTTAAAGAATTTTCCTCAAAGAAATCATTTTCGAAAATTGTCTACACAAAAATATATTTACTACTCCAATGGTTCCAGCAATTCTGAGTAATGACAATTGGGAATGGGTAATAAAAAAATTGCACAATTTTTAAATATCATTTGATACTTAATTTTGTTTGTCAAACTATTGCATCAAATAAATCGGGTAATCATTATCAACATAATTGCTAATTCAACAGAGTACATGCTGTAATCCTCATTTTCAATTCATCATCTTTTAAATCTAATTTCTGCCTTCAATGTCCAGAAAAGTCTTCTGAGAGTCACATTTACTTTATTCAGAGAAGTTTTTCTACATTTTACATTTCTCCATTGAAATATTATAGTTTCTGCTCCACTATTAAAGAAATAATATAATATTCACAATGTTGCATACCAATAACAACTTTCCAAATACCTTATTCGAGTTTATTCTCCCATAGAAAGATAGCCATTCGTGTTTACTTTTTCTAATTTTCACAAGGTTTTTTAACCCATCAATTTTCTCTGAATGTGAAATAAATATAAAACTACCAAGTAATTCTATCATTACAATTTACTCCGAGGCATGATTTTAGTTATTAATCGTGTTATTTGAGATAACTCTGCAGGCTTTAGCCAATCAAATCAAAAGGAAAGATATATAATACATAATTATATGCTGAAGATAAATAAGGAAAACGATAAATGTGGTGGAATAGATGATAACCCGACGCTAGTATTATGTGCTGCTCTTGACGAGAGGTACCAGGGATATCTCAGTTCATCTCATTATTTTACGGATAAAAAGATTCACCTACATAGAGTGTTTACTACACGGCAAACAAGTGGGGACCGGAATACCATGTGATCTGAACTGTCAGACTATGGACTTGCGAGACTGGGGACTTATGAAATCGGTTTGAGAACCCATTTAATAAGTCTCCTCATCAATTTGGCCCCCATCCTCAATCTTTAACTCTCATAAATATTTACAGCAATCAATTAACCTCAATTATAATGACAGTGCTATTTACCTGTTTCAACAAGCCTCCCCTCGCTGGCAACTTATTATTTTGTATAACAAAGGATTTGTTTTACTTTTCCGCGCCATAAAAAGAAAGGACTTAGTAAGGATTAAAAAATAATGGGTCAGTACGCACTATCAAAAACTGCTAAAGGGTATAACTATGTTACCATTCAGCGGTGGTGCGGGAGTAAATAATCGCACAATAAACGTTTTTAGCATTTTCCATTCCGTTTATCACTGCTTTTCATTTGACACCACAAATCTCACATGATATATTTATTGTACAGTCAATTGTTAATTGGTCTTTCATTGTTTCTCATGTATCTGTCTTCTCACCCATCATTTTAGAAAGGCAAATCATTGGAAACAAAGATGATAATGACCAAGTAATAATTATAATTAACCGTTATTGCATCTTACGCAGATTGTTTCGGTTTTAATTAATATTACTTACTTACACTCTGTTATTTATTCATCAAAAAAGTAGTGCAGGATAATATCGTCCATTAACGCTAATATGAAGAAGAATGGTCAGCATGAATTTGCTAAAGAATGAGTTACCATATGATTTAATTCAATGCATATAAGGACCTACGAATGTTTTTTTATATTAACCATTAGTTATTTTAATTAAATAAAATCAATTCTTACCACCAACTGCTGGAGTAACTCCAGTGGGTCAATCATATCCTTATCAAAGTGTAATGGAGTAAAATGGCCGGAGCAGCCTCATAATGAGATAATCCAAAATTTCTACGAATATGAAAATCAAATCCAATTGCAGAATATTCTCCAACGTTTCGCAAAACTCAAAGTATTTCTTAATTGAACCATTACATTTTGAAATAACTTCACTTTAACAATTAATATTAAAACTAGTCAGGAGAGAAATAATCCAAAAACTAAAACAGAAATAATCCAAAAACTGATGTTTGAGCTTTGGTTATCGGAGACAGCATTTATTGCAGTTAATTCAGCTGAATTTTAAGATGAATGCTCAATTACTTGAATGCTTTTCAAAGTTTTAGCTAGGTTTATTTTCCCCATTTACTTCATCATCCTTTTCAAGTACATTGAACTTTACACATCGTTTAGTTAAAGTCTTTATGTAGAAGATAATACACCATATAAGTTAACACTGCAACACTAAAATAAATTAAGTCTATTGTTATTGCTATATTTCATTGCAAAAACACACTTTCGGCATCAAATACTAGTAGGGCTTATTCGGTGTAAAACATAAAGAAATTGTGTCCATAATATATCTTACCAATAGAGATAAATTGAATGGTGTTTCTCAACGATTAGATGAATAAACAGGTTAGGAATGTGATCTAAGAACACACTCCAGAAATTATTTTTATTATTGTAGTAAAGCATTGATAATTTTAGGAATAAATCAAATCAGCATGGCATATTATTCATATGGTGTTATAGAGCTGAAGCCTTCGCAAGTACCAAAAGTTACCACACTTTTTCTTTTGAAATTTATTTTGTGCATCGTGACGGTGACTGATAGTAAAACGATAGGCGTTACCATTAATTTAAATATCTTATGGAGGGAGAGATTGTGCATTCAAGTCCAACTTATTTTCTAACAGTAGTAACACCATAATTGGTTTAAAAGAATCCCCTTTGTCAGATTAAACAATCACGGTAAGTTAAAACCGGTCTTCAATATCACCGAATTCCGCAGAATGTTTCTCCTCAAAAGTCGGCAAATAATTGCATTATGATGTGTTCATGATTATTTCACCCTCCACACACCGATTCATTCACAACAGGCACACACTGTGAAGGCCAAATGCTCCGTCACCTAGCCCAGAATGCGGAATGGGGGCCAACTAATTAAACTCTCGCAAGAACCCTTTGCTTCTTTCCCCCATCCCACCTTTTGCCGCTCTCCCACCAAGCCTCCTCCCGTTTGCTCATCCCAATTCTCTCGCCCCATTCCGCCCCCTGCGCACCGCCCCACACCGACTACCAACTCCTCTCACGTACCCGGCACCTCTTCTCGCTGTCCTCTCCCCCCCCTCGCTTCCCTCCCTTCCGTTGGCTCCCCCACCCACCGCCCCCGCACCCCTTTCTCCGCCTTTCTTCCGAGCACTCCATCAATTCCCAATCCCACCGCCCTCGATCATTCCTCATCCTACCGCTCGCGCTGTCAACACCTGTCGCTAAATCATTCCGGGTTTGCGGGTCTGCCGAGAGTGAGATGTTCGCCGAAACCCTTGGAAAGAAAATCAATAAGATGAACTTCCGTCGCCATTTGGGAGACATATTAAAGAGATTTGGCGACCAAAGGGCGATGGAAAGAGAGAAAATTAAAAGGATGATCGAGAGGCTCAATTAATGATAATTTTGGGAGTCTATTATTTTATGTCCGTCGCCGGGTCGACGAGACAGTTTTTTGTAACGCGCTCAGAGACTCGCGATTTTTTCCGTGAAACGAGATGTCAAGCACCGGAGTGATAAAATTACACCATCAAGGATTACGTTAAAAAAACTAAGAGCCTTAAACTGACAAGTAATGATGCCGAATCCTGCCAATAGAGCCGCTTCTTTGCAAGTTTTCATGCAGGCACTGTCCTTTCTATTGTTTAATAAAACGGGACTCATGAATTCGTCTCTCGATGAACGATGGATTTCCCCTGCTTCAATCTTTTTTATACGTGGTTCTTTCAGTATTGTTGGCTGTGCGAAAGTTGTATATTATCTCATGACGAAACCAAATAGTTGTATTTAAATATCAGTCCTTCATTTATTAAACTAATTCTTGTACCCATATATAATCTACTCAAAAACTAAAAATAAGGACATAACTAAAAGTTTATGTTCCACACCGGATGACTATGACATTTAATAGAATGATTTAGAATTTAGATTGCATCTTAACTCAAATTTATTGAATAAAAACACCAATGAGAGAAATAAGATGAATCAATGAATCTCGTTTGAAGATGTACTCACAGAATTCCAAAGGACCAAACGTAATGAGTACAATCGAAACCGCCTACCCCCTATGAGCCAGTGAGAAACCTCAGATGCGTGGACAAATAAAAAAACGCCGACTGAGGTTGTTTTTAAAATGCAGAATACCATAGATACTGCATTACTAAGAAAGTAGGTCATAAAAAACGATTCCTCATATTCCAACCAGTGTATTGAACCATAAGAGCGAAAATTAGAAAAATAATATTACGTAAAGATCAGAACAATTTCCAATTACATTACGTAATATGCGCTATGCCACATTTCACTGAACGTTATCTTACCATACGAACATGGTGAAGTTTATAACTACTATAGTGACCAATTGTAGGTGAAAAAAACAATCAATCATGGTTTTGACCAATCACTTCGCATCTTTTTTAATTTGAAACTCAAAAATAAACAGCAGTCAATTTCAATGGTAGTCTAATTTGGAATGCATGTAACACGCAATGTAATGCTTTGCACATTTTTTCTGTAGCTGTATGTCCTCTTTGACAAATATAAAAAAGTATTTAGACTCATCGAAAACCAAATTCCATTTCCAAAAATGCTATTAACTCTCATGAAAAAGATCATTAAAAATAAACAAATTAATGGTTGCAATACTTTACCTTTATTTCTTTACCAACTTGATTAAGCTTTAGTATTGTCATCATGAGGTTAGTGCCTCATTTTATTTTCAACCAAATAAACGGGGATCGAGATGGTGCGGGTACTGGCTTCCCACCCTGAGGGCGCGGGTTCAAATCCCGGCGGTGTTGAATATTTTTCAGAGGTATCTCAATCACTATTTGAGGTGCTTTGTGGAGGGCACTTTGAGTGAGTACCCCGTCCGTCGGATGGGACGTTAAACTGCGGACCCCTTGGCGCCTTTCGCAAAAAGTAGGCTAATGCCGACGCCGGGTTTCTCTCCACCCTTCATCCTTTCCTGTCCATCCCCTATGGCGCAAATGACCTTAGCTGTCAGTCGCCTCCCCTCAAAACTACTAATACCAAACAAACTCTTCTTGGACATAGCCATGAAATCACGCCGTGAAGGTAGCAAATATAACAAAAGTTCCACTACAGCTACGATCTACCCTGATGGAGGCTGCAAACGAACAAGTAAAAGGCCTATAGAGGAAGCCCATTGGTTGAGAGTGCGTGCCTACTAATCTAAAGGCCGCGGTTTTGAGTCCCATCTCACGCATGGATGTTTTGTAAACTGTGCTGGTTTTGCCCACGTAAAACCAGGCGTCGAGGCAAAAAATGCCCCTCTGGAGACCAGTGGCACCGGGAACGCCAACAAAAGAAAGCCTGGACCGCAAAAAGGTATCACAGAGAGACTTGCCATACAAACCGATATGCCTGGTTATGATTTTCTGCGATTAAAAAAATCGCTTTAATACATACTGAATTACTGAATTCAGAGTATTCTGAGATGAAAAACAGGACATGAATCGTTACATATCATAATATTTCAGATCATCTTGGAGGAACTCCAAAAAGGTTTCAATTGAAAACAGTAACGCCGCATAGAATTTGTAAAGACTCCAAATAAAAATAAACTGATCCAATATATACCTGTTTATATATAAACTTGTATGGCTTGTTCCGCGGCTGTAAATTACCTGAAATACGCCAAGAGTAAAATCTCACTTTCAATCAACTTCAGCATCATAGCACAGTCACGTTTCTAATTCTCATTAAGCACCATTTTCATCTTCTTTCATCGCTCAAGTATTATTTTTCCATCTTAAGTGCAAATAAGTACCTTTTGAGACTAAAATTATATTATTAATACCACACATGAATTGATATAATCAAGGAAAAAGTGCTAGCCACCTTTTATTCGCACAAGAAGCGAATAATCACGAAACGAGAGGAACGATACAAATAAAGCATATTCCCGCGATAGATATTTTTTGCACAATTGAGAGAACACTTCCTCTCTTTAATGGCACGGCAATCGCGTAGCATCTCCCTCTGGAACCGTTTAGCATCAATGAGAAATGCGAACGCGTGGTAGGGGGAGCGCGAAAAGTCCTCCGCCCAGATCGACGCAGGAAATCTGCGACCAGCGACCCCTCCGGGCCTCCCTCGCGTAAACACACGATAAATCTCCCGAGCACACCGCCACACACGTGAGCCGCAGGGCATCATAAAATACGTGCGTAATGGAATGTCTGCTTGAGGTGTATTACCCACGGGAAGGCATGCAGGAGGACGACGGAGGAGTGGTTTTCGGAGGTTCGCGTTGCGGGAGGGGGGGAGGAGGGAGACAGCAGCCAGAGGAAGGAAGGGAAACGAGGGTGTGTGCATGCAGCGATGGGGAGAGGGGGGAAACAGGAGAGGGAGGATGTTTTGTAAGTGTGGGCGTAAAGAGACGGGGGTGGGAGGGATTGTGGGGACACGGGAGCGTTTGGGTCCCCATTGGCGTTCCCCCTCACCCCGAACCCTCCCCCAACGCCGCCGGCGCTTCTCATTCTATTTGTCATCGTTAAATTCGCTGTCCGGCGAGTAATTAGGTGTGATTAAACTCCTTTGCTAAGAGGGTTGGTATAGGCCCCCGGGTGCCCGCTCATCCCATGATTCACGGAGTGAATGAGCTTCGGGGCGGTGGGGGAGCGGAGCGGGAAAGTGGATAGGGGAGCGGGGAGGTGCTGAAGGGGGTGGAGAGTGAGGACCACGCTTCGGATTCGGAGAGAGGGCGAAGGGATGCGGCTACGACGGAACGCCAACCAGGGGAGGACATCCTTCCTTGGAGATGTGCGAGGACGAAGGGAAAGGAAGGGCATGATTGCCACCCCCCTCTCCCCCGGTCGCAGGGGTGGCTCAAATCATCGTAGGGGTGGGTGCTCAGATGAGCGAGTCACAGCTCTCGGAGGAATCCGCAAACCGCTGAGATCTTGGGCTGTCCTGCGGGAGTTGACGGTGGGTTTTCGGTACCCGGCGTCGGCGAGCGGGGAGCGTGCGAGAGGAAAGGATGAAAGGAAGGAGGGATTGAAGCAATGAGAAGTGGCAGTAAGGGACGGGCCGGGGCCAGGACGGGAAGTGGCGGTGGAATCCATATTGTCAAAGATTGTTGGCTGCGGCATTCGTGAAATGGTTCAAGGGTTGGGCAGCCAAGATAACGGGTGTGGGGATGGCTATTGGGCTTTCCTGTCGCGGTTAATATTCCAGGTCGTGAGACGGCAGCCCTGAAGGAACCCTCCATCAGACGTCCATCTCGCCTTTGCATAACCTCACCGGGAAAAATGAGCAATTTCCACGCCAGTCTACACTTCGGCACAGGATATATATGTATGCATCGTCTTGGAAGATGAGAAAATGCCCGGCGGTGATACGCATCCTCTGCTCATCGATGATAGGTGAGTGTGTTCATAATTATCAAAACTGCTCTCTTTGCTATTTAATATCACGATTAACATGACTTTTTTTAATAATAAAAAAAATTGATATGAAAGAAAATATAACTGAATCAATACCAAATCGAAATTTAAAGACTCCGTGCTTTTATAACAAGCATAATGTAATCAAAACAGAACGCATTCTTTTCTTATAACAAAAAGGCACATACAGGTATTAGTTGAACTCATGAGATATTTGATGCAGTAAATGTATGGTCGTATTTAATTTACAACAATCCCAAATGTGCCTTTACTATAAAACTTCTCAATCAATCCTTCTTCACGCATTTCATTCGTAATTGATAAATAAATACAATTTGCATGGACTTAACTGTAAGAAGACCTATGCTCTTTACTTATGCTCTTTACCTGTATATTACCCTAAATTGAAATATCAGCTCACACAACTTCCATAGAGCAGATCACCAATTTGTGCTCATTGAGTGAAATGTATACGTCATTCAAAAGATTGAGAGAGAGGAAGAGTGTATGAAATAGGAATGTAAAAGACATAACTGGGGCGAAAAGGAAAGAATGCCAGGAGCTAATTGATCAAATTCTTAAGAAGAATATTGGGACGGACACGGTACAAGATAGGTTGTAATATCTTAAACATGGAATAGAAAGCGGCGAGGGAAACAATAGGAACGGAAAAGAGAAAAATGGTTAAGAGGCCATGGATTACAAAATAAATGATAAGGTAGATGCGTGCAAGAAGGAAATGGAAGAATTAGAACACAAAATAAGAGACAGAAATTACAAGGAAATAAGCAATTAACTGAGATGAGAAACTAATGGAACAAAGAATTCATAATGGAACGACAAAAGATTGCGATACTTACTTTGCACAGAGCGGAATTAGTATGATAGCTAAAGAGGTGAGAGTTAATCATAAGAAAACGAGTTAATGATATTATCAAGAAATAGGAAAGCAAAGATAAACATTTAAGTTGGGGGAAATCAACTAGAACAAACAAAGCAGTACACCTATTTGTGGATTGTTTTGGATCAGGTAGGGCTGAGTGTTGAGGCAAACATTGAGGATATGGGAAGAATTGCGCTAAGTAAAGAAGCGTTTACAAAGAAACGGGCGTTGATGACAGACATCCGAAGTAAAGACGTAAAGCAAGGAGTAGTGAAAATTTTAATATAAAGCGAAGTTTTATATGGTTCAGAACCTTAGTCTTTGAGTCAGGAGGATGAATGTAGATAGGAGGCCTAAGAGATGTGGACAAGAATGGAGAAATAGCAATGGAGGTGAAGGAAAATAAAGGATAAAGTTCTATGAAGGGGGGAGAAAGGTTTTTGGAAGATACTGAAAGAAGGTAAAAAAGTGGACGCAGGAGATTCAGAGGGGCTGCGGGATTCTGAGGTCGGTAATACGGATTGAGTAATAATGCTAGGAAAGCGGGGTTGAGGGAGCAGAAAGACTAAGCATTTTGGAGGGAATTAAGGTAGCAAGGAAGTATGATTGCTAAAGAATGAGTTACTTTAAAATGCATTACGGGGATTACGGATTTTGCAAGCCATGTTGTTTAAGGCTTAGGAGTACAATGCGAGGATTCATCATAAATCTAGCCTAAGCCGGCAGAATATCACCAATGATAAATCAAAATAATATATGTATAAACAGCGGATTGACAAAAATTCATTCAACATTTGAACATTTAACACTTGTAAATTTGATATTTACATAATTTCCTCCATTTCTAACCTTCATAAATCTCTGGAAGCAATTTATCACTCTAAATCAGAGGAACAAAAATAACAGCAATTCATTGATGTTACTTGAAATGGAGTAGTTTAGCTTCCCTCAAAAAATATTTTTTACAATGAATCCGTAATTACAAGAGGTGAAAAACATCTGTCGACAAAAAATATAAGCCTTCTTCAAACCTTTTAGGAAGAAAAAAAGGTCTCTGGATTTGGATCTTTATTTAAATTAAATCCATCCCTCAGATTTTTCTCTTTTTTTAGCACCTCGCCCATTGTTCGCTTGCATCCAGCTCCCGACCTTTCACTTCGCCCCACCCTTTCTTTCCCCGAGTTTCTGGAACTTAAAATAAAAAAAGGAAAACCCTCCGAACCCTCCTTTATTCACTATTCTCCCACACGACCAGCCCTTCAACCCCCTTTAGCCCTCCCAACCCTCCAAACCTCCCCTTCCCTCCTCATATCACTTTTTCTCACACCCTTTCCCTACTCTCAACCGCCATCGGCCTCGGCCTCCCTCATGGACCTTATCTCGCCCACTTCATTGCTATTCTCGGTGAGTCGGCGACCGCGGGTGCAGGCCGCATGCCAGGTGACTGCCGGTGCGCTTTCCACCAGCCCACACCCTCGAGGGAGCTGGGGGGATGCTTGGGGGAGGGAGAGCTGAAGGGAGGGCGGACGTGGGTGGGTTGGTCGGAGGAGGCAGAGGAAGAAACCGGCTGGGGGGCTGCAGCACCGCCGACGAATCCTGATAGGCGGTGGCTTCAGTCCTGAAAATTGAAAAGCCTACGCTGGAATGCGGCAGTCTGAGGTCTAAGGAGAACCGCGCCGAACTTCAGTAAGTTTAAAAAATGAAATGTTCTCCCTCTCAGGACCCTTTCCTTCCACGAGTTGAGAGAAGATTGGGGATGTAGGGATAAGGGCTTGACGAAGATCACTGCCCGAGGTAAGCCCAAAAAAATCCCCGTAAAAAGCCCGTGTGGTCTTTTCAATGAATTTTTCACCAGGAATCAGAAAAAAATAATGTAACCTCTAGTGTATGTAAATTTATTTTGCGAAGTTACGTATTTTATTGAAGAATCACTATCAAACGAAATGTTTTCATGCCTCCCAATTTCTCAGGTAGCGTCTCTACTTGTACTCATACATGTAGAAAGAGTATCTATGCTCATAAACCACAAGAAATAATGTATTTATGTCTTGCATTGAAACAAAGTTTCTTCACAAAATTAAGTTTTTGTGTTCCATGAATTTTCATTGAAATTCGATAAAGATTAATAATTTGCTTAAGGCCTAATACGAATACTCCTGACTAAGAACTTATATTCAATCAATATCCAAAATCCAATCCTTAACAATAAATCCATCCAATTCCTAAATGATGAAGAAAATGGAAATAAATTCGGACCATGAGCTAATAATTCACGAATAACGTATGTAAATTTTTTATTGCATTCCACAAAAAACTAAATATGTAACATAAACCAGTCTGGCATTAAGCATCCGGAGTAATAAAGGTGCCCTGTAGCATTAGACATCTCACTGCGTATTCCATATTTAATGATAAACGAAGAATATTTTGGAATTTTAAGGACACTTATCTCTTCATTTTCCACGCTAAAGGTTCTCCAGACGGTAACCGGCTTTATATTCTAAACTATATCGTTCAAAAGCTTCTTTTTTCTATCTGCTTAATACTCACATAAAACTGATATCTCGGAACTCATCATATTTTCATTTCAACTGGAATAGACAAGCATTTCCATAGACAGGCCCTACTTAAACATTTTGAAAGTCTAACTTTACGCCACCGATTTGCATTAGTTAATTTCGCATCATATTAGATATATAGTCTCTGTAATGAGGATGATTGATATGTTTTAGTAGAATCTACCTTCGTAAAGAATTAAAATTTTGTATACTATCAGGAACTATTAGCGTAAGGCAACGAGTTGAAGAGAAGATTAAGCTTTATTTATTCGTTATCAGCCTTTGAGATTTCAGAGGGCTTAAATATAGCAATTTCTTAAAACATACAGCGAACTCTGCAAACTCAGTATTAATATATTGATGTATTTTGACTTACATATTTTTAGGCTAATTAAAATACTTTAGAGAATGACAGGTTTCTTCAATCACAGGCCGCTGCTATACAACCCCCCTCGCAATCTTCCGTTTGAACACGCGGCAAAATCATGAACGGCAGATGAATAAGATAGGAAGATTCTATATCCCCAACCGTCCGAAGAAAAAGATCGACGCCCGCATGTCATTAAAAATAAGAAAAAGAGGTGGCACCCACGAAGTAGACGGAGGGCTCGAGCAGTCGTGCACAATCACAGCGCCGTCCAGGTAGCGGCCGAGAAGAAAAGATTGCCGGGAAGTGGGGAGGGAGATGGAGAAGATGGAGGGGGGGAGTGATGTAAGAAGCCCGGGAATGAGTGAGAGGAAAGATGGCAAGGAGGAAAGAAATGAAAGTGGTCAAGGTACGAAAGGTACTGAAGCGAAAACTCGGATGTGAGCGTAACGCCTTTACCATATATGCATTTTAAGAAAAGCGTGATGCCATGGACATCATTCAGTTTGAATAAATATTCTTAGACAAAGCGCCCGTCAAATTTGAAGACATTACGCGGCCTAAGGCAAATAGTGATTCACCAACTCATTTGCTATATTTTATGAACTATATTCGTCTCCATAGCAAGTACTATGCAAAAAAAATATACGAGCTAGGAAAAAACGAAATACGTTACATAAACGAAATACAATATTGGCTAAAATGATAGCATTAAATCAGAACATTCCTAGGTTAAAAGGTTATGGTTTATTAGTCTCTCAACATATTGCAATTTATGTATACTACTAATTCCTTAGATAACATTCGATTGGCATGATAACCCTTTATTATAAGTGAATATTACCTCGCTAATGGAAAAGCTTTTTTCATCGTTGGAAAAAACACGCTAACGTGATGACTTTTTTTATGAGAACAAATAGGCAAAAAGTAGAATGAATGAAGTCGTATATGAATTCAGATGATGGACCATTCGAAGCTGAACGCAAAAGGGCCCGTGGAATACGCATTTGACACCGAAGTGACATGGGTGGGTAGGGAAATTTAAATGGTAATTAAGGTATAGTCGGACAGCCAAGCGTGGGGCCAAATGAAGCTGGATGAAAGCTCCGGGTGAGGAGATACACGCGGATTAAAAGGGACCGAATGAAAGAGGAAGAGAAGGAAGGTGCATGCAAGACGTGGTGGTCGATGGTACCTCAAGCTCTGGGGGTTGGGGGGAGCAAAGGAGGAAGGGGAGAGAGGTGCCCACGAGGAGAGGGGTGGGAGGCGAATGACGGAGGCCACCTTATGAGGCGACGGGGCCACCCCCACCGAGGGCCTCGGGGGCCCCTTCAACGGGAGATCTCCCAAAGGAACTCACAGTCACACTCGACTCGAGTTTCCCCCACCTACCCACCCACAAGATGGCGCCCGTATACCTTTCCCACCCCCAACGCGCGCCCGCCCACTCCCGGCCAGGCGTGGAATCTTCTTCCCTGGAAGGACACCGGAGGGATGGATGCGGTGTCGGGTGGGTGGGCGGTGAGGGCGGGGGGGTGGTAGATGGCTCCGACGGGGGAATCAAAGGAAGCCGCCCCACGTAGACTAAACGGTGGCACGGCGTGGAGCGCTGTTAGCAGGGTGGCGCGCATTCGGGAAACCTGCCGCGAGGAAATTTTTCAATGCACAAGGTAAGAATGGCTATTCAGAGGCCGTGTCGCTGAGGGACGTGACGCGTTGGTTAGCCGCGATGATAAGGTGTTTTAATGATTTAATGCCCGATTCGCATTCACGGTTGAGAATTGGATTCGCACACTTATTTTTTCACGGAGATGAATGTGGGAAACTCGGTTCGCAAATATCAGACCTATGAAATATTCCCTTCGCGGGAAACTTCTTTGATTATCTTCCAGAGATAAAAGAATTCAATTGTTACCATTTACCTTGGCCGCGCCCTCCGTATTAATTTCAGTCATTTGTTGAGACGTTAACTCAATCATTTTGTTGCATTCATAAATGATTTTGGTTAAAATATTTCAAGCATCATGCGGACAGATTACAGAGCAGCCTGAAAAAGATTATATGATTCTCGTTTTTCTCGATGGACTCATATTTTAGTATAATCAGAGTTAGTGAAAGGGGAAAACTTTCAAATTCTTCGTCTGTACTTCATTTTTTCTCATATAATTGCCGTCGAAACTTCATTAAAAGAATAATTTGTTTTGGCGAGTCATACGAAAATACATTTCTTTCAACCAACCCAAAACAATAATTCTCAGTCGAAGCAAAAGCGACGATTGCTCGAATAGGTAACAATATATATTAAACATGGTAAAGCTATTTCTTACCAATGATTTTCATTGGGGTTTTCAAATTATTAACCGATCATTAGTGAAACTCAAATTTCAAAGCGTATGACGGAGCGCGTCCGGATAAGTGAGGTAGATTGGACGGACGCACAGTATGAGTTTCTAAACCGAAGTTATTATGGAAAGTCTTATAATGCTACGATCCAGTTTCTTCACTCATGCTGTAGCTGCAGAAAAATAATGACTGTGGGCAGCAAGATTATTTGGATAGAATTAAAGCATGGATTATAAAATAAGAGACTAATTGATTAACCTATAGCAAGAGCGTTGAACACCGAAATAAATACAGGAAAATGCATTTCAATAAAATAAGCACAGTCAATAAAATAAGGAAATCAGTAATAGCTCTACAAATATATCTACTGAATTTCTTGAAATAATAAGGTCTTCCCAATTTAGAAAACATTCTGCTTTTCAAGATTTCCATTTAATATAATATATTTTAAGTTTAATATATTTTGCACACTTAAGCACATCAATATTCACTAAAAATGTAAATTTATCTCTAATTAAATTATCAGAGCCATGTATATGATTCCATGCATTTAATTCCAAGTCGAGTCAAGAGACAGCCCTCCTCCGAGAGATGACAGGTGTTGTGGCCAGCGAATAATAATAATTATGATCCTTGACTGTTCTTCATAAACTCTCGCTTCAACGTATCCCATTCGAAGTCATTTCTGGTGAATTAACTAGAATTACTGATCAGCCTCTTGCAGGCAGAGAGTCCTCTTACGACGTCACGCGACACTCGCAACACCGCCGCCATCACACCACGAGAGAGAGCGGAATCTCTTGATGCCCGCGAACCCTCCCCCCCCCCCCCTAAGATCCGACCCTTCGACGAGAACGCGGCAGCCGTCGCAACAGTTACAACTCGTCGACCCCATCGCCACTCCGTGTCCCTCCCATCTATCTCCCTCCTCCTGTTGCCGCACGCAGGACTCCTTCATTTACGTCTTGCGCCGCTTATTGCGATCACAAGGACCTTGAATCCTCATAATCTCTCCACATCTCTACCCACCCCCATCAACCTCTCTCGTCCACTCCTAGGCACCTCCGCTGTCCTAAGCCTTGACGACGTCTCCACAGCATATTTCCCGCTCTCTTTCCTCGCTGCCTCTTCTCCCGCATCCCTCCTCTCTCCCTTCACCAAACGCTCATCTGGAATCTCAGACACGCGCGACGCGCAAGTGCGTCCGAATCTACCCCGGCCCCTTCTCCTCCCACCGTCATCCCCTTCCCCCGCCTCCCCACGCCAAACACCCCTCTCTCCCTGCTATCCTTTCAGCGGTCCAAGTGACCGCCGTCATCTCCTCCTCTCTCTCAAGAATCCCAAATCCAGGCGGATTCCGCCGACGTATCCAGCGGAGTCGTCACCTCTCTCCCCCGCCTGCGACCGTCGCACTGCTGGACACGTATCCACCCCGACGAGAGGGAAGAGGAGGAGGGAGGGGAGGGGAGCGGATAGGCAGGGAGGAAGGAGAAGGTGGTCAAGGAGGAAGGTTGACAAGATGGGGGAATGAGACGGGTTCGTGTCGGTCCGGGTGAGAGAGGGTAGATGGGATGGGGACCGAGTGGGGCGTGTGAGGTCGCAGGTGGGGAGGAGAGGTGGCGGGGTTCGGGGGGGAATGAAGAGGAATGGAGAGGGAGGAGGAAAGTGCTGTGAAGGGAAAAATGCGTACCGGGGTGCTGGAGGGTGGATGGTACAAGAGAAAATGGCGAAACTCGGAGACAATATGCGTGGCACCCAAGAACACCTTCGAATGACTTCGACCTTCGCGTGAATATTGTTAGAGAACCAAAGATAAAAATGTAGGTTATGTCATCTTGTTTCGTACACATTCTTCACACGATTTGCCACTGTTGTGGCTCCCTTTTTGGGATGCAATGATTCAGGCTGATTTACCGAAATCCAAATATAATTGAAACGAGAACCTTCGGTACTCGGCAGGGAAAAAACATATCAATAATTAATTTCGATGCAAAAATATGCTCACACTGAGAATGATTTCCATTTAAAAATCCCACGTAAATATTTGAGCAAGTAAACTTATATTGCAGGAGAACTCGAAGTGACTTCTGACAACTACTAACTCTGTCAAAATTCTGTCCTCGCATTCTCTTCAAAATTGGGTAAGATCCCAATGGAAAACAGACCACAACTATTTTAAATTCTATGATGGGCTATATGAAACAACTCATCCAAAGTTTGTGAATAAACAGGAAATGCTAGTAATATTTAATATAATATAATCATAATAATGATTTCAGGGTCTATGAATAGAATAAGTGAGGTAGAAGGAGGAAATGGATTAGCATGTTGGACGAAATGAAGGGAAGTAAAATGAATGAGGAAATGGAGAATGATGTGACGCAGTTTGGGGTGTCGGGGTGTATCTTGTCAGGAGTGGTTAAGAAATTTCGGGGTTTGAAGTTTTTGTCCATCCAAAACTTAAATTAAACGATATACCACTAAGTAATATAAAAGACAACGATTTCAAACCTGAGATGGTTGGATATTGAGCTCACACAAAACATTAACTGCCCGATTCTCTTGGGAGACGGAGCATTTATAAGTTAAAAAATCGATGGCACTTATGGAAAGAAGAATTATCGTATTTTAGAGCCCAATGGGTAAAAATACTTCCTTAACTATACGCAGGCTTAATGAAATTCACCCACAAATATAGAGTGGGTGAAAGTTTGCAAAAAACTGACGTCATTTAGTGCATGAACTTAAATTTTCACCGATATAACAAGGAAACAAAATGTTTCTGCAATTGCAGCGCACTAATAAAATAATAAAAGAAATTGAATGGTACTATTCGTGTTCTGGAAAGGAACAGAGAAATAACACAAGCAAGACAACACAGAGAAGAGAAGAGTTGGGAGGCGGGAGGAATAAGGTAATGGCACTCGGTTCAGAAAAATACGCACATTAACCATTCACGCCACCTAGTGATCCCTGGGAAGGATAGAGCACCTCTGCGTCGCGTGTTCCCATCATAACAAACAAGTCGAAAACGCGGCAGCTCAAGCATAATGCGAGTGGAAAGGCGAACTCATTCGTGTGCACACAATTTCCGATGGCACTCCACTTGTGATGGGAGTTAAGTGGAAAGCGACTTAGGAGTCGGTGCAACTGACACATGCAGTCCTGCTGGTTACACCCATGAGTAATGGAAGGAGAAATATTACCTATTAGGTAATTCTTTAAAGAAATAATATGCAAATAATGATCAATTTACATGTTGCCCCTCGAATATTGTTAATCGCTAAAATTACAGTTTGGTTAATGTGTTTGCTTAAGCATTTATTAATCTTATACCTAGACTAATTTAACGCTTTTCATCTTTTTTAACCAAATAAACGTTAAAAAATAGGCATCTTCCACTCAGGATGTCGGTCGCGCTCCAACACGCTCCAAAAGAGCCAGTAAACAAAATTAACGACGGTCTAGTGAATAAATCATGTCATGAAATGAACCAAGAACGCATTCGTATTTTGAACAAACATTGAAATTCTCGTAGACTCTCTGAGCTCCCGAGAACGATTATCTTAGACAATCTTCATTTGGAAATTCGAACAAATTCCTTCTTGAAATAAAATCAATTATAGCTCTGGCAAAATATATTAATTAGATATATCAGAAATACATAACTCAATGATTAAAATTTTATATTATTAGCATACTTTCACTTAATCATAATTTAATCAATCATATGTGATTTTTCGCTAGCTCAAAGTCATATCTACCAAGAAAATTCGAACAAATTCCTTCTTGAAATAAAATCAATTATAGCTCTGGCAAAATATATTAATTAGATATATGAGAAATACATAACTCAATGATTAAAACATTATTTCATCAAATTTATTAATGATATAATTCTTTGTACTTCATTTTGACTAAATCTGTATTTACATTCTTTCATTTTCTCCGCTCATCCATCTTTGTTGTCATCTCATCCGTGATCCATGGTTTCCTATTCTTTTTTGCGTTAACGGTTCCAATAGTATCTTTTGCGGCTTTAGACAACCCTTTCTTGATACTTTCCCATTTTTCTTCGATAGTACTTAGCCCTTTACCATCCTCCATAACTTCCTCTACAGCCTGTTGGTACTCCTTCCTTTTTAATCCATTTAATGCTTCTACGTTCCATTTTCTAACTCGCCGCCCCTGCCTTATCTTTTTGAAATGGACGCTACATTTCAAAACGACTAAATTGTGGTCAGAGTCCGCATCCGCTCCCGGGAAGCTGTGCGAATTTATCACACTGTTCCTAAACCTGTGCCTAACCAGAATATAATTTAGCTGATACCTCTCTGAGTCATCTGTCATTTTTCATGTATACCTGCGTCTTTTGTGGTGTCTAAACCAAGTGTTAGTGATGACTAACCCGTCTCCTGCAGAACCCAACTGCTTTCTCCCCGCGGTCATTTATCGTGCCTAAACCGTAGTCCCCGACCTCATCACCATCTCTTCCTTCGCCTACCGTCGCATTCCAATCCCCCATCACTATCAAATGTTTCCCTGCAGGAACACACGCGATTATGTCCTCTAACTGATCGTATATCCTATCGTTCTCTTCCTCTCTGTGGTTGCTCGGTGGCATGCATACCTGAATAATAACAAAGTTCGTCGGTTCTGCTTTTATCTCTACTAGTAATATTCTATACGTTACCTGGTCTATGTTGATTACGCTTCTTCCTACCTCTTTATTTAATACTAAGGCAACCCCTAGTTGGCTCTCGTCCCAGCCGCTGTATATTATTCTATACTTATCACTCCAGTAATCCCCGCTATCCTTCCATCTCACCTTGCATACATCTAAAATATTTATATTTCCCCTTTCCATCTCTCGCTTAACATTCTCCAATTTCCCTGTCCTCATCATTATCCTAACATTCCACGTTCCTATTCTAACTAATTTGGTCTCCTTCTCCTGCGTCTTCTGTCCTGCTGCTGCTGGTTTTCCCTTGCAAGGGTTTCGTGGGATGACGACCGCGGAAGCCTAGCCTCCCCCGCTGCCGGGCACGACACACGGCCGATTGGGCCGAGCCCCGTAGTTGCCAGGACTCAAAATCTCTGTATAGTCCATCATGTTAATCTTGGGAATGATAATTGAGGTGGTTTCCCGTTGTCTTCCTGAATAGTGTTTTTAACGTGACACCATCACTTACTGGCCGCCCCACTGGGGTCAGACGCCATTGCAGCCGCCTCACTGAGGAACAGACGCTGCGTGGACTACCTTTCGTCTGGCTCCTAACCTTCGACCTATCTGGTATGGGTGACCCTACCAGGAGCAATTATTATTACTCCCGCCAGCATAGCTCTAGGGGTCATCGGAACGCGCAAGCCCTTTCACCACGTCAAGGTTGTAGTCCAGGGGAGGGCAACAAATAGGGCAAGGGAAACATGATGGAAGACTCAGTGTGAGGATATGGAAAGTTTGCAGAGGTAGGGTGAAATTGGTGCGCTGTACAGCAAAGTTAAATCGTTATCGGGAAGTAAGAAAGGGAGATCTATGCTAACAGTTAGAGATAAGGCGGGTAAGGTAATAGTTGGCACAGGAAAGATCCAAGAGAGATGGAAGGAGTATATAGAAGAACTGTATATTAAAGAACTTCGACCAACAAAGTTAGACATTGAAAAAGAATGTGACGTAGAGGAAGACAGCTTAGGTCTAGGCATACTAGACAATGAGATAAAAAGGGCATTAAGGGACATAAATAGGGAAACTAAATAAGGCCGTGCGGGTGGCTAACATTCCCGCGGAACTATTGAAATGTTTAGGAAAAGGTGGGAGGAAGAGGCTATATGGGCTGATTCGTAGTATTTATGAGGAAGGAATCTGGCCGGAAGACTTTGTGAGATCAGTTTTAGTTCCTATTCCGAAAAAGGTAAAGGCTAGGATCATAAACAAAAGGATAGAGAGTAGGGCAAATAATTACTTAGGGGATGATCAGTTTGGGTTTGGGAAGGGGAGAGGTACGCGTGATGCCATTGCAGTAATGAGATTATTAATCGAGAGGAATATAGAACACAACCAGGAGGTATTTGCCTGTTTCGTAGATTTCGAAAAAGCTATTGATAGAGTGAACTGGGAAATGAAAAACTAATGAGTATATTGCAGAAAATAGGAATAGATTGGAGGGAAAGGAGGCTAATCCGCAACCTGTACATGTCTCAGACTGCTCAGGTGCGGGTTGGAAACGGGGAGTCCGGATGGGCAGTGTTAGGAAGAGGTGTAAGGCAGGGTTGCCCATTATCACCGTTGCTGTTCAACCTGTATGCTGAGGAAATGATTAATGAGGCATGGGAAGAACTGGAAGTAGGAATGAAAGTGGGCGGGGAATTCGTAAAATCAGTTAGGTTTGCTGGTGATCAAGCTTTAGTTTGTCAGTCAGCCATGGGGTTGCAAGCATTGCTGAGTGAATTGGAAACTCAGTGCGACAGGTATGGGATGAGAATCAATATTAATAAAACAAAGGTTATACGATTTTCTAGAAAGAAAAAGGCTAAGCTGAAAATTAAAATAGGAGGGCAAAAACCAGAGCAGGTAGAACAGTTTACGTATCTCGGTAGTGTTTTGGACCAACACGGTCAAAGTAGTAGGGATGTAAGGAGAAGAATTGCGCTAGGCAAAGAGGCCTTCACAAGGAGGAGTGAGTTGATTACAGGGACGTTGAGTAAGGATATTAAGAAAAGATTCGTAAAAACCTTGAGATGGAGCGTAGCTATGTACGGCGGGGAAACGTGGTCATTGAAGCAGGAGGATAGACATAGACTGGAGGCTTTTGAAATGTGGGTGTGAAGAAGAATGGAGAAGGTGAAATGGACAGAGAAGAAAACAAATGAGGAAGTACTTGGTACGGTGGGCGAAGAGAGGGGTTTGTTGGGAGAAATCCTATGGAGGTAGGAAAAGTGGATGAAGGGGGTATTGACCGGCAGTGGGATGTTGAAGACTTTAATAGAGGGGAGAATGTTAGGAAAACAAGGAAAGGGAAGAAACAGAATAGGGATGTTGGACGGGATGAAGGGAGGAAGAAAGTACTCAGAGATGAAGAGGGACCTGATATAGAGTAGGACGCTGGATTTTGTGTTTTTTGGGAGTCACAAAATGTTTTATTTAGTAGCTGTGTCCATCCAAAAAACTACCTTAACCGGTATATTACCTAATAAGAATAATAAATTAATGATTTATAAAAACCGCATCTATTAGTGATTCATAAATGATTTTCAATTGCTCTGTTTTAAATTATTGTCCCTTACTACGAGTATTTTCAAATATAAAGAACACGTCACAAGTGACAAGGAAAAAATTCATTCAACCTCTTGAAAGTTAAGACGCACAAATGCGAAAATATATTTCTCAATCATTAAATGCACTTATATATATGCATGAGTAAAATAAAAGAAATAGGTGAGCGGAATTGCACATTCATTGTAAAAGACAGACAAGGTCGTGGAAAAATAAACTTTAACTGATTCTAAAGGCCTCTTTCTATACACTAATGGTGTTTGCATTAACATAAGTTCCTCGAGTTTCAAGATCTCCAATAACAAAACAGTAAGTAAATCTATTTAAAAATGCAACGTCCCTTGAATCATATTCCTCGAATACTCATCATGACATTTTTTTTCTGTTTTAATTTCTCTCCATTACAGGCAAATGATATGACGCCAATGGGTTGACGCAATGCAAGTACCTTCCGACGTAACCGTCATACAATTGCCCGTCAAACATAGGTTAGGCGTTTCCGAGCACCATGAACACCAAACTTTTATGGTGATGTTAAATTTTACGAGTGAAATTACCCGAACTATACGGAACATAATGAGTCGCTTCATTGGCCTCGGTCGCTTCGTTCACCTAGGAGAGGTGCACGCGATGAAAGTTTCCTCCGAGGCGACAGTGCGTAGGCGCGGGCTTGAAAACGTCGCGCCAAGTGAAAGCCGCGGAGGGATGGACGTAACGAAGAGGGAGCAGATGTCGGAGAGAGTGGGAGGAGATTGCAGGGAGCGGAGAAAAGTGTCTGACGGAGTAGCTGGCAGAACAGAAAACGCAGTCGACGGGGGGAGGGAGTACGGGATGGCGAGTGGCGGCTGTGAGGAAGGCTTTGCCGGGTGTCGCATGTCTTCTCCCGTGTCGTCCGCGGATGACCGCTGGCCGACCCTAACATCTACCCCCCTCCGCGCCCCGCTACACTCCTCCTTCTCCTCCTCATTCCTCCCAACCTCCCACCCATCGGCCGCTCCTTTCCCACTGCCGGAGCAGCGCGCCGCGAAAACATCAGCGCTGTCAGCGGTGGAATTACGCGCATAACGAATTGTCCGGTTGGAGATAATTTGTGCGAAGGGGAGAGGGGATGATGAATCCAGGTACGGTGGGCGTTGATGACTTCAACCACGACAGTGCTGCGCGAGATGGTTGTCGGCGGGATTCCGGCACAAGAACAACTGCTACCGCGCAAAAATCAATCTCTGCCCTGCCGGTCACGCAACTTGAGCACGGGAACTGCTTTCATTTTGCTTATGCATAAACATACCGATCAGAAATCACAGATTATTTCCACCTTAACAATAAAGGGCTTGAGGTCTGAAGCGGAACGGAATATGTGGGCAAATCCTTTGCAGAAAATAGGAACACGCAAACTAAAAATAAACATTACTTAGACCGAAGTCTCGGCTATAATTCAATTTTTCATATTTGTCTCTTACTCTAATACCTAATAAATCCACCTGCCCTCTAGAACTCTGAACAGAAATGGTCACTTCTTTCCTTAAAACCGTACTGCGCACTGTATTTGATTACCTCTATTCACTTCTACTGACGCCCATGATTGTTAAGACTGAGGTATTAAGTCAACCAAATTTTATATTACTACCTTATGATTGAAACAGAGTTGTTTTCTATTCCATAATTGTATTCCATGCGAATTATTGAATCCCTCTTTGCTAGAATGTATATAAATAAATTGTGCTGTCGTAATACTTATAACTATATCATGGAGTAGGTGTAATTACCTTGACACAAATACCCCTTTAGACAACTGTTAAAATTTAGCTCAGAATTTGAATGTACATGTATGCCTGTATTGAATGTACATGTATGCCTGTATTAATAGATAAATCAATTACCAATAATTAGGGTAACTATTTGGCGGGGCTTCAGACGGCGTTAGCTAGGGAATCCTTTTGAGAATGCATTGAATAAAGCGTCACCATAGCTGTTGAACACATTGTACCTTCCAGCAACTTGTTTAAAAACTAAAAACCGGCTATCAAAATCTCATATATTTGCCCTTATACCACCTCCTAATACTTTTGGCACTCCTTTTTACAAAGCTAATGTTAAAAATTGATGATATAAATAAAATTGGCATGGTTATTTTACCTTTCAAAATACGAGCATAATTAATCAAAGAAGTTATGCTGTGAATATATTCCGAGCACTAAGGAAAATGATCAATAAGTCAATAACCTCTCTTCTCGAAAGCTTATTTCAAGTTTAGTTTCCTATATAAAGTTTTCACTTTCCAGAATAATTTTCCGTATGACTTAAGGAAAATCCGCCAAAGCATTTCCTCAAAAACCTTTCAAATATGTTTTAGTTTTGTGCGTGATTCCCGATTGCTAAAGGGGTAATAAATATTAAATGATCATGCTAACAGTGGAAGAAAAACATTCATACTAAAATCTATGAGTGTAATTAGATGATGAAAGCTTATCTTTTTATTTACGGTACATTCATAAATGGATTTTACCCTTGTATTTTATTATTTCTGTTTAGGAGTCGTGCTAGGTGTTTTTAACAGTTAATTACCCGCCAGTTGGTGCTTTACTCGTACAATTTTGGTATTTATGAATATAGATATCTCAAATTTGACGAAAATATTCCAGAAAAAAGTCGTATTTATGTAGATAATAAGTGCTATCAACTTCCTCAGTTTTAGGGAAAATATGACATCAAATATCTCTGAAGAAATTCTAGATACATAAAGTAAAATGGACAAGTCTTAAGAGGTAAAATACAGGTACCGTCTTAAATATGGAAAGATAAAACTACTAAGTAAAACTACTACAACGCCGATCTCTCATGTGTGCTCATGGAAATATTTCTGCTAAGTGAAATTTTAATAACGCGTGTTCATCTCACCGGAAGTACATGTCTCATTCTCACGCAGTTGGAAGTCAAACAGAAAGGAAATAGAGACAAGTCATTAGCACTCCTATCTGCAGCGGCCTGGTAATTATATCAAGGGTTTGTGGAGCATGCGCAAACATTGTCCATTCATAAAGTGTTTTTTTCACTTAGTTTTGCAGTCGGAAAATTCAATTGCGCAATTTGAATTAGCACATGCGGCTAAAGTCTGAATAATTATTATGAAAATAACAACATGTTTACAGCTATTTTTACGCTCTGAAGGGTGAAAACATTTCAAACATTCATTAAAACCTAATTAAAAATATAAAGCTAGTGCCCAATCTTAAGTAAACTAACGATATGCATACACCACAATTTCCGGCGTCGCTATAATGAACAAAAATTGACTGGGGTAATTTATAGCGTCGGCGACCAGGCCATTTGATTCACCTTCCATTGACCAAATACATGCAAGTACCTTGATCACGTGAGTAAATAGAAACTAAACCATGAAATGAAAAAAAATATTTTGGCATGCTTGAAAATTATATTCTTAATAAATAATACAAATGAATCTGCAAAAAGTATAGGGGCATCAAAAGAGGAATAATCAGAAAGACAGAAAATGAATTAGATTGAAGTGAAAAGTCCTGCATTGTAATGAAACCAAAGGCCATATTCAAGAGACGTCCAAGAATGACTAATAAATTTAGAAAATTCTCGAACCAAGAGAAAATAAAAAGGAAATTACATTGAAAATTAAGAACTACATAAATAACATAGCTTTTAGAATTCAAATACTTATGATAGAATAAATGTATAAACTCGATGCCACTACTAATGAAAGGATGAAGAATAAAACGACAAGCTTAAAAAGAGTTTGATGTGCTAAAAATATGTGGTTAACTGGGAAATTTTTCGACAATTCATGAAGAACAGACAGATCTCACAAAGTAAAAGATTTTAGGTCCCTACGTATATATTAAACCCAAGAAAGAAATCTATCGAGAGACCACATCAAGAACTGAAATCAATGGACAAAAGGCTGGAGAAGAGCATTAGCGATGTCAATGAATAAGGAATTATTATATCTAAAAGTATATGTAGATGATGGAAGAGCGAGGTATTTCCTTTGGATAAACCCAAACGTCTTAGAGCATAATGATAAAATTATGTCGGGAAAAAGTGGAATCAACTTTTACGCCATTATTACAAAAGATTATTATAAGAGTACTGAACATCTTTTATTTTCCCAAAAAAATTAGAAAAGAGCAAATGTAACGGGCACATAACTGCGTGCTTACTGTCGCATCCCTCAAAATCGCGAATATTTTAGCATGAATAATATACAGCAGACTTTGAAGAAATATTTTTTAGCGGTATTAATAAAAATATGTATGCTACACAGCTTTCCATAAATTTATATTCATTAAAAATAAGAAGGCAGGTAACCAATGCTGAACGTGATTTCAACGAAAAAAGGCTGATACATAGGTTTCCGTGCTTTGTTAATGTTAAAAATTACAGATTGAAAATTGTTATAATGTTCTATACGGGTATATATGTTCTATAATTTATTATACCTATAATACGCTTATACATGTAATGTTCTCTGTAAGGGTTGGCGTGCCGCCAACGCCCTTTCAGCGTTTAGAGATGAATCTAAATAAGCAGAAGGAAAAATAAACCTCGCGAATATAGCAGTAAGCATGCTCATTTTTACTTTAAATTTGTAGCGGAAATTTAGAGACCTTTAAGCGACTGCTATCAAAATTAATGGGATGTAACAAAATATAACAGGAAGACGATTAAAATAAAGATTGCTATGCGAGGGGAGCTCGACAGGGGTTATAAAAGACGAAAGGAGATAGAAAAACTTCCCTTTAACCTAAAAGTAGTAAAATCTTATCAATTTTTCGCCGTACTTCAGCATATTCGTATGCGCTCGTGGGCTAAGAAACTAAAGCATGAAATATTAATTGAAATATTATTGTATTTCTAATAGAGAAAACAGGGATATAACACGTAGTAATGGTATAGGATTGAAACGCTGTCAAAGGCAAAAGGTGTTATGGCGCAAGGTGAAGAAGTATGAAAGAGGAGGTAAAATTGAAATTGGCAAAGCGCAACTCGAAGAAGAACAAAAAGGAATGATTGACAAAAATATGAGGAATTGGATAGATAGGGAATCCATGAACTTGAGATATTTTTAAGAAGATGGAAAAGAGAAGGCAAGTAAGGGTAAAGATTCTTAGAGAATAAAGTAATAGACTAAGGTGATGAAATATTTGAGGATTTGAAATTACGCGAACAAGTGTATTGAAATAGAAATTAATCCAAAGGACGAAACTTCAATGGGGAGAAATTACTACATCCTGATTAAAAAATAGGCATATAGTTGCGAAGGAACCACAAAGGAAAAGCGATGCCAGGTTTTAGAGATTAAACAAGAATTATTTAACGGGAAATTTAATGGGAAGGCATGAATAAGTGGGAATGCGATAAAGTCATAATGCCTCCATTCGTAATGCAGGAAATGAAATACACAAGTGCAATTTTGAACTATGTTATCACTGGATATTTGACGATTACGAATTTCCTTCCGTCACATGATCACTCAAAATGAGTTTTCAAACAAAAAATGTGTAGTAGCGAATGGAATAATATTAGATTCTCAAGCAAGTTAAGGAACAGAATCACATAAAAGTTCGTTAATTTTAGAATTCAAAGGATCACAAATTAATATTACACGATTTTCGGAGGTAAACGCTCTGGAGGTCATGAAATTCAATAATATCGAGAGAAAACAGTCATTTATCGCTGACCTATTGCAGTATTTGTAGCAAGTGCTCTGAATATTTTTCCATTCCTGTAAATAGTTTTAAATTAAATATTAGATAGGTATTCTTGAACTTCCCTATGTTAAGGAAAGCAGTAGGTATGTACTGCGAGGGAACCATTCTCTGCTTCTTTATTGAAGATGCCGCTTATTGAAATTGAAATGAAATTGAAATTGATTGAAAATTGAAATGGTATTAAATCCAATGAGGTTGAACCAACAGAAAATTTCATGCGGTCAAAATGAATGTGACGAATTTCATTAGGATTCAGAACATGTAAATTCTCAGTGATTTCATTGCACTAAATCACGCAGTTTCACTACATTACATGCACCAGAGTATAGGCATATGGCAACTTTATTCTATTACATACATCATGTTATTAATTAAGGTAGCAAATATTTCATTGTTATTCTATTTCAAACTTCATCACACCCGTCATTTTAAAATCTTTCGCCCTTCTTTGACGCATCAGGGGCCGAATTAAAACAAATAAATGCTTAACGAAGGCATGAATAGTAGAAACTAAATAAAAATACATCGGTACACCTATTGGAGCCTCTTGATAGTCTCTGTTAAGGTCGGCTATTGAAGGCGGCAATTACGTTTGAGATTTCCGGAGTTGCCGCCTTCAAAGGTGCGTAAAAGGAAAATTGAATTTGTACTAAGTCATACTCTATTCATCGATTCAGCAGCGAATCCCCATTCAGCAATTAATGGTCATTGTGAGGAAATCGTTCAGTGGACCGTAAGGCAGCCTCCTAGAGTTCAGCGGGATAGTGGGTGGTCATGGGAGCCGAGTGAAGGGAACGTAAATTTGGCAACGCGGCCACCGCTTGAAACAAGCCATTATGAAACACACACTGACTTCCCCCCGTAGTGAGATATAAGTCCACCGAGTGAGGTTGTATTTCGATCAAATCATGCATTATCATCGCTATCAGTAAATTTACTCTTCGCAGGATACAAATTTTCAGGAAATCGTAATGCAAAGAAAAATATAAGCCCGCTAAAGATGATTACATGCCTAAGACGAAGGCAAACATTCACTTCGGGAAATAATTTAGAATCTCCGACTAAAGAGTCTGGAACTCTTACAAGCACCTGGCTGTCTACTATGACTTTAAACTCATTTAAAATTCCGTGAACCCTAATTCTTTCAAGTTAATGCAATTAATTTAGCACAACGGTTTTTTCCATGACCCATTACATTTAATTTATTTTTAAATGAAAAATTCAAGGAGGAAAATTATAATTACTAACTGGGAGTTGATTCAAAGATAATCTGTGAGGTTCCAAAACAGAGATGGTGTTAAATCTTCGGCCACCTTAACCTTGTGTTACTCTCGGCTCGGACGCCATTAAGGATTCTAAACCTCTCGTGTCTCCCTATGGAACAAGGACGAGCTACCAATTGTCATACGAGCACGGAGAGCAAAATTTAATACGAATATAACGAGCAAAATTAAATACACATCCTGATCGCGAAAGTAGCAAAAATATAACCCCAATCTCTCACCATTTTACCATCCATTATAAACCTAAGAGAAACCAATTTGGTAGAGAGCACATTTCTCCATCGATTTCGAGAGCCTGCCTAATTAAAACCATCGTTGTCGCATTTAGGAAAGTGAAAGGGGAGGGATATGCAAGGGCGGCGGGTACCACATGGATCCACTAAACGAAGTGTCTTTCACCCGAAAGCCTTCTCCTCCTGCCGAACACGGTTGCGCGCCGGCATGGAAGTTTCGCCCCCGCCGCCGCTGTCCCTCCGCCGCTCGCCCCCACCACCCCCCGCCATCTCATCCCCGCCCCCCGCCGCCACCGACAGCGAGGCGCGGGGGTATCGCCGAGGGCGTAATTGGATCGAGGGGCGGAAGAAGGAGACGACGACGGCGATACGCGAAGAGCGTCGGACGTCACTCAAAAAGGGTTTCTTCCCTTCCTCCGGGCCCACCCACCCACCCCATGGCCCGATATCCCCGTACCTTGCCCGGAGAGTAACGACAGAGGAAGGAAGGGAAAGGGAAAGAGAGGGAGATGTGCGCAAGAGGCTTGACCGCGGAACAAGGACTGCCGCGACGCCCCCACGCCGCGAGGAGGAGTCGCCGCCTTCCGCCGTCTGCGTTTTCCCATATCCTCTCCCTGCCAACCCCTCCCCCGCCACTTTTCCCATCCCCGAGAAGAAGCCGCCAAAGCTGCGACCAAACTTGCCCCCATATCGCACGTCCGTCACCCATCCCACACGCGCTCCAACGCACGCACACAACCCAATACGCTCTCGTGTGCGTGTGTCATCCGCCGCCGCCACCCACCCCCATCCCCTCCTCATGCAACCCGACAACCCCCCCCTCCCCATATAATTTCCTTTCGCCGTCCCCCCACACCCCTCCCCCCTTAAGACCCCTCACCCTGTTTCCAAACCTCCTCCTCCTTCCTCTCCCCCCTCCGCATCCCTCCCGGTTCCGTCCCGTTCCTTTGTCCCACTGTCTTCCGCTCAGCTAGCACTCCTCTCTTCACCTCCTCCTCCGCCCTCCCCCTTTTATCCCCCTCCCTCCCCCATTCATTCGCCCACCTCCCCCACCCCATCTACCACCCCAACCAACCACCCTCCCTCCCTTCCCCTTCACTCTACGCGACGCTTGCTTCGAAACTTAGTCCATTAATCATAGCTGCCGCCTCCACCAAACTCAGACACCCACCCTCCCCTCCCTCAACCCCCCGCCATTTCTGCCTACCCTGCCTCCTCAAACCAATTCTCCCTCCTCGACGCCACCCCTCACACTCCCCGAGCCTTCCTCCTCCTCCTCCTCCCCGCTCCCTGTTTTCCTACCTAACCCCCATCTGCTCACCTCTCCCAAACCGCCCACCTCCCCCTCCACAGCCTCCCTCCCCTCCTTTCCCGCAAGCCGTGTTTTCCTCCTCGATTCCCCCACCAGACCCCTCCCAATCCCTAGGTCTCTCACCCCTTATCCTCACCCTCTCTCTCTCTCTCCCCTACCCGTCTTTATCCTTGCTCCTTACTTACTAATCCCCCTGTAATTCTATTACGACTCACTCTGCGTCCCTCCTCCTCGGTCCCATATCCCCCTCGCAGTTCGACCCCCTCGCCGATCTCGCCACGGCTCCTCCCTCGCCGGGTTTTCGTATCGGGGGCAACCATCTTACCCTTGCACATCGTGTACGTAGTTTCCGACGAAGATCCAATCCTCCTTTCTGGTCGATTCTTTTCTCCGCGTAAACAATCATTCTCGCCTTACTCCGTTAATTAAAAAATGCTGCTGCAACCCAGGACGATATCCCAATGTGGTTATCCAAGGTATAGTGGTGTATCTTTGACCATTATCACCACACTTTGAGTTTTCTATATAAACATTGGGTCAACAAATTATTTCGTTAATGTTGCAGACTCGGACTCTTTACCTCTTGATTGGATAAAATTTTGAACGAAGCTGTTACCAATTTTACAGCCTTCGAATTAGTGAAGCAGTAGCAGGATGATAGAAGGAAGAAAATTGGGGATTTGGCAGAGTTAATATCACAACGGAATTACCGAAAGTACTGCTATAATTCTCACAAGGTGTACCGGCGAATTAAAAGCCATCGCTAAGTCTTACATCTTCACCATCGGCACCTGATCTAAAATTATCTACTTGAGCGATTACACCAATTGCATTTCATCTCATTTTGGCGAACCTTTCTTAATATTCTTGCCCCCTAGGTCATTTCTCGTAATGCTGGTCTGTCAGTAGATTAATATGTCTAGGTGATACTTAAGGAAGCGTACTCTAGGATTACGTAAGGATAGTTATTGATAACAGAAGTCAGTATAATTTGCAAACTTTACTAAGATAAAGCTCCTAAAAACGGGAGGAGGGGAAATAATTCTTTCATTTAAAATTAACTTTTTGTATTCCACAATCACAAATGGGCACAGCGGTAGCAGAAAAAATTAATCGCTATATTATGCTCAACTGCTTAAAAAGACATCCCTGTTGACCACAATTTGTTTTTCCTTAGCACTTTCTACCCACCATACCTATTGACGGACGTTCTATCATATTATCACAATCTTTCATAGCACTTACCCGTCCTAGAGATCATACAGTGAAGCGACTGCCAGTATACGCTCCTTTCTCCACAATTCTTGGCCCCTTCTAGGGTCTCCTTCCTCCTAGGCATGAATCGTGCTTGCCCGAGTTCATGCAGCCATGATGGAGACGAAGATTTCACTGTACTTGATGAGTTTTCCATCTCGAATATCATACCACCCTTCATCCACCACTGCCTTTAGCGAAAAATAAATTCTCCCCCGTCCACTTCATTCCTCCCACCCTAGGGAAAGAAATCTCTTTGTTTCGGAGATACGAGAGAAGAAAATGGATTCCACGTCTTATGGCAGTCGAGCACTTCTCAGCGATGAAAAGAAAATGGGGCGCCGCGGCCATTGAATTCATTTAAGAGGAGATCGTGAGATCAGGGAGAGACGGGGGGAACAAACTCCCGGATTTTTAAAAAAAATTTCATTCGAAAAACAGACGCCTTGCGATAAAGCGGGAGGCAATATTCCCTCTCGACTTTCGTTTCGTGCTATTTTTGGCCACTCGGAAGCGTTCCTGAGCTCCATTTTTGTGCCGAGTCATTCGGCTTTATGAGAGCCGGCTAATCTTTCGGCATTTCCTGTTTTAAATTCGCTTCCGCCCCGCGGCCTTCGATATCCCGTCCCTCTAGCTCCCGAGAGTCATGGAAAGAGGTCTGGACTGGCTGGTAGTGTTCAAGTGTCTAATGGCAATGAATAACCGTCGTCCCGTGCGTTGGCGAATATCGAACTTACATCTTCTCACGTCCGTCAGCTCGCTCGGCAAGCAGTTGCCCACTCGTTGTCCCGTTGAAGGCGGTCAACCCCACCGCGACTCCCGCAGGGACCCGCGCTCATTCTTCCAAACCCTCCGCAGAGTTGGATCCCGAGGAGCCCGACCGTCGCTCGGCGGCGCGACACACCTTTCCGACCAACGATCCCTCCCGGGGGACCTACGAGTGTTTCCCGGTGTTAAACGCAGCGGCTGTCTTTGAAATCCTTAGCATTGTCTCATATACAGTACTCAGCGGGAGACTTGAAAGGATTGAAGGAGGAAAACGGCTTTGAAATGGGTGGAAAATATCTCTGGATGTTTTCCCATTGTCCAACAGTTCGGAGGAAAAGACTCCGGCAAGAGGTGACAGTGTAGTTAAATGTCGGACGCTGCCGTGAGAAAGTTCAGTGTTTGTTCATGAGACTCTTGAACCGCAATTCTTGTCAACTCGGCACTTTTCGATATATCCAAAACTCTGTAATCACCCCCCAGAGAGAAGAAAGAGTTCCTGCTAATTCGTCCCCATGGAATCATTTGGATCGCGAGACAGGACCATTTTATGCCACCTCAAAAAGAAGCCGTATTTTAAACGCTCTTAGAATATACTAATGACACGAGACAACGAATTGATGTATAGTGAAAAGACAGGCCTCGTTAACGCTACACCATATAGCTACTAAAGCCCTCTGAAAAAAAGTGAATTTCTGTTCCCATCAGTCTCTCGCCATTCATGCCAATGAGCGAGGCAATCCGAATAGTATCCTTCATTATGCAGGTAATAAAGAACCCAGTAGAAATTAGTAGAAACTTAGTAGAAATCTCATCGTAGATTGTCTGATTGACCCGGAATATGTGGAATGCAGGTGGCTAAATATTTCAACACACGAAATCAAATAAAAGCTAATACTTGAATTAATCTGCAAATGCCGCCTAGAATCAATCACTTCACTTCTATCCAACATTTCCCTAACTACTCACCTATTTTTGCTGACTTATTTTTCTTCTACTATGCTTAAGAAAACGACTGTTTTACATTAAAGATGACCGTGTGATTTTTCTTGCAAATGTCATCATAAAAATGTCCCCCAAAATTATGAACAATCTAAATATAATTAAACCTGAAATGCAATTAAAATAAACATAATGCAGTTAATATTCAAAATCAGTATGAGACTGCCATTGGGGTGTATGACCGCCATGAAAATAATACTTTCAAAAATTGGTATATTACCGATTTAACGCTATTTAAAATATTTTATTAGATATTACCTCAATACTCCCTCAAACCGAGTAAGTGATACAAAAATCATTTTTCGGCCCCCATCATTATGATTTCTCTCATGCCAATCACACGCTAAAGAAGATTTGGGGAGTAAATACCTCGAAGCGGGTGCGAGGAACGATTAAGGGCCATTACGCTCCTGCTTGAGGCATACTTAAAAATCGCCCCTAAGGGTTGCTAATAGTTATTTTCGTTCCTTTGTCTCAAATATATAGCAATAGAATTTTCCAGTATTTTTATAACAATATAATTTGATGGTGGCCTCCACACATTTCATTTTAATAAATAAGAATTTTAACAATCCACATCCACATTTCATGCACCTCGCATCAGGGAAGCGCTTTACTCAAAGAGTGTCAAAAAGAATACCTGTCTACAACACATTAGTCGCACATCGTGCGTCGAATTCGCAGCTTTTACATCTTAACACAAAATTAGGCTTATAACTAGTAATCGAAAAAATGTCTAAAATGAGGCTCGTTACCATTCCATTCTGAACTATTTAGTTACACCATTAGAATTTCTACAAGTACTATCTCATGCAAATGGCGGAGAGCACGCATACACCAGAAAGAGATAAGCTATGGAATATATGTGCTGGTTATCGTAATTAAATTTCAAATAGTTCAAAAGTCCAATTCCCCAACTATTTAAATATCAAAACTCGGCGCATACCAAAAGATATAAGAATCACCACTAACGCGAAATATTCTCAATTTATGCATTTTCGATGAAATCCGAGGAATCTAATGTTAATATATGGTTTTAACAAGACATATTTAGTCTTGATATTCCTCAAGATCTCATTGTTGAATGCACTAAATGTGTCCTTGACAGCTCCTCGCGGTACGTAAGACAGACCAAACCACTTACTTTTTTCCAAAAATTGTAAATAGATGATACAAAACGGAAATTCAATGCCAAAAATATAAAAATGAGAAATTCAGCTGCCCCTGCCGCAATCTAAAAAAAATTAAAACTGCCTCTTCCATAAAAGAATTAAAAATAATCTATTTTGATTGTCCATATTTATCAATCCTGAATCCGTATTTCAATTAATACCCATCATTATGTAGTTCAGAAGTGATGAATTAGGATACATTAGTGGGATTCATATCAGAGGAGGAAGGGAAGAAATAAAGAAGGCGCTTTATTGGACGATTAGCACAATTTGGAAAATTAATTAATTTCTATTTTACTGGCATGCGTCAGTTATAATCTACTATCTAAACTCAAGCACACGCAAGTGAAACTAGCATATGACTGTGTAAATAAATCGTTTTTGGAATAGTTTCTAAATGTAATCGGATGCATGGCGGTGATAGTTCAGATCTACTATCGTATTATTTCATTTATCTTTTGATAAAAACTTTTAGAACTATTTTTCTAAGTTTACGGCTATAATAATTAAAATAAAACCTAGATCAAAATATATGGGAAATGAATAAATATAATGGCGCTTAGCAAATTAAAAAATAGACGCAAAATCCTTGAATGAAAGCACGACGTTTAATGCGACTAGCCTAGTCCTATTTTTAGTAAAAGGCAGCTCCGCAACAATGGAGGAGGGGAATATATGTACAAGTTTTCTCCCAAAGTGAGTCGCGGGAGACCCGAGAAATCCCACGACGCAGTGGCCGTGTTTTCCCGGAAGCGAGTCCCCTCCACCCACCCCGCCTCCATCTTCTTTTCGCGCGACAGGGACTAATGCATTCGCCTCCGGGCGCATCTTTGAACGAGTCAGCACCTATGTCAAAAAGACGATCATTCTCGTTCCGTACCCACAGTAAAATGACAAAAAGGGATCGCACAGTTTAACGGGAGGAACAAAAAATAAAGGCGTGATTTCGCCCGCTTTCTCCGAAAAATAAATGCGTCCAGAAGCTTCGTTCACATTTTCAATCTCATCTTTCCAAAATGGTTCGCAGAACTTCAAAGTTTATTTTACAATGTGATTCGATAGATTGTTATTTTATCTCACAATGAATCCGCAGTCAAAAGCATCCGACGAATTCGGCCGAATATGAGTAGCCGTCGTATTTCTACCAATCAGCGAAACGACGTAATCCCAAGTCTCTAATGTTTCTCGTTGCGTACCATCTCATAATTTTATGATCTACATGTCATGTAAAAAGGCATCGATACCGATACAAGCATTGAGAAAAGGGATAGTAACGCAAACAAGGACAGACACAAGGCAAGGGGGAAGGTAGATAGGTTCAGATTCCAAGCAGAAAAAAGTTTCCAAATTGAGTAGGAGCTTGGACTTGTCTGGCCGACGCTCTGCCAATTAAGCTGGTTTTTGCCCTTCATATGTGTTCCCATCTTTCTCCATACCTATTTTCGTACGAATATATTGGTGGGTTATCCTGTTGGAAATACAAGTACAGAAGTAATACATACTTGTGTATATATATAAACCATAGCGATTTGTATAAAACATAAACACAGTATATATATATATATATATATATATATATATATACATATACTGTGTATATGTATGTATATATATACATATGCTGTGTATATATATATACATAATATATATATATATACACACACACACTTGCCTTTGACGTTTATCCCATCCTATATACATATGGAATATTGCTCTCGTAAGTGCTTCTGCATTATCGATATAGATATATACATACACACATATATATATATATATATATATATATATATATATATATATATATATATATATATATATGTGTGTGTGTGTGTGTGTGTATATGTATATATATATATATGTGTGTGTGGGTGTGTGTGTGTGTGTATATATATATACACACTAATAGAATGCAGACTTTATGTATATATGTATATATATACATAAAATCTGCAGAGGAAGGGTGAAATCGGTGTGCTGTACAGCAAAGTTAAATATTTATCGGGAAGTAAGAAAGGCAGATCTACAGGGTTCGTCCGGAAAATAAGTGTACTGAGCTCAGGAAAAAAAATTTATTACACTTTTACATATCTTAAGCTAATATTCCTCAAAATAGGACCCTTGTGAGTCGATACACTTGTTCCAGCGGCGTTCCCATTCCTGGAACGCTCCCGCGAAGGCATCATCGGGAACCTCTCGAAGACACGTCGTCACGGCCTCTTTGACGGCGTCCTAAGTCCCGTATCGCGTTCCTTTCAAACTCCTCTTTATCTTCGGGAACAGAAAGAAGTGCGGTGGTGCCAAGCCCGGGCTGTAGGGCGGGTGCGGCAGCGTTGCCACGCCGTGCTTGGCCAAGAAGTCCGACACGACAAGCGCGGTGTGAGACGGCGCATTGTCGTGATGCAGCCGCCAGATGTTTTTGATCGCTGGCCGGACGCGGGCGACTCGTTTTCGAAGCCTGTCGAGCACTTGGACGTAAAATGCAGCATGTTTTGTCAAAAAAGACAATGAGCATCGCCTTGATCCGAGATTTGCTCATGCGAGCTTTCTTTTGACGGGGTGATGATAGGGTGTGCCACTCCGCACTTTGTCTCTTCGACTCCGGGTCGTACTCAAAGATCCACGTCTCGTCACCCGAAACAACGTTCTCTAAAAAATGTGGATCATTTTTGCAGTGATCCGCAAGTTGTGTCGCGATTTCCAAACGATTGAGTCTTTGATCATCACTGAGCCCTTTCGGCACCAACTTTGCACAAATTTTTCGCATCTGTAATTGCTCCCTAATAATCTCGTGCACTATTGTTTTTGGCACATTACACTGCTCTGCTATCATCCGAACACTAAGACGACGATCAGAGTTCAGTACATCGCGAACTTTTCGCACATTTTCGTCGGAGAGTGTCGTTGATGGGCGTCCAGGCCGTGGTTCGTCGTCGACCTCTTCTCTGCCCTCCACGAACATCTTGTGCCACCGAAAGATCATGTTTCTGGACATGGCTGACTCCCCGTAAGCCTGGTTAATCATACCGACAGTTTCGGTAGACGATTTCCCAAGCTTTACCGCAAATTTGATGGAATAACGCTGCTCCAAAAACTTCGGCATCGCGTTCCGTGACGTGGGTCGAAGCGTGGAGGTTCGCGTTAACAGAGCTCCTCACTACACCACAGCTCAGAGCCGACTGCCTTTTTCAGCGTCGCTTGCCAACATACCCCCCTCCAATCGCAGCCCGTCAGAGCGGTGCTGGGCGCGCCTGGAGCGGCGGGAAAAAATCAGTACACTTATTTTCCGGACGAACCCTGTATGCTAACAGTTAGAGATAAGGCGGGTAAGGTAATAGTTGACACAGGAAAGATCCAAGAGAGATGGAAGGAGTATATAGAAGAGCTGTATAGTAAAGAACTTAGACCAACAAAGTTAGACATTGAAAAAGAATATGACGTAGAGGAAGACAGCTTAGGTCCAAGCATACTAGACAATGAGATAGAAAGGGCATTAAGAGAGATGAAACTAAATAAGGCCGTGGGGGTGGATAACATTCCCGCAGAACTATTGAAATGTTTAGGAAAATGTGGGAGGAAGATGCTGTATGGGCTGAATCGTAGTATCTATGAGGAAGGAATCTGGCCGGAAGACTTTGTGAGATCAGTTTTAGTTCCTATTCCGAAAAAGGTAAAAGCTACATCATGTGAGGACTACAGGACGATAAGTTTGATATCACACGCAGCTAAAGTTGTTCTCAGGATCATAAACAAAAGGATAGAGAGTAGGGCAAATGATTACTTAGGGGATGATCAGTTTGGGTTTGGGAAGGGGAGAGGTACGCGTGATGCCATTGCAGTAATGAGATTATTAATCGAGGGGAATATAGAACACAACCAGGAGGTATTTGCCTGTTTCGTAGATTTCGAAAAAGCGTTTGATAGAGTGAATTGGGAAAAACTAATGAGTATATTGCAGAAAATAGGAATAGATTGGAGGGAAAGGAGGCTAATACGCAACCTGTACATGTCTCAGACTGCTCAGGTGCGGGTTGGAAACGGGGAGTCCGGATGGGCAGTGTTAGGAAGAGGTGTAAGGCAGGGTTGCCCATTATCACCGTTGCCGTTCAACCTGTATGGAGAGGAAATGATCAAAGAGGCATGGGATGAACTGGAAGTAGGAATGAAAGTGGGCGGGGAATTCGTAAAATCAGTTAGGTTTGCTGGTGATCAAGCTTTAGTTTGTCAGTCAGCCATGGGGTTGCAAGCATTGCTGAGTGAATTGGAAACTCAGTGCGACAGGTATGGGATGAGAATCAATATTAATAAAACAAAGGTTATACGATTTTCTAGAAAGAAAAAGGCTAAGCTGAAAATTAAAATAGGAGGGCAAAAACTAGAGCAGGTAGAACAGTTTACGTATCTCGGTAGTGTTTTGGACCAACAAGGCCAAGTAGTAGGGACGTAAAGAGAATAATTGCGCTAGGCAAAGAGGCTTTGACAAGGAGAGAGTTGATGACAGGGACGTTGAGTAAGGATGTTAAGAAAAGACTCGTAAAAACTTTGATATGAAGCGTAGCTATGTACGGCGCGAAACGTGGTCATTGAAGCAGGACGATAGACGTAGACTGGAGGCAATTGAAATGTGGGTATGGAGAAGAATGGAGAAGGTGAAATGGACAGAGAAGAAAACAAATGAGGAAGTACTTGGTATGGTGGGCGAAGAGAGGGGTTTTGAAAGATCTGGTGCTTTCCCGGCGTATTAGTGGGGTGAATTCTTCTCGGGTCTTCCACCGGGTCAATGGCTCCATAGCTGCCGACGTTTCGATTCCCGACTTGGTCATCGTCATCAGGGCTGATTCCCAGATGACGATGACCGAGTCGGGAATCGAAACGTCGGCAGCTATGGAGCCATTGACCCGGTGGAAGACCCGAGAAGAATTCACCCAAGAGAGGGGTTTGTTGATAGAAATCCTAAGGAGGCAGGAAAAGTGGATGAAGGGGGTATTGACCGGCAGTGGGATGTTGAATACTGTAATAGAGTGGAGAATGTTAGGAAAACGAGGAAAGGGAAAGAACAGAATAGGGATTTTGGATGGGATGAAGGGAGGAAGAAAGTACTCAGAGCTCAGGAGGGACCTGATGTAGAGTGGGATGTTGTGTTTTGCTGGGGGTAACAAATTATTTAATTAGTAATTATGTCCATCCAAAAACCTACCTTAACCGGTAGATTACCTAATAATAATAATATATATATATAAACCATAAAAACAGCAATCAACCCGAAGGTCGGTTTGGTGGGCGATAGTAGAGTTCACCCAGTACTAAGCCCGACAGCGTGTGAAATTCACACATCAGGTTAGGGGGGTTAGTGCCTTTCCCTATTCCGATTATGGTTTCTACGGAAGGTCTGGTACCCGAAAAATCACCTAGCTTGATTGCAGCTGAGGTGCCCAGTGTCTTTCCCGGGAATCGACCCCCGGACCCTCCGGTCAGTAGTCCAACGCTCTACCCCCTGGACTACCGCAACCCATGTGTGTGTATATATATATATATTTATTCATTTATTCAAACACGAAATCCCGCCATATGGCAAACAAATATTCATTAATTGGAAATCGATGGAAGAAAAAGGGATAGGAACGCATATAAAGGACGAACACAAGGTAGGTGAGGAAGGCGGAATGGAACAAATCACAAGCACAAAAATATTTCCTTGACCGGGACTTGAACACCGGATCTTTCTACTTTCCCGGCTGGCAGAGAAATCCAAAAGAAAAATATTTTCACTGACTGTCTTGAAGAAAAGCCGCACCAAAAGTGATAGTAAAATGAACTGTTTAATCCTTACACAATATAAATTTGAACAATAGACATACTACCAGTCGGTAATAGCATTGTGTTAATTCTTCCTCTATTTACCTTTTCAAAAGCCGAGTCCAGATGCATGAAAGATACCGGGTCCTACACAGGAGCACTTCTTCCAAATATTTTTGAAGCCTACTAGTCAAAAAAGTTTATTCTTCATGCAATTAGTTATCCGAAGATATCAAGACATGAAAAAACGTAGCATAAACATATATTCAATACTGGATCGTGATATTTCATACCCCTTTCGGATTCAAGTCAAGACTATCGCGGCACAAAACCCACCCTCTGGCACAACGGCTTTCCCTTCATGAGTCCACTCCCCAATTCACTCCCACACGTTGTAGTCACCATTTCCCCCACCAAACTCGTTTCTTCATTCTATGTAGAGAAAGCGAAATCCTATCTATTACCTATCCCATAGTTCCAACTAAACCTCATCTCCGTTTTGTTCAACCACATCTCCGTTCCCTGCATTATTCAGGTTTTATTTCGTCCATTTCTAAGCACGCCACAAATTCTTCCCGTTTTTCTTTCGCAAGAACCTTACAGTTGCATACGTTCCTTTTGAAGGAACCACAAACGTAACAAAAATTGATCTATTTTCATTCGGCAACGGTAAATCTAAGTAATCCCGCTAACCAGTCCTCATGAACGAAAATTTTCACTGAGAATAAAGTGATTTGAAATTAGTCTCAATTTCGGATGACACTATGTTCCAGGTTGGTTGAAAATATCTGTAAAACACTAGGATTATGCCTTTCATTGCCACTACTAAATTTTTTTATGGGTAAATACACAAGCTTACGCCTTTCACATGAACCTTTCAACCATACAATGTCAGTGGTGGTAAGAAGCTGCATCGCTGCCGAAAGGCGCACGAGTGTTCCCGATGACCATGGCTGGATGTCCCCATCGAAAAATACAACCTACATATAGCTACCGTTAGAGTCACCACGTGCGGAATATCTTATGATGAGAATTAGGATAGAAAAAATGCAACAAAATCATCCGGTTGAAAATTATTGAAATAAGCACCAGTTAGAGCGGAAGAAGTATCAATTACAAGTGTTTCGAGTATCACTAACAATGGAGGGACTATTACAGCAAGCAAGACATTACTTTGGGAGCCACAAGGTCCTCAGAAGGGCGAATGAAAAGAAAATCATGGAGAATATAATGAGAAGACTAAAAGGAGGCCCTAATTGGTCACTTTCTGAGGCATAATAGTTAGGCTTAAGATCTTAAATGAATGTAATACTGAGGGAAAAAACTACCGAGGAAAGTCAAGGATGAATTACGAAAGTAAAAATGATGAAATACGCCAGCGCAAAGAGCTATGAAGATGTAAAGAGGCTGGCAGGGAGCAGGGTATCTCGGAGAGCTGCTGTTGTTAAATGCCAATCCTGGGCTTGATAACTACTTGTATGATGATGGTGAACGTGGAAAAGAAGGGCGGATAGACAAACCTAGCGTTTTCGCTTTACCTACTACTGGCGAAAGATATCATGGGCGTCAATTCAGCAGCTCATAGGAGTTGACATGCTTGTTGACTGTCTATGATTTTACTCACGGGAAATGCGTGAAGACCGCTAGTTACCTAGCGAGTCCAAACGGGACCGCCAGTACAGGAAAAAATTTACCATTCACCACACCAGACGGATCTCTTACTGAGCTATGAAAATTGCATTGGTGTATCTACAATAGGGACCACCACCGATAACTCTGACCGTGGATTTTATTTCGGTAGAATCCCATGAAATTAGTTTACAAGAAAAACTTTTACATTCTAGTTAGAATAATTTGTCTTTCCGTAAAATATATCACATGATGAACTTTTTTCATTTTACTCGAGGTAAGAGAAAAGTATTGAACTCACACATAGCTAGTTTAATAAAAAGATACTCGCATTTCAAACTAAGTAGGGCAAACCTGATCCAGATATAATGTCACGATTCCAAGTGAGGTCCCACACTTGTCCACGAAAGCATTGATACAATCACAATGAACATCATTTAGGGTTTAATGATAAGCTTATTCGCTTAATTATTTTTTTATTATAAAAATTGCGCCGGAAATATTGTCGCAAAATTGTACGATGATCAAAACCACGATTTGATGAACGTCAGCTAGATACTCTAGAATTAGCAGGAAATCCGTAAGTGCATTCGTATTCACTGCAGGGCTCCACTACCGTCGCCATCTACCGAGTTTTCCGGAAGACTACGACGGACTTTCCAAAACCTGAGCGTATTCCGTTCGGTTCGACGAGCGAGGCAGGACGAGAGAGGAAGAGAGAAAGGGGGGTTGAGGGGGGATGAACGGGGGAAGAAGACGGAAGGGAAGGTGGAAAGCAAAAGGCAATCGCTCATTCCTGCCCACCCCCGCGACTCTGCCCCCACCTCGCCCGTCTGTAACCCACACCCTCGCCCCACCACCCCAGTACTTGAACCGCTTCATCTTCTCCTACTTAACGCTCGCTAACTTCTCATCCTTCCATCCCCTTAAGTGCAGGAAATTGAAGCGGATGGATCCCTACGAACCCTAGTTTTGATTTCCACTGGGGAAGTGAGATCGGCTCGGCGGAAGGCAAGTTGCAGCCGTGGCCTTCCGGGAAGAGCCGAGGCGCCATCCCAGGCGCCGTTGTCCTAATGGCCCACGCCATTCCAAATGCGTAACCGGGTGAGAATTTTTAGGGGGGGCGGGGGCCAGAGAAATCACGGAGCAAGCAAAATCACCTGTCTCTCCTCTTCAGCCGATTGCGTCAAACTCGATTTGCTCATGGGTCACTTAATGCACGGTTAAGTTTAACACTGGACGGTTTCCACGCTACAGAGAGCCGCATATTGTTCTATTGAATGTCTTAAGTTTTGTGGTTCCTCAACATTTCCATCCAGCTACCATTTGCAATTAGCCATTTAGAGGCGATCGCGAGGGGTTTTTCATTTTATTGTTGAAGAAACATGAAACTGGGAGGAAAACCGTTAAAAGGATTAGAATTTTAATGGTTAAAAAAGAGGGAGAAAGCACAAAAATGAGAATATCTTACAGTTGATTACATTTATTCTTCACTTAGGGATAACTTACTAATAAAATCCTCTTCTTACATTAATGCTTGGTTCTCCGAGGTAGACTTGCACTAATCAAGTGCCTCTCATAAACCAATAATTTTGTGAATGAATTGTTTTGTGAGAGCAATTTATGAATATGGCGGCTTTCCTGGGGAATTAACTCATTTTTTCAAGTAAAACCTACCGTTGGTCTCAAGTATCTGACGTCTATTCATCACGAGATCTTGATCATAAAAACATCTTTCCGCGTAGTTTATTGTCAAGACCTCCCTGATATTCGTTCATCAAATTCAAAAGACTTTTCACGCTCTCCATGTGACCCACTAAGATACATAATCAACCTATCATTTGAATTATGAGTACTAACTGAAGAGATCACTGAAACCTGATATTTTGAGGAATCGCTAACACTTACGTCTTATCTCGATTTATAAAATTAATCAATACAAATATATACATAAATTCTGGATTATATAGTGTTTAAGGTGGATGGAAAATTTATGGCTAGTATATGGAATGCAGCTTTAAAGTAGAGCTCTGCATGCTTCTTGGGTTTTCACCACGTTTGTTGGCTTGGATTGACAACATTCCAGCTGGCGTCCTCAGGACCTTCGGCCAGGGCACACCAGTGGGAATGCTTAAGAATCTATTATATCCAAGCCAACAAACACCGTGAAACCCCAAGAAGTATGAAGAGCTCTTCGAGCCCACGGCGCGGAAACATCCGAATTAATAGCTTTAAAATATTTTACACAATTTGTTTTCCAATTATTATTACCAATAAATAAGGTATCAACAAAATCACACTCAAAACCTCCATTACTTTGATTTTTCATCAAAAACTTATTTCTATCATTATAAAATTTAAAATTAAATATCCTTCAGAATAGCTGTTTTTTGTGATGAATATGTTAGATATAAATCGCATCATGATATAGCGTTCACTGGTCAGTTAAAATATTATTTCTCCATGAAAAACTCAAGAAAAGGAGCAAGTAACATAGAAAGATGAAGAAATATTTGACCAAAAAAACGTTCTCTACCATAAAGTAGTTACGAGAAAGTGATACGGCGGATTATCATTCGACTTCACTCGCACGGCTTGAATTATCATAGGATGTGTTAACATATTACACACGAGCGATTGGATAAAAACTCTGGACATCAACTGAGAGATGCATATTCATACGCTGGCTATGTCAAATGATTTAACCTTTCATGGTGAATTCCACACATTTGATTTATTATCACTAAATCGCACTGACTGCACTTCCTGAAAAATGAAATACTCATGGAGACTGCGAAAGATTTAAGAAAATAAGACCCGAAAAAATATGTGATGAGTAAAGAATAAGAAAGGGCGCCAAGGGGAATGACCCAAGAGACAGAGTAAGGCTTGTGGGTCTCTTTGGACTAGTCCCAAGTAGGGATGAGTTATTTACGACAGCGGTATATTGAAATGGGCGAAGGCCTCAGCACAAGCAATAATTTCTTGGCACTTTCTTTTTCGCAAAGGGGTGTAAAACGAAAACATGAACGCTGAGCACCGAGCAAAGAAAAAGTACACGTTTACAGACATGAGTACAGAGCCAGAATACGGTTTTATGACCTTATCGTATAAGTGTCCCTTTAGTAGTCGTATAAACTGCAGGTTGAAATACTATAATTATTTTCTTCTTTCTCAGAACAAATACCTTCTTGTGAGGCCTATAGTTGAGAAACACAAATTTTATTGCAATTAATCTTGTCAAAAGGATATGTTGTTCATGGATTTCTAGTATTTAACGCAACTATTTTATTCACTCATGTGCCTAAAAGATTTATGAGCACTAATAAACAGAAGGTATAACTGCCTAATACCTAGGCATAAACCTATAAACCACCCACCGCAGTAATCAAACCGAAGTTATGTTTGATAGGCGAGGGTAGAGTTCAAATACAATACTTTGAACCTTTGTATGTACCCTCGATAATACTACCAACATGCATTAACTTGGGAACCATTTTGTACGAATTTCATGATGTACTCAGCTATTCTAGTGGAAAGTAGGGTCATACAAAATTAAGCAAAAATATTAAGAAAAGACAAAAGGTATGTGTTCGTATAGTGAGGATGTTAGTATTTGATTCGATTCACTGACCCTCCTGGAAGAGCCTAAACGTGATCAAGAACGATAAAATCATGATACAAGCCAACAAACACCCTAGGCCCTCAAAAGAAGCTTTGGATCGCCACAGATGAATCCCTCCTCGATTCAACCGCCACCATACTCACCATGCATCACACTTCAATGGCAACTCCCTGCGCCACCCTAGACCCTTAGAACTCCTTATCGGTTCAATTCATAATAACTAGGTGAATGGACGACAATTTTAGAGACATGCGAAAAAATGATATTTGCGTCTACGTTTGATAAATCTGTTTCTTAATTGAAAGACGCGGTTACGTATTTTCTCTGATATAATTATTTTAACCTACTTTTTTCAAGTGAAATCTATTACAGATAAAATCGATAGCATTTCATCGTTAATGGCGCATCTCGCATCACCAATATAGTACACAATCAAAATTTTGATCAGTTCTCAATTTTACATTCCGAATCAGATAATAAAAGCGCAGCAAGTTCTAAACGATGTACTATATGTCCTGTGTTTTAAAATGGAAATTCATCATCATAAGTATTTCAATCCTAAGATTGTTTTACTCCTCCATTCTTCCCTATTTAGTGTTAATTCCTTCACCCTCTGATAGGCTCCCTGTTTCACGTCCTTAATTTGCCCAATGTACGAAGGTATGTCCAATCCATCTAGTTCTTTGCCGTAGAGCTCTCCATATGGTCCTATCCTCTTCTGCTCTTCTATATACTTCCTTGTTCGGTACTTTATCCATCTAATCTTCACCATTCTCCTCCAGCACTATGTTTCAAATGCTTCTATTCTTCGTTGGCCCGATTTTCCAATATTCTATGTCTCCGATCCGTAGAGTGCCATGCTCCACACGAACGTTTTGACGAACTGCTTCCTTGTTTGTAATATTATGTTCTTTGAGCATCGTAGTTGCCTCTTCCTAATGAACGCCTTCTTTGCTTGGACTATTCTTCGCTTAATGTCGGTCGATCTTCTCCCATCTCATGTTATACAGGTCCCCAAGTAGATGAAGAATTCCACTAGCTCTAGTTTCAGGTTACCTATCATTTTCCCGAACGTATTTTCCCGAAAGTCCCCTTCCCCTATGAAAAATTTCCGAACGCAATTTCCTGAATACTACTTTCCCGAATAATAGTTTTCCCGAATGAGTTTTAAAAAATGATTTTTCAAAAAACAAAAAATGAGAGCGCTCTCGGTTACTAGGGCGACTGTTTATTTACTTACCAGTTTTCTAAGACTGTAACCTTCGCGGCAAACATTTTAGTGATGGAAGAAAAATTTATCGGTAAAACTAAGTGCATTATAGATGGATATCTTTATTTAAAGACTCTAAGTATTCCCTGATTGCACTACAAGCTGTTGTTTTTTTCATCTCGGCCAATCTTTATACAGACATGTTCAAGCTGAAGGATTACAAGCCGTGTACAATGATCCTGAGGATGGCACTGTGAAAAATTAAGTTCATATGATCTTATCTTTGGCCTACATACCAGTGGATGATGTGACTAAAGTTTATAGGCTTCTGAAGTGGTCAGGTCCACAGAACCTCCAACCAGTTTTCAAGTATTTTAAGAAAATTTATATAACGTATCGTCGAAAGCGAAGAGGGATAATGATACAAATACCACCTCGGTATCCCCCACATATATGGAACCAATATACAGCTGCGTTAAGTGGTGAGCACAAGACCAACAATGTCAGCGAAGGCTGGCACAATCGCTTCCACATGGTGATGGGTAAAAACCATCCAGGCTTGTATTCTGCTCTGACAGAAGTAAAAAAGGAACAGGCGGATACCGAGATTGCTGTGGCTTAGGAAGAAAAATTAAAGCCCTCCCTAAGAAGAAGTGGGTTGATTTCAAAAATAAAATTCGAACCATTGTATTGGAATATGAAAATTATAGAAGCAACGAATTGGAATACTTGCAGAATATCGCACACAATATTGTATTGTGATCAAAATAGTGTAATAAAATTTTGATTTAAATAAGATTTTGTACTCATTCGGGGAAAAAATTATTCGGGAAATTGCATTCGGGAAATGGCATTCGGGAAATTGCATTCGGGAAAATGTCATTCGGGAAGGGGACAATTCGGGAAAATGATGGTATACCCTAGTTTCACCTCTCGAATTGTGATATCTGTATTCAGCTTCTCTCTTCCACACACAAGGATTTTCGTTTACTTCTTGTCGATGCTAATATTATATTCCCGAATTATTTAGCCCATAATTTTCAGGTTTGCTTGCAGGCCCTCTCGCGTCTCTGCTACAACTGCGTTATCGTCTGCGAACCGCAGCATGTTAATATCTTCGCAATTCACTTAGACTCCTTTGATGCCTAATTCTTGTGCATCCTTTATTGCTTCTTCTAGATAAACGTTGAATAATGCTGGCGAGAGGTTCCATCCTTGTCAAATTCCTTGTTTATTTTGGCTTCTTCTTTCCTTTTGTTTTTCATTTGCATGGTTGTTACCTTATTCTTGTAGAGGCGATGGATTAGAAATAAATGGAAATTAGGTAAATAAGAAATTAAAAAACAGAGCTGGAGAATCAAACGGATGCCGATAAGAGCCAAACTAACGAATTAACAAGAATGGAGAAATGAAACAGTAGATGAACCAAAGATAATGTGATATGCATGCAACAAGCACAGTAAAACTCGAACTTTGATTCAAATGGGATCACTTCAATAACTTTGCTTAGCAATTGGCCTATGGTCTCCCTAAGGATTAATAATGACAAACAACGGGGTCTAAAATGACCCAAAAGAAAGTAAAATAAGTGAAAATATTACCTAAAGATGAAAATAATGAGATAAGGTCATTGAGAAGTGACTTATAAAATGTGACAGATCAGGATGTGAATTATTGTGTAGGTAAGGACATGTAGTGACTTATTGGGCACAATGCCCAATGCTACTATAGCTACTACATGATGCGGATAAAATTTATAGGCATATGAAATTTATAAAAAAAAAGATTACCGTAGTGGAGTTGCAGCGGTGGAAAGATATGGTATTAAAGTTCACCTAAGAATAAATATTACAGCCAAAGAAAATCGCAGAATCTTTCAGCAGATGACGCAACAATCAGCTTCTAAACACGTTCCTTAAATTCTGGGGCATGTCATCCGTAGCTTTATTTGCGTGAAGCAAAACTTGAGAATTTAAAGTATTACACCATTACATCATATGCCTATCATTAAATTTCTAATTGTCACATGCGCGAAGTTATCTTATTTTTCTTCACGTTGATACCGCGATATGCTGTGGTAGTATTCGGAAGGAAAACATTATTTCAGTAACTACTCATGCAAAATACAGAACTCATGTTATTAGCAAAACAGTAATGATGGACTTGTCTATCCAAATTTAGAGCGCGAGAGAAAAGTTAACCTAAAGAGCTGAGGCAACGAATGCCGGCGATTCCTATTTAAGAGAAATAATTGAAATTGGGACAAATTGGGCATTTAACAACCATTTCCCTGCACAAAGGGTTATTTCGATGGGAATACTTATGCCCGATACCTACGAGGTCTGTCCCAAAAGTTTTTTCCCGGTTAGACGGGCGGCGGGTTTCCTGGCTGGGTTCGTTGGAGGGGAGTCTCAGGAAAGCCTGGATGCTTGCGGTAGTTGTCTTCCACCCTTTACGGAGTGCAGATCGTTCGTTTGCGAAACCTCTATAACGTGACCTCAATACGCACCGTCACGAACCGGTTATTGGAACGGTGCTACACCATCAAATTTTGCATGAAATTGGGCAAAACCTAGAAAAGAGACTCATGGCATGCTCAAGGCAGCTTATGGTGATTACGCCATGGGTAGATTGGGTGTTTTTGTGTGGCACAAGTTGTTTCGGAAGGGAAGAGAATATGTTGAAGGCGCCGAACGCTCAGGACACCCTTCGACCTCAAAAAGCGACGAAAATCTTGAAAGAGTGGCTTTGTTGGACAGGGATGGCAGATTAAGTGTTCGCATGGTTTCTGATGGACTTGGCATCGACTTGAGAGGTTGGTACCTTGAGTGCTCCCGGACGAACATAAGGAAACTCGCACGCGGATCTGCCAAGAGCTTCTCGGCCATGTGAGTGAGGACCCAAATTTTTAGACTGCCCCACCAGACTTCTTCTTCCCCCGCCTCAAACTCGTGCTGAAAGTACGTCACCACAGTTCGGTGGAAGCGTTACAACCAGCGGTGACGAGGGAGTTTAGCGAGAGAGTTTCCGGGCGCCGCCTTCCAGAAGTCGTGGAAAACCCGCTGGCAGCGGTGCGTGGACGTGCAAGGGTGCCACTTCGAAGAATTTTGAGTGAATATATCAATTCTGGCAATAATTTTTTTTATCGACTCAGTCCTACTACTTTTGGGACAGACCTTGGTTACCCTTTGATGAGGGATTTTTTCCCAAGCCCAAACCTCTCGAGATAATTCTCCCAAACATTGGCAATGAAAAACGTTTTGATTCACAGGTATTCATATCTTCTTCCATTTTAATTCCTGAATTTTTTTATTAATTCCATCCCAAACCTCAAAAAAAGAACCTACATCTTTTAGCTCTTACGAGTTCTGAATGGAAATTTGCCACTGTTGTTGCACGATTTAGTGTAAGGATGGCCCACCTTAATGCGATACTTTAATATCATCAAAATTCTTCTATTCCTTTCAGAAAAGTTATTTTTTAGAAGATTCCTCAAAAAAATTATGGTTGATCTTTCAATTAAAGAATATACAAAATAGTGAAATTGTAAGTGCTGATTTCACATGTGATTTTTATCAACTTCCACATTTCCATGCGGCAGCTGCGCTCAACCTATGACCCATGCATGTGATTCAGCCCAGCAAACCCTTCAACCTTGCCTATAACTCTCTTTTGAAGATTCATTCACTTTCAGACATTTCCTGAAAACATAATGAACACAAACAAACAGTTTCCAAAAATTATTTGCCATCACCAATCACAATTTTATAAGTAAAGATGAGCATCTTAAAATGTGTTCCTCATAAAATAGTTTATTATTCCAATTGTTTTGAATGAATCCAGAAAAATGAAGTTCTTATTTCTCGTTGCCCAAACACACTTTTGTAAATCCTAAAGCCACTAATGGTTTTTTTTCAACTATATCTTAGAATTAAACTAACCTTGCCTGGTATTTGAAATATAATCTTTTCAGTAACTAAGTACTTAATCCTCAGAAGTAGACAATTTTCAAAGGTATTTGGATCTGTTCTGATTTGAGGTTCCTTCTTGATATATTTCTGAGCCATTCCATTGGGAACACACCATTTCATCATTCTATATACATAATAAAGAAAAATGATCAGTGGTACCTACTGAACATTATATTATCCATAAAGAGAGAAAAATAACTTTAATTCATGATATGTTTACCGTAATATTCCTCTATTTGAATACCATAATGATAAGCTTACTATACACGGCAACCCATATTATTTGACACATTTTCTATTTGAAATGTTTCAGATTTGTCACAATGCTTTTGGAATTTGCGGCAAGCAATCTGCATGTGCTTGTGAACAAGTTATGATTACTATAATTAGTAGCACCTGCAAATTTGAATTTAGAATTGAAATAAATAAATAATAATTTAGTGCAAAGGCATTCCATGTATGTACTCCTGCCAAAGCCATCAAATAGCAAGTAATATTTGGCCAAATCAGTTTTTTTACTAATATATATGGTAAATAAAAACATGCATTAACATGAGACTCATTCAAGGACATAGTTGGGGCCAGCCTTACAACTCACTCTTCACAACCTATATGTAATGTCTTCAACTTCAAAATGTATCTCAATCATTGTCGATCAAATCAATCACTACCAAAATGAAACACCTAGGCCAAAAGGTTCTTTTTTGTGCTTACAATTGGCAATCTCTACCAGACTGTGAAATGTTGACATTAAAATGTAATATACATAGAGTGGATCAAACGTACAGATTCTAATATTTCAAATCAACCAAATAAATAGCATTTTTATATATCATAAGTCACCAAGTAATGCAGATGCATCACAAATTATTGTAAGAAAATGGTTTAACTACAAAATTAGAGAAATTATCTACTGCTAAGTTCTCAAGCCATCATTAATGTCATTGAACCGACAGCTGAAAGCCAGTGAAACCATAATTTATAAATGTTTCTCTTTGAAAATCAAATATTAAAACAGGATTCAGCCGCAATTAAATGTTCTTTAAGGTGAACTAAGATCTCCACATGCTCCAATGATGTGACAATTGACTAAATATACCTTAGCAGTGTTACTTGATCAATCATAGGTCAACAGATTCTTTATGCAAAGAAATTTATTAATTCAGGATATTTATAAATACTCACATTTATTTCTAAGATATTTTTCAGTTCCCCAGATCTTTTTCCCTACCTTTTCCAAAGTTTTCTTATCCTATTTTTACCTGCGCATAATTATTGTTCATGGCTCGAAAAAAAGTAAAGATAATTCCAAGAAACTAGATTTTCTTTACTGATTATCAAACCTAGTATGTGCTACCTAGTATAAATGATATAGGTCCATAGTTTTCCAATTTTTTCCCACGGGCTAACCTCTTTATATCTATTTCTTTGCACCAGATGTTTTCCTCTCTGTCACCACAATTAAGTTTTCTGTTAAATATATTATGTTGATTTTTTTCTTAAAGGTTACACACAACTGCAGCATTTCCTTTACTTTATTTTCAGATAAAAACAATGGGTAGGAGTGGAAATTCATACCTAGTCTCTGTCTTAATCCTTGCTTTTTTACTAGACTGATAAAATTTGTTTTCGTCCATTTTATCTTCATGCTGGTTGTTGATCACTATTCTGACAATATTAGACACTCTCTCAAAAGATAAAACACTCAATTCCAGTCTGCAATGAATGTAAGTACTCCAAATCCATTCATCCTACATCCTCTTTTTAAATGCCTAGAATTAAGCCTAGAAGACTAAAAATAATGTGTCCCTCCAATTGCCATGTATTCAAATCGCTCTTCCAATATGCATTACTTTTGTCTTCCATTATTCAGTTCATACTTTTCTTAAGATCTTCAATGAAGTTGAAGTTAGCTTTACAATTCCAATTTTTTTAAATTCACCTGTCCTCTACCTTCTGGGTGCACATGAATGATATTATTACAAAACTCGCAGGCATTTTATCCAATTCAAGTGCAGAAATGTAAAGAACATTTTTGTCACTTGGTTCTTCCCAGCATTTATAATAAGCACCGAACTAGCTCAATTAATTACATTCAGCACAGGCTCTTTTAACTGTAAGCTCTCCATTGTAAAATTGTCTAAAATATAGTCTTTTCATCCTTTCATCCTCAATTTAACCATTAACAATTTAACTTTTAATTGCAGTATATCTTGTATTGCATTCTTAGAAGTGGTTTATGATTATCTTACAGACAAGTTCAACTGGCTGTTTAGCACTTCACTTTAGTTTCTCATCTCTGATGTGGATACTTACACATAAAGATTAAATACTCCACGACCATGGTTTCAATGCTGCACATCATCATCATCACCTGGTCATTAACTATTTAATCTTTATTGTGGAAGTGCAAAGTTTCTTTTGTACCCTCATCATAAAGGAATTCCATCAAGTTAAACCTGAAACTGTTATGGTTCTCATATCTGGTTTTCCAATATCATATAATGTACTCTTTTCAATTCTTTACTTCTTTGTTTCTGAAGTTTTTGTATTTTCTTCTTTTCAATTAGGTAATTCCACCAGAATCCATGGATTCATCTTGAAGGTTTTACTTCCATCACAAGCAGCTTTCTTCTCAACTTCCACTTGTTTCCATCTTTCATCTTAGTATCTTGTACAAACATACACTTTCCAATTCCCTTAAAACTTTTAATGGAGGGCAACTCTGGATGAGTTTATTTTGAATTTGAATATTTGTCATCTATTCCATTTTTCTTCCTTTTTTTGACACTTCATAATCAAAATATTAGCACCTCGTTTATTCTTTGGTGTTTATATTAGTACCTGATACTGTACGTCACTAGACTGCGATAGGTTGAAACCTTAATAATCTCAGACATCATCCATTTATGTATTCATCAGTAACTGTTTTCAATTAGGATGGTTCATATAACGAATTGCACAATGAATTCATATAGCCTTTCTTCTCCTTTCAAAATATTTTTGCAATTCATAATATTGACATGGTCCAAAAATGGCTTTTCCGCCTTCCTTGTGTTTATTAAATTCTATTCATATACTATGCACTTCAGTGGCACTCCAGATTATAACTTCTGAGCCTTCATCTTTGCAGCCTGCCAGCTAAATTTCTTTCATGGCCCTAAGAACCTCTTGAATTTACGGCAGGAAGCTATTTAATTACATTCAACACATTACAAAATTCATTGAGTATTACTCTTATATTCACATTCAGTACTTCCATTCACAGATTTAATAAAATCCTGTTTAAGGCAATCTAGAAGTCTTCTTTGGGTCATTGGATTCCTCTGAATCTAAAATACTTAACCCCATTTATAATAAGAGCTTAAGGTTTTCAATTCTTCAATGATAGGTACCTTCAGTTTGTTACAATTTTCCAGGACCTTACTTGAATTATGTAGATATCATCCCTAGTCATAAACATTGTCAGTCCACAAAGCAGTGGTAAGTATTGGATAACCATCCAATACTTAACCATATACACATGGTTACTCATGTATGTTTGTGGACTTCTGAGTGTTTTATCCCAACAAACTCTTATATGCCATGCATTATCACCCTTCAGTCCATCCTTTCAAACTAATCCATCTAAAAAGTCAATTTTCTTCACTCTAATCTAATATTCTCCCCATTATCATGGTCTCTGGCATCCCTCAACACTCCATCCAACTTTTATAATTTTTCAAATTTCACGTATATACCTACCAATTCCCTCTTTCATCTCGCATATAAAACCATATTATTCTTCCTCACTGTCCAACTTCTCTCTTTCACTTCTTTTCCATGGCATATCTCAGAAGCCTCTAATCTATGCACAGCCACTTGCCATACTAACATTTTCAAAGAATAGTGACCTAAATGATATAGCACTAAGCTCCATGTTAAAGCCTTCATTACCTTTCATATTTACTTTTTGTGACTGCCATCAGTTCAATATTCCTTACAATCCTTATACCAATGCAGTTTTATCTACATATGTCCCTACAACTATGCCCAATTTCTTCCAAAATATTATGCAAATATGTGAACCATTACACCAGCTCCGGTAGAGGTCTATCTACTTCAACGTTTAACAGTCTTCCTACTTCTTAATAATCCATTAATTTCATTTTATTTGTATTCATTCATTAATTTCTGTCATTTTTCACTGGTCTTGTAATGCACCCCACAATAATGACTGCTTACCAATCTTGACTAACTGAAAATCTAATATAATCATCTTCCAGCACCCAATCATTACCAACTTTACTTTCCCAAGCCTATATGACCTTTCCCCACTTAAAAATCACTTATGCCTGTCTACATGCCCTCTCTATCACAATACACCAGATTCTCAACTATTCTTATGTGCCATGGACTTGACAAAGTACCTTCAAAGAAGTCATCTATTTATCTAGTTTACTCCTTTGCAATATTTTCATTCCTTTTGCTCAATCTACTCTTTTGAATACTTCAAAATTAAGAGCATACAAAGATGCCAAAGGAACTTTTTATTTCTTCCTTTCACTGCTCTCATTAATGTTACATTGGATATTCCCCATCCATTACTAAACCCAAAATATTCTTACCCTGAACATTTCTTCCCTCTATTAAGCAATAGCCTATTGCTGGTCCTCACTAGTTTCTTCTACACATATGAAAATAAACTCATGGTTGCACAGTTTTTATTCACAGTATTAAATTTAAATCCTTTTCCCTGCCCCCAATCCATCCTCACCAACATTACATTTCTTTCAGTCTCTTAGCTATAATTAAGGCATGAAGTCAATTAGCTTTGGAACTTTACGAGAAGTCACTATTAAAACATGTTACTTGAGATAGTTCCACTTGTCTCTAGACAATATTTTTTTAAGTCTCAGTGGCAACTCCATAATTATTTGGCAGTCATGTATTGCCTTCACTATTGCAGTATTCCCACGTTATGTGTTCTCTCCCTGTACTTAAAAGAGTGACTCTGTACTGACCCACGTTCTCCACCACCCACAATCAACAACCCGGAGGCCATTGATGATAGCTTCCAGAATATTTCTGTTAAAAATGCACTTAGTTATTCAAGAACAATACCTCATTAAATCATAACTTCAATTACTTCTACTATGGGGTAAATTCAATAAAGTAAATACATTTTAACTTGAAAAGGGCAAATAAAACATGTAGACCAAATCCAAAATACAGAATAACAAGAAATTACTCCTCTAAATTAAGATGAACACCATTTGCACTAAATTTTTAGATGTAGCAACAACGAACCAACAAGCCCACTCTCCTGCTGAACTATTTCTTTGTTTCTATGAGAAAGAAATGACAATTTGACAATCAAGTTGTTGACACGGCATTGTGCAAAACAATTATTAGAATAATAAAACTTAATTTTTTTTTCAGTCATTTAAATAACAACCTGGGCTTTGCATGCATGAGGAGTCGTGATTAATGAACTTGGGAAAGAAAGGAAAATTGCCTATTTCTCAGTGTCCATCCAAACTTCACAACTTCCTCATGTGCAGCCATACTGGAATAGTAGAAGTGTACACACAATGACAGAGCGCCTTCACTATGGCACTTGAGGAGAAGGCAACCAAATTCTGAGGTACAATGCAATGGAATAGAGAATAACTTCAGAACTCAGTAATGAAGAAAGGACAGAGAGAATCAGGGCACTTGCATTAGTATACTAGTAACGAAGGCAAAACCCAATTTATTTAACACCTAATCCTTCATTCCAAGCAACCTTTCTTACATGCAAGGTATAAAATGGTTCAATACTAAACTTGTCATCATAAAATTATTTAAGTGTGTATAAATGAAGCCAAATAAAACCCTTCATTTGAAACCATAATTACCATCAGAAGATCATTATCATAAACACCATCAGGAAGTGTAATCCTAACTATAATGATTCATTTATCTTCATATAAAAATTTATTTTACTCATACATATCCAATTCATTAATACAAGAAGAACATTGCATATTTCTCTTAATTTATGAACAGAGTCAAAAATGTCCACAAACATCCACAATTATTTGTAAAATTTCAGTAAATATATTATACCAATATATGTTCATTAATAATTTATATCAAATATCATATATGTATATATATTATATAACTGACACACCAAAAGCATGCTTTAGGCCATGAATCACATCTTTGGAATATTTTTACAGCTGAGGAATTGATTTCATGACTAATAAATAAGATGTGGAAAATTAATAGTATTATATACTATATCTCCTTTACACTTTTATCCCTAAAACAGGGAGGATTAAAAACTATTAATAACTTAAAATAATGTCACTCTAAAGTTTCAATATAATACTGAAAACATGATCAGATTATGCATTGGCAACGCATTTGCACTTCATTCATTGTTCCCCAACAATTTGTGCTTTTCATTTGATTATTCTCACAGCTCTCTGTAACATCCCTGACCCATAGGTACTTCAGTATTGGCTCATCACAGTTCCCACTCTTGATTCAGCTGACCTATAACCACTCTATCAATAAACCATAGCCTACTATTTGTTCAGCTATCTTCGCTTTTCTCTATTATAAAAATACTTAATCTTTCCAATATAACCTCATTTCCCAATTGCATATAACTTATTTGTATTAACTCTGAGCACCCCATTATTATAATTTTGGCAGCAGCCTTCCAGATCATCATCCACTTTTTAATAATAACAAACTTCACAGCTCCTTGAGCAAGCCACTCAATTCGGTCTCAGGGTTTTAACAACATCCAGTGTTTCTCCATGCAAAAAATCACACGAGCTAAGAAAATTTCTGCACATAAGACCTGGTCAGACGATGTTCGAAAATACTCTTTCAAGTACCATCTGGTAATTTAAATCATCTGGGAACTCCACTAATTGGAGAATGTGTTTGAATTTCCAAGGGTAAAGACCTGAATGCAAATTATATGGTATTTCTTTTATAAAAACTTGGTGTGCTTCAACGACCTAACATAACTAAGGTCATTGGAAATCCACACACTATACAGGTATACCTTGTAATGAACCTGTATATCTTGAAATTCAGATGTTAGACATCAGTAAAACATTACACATTAATCACCTTGTACATACAATAAAGTCACAATAAATAGCCGACACTGATTTTGCTTCTTCAACAATTACAAATCAGCATACTGTGAAGGAGGAAACTACCCCTGATTTGACCCACCCATAAATACTGCACCTTCACATTCCCCATTTGGAATTGGTACTTGCATTAGCATTGGTTTAGCAACACAGAATCATTAATGATGTCAGAACACTAGCTGTCATCTACTGATATTCTACTATGCACATCCAGTACATCTCGAAAAAATCAGAGAAAATCAATCAGCAAATCGATACGCATTCACACAATGCCTTTGGGACAAGTTATATTTCATGACTTTCTTAATGCCTTGGTTAAGAGTCACTGTTGTGAAACTGAATGAAAACTTGTAGGAAAACATTCCCAGAAATTACTACTATTAAATCTTAATGTCATTTTTCCCATTGAATCAAAATATAAAATTGTAACAAATTTCAATGAGGAAGTATGTGAACCTGAAAAATGAGAATGAACTTCATGACTAAGAGTTTGATGCCTCTTATTCGTAGATACCATAAACTATTGTTTAAAGATTATTTTCACCACTTAAAATCTTTAATAGGCCTGTTAACATAAGACCACATAGAAAAGGAAATAAATTTGCTTTCAGGTATACTATTATCGCCATACTCATTTTTTCTGTGCGCTGAATTTGGGGTATTGTTTAGTGTATGTTACTGCATGTAAAATAGAAAAGTAGTGGCAAGATTGACACCTCCTCTCATAAGAATTAAAAATAAAATTCAAAAGACAGTAGCCTCATTCATCCCCTTTCAATAACCCCATTATGATCAAGAAAAAAATGTATGTTTACTCAAAAAAATGATTTAGCTGCATACATTTTCAATAATGTTAGGTCACGCCAAAGATAAAAAAGCTGTCTAATAGACAGGTACCAACCACTTTTGTCATAGAGAAAACCAACTATTAAAGGCTCACTAGGACTTAATTTCCCTCTAAAATTTGTGAGACTGGTAACAATAGGCACCTTCATATCCATTCCTCAAACCAGGTATTACCCCAGTGTACTTGCTATTATTTGAATGAGACAAATTGACATAGCACAGAGTTAATGCAAACAACAAGCAATAAATTAAATGCTGCATTAGTAGGAAGAAGAAAAAGTGGAAGTACCAATAAAGAGCATGATAAAGAATGTGCAAAGTAAGTCTTTAACCAGGATAGAAGCTTGCCAAAAGGTAAGTAAAAAACTTACTAATAGAGATCACCAAACTACAGAAAAGCTCTGAAACCATTGAAACTGTCCAATAAAATATATAGTTCCATTTGGTGACAATCATGGTTCCATTAAATGATATTACATTTTTAATTTATTTATAATTTGTCCAACTTAGAGTGCAAATACTTGTTATTGACCAACTCTTTTATCAAAGTAATTTCAGTTTTACGAGACAATAACAAATGCATTGCATAAGGTAGACCAGAATGTCCCTGAAAGCACATATCATGAATATTCAACAGGGAACTATTAAAAAATAATATTAATTATTAACACAAACTAGCTTAATTAAGGAAAGGTACCTAAAAAATATGACTTGGGTTTGTTATGGATTAATGTATACTTTTTTATGAGCGAGTGTTATGCTGACAAGATACTTGTGTTATCAGACATGAAAAACTAATTTATTTTTACAGTAAAAGTAACAAGGCTAGGTAATTGTTTTTATACACCTTTGACACAAATGATTACCGTGATTGATAAGGGTAACTTACAAACAGTTGATGTCATTGCCTCTGACAAAAGCAGGGCTTTAAAATTTTAAAATTTGATTTTCCCCTTAACAATTACAGAGGTCTACATTAAAAATTATATGAAGCTCCTGCAAATGTTTTTCAGCTAAGTAGGTTCCAGCTATTTAAAGAGCTATAAATATTTTAAAACTTTTACTTGTAAGATATTTTCATATCATGTAAAAAGATGGAAAGCACTAAGTCTACTAGTTTTATGTCCAATTTATGCTATTTGATTTTATGCCAAGTTTTTGTTTAATATGCCATGAAAATACACAGTCATCGTTTTTGATAACCCTTCCAGTCAGTGTACTTATATTTCACATGTTGAAGGATCTCAGTTTTTCCCGGCGTATTGTATTCAGGAAGTTCTCTCGGGTTTCCCACCGGGTCAGCGTGGTGTGCACCGACCAATCGGAGGACACCTGACCCTACGACAGGGTATAAATACACGGCGAATTCATTGCTCTGCACTTCACCCTGAAGACGATGGCAGAGTTAGCCGTCGAAACGTCGGTGCACACCACGCTGACCCGGTGGGAAACCCGAGAGAACTTCCTGAATTTCACATGTTAATAAACAAGTAAATTATTCATGAAAATCACAATTGAATAATAATAATATTGAATAATCTTTAGGTTAACTAAAATATTATAGGTATAAGCCATTTTTCTAAAAGAACTTTCAAAAATGGAGCTCTTAGATACTTCCTCTGTTCAATTTGGACTGCTATTATTTCTTTTATAAAAGTGGTAAGCAAAAAATGAGTAAGTAACTTACTCAGAGAAACAATATAAATGTAAAATTTCTTGCTACCGACCACTTCCTTAGGATTTAATTATCAATTTATATTGAAATAATTACCAAGGCATATTTTTTAATTTCTAAAATGCTTCATCATCCAAAATGAAATCCTAAAAGAGAGTTACATTCTTAGCTCTGGGTTTTTGCAGCTAATCTTTTTAAGTAGCACCTTTTATTTCTAATGTGGATGCATTGGCCATCAAAAAATATAATACATAAATCTAAAATCTTCCATTTCAGGTATGATGGCTGCATTGGTCAGAATATGTTGGCAACAGTTTCTATTCCATTCCAAAGGTATCTTCTGGTCTACCAAAGATTCTAAGCTGGTCAGTTTTGGTTGTCAAACACAGCCTATTAATGTAGTCGCCCTACTCAAAATTGTTGATGTTACTTGCATAGTAATATTTTCACCAAATCCCATTAAATTACATCAAGAAAGAGGTCAATATGTTCCATGAAAAAAATTAAATTTTCCTAAATACAACAGAAACATATACTTCCTTTAAAAGATATATTTTTTATCATGTGAATAAATAAGTCTCAACTTTAATTCACTTGATGTAAAGAAGTCAAACAAAATTTAACAGCATCCTCATAGCAAGAACACATATATAGTTCTACTAAATGCTTACAAAGACAATTATATCACAAGACATTCTTAATTCAAAATTTAACACCGTTCTAACACACCTTATACTAAGATCATTCAGTCTCATTTATCTATTTATCTGTTTACCTTCTCATGGCAACTCCACAATAGCCCAAGCAGGAAAATTGAGAGCATGAATGCATGTGTAGAAAAAATGGTTACCATGCTAGCCGGCATTATGAAATGGAAGATTCATTTAAATATAAGCAGTGCATCTATCTTCAGACAAGCATCAACTCACTTACTTCAATTGTTAGCAATTCAAGTTCAGAATAATTTACTTCTTCACTCTTTACTAGCCTTTCAATCTTACTCAGTATCCAATCGGGTATGATCTCTGGCTAATTATTTGTACCCTGTCTCACCTAAGTTAACAAATTAAATATAAAGACTGGGAGTTATACACAAACTATGTCGAAATAGAATTCTGTATAGCTTATGAAAACTGATGATACAACTAACGTTGAAGCACACCAAATTTGTTTTCTTCAATACTGCATTCAGATTTAGTCGCTCTAAATGATTCATTCAGATTATATTCTCATGGTTTCAGCTGTATCCCACCACCTCACACCCCATTTCTCCAATGCACTAAATCAAAGGCAAGCATTTTAAGCTCTAAATTCCAAGCGCACTGCGCTAAATACAGACACAAATGGATGCAGGAATAAACAAATTACAACAACCCACTTCAAATTTTCAATAACATTGTACGTCTAATACAAAAACCATTTATCTCACGTAATAAAATCGATTTATGTACTAGCAGCCCGTTGAAACTATACACTTACCAATGTCAACAAATAACACATCTTTTTTCACATTATTCCCTTAAATAAGTACAGTGGGGTCATGAATGACTGAATTAATAGGGTAGTCCTTATGACATTTATAGATAATCACTGTGATGGGGAGATAAAGACAAGACCATAAAACATTTATAAGGCTAAAAATACTCCATTAATAACTGGCACATCATAATAAACAAACAACAATAAAAGCAATTTCAATTAACTTTCTGCCACACTCGCCAACTACCCTCATCAATTATAAGCAAATACTGCAGGTACCTTCTTAATACTAAGAATTCAAAGACCTCCAGGTAACATGCTGCAAATAGCTGGACAGTTTGAAAAGAACACACTTGGAAGGACTATTGAGCAACATTAGCACTGGAGGAAACACAATTTACCTTGCACCCAGCAGTGCAGAAGTCCATCATCATATTATATTATTCCCAACAAAGATCATCAATAATAAACTCATTTCTTCAATGAATAAGTCATTCCAGATGAAACAAAATGCAAGATAAATTAAGTCATTCAACACAGTACAATATATAATTTACACCAAATGTACTCATTCTCACATTTTTAAGCTTAATATGAGATCCAAAGTCCTTTCTCTTCACAAATTTCAGAAATATTATACAAAAACACATATAAATCACATTTAATTCTTTAAATTTTATCTAAATCCATAAGAAAAAGATCAGGTATATCCACCAGCTCAACATCTGATGATTGTACTTGGCTGATGGGAATGTCTGAAAAATATGGCAGAACCTGTGGCTCTTTAGGTGCCAAGGGTTTACTCGCAGTCTCATTAGTTGGTGTCTGCGAAACTGGCTCTTGTCTACACGTTGCTTTGCTGTTCTTTTTCATGAGAACGCTTTGGTATTCCATCTCCATCTTTGCCAAAGCAGCCACCATAAAAGCACTTCTCCCTGCATTTGGGTCCTCATCTTCAATGGCACTGATAGTACTTCTAATTTTGTCGAGTACCCTTGCATAATCCTCAGAGAGGGAGTTGTCTTCTCTCTCATTGTCAATGTCATCTTCATTTTCAAATAGCAATGCAAGCTCCTCGGAAGCCAGCTCAATATGATGCTCTACAAGCTGATCAGCTAGGTCATTTTCTGAAGCATCACTACATCCAGGAAGTCTCTGAAACATTTCAACAAGTTCCACCATTGGGACTTCTCTTTCGGCAGGATTGGCAAACCTTTTAAACCCAGCAGGTAGAATGGAGGTTGAAATGCTTCCAAAGCTATTCATAATTGTTACCTCTGAAATTTCATTCCATGCTGCAATAATGTCATAGATGCACTTCAGAACTGTGTACTCATTCCAAAATTCTTGAAGGGTCTCATTGAAATCTTCTGGGACATCATCATCACTTTGTAGAAATTGAGTCCAATAAGGTGTCATTTTAGACGGACTTAAAAAGTCAAATGATAAGTCATCAGGTTGTTTTTCAATTACTGAAACCATTCTTTGGATGAGCTTACTAGCATAGTGCCTCTTGAAGGTTGAAATAATTCCTTGCTGGAATGGATGCAGCAATGAAACTGCATTTGGTGGAATAAAAATCATCTGTACATTCTCATCACAGTTTACAGATAATTTGGGATGTCCTGGTTCATTGTCAATGAGGAGGATTGCTTTCTGGGGTAGATTCTCCTTCTGAAGATAAGCCTTCACCTGTTCCATAAATTCAGAAAAAAACCATTCATCAAATAATGTTGCAGTTAATGATGCTACACTATTAGCCTTCCACCAAACAGGCAAAGTATTCATCTGTATATTTTTGAATGCTTGAGGCTTATTTATGCGGTAGACACAAGCTGGTCTAAGTTTAAAACCAACTGCATTACAGCAAAACAAAATGGTGATTCTGTCTCGGGAATCCTTAATTCCTGCTTCATCCATAATCAAGTGAGTTTTTGCAAAAGATCTCCAAAAGAGAGGAGTCTCATCTGCAGTAAAAATCTGACGTGGGTCATAACCTTTCAGATCATCTGAAAGTTTTCCCTTAAACAAATCTGCAGAAACTACATCAACTGATACAGGCTTGTCATACATCATCCCCACATGATATCTATTGCGCTGGAGAAAACTGGAAACCCATTCAATAGATGCACTGAACTCAAGCTCATTTTCCAAAAACTTTGAGGGCACATTATCATAGATTTCCTTAGCTTTTTTTTGAATCAGATTATAAGTTACAGGAGCCCCATATTTCCACTGGTGGTGAATCCAAACATTCAAACATTCCTCAACCACAATACATAATCTTGACTTCAAAAATTTACTCAATTGAGGATCAGCTACAACAGATGCAGCATTTTCCTTTTTGTCCATATCTCTGCGCCAAATACATAGTGTTGTTTTACTTATATTATATTTTTCTTTTAGAAATTTGATTGTTGCTCCAGCCTTCATTTCACCAATGATATTCATTTTTACGTGAAGACTTTTATAATCATTTTTCCTTCCTCTTTTTGAATTATTGTGGGATCCTCGGTGCTTTGCCATTGTTGTTAACCACAAAGGTAGTACTGGAAGGATCGAATTAAACAAAATTGTCTGAGATGATCAAAGTAACAAACCAGAGTGTGTAAAGGTTTGTATCAAACTGAAACACTTGGACACCATCAACAAAGTTATGGCTCTCATCTTGAGAGGCTGTGTACTAAAAGTTTCATAACTAGTTTGTGGAGTCCTGCTGCACTGCTGAGACACTATAAATGGGTGTAAGTCATTTTACTTCATTGCTTCTTAGAATAGAAGTCAAATATAAAAGGACCAAAATTTCACTAATTCAAGCCTCTGCAATTCTATGGCAAGATAAAATTTTATTTTAATACATGTGTCATACATCAGGTAAAACAAGAGATCAATTGCAGTCTTTTTTATTGTATTTGGCTTCCAATAAAATTGCACCATTTAAGGTATCTTTGGTATAATATGAAGAATTATTCAGCAATTAAAAATGGCTTTTCAATATTAACTATAAAAAATGTGAATGTTTACTCTAAAAGACTTTAATAAAGCTATTTTTTTATTTCCCTATTTCCACATGATATACATGAACTTTATAAAGTGTTTGTATTCAACCTTTTAAAAAATGGCCAGCACAGGAACTTGACAAATTATTTGTCATTTTGTTCCAATGGCTCTCTTATTGGTATTAGTTCATTTACAATTCACTGAGAATTTTGCAGTCACATAAAAATCAATAGCAATAAAATTTCAATCTGCATTCATGCTTTTCTGGATACTAAATGATCATTGAATTTGTTAGAAGCCATCTTTTTCAAAAAGCAATTCTATTGAACATATCTGAAACCAGATTTAGCTTTTTCATGAAAACCTTAAAAGCCAAAACTTCTCCCTATATCAACTTAAATGATATTTCTAATTGGAAATATTTGCACAATAAGGTCACAATGATTAAAGACATCCTTCTCCTTTTCCATTAAAATGATGTGTTAAGAGTTATCTGCAACCAAACTGAAGTTTTCGCAAAACAAATTTGAATAATGTAGATATGAATAATTACCAAATAAGTTTAGTTAAACTCTTAATTACAATATTCTCCAGCCAACATGTTAATTTCATCTCCTCATAAAGAATTCTTAGGAAGTATGAAGAAGACCCATTTAACCTGCAAGGAGAAGCACCACTAGGGCTGAATAAGCCCTGAGAAATATCACATACCTCAGATCTTCATGGAAAAAACCAACACAAGTGCAGCAATTAATTGATTAAAAAACCCAGACCTATGAAGTATGAATAGTTGGAAACACTGGAATGAATGTTAACATTGATTTGACAGGTGTAAGTTGCTGTCTCAGCCTTTCACATTTGTCATGGTTGCACCCCATGTATGACTTCACATAATTGTTACTGCTTCAAATTCCATGAATTCCACAATGATATTATGTGAAAATATGTACGTTGTGTGTATAAAAATTTTACTCCATAAAATAATGACAATACTTCTGATCACCATGTGTACACCAAGCATAAGCCCTGAACCCAGAAGCATCTATCCATTTGGATTATCCCTGCTAAACTGAGTTTCAAGTAATTTTTAAATTGCAATTAGATGTTACTATGAGGTAAAGAGGTTACACAACTCTTGTTGATTCAATTTTCTTCCATTTATTATTTTTGATTAGAGACAATGTAAAGGTTACATTGCCATTTTCTTACAGGCAGGCTGTGAAAAACACTGTTGGATACATAAATGCAGGGCCATTCTGCAAAGGGGCAGAGTAATATATATTTCATAAAATATTATATATAATATATATATATTGTCACTTCACTCAAATAGGGTGTATGGTAATGGCATAGTACTATAAACAATGAAGTCATGGGACATTAGTAATGATATCTGCCCAGGACAGTACAATGTAAAACATTCCACAAATGTCGTCTTATCAGTTTAAAGACAAAATATGCATGGAAATATATTGACCCATTAGGCCATCCACACATTCAACCAATGCTTAACATTATAAAAAGATGTTTGTATATCATTTGCCAACATATTTCAACTAAGTATGACAAAATTGAACGGCAAAAAAAAAGGTTCCCCAAAGAAGGAATGGGCAAAATGCCAATGCAAAAACTCCTCAAGTCCTACCTAATACATACCATCCCATCACCTTGCTTAGCCAAAGTGTATGGGTGGCTGACATAGCTCGGGCAGGAATATCCTTGTAGGACTGACACCAGTAGGTATATTTTGCAGAGAGAAGCTTCACAGATGACTCACACTCTTCTGCTACTTCAGCAGTGATTTCAAGCATTGTTACAAGAAATTAATATCTTCTCCATCCTGGAAAAAATTTCAATACTGATATTACAATTTAATAATAAACAAATTTACTCAATAAATAAAAATATGCTATTACTAGGTTAAAAAGTTATAGCTCTTTAGGTCCTAATTGGGCATCAGATATTCCTGGAGGGCCATAGGCAGCATGGGGAAACAATTCTTCCCTAAGCCAATGAGTGAATTCCACATGCCACTGGGGTTCGTATTAGGCAAGGTCCACCCTCACAAATCTTACTTTTTAAATGCTTTTCTAAAATTTTTCCAATAACATTGGAATAGGTAGGTATCCAAAGTTGAATGAAGTCCAGCTTCCAGAGTTTTGCTACATATAGCCAAGGGCAAGAAATTAACCATATACCATCCCTTAAAGAATACTTTTCAAATCTAATTACCTAAATGCATAGTTTCCTTTCTAGTTTAAAATGATGAATCACAATTTAAAAATTTTTTGGGTTGAAACTAGGAGATTTATGCAATTAGAAATTTATTCATGGTATTAAGAGTATAGTTACCTCCAAATCCCCATTTTCTAAGTAAACAAGCCATTTGTGCATTCATTGAGTCTCCAAAAAATTTTCATTCCAAAAAATTTGAAACTTGTCAGTCTATTTGAAAATGACTTATGGTGATAACCAATATCCATAACATGCGAACAACCTTCAGATTGAATTGGTCAATTTCATGAACTTGTAATGACTTCCAGGCTCATCAAATGCATCTACAAAATTTGCAGATATATTGAGTACATTTTACTGTAGTATTTTAACAAAAATAATATTTTGACACTTATCACTTAACATTAAAACATACTGCACAAAAACTAACAGAACCCTACATGCAGGAATGCAATTTCTTCATTTGTACGCACTGAGCTGATTCCGAACTTCTGTGTGAGGTGGGTGAATTTTAAAGAAGAGGGAAGAAAAGTGGAAGGCAGCATGGGTGATTACGTATGTGAGTGGGGGAAGGGAAGGGGGTGGGGAAGACAAAGGCAAGAGGTGCAAAGTCCTTCAAAGTCCTGACAGAACATCGTAGCTGGATGGAGGGGAATTTCCCGTTGGGGGTGTGTCCCAAAGAGCGGCGCCAAACTCCTGGGGCCGTGGAGAAAACGGGTGAAGTCGGGGGTTTTCCCGTGTGGCCGTTGACTGGCCGCAAGGTATCAATGCACAAAGGAGCACAGTGCACAAAGGGTAAACTGATCATTAAGGGTTAGAAATCACTTATCTATTGTGGTTCCAAGGGGCAAGCAAAAGCAAGGGTTAGTGGAAGGGTGGAGAAGGGATATTTCACACTTTTAAATTGCCAATGAAGGGGGCAGTCCCGCAACGTAGAACCTTCCCTCCTGGTCCATGAAGAAGGAGCGTGGGGGGTCAAGGCTTCCGGCCGAGGTCGGGAAAGTATGGTCTCCATGCGCACAGAGGAGGGAAGGGAATTCCTATGAGTAGGGACAAGGGATCATATATCCCGTGAGCATTATGGGGAGGAGATGGAGAGGAGGGTGAAGATAAAAATTGGACTTCATTGATGAGGTCCAAGTCCTTGTGACGTATGATTTCTATATGTTCCATGGCATCTAGCTTCTTTCCTTTATCCAGGTTGTGAATCAGTTTGAAGTCAAAGTGACAGAAATGGTTGGAATCAAGTAGATAATTGGCGAATAAAGAATTAGTATGACCTGAAATGTAGCCTTTCCTGTGTTCCTTAATACAGGGTTCGTCCGGAAAATAAGTGTACTGACTCCTGGGCTGGGCGCGCCCAGCACCGCTCTGACGGGCTGCGATTGGAGGGGGGTATGTTGGCAAGCGACGCTGAAAAAGGCAGTCGGCTCTGAGCTGTGGTGTAGTGAGGAGCTCTGTTAACGCGAACCTCCACGCTTCGACCCACGTCACGGAACGCGATGCCGAAGTTTTTGGAGCAGCGTTATTCCATCAAATTTGCAGTAAAGCTTGGGAAATCATCTACCGAAACTGTCGGTATGATTAACCAGGCTTACGGGGAGTCAGCCATGTCCAGAAACATGATCTTTCGGTGGCACAAGATGTTCGTGGAGGGCAGAGAAGAGGTCGACTACGAGTCTTCGAGAGGTTCCCGATGATGCCTTCGCGGGAGCGTTCCAGGAATCGGAACGCCTCTGGAACAAGTGTATCGACTCACAAGGGTCCTATTTTGGGGAATATTAGCTTAAGATATGTAAAAGTGTAATTGTTTTTTTTTCCTGAGCTCAGTACACTTATTTTCCGGACGAACCCTGTATGTGTCAAAAATTTCTGCCTGTCTGACCAATGTAAATTGCTTGGGACTTTAAAGGACTTTTAGGGACAGTTTACTTTGTCTTCCCCACCCCCTTCCTTTCCTCCACTCACATGCGTAGTCACCCATGCGGCCTTCCACTTTTCCTCCCTCTTCCCCTCTTTTCCACTACCCTCCCCTTAATTGCTTTTCAGCATATGTACTGGACTTAAGTGATGACTGTTACCAGACGAAGATGTAGTTTCATTGAAAGTGGTCGCATTAATAAATTTTATTTTGTGAAATATTCCATCTGCCTGTCGTTAATGATGCGGCATCTCCTGCAGTTCTTCGGAGTTTGTCAAGGTATAAACAGCCAAGTGTTCAAATTTTGATATTTAACTTGGCCTTTCTCTTTCTCGAAAAGATCATAACCTATAAGTTCAACAGATTCAGGCTTGAGGTCGTGGAAGTTCATCATAATGAAATAGGGACAATTTGCACTTTTCCACAGTTTATTTAACGTACAACGCGTTTCAACTCACAGAGTCATCATCAGAGGTCTTGTACCTGATGATGACTCTGTGAGTTGAAACGCGTCGTACGTTAAATAAACTGTGGAAAAGTGCAAATTGTCCTTATTTCATCATAACCTATGTTGTATTAAATTGATTGTCATCCCATACCTATCACACTGATTTTACAATGCACTCAACAATGCTTGCCATGTGTTGGCTGACTGACAAACTAAAATTTGATCACTAATAAAAGGCATTTTTTTTTAATTGCCTGCAGACTTTCATTCCTATCTCCAATTCTTCCCTTGCCGCTTTAACTATTTCCTCCACATACAAATTGAACAACACAGGTGATAATGCACACTCGTCTTACTCCTCTTCCTAACACTGGCAATCTGAACTCTCCATCTGCCACTCGCACCTGAGTAGTCTAAGATCTGTACAAGTTGTGGATAAGTCTCCTATTCCTCCAATTAACTCATATTTTTGGCAATAAATTCATTCATATACCATTATATTCTCTCAGGCCCCTGATCTATGCTAACTTTGCTTCTTCCTACGTTTTTATTCAATATTATTGCTGCCCCTCATTGTGTATCTTCCCCTACACTGCATATTACTCAATCCCTGCAGTAATCTATGCTATCCCTCGACCTCACCTTGAACAGCCCCAAAACATCAAAATTTTCTCTTCCGTCTCTCACTTTATGTTTTCTAATTTTCCTATCCTCAACAGCACCGTAACATCAATGTTCCTATTCTAACTAGTTCACTCATGTTCTATTCTGTTCCTTTCGATTTGTGAGGATTTAATGAGATGATGACCGTCGAAGCCTTGCCTCTCCCACTGCCAGGCGGGGCTTGGCCAAATGGGTGGATTTCAATAGTTGCCAGGACTCATTCTTATAACCCTGTCCTTCAGCAGTTAATGGGATAATAATTGAGCTGGTTCCCCATTGCCTTCCTCTACTGTGTTATTAATGTTACAACATCACTCAATGGCCACCTTACTGGAGTCAGATGTCTTTGCAGCCTCACTGAGGAGTAGACACTGAGTGGATTACCTTTTGTCTGGCTCCTACCCTTCGACCTTTGACCCTATCAGGAGCCAATATCATTACTCCTGCCAGTACAGCTCTAGGGGGCTTCAGGATGCAAAAGCCCTTCCACCAACTTAAGGTTGCACTATTTTGGGAGGGATTATCAAGTCCATACTTGATCAAGCCCTTTCATTTTTACAAAAGCCATAAGGAATGAAATACTATCAGGGATCATTCTGCTGTTATGTTGAAGTTGAATTTGATTTACCAATATGAAAAGCCCTATGACAAATAATCTATCACTTCAATAAAGTAAAAGTAGATCAATTCTAATCATACCTAAAAAAGGAATATATTACATGGGCAAATAAAGGATCAACAATTAGTGACAGGTGGTGACAGTTCAAAAAAATATTCATGCAAGGAGGTAACATATTTGTTCCAAGGAAAAAGCTAAAAATGAACCCGGATCCTGAATTTCACAACACAAGAGTTTTCAAAAGACATTTTACAACAAAGTGGGATTCATAAACTCAGTGGTATATATTGCATTGCTCTTTTAATCAAACAGACAGGGAGAACATTTGAAATAAGGACAAAATAACCACAACTATGTTTCAATGAAAAGGATAATAAATAAATGAAAAAGAAAAACTTTGTTCCAATCCACCACTTTATTTCAGGTACGACTAGTTTCGACGCTACGGCGTCATCCTCAGGTACAAAGTTTAAAGTCACAAGGAATTGGAGACAATCAAATCTATAGCAACTACAAATGGCTACAGTGAAAAAATGGTGGACAAAATGCTCGGCAAGAAACGCTCCATAAGAGCCCAACGGCTACTTTACAATTCAGGGAAAACTATTAAGGAAAAACTTCAGTGGGTAAAATTGCCCTATTATGGTGTCCCGTCCGAAAAAATTAGCAAATTGTTCCCGAAAGACAAATTCAGAATTGCTTTCTACAACAAACAAAATTTTAAAATGTTCATAAATAAAACTAAAGATAAAGTTGAGCCACTGGAAAATAGTGGGATATATGAAATGGTTTGCGGGGATTGCAGTGCGAGGTACATCAGGCAGAGTGGTCGAGCGGTGCGGACAAGAGCGGAGGAACACAAGAGGTGCTACAAGAAGTGTAACCTCGCCCAATCCTACTTTGCCAAACACCTGTGGGAGGATAATCACACCAGTGATTTCATCCCCAAAATTCTGCATCGCGAAGAAAAAGGGAGGAGGATGGACAAGAAGGAAGAGTTGGAGATCCGGAGAACAATGAAGAAACATCCTTTACTCAATGACATTCTGTTTGAGAACGTATCACCTCTCCTGGAAGCCTCCCTAGCAATAACAGAAAAACAGAACCTCTAATCCCTTCCCCCTAACTCCCATTGACTCCTAACTAACCCGTACCTTTATCCCCATTAGCCATTGACTCAAATTATACCGACCAACAAAATTTTCCCCTTTCTTAACCCACCTTCCAATCCCCCCCCCGCTCACTAATGCTTTTCCTGGTTTTTCCTACCCTCTCCCACATTCCTTCGTATCTACCCCCATACTCCCCTCCCCGCCCCCTCTTCCCACAACTCCCCAACCCTTTCTTGAAAAGGGTATATATACAATGATTGTGACTATAAACTTTGTACCTGAGGATGACGACGTAGCGTCGAAACTAGTCTTACCTGAAATAAAGTGGTGGATTGGAACAAAGTTTTTCTTTTTCATTTATTAAAATGAACTTCCACAAAGTTGAGGCTGAAACTATTGAGGATAATAAATCTTAATTTGCTCAACACCTAGTGTAAAACAAACATAGCAGCTGTGGAAATGGGCCTAGCATGGGCCTTTCCTAACTCAAACACATGAGGCTTATAACCCCGAGGACTGATAAGCTGCCTAATAGGATTATTGGTGCCTCCATAAATGAACCACTGTTGCAAAGATTATGAACACTCCTTTTCCAATTCTGAAGAGATGGCAGACTCTTTTAATAAGCAAGCCTAACATTGGTGAAAAACCCCTTTCACAGTGTTGATTAAACAGCAAATCAAGTGCTGGACCAGAAAAGTTGGTGACTTTCTCCCAATAGTCAACCTGCCTAGCTTGGGTACCATTTCTTGTTTCCACCGATTAGCGGGATCACACCACTCCTTACTTACACTCACTAATTCGGATCACATTCCCATTCTGCATTTCTGGACTGCACCTGCTAATTCAGATCACCACTCCCCAGTTGTGCCCATTAACTGGGTCATCAATCCTGGGTTGCACCCGCTAGTTCCATTCACCACTCATCAGTCACATTCAATAGCTGGGTCACGATTCCTCGGCTGAACCCACCAGTACCAGTCACCAAGTCTCCCCACTCAATGAACCCATTCTCTTAGCAGAGTAAGTGTTTATGTTAGCTTTCAATTCCACCCTCTACCCAATGTCTGGGAATCGAGCCAGGGTCCAAAGATTAGTAGCTTGATGCTCTACCCCTGGACCATGGCATTCCATAAGAGGATTAATTCCTCTTAATAATCATGTTGTGCCTAGATAGATGATGCTAAGATTTGTAGCAATTTAACTCCATCTGCATCCATTCAAAGTCTACCTTGAACAGTAGCCAACCAAGAATAATAAAAAATAATGAACTCTAATTCACAGATCTATATTTGGCCCAATCAAAGAAAAATTTTTAACTTATTCTTTTGCCATAGCAACCTCTGGTTATGATTTCTAAGTGCCTATTCACATAATAAATACAAATCAATTACAGTAACTTTTACTTTATATTTCTGCCTAGAACAAACTTTGCAGGGTGATAAGGTCAACTTTATCCTCTAAAACTATCCCTTATTTTTGAGGGACTCACATTTTACCGTAAAACTGTAATTCCGTTTCACCGACTGATTTCAGTAAAACTGTTTGCTCCTGATATTTTTATTATATTTCCTACAACCAAGGGTATTCCTATTTGCTTCAAAGAAGTATGGCTTATTATAGTTTGTTTTTGAAAGCTACATAACTCTAGCTCTTGTTGTACCAATAAATAAGATGTGAGGGAAAATGTGTAGAGGTAATATCAGAAATGTCTACTGACAGAGAGGTCTTTTAACATTAAAACCACTAAGGTTTGGGCTTTATTTGTAGTTATTATTAGGTAATCTATCGGTTAAGATAGGTTTTTGGATGGACACAACTACCAAATTAATATTTTGTGACTCCTAACAAAACAAAACACAATCCAGCACCCTACTTTACATTAGGTCCCTCTTCATCTCCGAGTACCTCCTTCCTCCCTTCATTCCGTCCAACATTCCTATCCTGTTCCTGCCCTTTCCTCATTTGCCTAACATTCTCCCCTCAATTAGTCTTCAACATCCCACTGCCGGTCAATGCACCCTTCATCCATTTTTCCTGCCTCCATAGGATTTTTCCTAACAAACCCCTCTCTTCGCCCACCATACCAAGTACTTCCTCATTTGTTTTCTTCTTGGTCCATTTCACCTTCTCCATTCTTCTCCAAACCCACATTTCAAAAGCCTCCAATCTATGTATATCCTCCTGCTTTAATGACCTCTGTGTTTACATTCTTCCATGTTCTTCTCTCATCCATCTTTGCAATCATTTCATCCATGATCCATGGTTTCCAGGTCCTTTTTCCGTAAATGGTTCCTACAGTGTCTTTTGCGGCTTTCGATATCTCTTTCTTGATACATTCCCATTTTTCTTCCATAGTACTCAGCTCTTTACCGTCCTCCATGATTTTCTCTACAGCCTGTTGGTACTCCTTCCTTATCAATCCATTTAACGCTTCTATATTCCATTTCCTCACCTGCCACCCCTGCCTTATCTTTTTGAAATGGACGCTACATTTCATAGCAAGTAAATTGTGGTCTGAGTCCACATCCGCTCCTGGGAAGCTGTGCGATTTCATCACACCATTCCTAAACCTGTGTCTAACCAGGATATAATCTAGCTGATACCTTTCTGAGTCACCTGGCATTTTCCATGTATACCTGTGCCTTTTGCGGTGTCTAAACCAAGTGTTGGAAATGACTAACCCCTGTCTCCTGCAGAATTCAATTGTTTTCTCCCCGCAGTCATTCCTCATGCCTAAACCTTAGTCCCCAACCTCTTCACCTTCTCTTCCTACGCCTACCGTCACATTCCAATCCCCTATCACAATCAAATGTTATCCAGCAGCAACACACGCGATTATGTCCTCTAACTGATAGGGTATCCTATCAACCTCTTCCTCCTTATGGATGCTCTGTGGCATGTATACCTGAACAATGACCAAGTTCATCGGTTCTGCTTTTATCTCTAGTAGTAATATTCTATCCATTGCCTGTTCTATGTTGACTACACTTCTTCCTGCCTCTTTATTTAATATTATGGCTTCCCCTCGTTGACTCTCGTCCCCGCCGCTGTATATTATTCTATCATTATCACTCTAGTAATCCCCGCTATCCTTCCATCTCACCTTGCATACATCTAAAATATTTATATTTCCCCTTTCCATCTCTTGCTTAATATTCTCTAATTTTCCTCTCCTCAGCATTGTCCTAACATTCCACATTCCTATTTAACTAATGTGGTCTTCTTCTCCTGCGTCTTCTGTCCTGCTGCTGTCAGTTTTCCCTTGCAAGGGTTTCGTGGGATGACAAGCGCTGCAGCCTTCCCTCCCCCGCTGCCGGGCACGACACACGGCCGATTGGGCCGAGCCCCGAAGTTGCCAGGACTCAAAATCTCTGTATTGTCCATCATGTTAATATTGGGAATGATAATTGAGGTGGTTTCCCGTTGCCTTCCTCAATAGTGTTTTTAACGTGACACCATCACTTACATGCCGCCCCACTGGGGTCAGACGCCATTGCAGCCGCCTCACTGAGGAACAGACGCTGCGTGAACTACCTTTCGTCTGGCTCCTAACCTTCGACCTATCTGGCATGGGTGACCCTACCAGGAGCAATAATTATTACTCCCGCCAGCACAGCTCTAGGGGTCATCGGAACGCACAAGCCCTTCCACCATGTCAAGGTTGTAGTCCATGGGAGGGATATTCGTAATTATAAAGGTGAATAATTTCTGCCTTGTCAAGAGTCTTGGTCAATGGTATTATTGAGGATGATGGAAAATACAAACCCAATTTAATTCTCTTTCGAAAAACATGACAAGAGTGTGAGATATCTCTTCAAGGTCTTTAACAATATTATAGCAGAACCTCACTTAAGGCGCATAATTCATTCTGGAATCTTTCTCACATAGCAAAACACTTAATTTTTAAAGAGAAACAATTTTTACCATATAAATAATGCAATATAAGATAATGCGTTCCATGCCAAAAATAAATAAATTATGTACAAGTCAAAGAAAATTATACACACGTTGTTTAGGACTGTTAATCATCTCAATATTTTCTTCTATTGTGGAATGACCCAGCCTAGAATTCGAAACCAATTCGTAGAAAACAAAAAATTATCGAAATAATTAGTTCATTATTTTGAGCATGTGTACGAGACATATAAGTCTCCAACATCTATAAATGATTAAGTCCTGCAAAATGTAGCCTATTCAGCGGCACATTCACTACATATCTGGTAAAGATGTCACACTTTCTTGTTTATAGTGACAATTGACTTTGAATACTACACTTTTCCAGGTTAGCTTTACAGAATTTCAATACCTTGAGTCAAATTTTCTCTCCCTAGCCCTCCTTCTGTGTTCCCCTGACACAAGAACTATTTGATTTACGCTCTTGGAACTCCACTAAAATTGCTATTTATACATATTTCTCCTCAGGTGGAATCAAGAGATGTACTGAACAACAGAAGTTTGCCTTTTAAGAAACCACTCGACATACTTATCAGCACCAGAGGGTTCCATTTCATAATTTTACTATACCAATAGAGACGATTGCATATTGACAATTTCGGTTGAAATCAGCCTTGAAAGAGTACACACTACTTCCATTGGGCTTTGTTTGCTCTCACAAAGTGATTTAACAAATGGAACCGAAAGTGAATCATGTACACGGGTAATATACTTCCAATAAAATTATTAAAATAATGCCCTTTGAGTGATACATTGCAGGAATGCCCTCTGAATTGAAAGAGCTAACCTTGAAAACCAGAGCACTGAACTAAAATAAAACATGAAATTAATCTGAATTCCTATAATTCTGCTCTAAATCTGATAATTAATTTCAGTCACAACCTATGTACCCCAATAAAATGATTTCTTAGTCCACTCACGTGGAAACAATTCATTGCTGCAGAAGATATTTTGAAATCACATATCCATAGTTCTCATAAATGACAAGTTCAAGTTTACCATTTCGGCACTGTTATTCCTGAAAAAACTAGTATAGCAAGTTTTTTGGTCTTAAATGATAAGTAGGAAAAAATATTAACAATAATCATGTAATAAAAATAGCAAAAATACATGAAAAAACTCCATTTTATTTTACCTACAGAGAACATAATAATGAAAGAATGTACGAATGCTCAACAATCTGTACGGTCAGCTGTTCAGAATACATGTCTTATGGAGGTTTGAGTGGCAAAAGTACTCATTTTAACTGAATATATAAAATTGCAGTGATCAACCCAAAGATTGGTTGGATAGCCATGGGTAGAGCTTCTCTACGTCATGTGGCACTTAGACATTAGGATAGGGTATCCTATTCCTTTTTCTACACAACCAGAGTTTTCCAACAAGATTTGGTACCTCAAAAATCAAATATCATATTCACTCAAGAAATATTTCCACTTTAGCATGATTGATTGTGTTTGCTGTACTAGAATGTGGTGATTTCCCCTTCCCTACCGAGTACAAAGGTTTGATAAGCAAGTATGCTTTAAGATTATGCTTGAAAGTATTTGAAGGAGATGCTTTCAAATCCGTAGGAAGCAGGTTAAAAATGTTGGCCCCTTGGTGGTATGGCCCCTCACCACTCAAATTAGACAATCTTGCCTTAATGTGTATGTCAAGTTTAGCATGAGTATCAAGATTGGATGGATGATGGAGGTTTTGTTCATATATATGCATGTTATTCTTACCAAATAACATTAGATGGTACGCATAAAGAGCAGCCAGTAGCATAATTTGCAGCTGATGAAAATGAGGCCTGCAGGAGAGTCTGAAAGGTAGGTTTGAGATATCTCGTATAGCCTGTTCCTGCACTTAAAAAATCTTTCGGCTATGGCATGAGCCACCCCAGAATATAATTTCTTACAAGAATCAAGATTGAAAATTTGAATGATGAGTATTTTTTAGGATATTCAAGCTGGCACTAAAAAACAAATATATCAGCTGAAAAAGAATTTTATTAATTTTAGATTTTCAGTAGTCAATATATAAGGACCATTTTAGGGATGATTCAATCCAAACACCCAAGAAATTTACACTGTCAGCAAAATTTAGGTCCTTATCATAGAGTTTTACCCACAGCGAATGATTTTTACCAAAATGTATGCATACCGCTGTTTGTATATTTATTGACAATAAGTTGTTTTTAAACCAATTTTGAAGGCATATTACTGTGGCGTCTACTTTTTGTTGTAGCCAAGGACTGGTTTTGGTATAAATTAGAATGGTAATATCATCAGCAAAAAGAATGGATCTAGCATCAAAGATACAATCTGGCATATCACCTATGTAGAGTAGAAATTGCAAAGGATCCAGGATAGAGCCCTGAGGAACACCTGTTTTCACCTCTTTTTCAACTGATAGGTAGTTGAATTTGTGATTTGTAGATCAATTAAGACGAGCTATTTCAACTACTTGTTGTCTTCCCTGAAGATATGATCTGAACGATTAATTTGAGATGCCCAAAATACCATATTGTTTTTATATCCTTCACAAAATCTCATGATAACAGTGCCAGAAGCCTTTGTAATATCAAGGCATATCCCCAGGGATAGAGAGTTATTGTCCATAGCATGTAGTACATATGTTACAAAATCATGGAGTGCTGTAGATATTGATTTACCTTTCCTAAAAACATGTTATTGGTATGAAAAAATGGAGTGTTTTTCCAAGTAGTTTACTAAACGTTTTAATAAAACCTCAAGAAAATTTTAGACAAGGGGGTTAACCATTTGAGGGATAGGAAACTTATTTACTTTGTCAGGTATATCATCTCTCCCTGAACCAAGTTTATGGCTAAGAGTATGCCCTATGCTGATAATATCATCTCTGGCCACAGGATAAAAATAAATGGAATGTGGTTGGGTGACCGATTCAGAAATTGAAATCAGATTCATGAAATTAGAAACAATATTTCCCGGAGTCACAGTAAAAAATTATTTAAAATATATGCAATGACAGAAGGATTTGATGGCAAATCACCAGCTGCCATGGGTTAAAAGTTTTGTGAGGCCTAATTTAACTTGTTTCCCAGTGTATAATTTGCCAAGAATTCTTGGTTTTATTTTTTGAATTTGCGATCAAAATATCATGATTATATCCTTTTGCTTTTCTGATAATTTCCTTAAGGTATTCACTCCATTGTTTATATTCTTGTTTAACAGTTTCAGTTGTTTTGGCAAGCTGATATAAATCCTTTTTTTGTTACTAAGGTTGATTATTTTACTAGTTAGCCAGGTATGCTTTTGGTTACACATATTGGTGACTGTCTTTCTTAAATGGAAATTATTTTTCAAAGGAGAAGTTAAATTTGTCAAGAAATGCATCAATTTTGTCATCAGGAGTATTTTTAGTACAAATCTCATCCTAAGATTCATTATTCAATCAAAACTTAGAAGCTGCAGTTGGTCCTCAAGCAAAGTTTCCTTTTAAACACATTGTGAGTCACAGATTTTATATTTGTCGACTAAATCATTAAGCAAAATCCCTGTGGTCTGAGAAACCCTAGTCCATTGTATTATTATAATTATTTCCTAAGTTTGTAATGAGTGATCTATTAATGTTCCGCTAGGTGTTGAATTCAAATTTTTTTAGAAAAATTAGTTGTAACATCCAAATCCAACTTAGGACCCAACTTAAATAACTAGTTGATTCCAACTTATCAGGATAATATTTATTTATTCAGCCTTAGTCCGAAAACAGCACTTTTTGGCCTTTACATTAACTTTGGAACTTTGGACTATTAACAGTGAAAACAATGGAGATGATTACGAACACCCAAGCCCTAGGTAGAGGGAAACCCACCCAGGTGGGAATCGAACCCGCGACCCTTGTATAAGGAGACAAGGACATTACCCCACACCACCGAAGCCAGCCAATTTGTTTACACATGGGCTAACTAGAGGAAAAACTGTGAGTTTTAAATTTTAGTTGCCTAATTCTCACATTTTGTAAACAAGAAGTTTAACTTAAACCAGGAATACAATGCTTACACACATATGTTACCCCCAAAAAATCAACACTAAAGAACATCAGTCCACTTGGCATACTTATGCAATCAAAATGGAAGCAAAACACTGTAATAGAATATAAAAATGAGAAATGCAATCGCACCTGGAAAGTTATCATCATTGAGATGAGTTAGGTGGTAGGAAACTTCAAGCTACTCAACTTCCAAATCTAAATTAGTTTTGCAGTTTTTGCCACCAATGCTACAATATGCAAGGGGCAAAAGGCACAGGACTAAAATCTGACTAATCCACCATAGTTCATACCTAAAGCAAATAAATATAGAAAAAATTTCAGAATTACTTGCCTTTTAGATATTAAACATGCATTATAGTGACTACATATGGCACAAAAAGTGGATCAATTTGAAAAAATGAATTGCACAATTTAAAAAGCATTAACAACATAATTGACAACCTGTTCAACAAGCTTAGTTTCTTTTGGATAGAGAGGGAGATCCAGAATTCAATGGAGTTAATTTGGAATCAATTTTGAAACGTGCATGGTGACTGGGGAAGTAAAAAGAGGTCTGGTGAAATTGGATGAAATGAATCAGATTCAAGTGTTGACTATAAAACATTTCTAGCAGGTAATTCCCACTTTCTACTAACATTTTGTATAAATGCATAACCATGGAGTCTATTCTTTGATTTTATGCATTTCACCATTTAATTTTTTTAAGAAAAGAGTAATGCATGCAACCTTAGGAAGATATGTATACACAATCATAGCATGTAATAGGATATACCACTAAATTTATGCATGAGCATTTACCCTTAATTTTCATTTTACGCCTATTTCAAGATTGCAAATGAGTAAAAAGTTCATCTCTTTCAGTTGAAGAAAAAGTGTTCATTGGAATATTATTTAAAGATTTCAATTTTGGAAAGGTAGAATAACTTCACCATCGGGTAGGGGATCTACAGAAATCAGTTTAACATACAGGGCACAATCTTTCCTCTGCCTGAGTTTCCCAAACATTACTGGTACTTATTTGATGATGTTTCCTATGGTATCTCACAGGAAAATCAGTACTTGTTTAGCTAACAGTAAATGAAGGTACCACATCAGCAGCCTACTAAGATCATCACATATTTCTTTGCACATTGCTTTTTATATTAGTGGTATTTAAATACATTAAAAATATTAATTCTTACATCCTAAAGAAAAACAAGCTAAGGTAGGTACCTTGAATTAATCCAATAAATGATATTTCTCCAACTAACCCCAATCTTCCCAGGAGTCTATTGGCATATTTAGTAAGTCATTAGCTGACATGAGTTTCAAAGAAGGAGGAAGATGAACTATATTCCCATCAAGATTAGAAATAATCTGGAAGTCTTTACATTCAGTAAGAACATTCATTAAGGTTGAGTCTTCAATTCCAGTATAAATGTCCTCATCCTCATCTTCTGATACATCTCCAGATGAGGGGTCTAAGAAATTGGAAAATACAGAAAATAAAATTAAAAATGACATTTTTTAAATGATCCTCATTTTCACACAAAGGTTTTCATACATACTTTTTCATACACCCTGCTTCAAAACAAGGAAAATTTTCATATGTTTAGGTCCAGTTCGTCACAAAGATCGTTATGAACAAGCATATTTTATAAACAATGGCTACTCAATAGTCCAAAATTTCCTTAGCTCAAACTCCATTCTTGCTCTGCTAATTACAAAACCAAATGTCTCACACTAAACAAGTTCCATTTAGATTTCATACAATTCAAAAGCTTGAATAACTTATTGATTCTGAGCAAATGCAACAAAATTATGAGGTCCATTATTCAGTTCTTGTTCTCTAAGGAGAAGTAAGCTCATTCAGAAAAATGTATGTCATATGAATAGTTAATCGATTTCATCATACCCATGGAATTCTTCATTAGAAAAAGAGCATCAGCACAAGGGAAATAATTAAAAGAAGCCAATTACGAATGATATATTGCCTAATTAAGGTGAATTTTTTCCTCAATGCTCCACAGATAACTTTAACATGATAAAAAAACACCTACATTGTTAATAAAATAATTCCTTTTTGCATGCTAATAACAATCAGCAAACCCTTCATTTTTTATACTTTTCTGGATAAGTTTTTTCCGCATGAAAACATCAATGGGCACTTCGGGCATTTTGTCTTTAATTCTGATTAAAATGTTTGCTTTTAATGAAGATTGGATAACCAAAAGCAATCCTCGCCAAAAGGTATGCCTCTTACTAATTCAAGCATCCTTTGCAGTCATAATATTCATTTCAGCCTAAATAGCAATCTAAATCCATTTGCCAATCATAAAAATGCATATCTTAGGGTCTAAATTGGAAAACGGCATAGCAATATTGATACATTGGTTCCTGTTAGATTACCAAAGATAAGCAATCATAGGCCCAGATGGAGGTTGGATGGGTGACTTTCATACCTTAACCATGGTGCTTGTCACCAGTATACATGTGACAGGCAGGTTAAACAATGGGTTTGCACACTGAACCAAGAGGTCTACATGCCCAGGGCTCTTGTCGAAGAACCCCCCCCCCCCCACACTAACAATCAATACATTCAACATTTAATGAGAAAGTACATGTGCAAATAACAAGAATGGTTAAATTTATTTTTTAAATCAAAAGCCTATGAAAATGAAAATGTGACCCAAGAAAATTGAAATTGTTAAAACTACTGAAGTCACTTTAATCCTATTTGGTATTTTTCATTTTCCAGGTATTGAGTTAACAAAAATTGTTTTGAGCCTGTGCCATTTTATTGAAATATATGACCTAGGATGGCACTTCACATCCTCAATGTGAACCCATTACCAATAAGTCTGAAATTTAAATGCTCATTGCATGCAGATGGATGACTATCACTTTATCACAGCATACAAAGGTTAACGAAATGTTACCTTTTCCATTTTATGCACACATTCAATGTAGCATTTTAGTGGGCACTTAACAATGGTACATATCTCATAGACAAAACAGTACAGGTGGTGGTAAACAATGTAGTTATTAGAGCTCCAGAATTTTGAAAACAATTGTAGTAAATCTTCACAATATCTACTAAACAAGTTTCCAATGGAATAAAATGGCAAGTGTTCACACTGGCTACATAATAGGTGAACAAAATTCAATATTGATGAAATCCACTAAGAATATAAATTGCTATGCTACGCATGAATTTTGCTAAAGAAACGATGAGGCACTAAATTGATTGATTGATATTTATCGGTTTCTAAAAGACATATTTAAGACATGTATAAAACATGAGCTTCTCAAATCATGAGCATCCCTCTTAAGATTCTCTGGGGGTCTGTGGAATGAACGCACGTATAGGCTTCTGCCGTTGTAGTCCTTGGTGTTGCACCAAGCGCTTTCTGTGTCATCTGCATCGCGTTCATGTCGTTGGCTTGACTGACGTTGGTTTGTGCTGACAGGGATATGTTCAATATCCGATGTTTTGTTTCTGGTGTTGCGGCAGTTTAGTGTTCTAATTTTGATTTGGCTGGTGACTTCTAGTTTTTCGGTTTTATGTGCGCTAGCGGGGCTGTTTTGAGACGATTCGTGGTTGGCGGAGGCAGGGGAATTGCATTCGCTCGCATTGCTGATTTTTATGTATTTGGAGGCACCAATTTTGTTGGATTTGCGGGGGTCATGTGTTGTTTGAACGCGGGTGTTTGTTTGTTCGATTTTTTTGGGGATTTGAGAGGCATAGCCTGGACTGAGTTGACAGGGAGCGCTGGATTCTGCTTTGTTTTTCCCAATATGTGGCCTGCGCTCTTGCCTACCAGCTGTGCTGGGCCCTCGAGGCGTGTTCGTGTAGCCTGCGCGCTGCCAACTGCGATGCCTCAGCGGTGTAGTGGACCCCGGAGCGATTGAGGGGTGCCCGACACGATGAGGGGACGGGCCTCAGATCGGCGAGGTCCGCTCCAATTCCCCGGCGGAATCCCAGCAATCTCTGATTTGGACCCTCAATGCGGCTCCAAGCGAGCCTTCCGCGGTCTGCACGCGGGCCAATGCTGCATGTGCTTAGTTTAATTGCGGGGTATTAAGTAGATGCAGATGTAGAAATATACATTCTTTCCCGGAACAATCAGGAATCATAATAGTAGGAAACCGAAGTAACTTTAGAAATATTAAAAACATTGAATTAACAAGTCGGAACAAAATTAAACACTGCCAAGATGTTAGGTATACCTGTAGGTGCATGTGTATATTAGTTGGTGGTTTGAGTGTTTGCATGTGTTCTTGCATGACTGTATTCCATGTTTTTTTGTGGATGTATGAATTTGTGGCTTTGGCGTGCAGTTTTTTTTTCTTTCTTAATTATGGGTGGTGTCCTGACAACCCCCGCCACACGCCCTTGCGGCGGCTTGCAGGGTATTAAGTAGATGTAGATGATTGAATTATTTCCATCTCAATGAAGGATTTGTCAGTGTTCACAAAAAAATTTCTTGAAATATAAAAACTCAGGTTGCAGAAAGAGTCTGAGAATGTCATGATAGCATGTTTGCCATGGTAATAAGTAAAAATGCCTTTTGCTCAAAACAACAAGCATCCAATTAACCTTTCTTCTTCACTTCAGAAAATAGTTTTGATGTTCTCAGAAAATAGTTCACTGGAAAGACCAATGTGCCTAATTCTGAAGGAAACAACCGAGTGAAATATTGTTGGTTGGATGTAAACTCAGGAAATTTCCAGCACAAACCTCAACATTTAGGGTGTGTTACAATTCAATGCAATTACTTTTGGAATTTCCCGCACCATTCCTTTTGGTCAGAGTAGGACCAAACCACTTGGAGCAGGCGAGGGGGACGCTAACCTTTGCCGCGAAACTAGTCTCTGTGCTCTCAAAGCTGTGGAAGCTGCAGGATGTCAGTTATTGTAAACCTCTGCTCGCCAACCGTGTCACAAAAAAATGGAATCGATGATTGAGCAATGTTGTGTGATTACTAAGTTTTGTGCTGAACTGAAAAAATCTTTTGAGGAGACTAACAAAATGATTTGTGAGGATTACCAGGACTCAGCTCTGCCTTAATTACAAGTTTCGAGGTGGTTAAAGGCCTTTAAGGAGGGCCAGGATGAAGTTCACAATGAACAACACTCTGGGTGCCATCAACCAGCAAAACCAACAACAATGTGGCTAGTGTTCAACAATTTGTTGGACTATGACCATCCAATGAGTATTAAGATGGTTGCAAATGAACTGAACTTCTCGCCTCCTGTTGTGTTTCCCATTGTTACTGAAGATTTAGCAATGAAGAATATAGCAATGACATGCTATATTATCCTCTAACTAATCCTACATACAAGGGTAAGGTGAAAGTTTCTCAGCCTGACACAGAGATGGTGTTCCAATCAGCAAACATTTATGATTTCTGCCTGGGTGCACATGTCATTTGTTCGTAAGACAAGTTTCAACTTGATATCTAATGTAGATTTTTTACATGAATTGTTGCCGTAGACGTCTTTTGTGTTTTTCATTAAAATGGAATAACTTGAATTTCATGTGGTCACAAAATTCTTTGTTTTGGATGGATTAACCCCAAAGAGTAGTAGTAGTATTTAGGGGAGGCAACCGACTGCCGAGGTCATTTGCACCATAAGGGATGGACAGGAAAGGATGAAGGGTGGAGAGAAACCCGGCGTCAGCATTAGCCTACTCTTTACAAAAGGCACCAAGGGGTCCGCAGCTTAACGTCCCATCCGACGGACAGCGTACTCACTCAAAGTGCCCTTCAAAAAGCACCCCAAGTAAGGATCAAGACCTCTGAAAAATATCCAACACCGCCGGGATTTGAACCCAAGCCCTCTGGGTGGGAAGCCAGTACGTTATCCCCCGCAGCAATCCCGATCCCCTTAACCCCTATGAAAATTCATCTGAAGTTGACAACAGTGTAAGGGGACTCTGCTCCTCCAATATAAACCGTTAAAAAGTGGGAAGCTGAATTGAAACTTGGTCGCATATCCCTCAAAGATGACCCCCTTGAAGGATGGCCAAAATCTGAAATCACACCGGAAACCATCGAAAAGGTGCACGATATCATGCTGGACGATGGGCGAGTGAATGTGAGTGAGATAGCTAAGGCCATGGGGATATGGGGATATGAGAAGAAAAAGTGAGAAACATCTTGCACAAAAAATTAGAGATGCGAAAGCTCTGCAAAAGGTGGGTGCCACATTTCCTGAAAGCCAATCAAAAGCAAATGATTTTCGCAGCAATGTTTGGACCGATTGAAGAAGGTACCCACATATTTTGAGGCAATTTTTCACCATGGATGAGACACGGGTGCACCACTACATGCCAGAAATGAAACAGCAGCTGAAGCAGTGGGTGGAAGCCTGTATTTCAGCACCAAAGAAAGCAAAGTTGATCGCATCTGCCGGTTAGGCCAGCGTGTTTTGGGATGCGAATCCTGTTAATTGATTACCTTGAAAATGGCAGAACAATTACCGGTGAATATTACTCCAACCTTCTGGACCAGCTGGATGCCAAAATTCAAGAGAAGAGGCTGGTTTAAACAAGAAAAAAATCATCTTTCAACAGGACAACCTGCAGTCACCTGCTCACAAAGGTGCATTGGTGATGGGAAAACTATGGGATATGGGGTACGATTTGCTTGGCTATCCCCTCTATTCTCCTGATTTAGCGCCCTCAGACTTCCATCTGTTCCCAAACTTGAAGAAATTTATTTCTGAGAAGAGTTTTGCATTCAATGAAGAAGTTGAGAGGGCAGTGCATAGATATTTTCACAGCATTTCAGAATCTCACTCCTGGCAAGGAATACTGATGTTGAAGAAATGCTGGAATGTGGGTGTTAAAGTCAAAGGAAAATATGTTTAAAATAAAATCAATTTTGACTAAAAAACGCAGTCTTTCATTGTCAGACCGAGAACTTTTTACTCTACCCTCTTATCCTATAACTGATATAAATTATCCTGTAACTGATTTGAACGGGATCTAGTCAATTGATAAGCAAATGACTAGGAATATATGACCTCCTCTTATTATAGTCATCTGTACCTAAAATAATAGTTCAGATAATCATAGGAAGTCAATACAAGAGAGTGATTCAAGTGAAAACCCTTCGCCGTGGTAAAATGTTGAAAGATCATGCCCATGGTCCTGTTAGTTCACAACATAGATAGCTATTGTTTGAGGTGTGGCTCACAGTTGGCAGCATATTGCCAGAATGCAACAATAGTTTCATGATGGCAGCGCCACTTGCAACATATTGGAACAAAATTTTCTGTTTGCCGAGTAGTTAGGGTGAAAATAAAAATTCACCAGTGAATGAAAGTCCAGTATGGTGATGCATAGACCATGAAGTTCTTAAACTAAGTTATTTCTGTAACAGACTCTCCTTGGCCAGGTGAGATACACCAAGGTATTGCTGCCAGAGGTTTTCACAGTAGTTTAGGCTATTGTTTTTCTCGAGATATCCGTGAAAAACAAAATTTGCACTTTTCCACATATTTATTTAAATGTACAATGCATTTCAGTCCATCCAACCATTTTCAGGTACAGAATTATCATGTACCTGAAGATGGTTTGATGAATTGAAATGCATTGTAGGTTTAAAAAAATCAGTGGAAAAGTGCAAATTTTGTTTTTCTCATGATGACCAACTTCCACTACATCTCGCCTGAATCTGTTGGATATCTGTGAACTATCAAAGTGTGGGAATAATTCTATTGCATACCAAGGAGACTAAATACATGTATGAAAATCATATAAATGAAAACCTTTGGTAACCAAAAATTTCAAGATAAAAAATATATTTGTTTTGAGGTTTTCATTTGACTGTCCCTCATATTTGCAGGGGTTCAATTTAGTTTACAATATTTCCATTGATTCAAATTATTTTCACTGGAGGTAATTCTAGCACTGAGTTTATCATGTATTTTTTGTACGTGCTAACTCTAAGAAACAATGCAGAAAAAGTCAGGTAACAGTTAACTACACATTCACATAATATATCCATAAAATTTTGAGGTGATTTTATGATTAAAAAATTCTGCACTTGAACTTTTGTTTTTCTTTTGTTCAGGTTAGAGGCAACCACACACCAAGGCAGGTGGGAACACAAACGAGGGTGAATTTGGGAACTTCTGGTAAATTAAGCCCGCAATAGGGCAAATTGCCCACACAATAAGAATGATATTGTACATGGGAAGGCCCAGAAGTACCCAGCCTGACCTTGAGATGGCAATAGTTTAAAAAGTATCACTGTATGAGAAAGAATGCAATCTATAATGAATATGTGTCAGGTTTGAAGATGCTCCGTTGTTTAGCATTTGTTTGGCAGCCGTCAATTGTGAACGTTTTCAGTGAATCTGTGAAAATTGAGAAAATTGGTCATCGTTTATGTGATACAATACTTTTATTTGAAAGGCATTAGCCCAACCAATATAAAAGCTGAACTGGATTCTACTCAGAGTGATTCTGCTCCTTCGTTTACAACAGTAAAATATTGGGTAGCAGACTAAACGAGGCCATAAAAGCTGTCAAGATCAGTCGCATTTGTTGACCAAATGAGTTGATGACTCAAGAAACAGTGAAGAAAATCCACAAAGTGATACTGGATGATCATCCCCTGAAAGTGCACGAGCTAGCATACATGGTAGGCATTTCAAAAAGTGCTGTACATTACATAATAACTGAAAATTTGGACATGAGAAAGCTGTATGCAAGATGGGTGCTCACACTTCAGCATAATCAGGGTCGTGAAGATGTTTCAATATAGTGTTTAGCAAAGTTTCACAGCAACAAAGCAAAACTATATCACCGTTTCATAACCATGGATGAAAAATGGGTCCATTACTACACACCCGAGACAAAAGAACAATCAAAACAAAGGATTCAAAAGGGAGAAGCGACTCCAAAAAAGGTGAAGACCGTTTCATCTGCAGGCAAGGTAATGGCATCCTTTTTCCGGATAATCTTCATTGACTATCTTAAAAAGAAAAAGCTATCAATGGGGAGTATTATGCGTAATTATTGCAATTTTAGAGTGAAGAAATCAATCAAAAAAGCTGCATTTGGTTTAGAAGAAAGTGTTGTTTCATCAAGACATTGCACTAGCTCACAAATCCATTATTGCAAGGACAAAAATTCATGAATTAAAGTTTCCTCATGCACCCTATTCGCCAGATTTAGCTCCCTTGGATCATTTTCGGTTTGCAACTAGAAAAAATGGCTCGGTGGGCAAATATTTTCCAACCTTGAAGAAGTGATGTCGGCAGTTAATGGCTATTTTGAGGAGCAAGACAGTTCTTATAATAAAAAGGGTATTAAACTTATTGAACATCGCTAGGACAAGTGTATAGAGCTAAAAGGAGATTAGGTTGAAAAATAAATAAATTTGTTTCCAAAATTTTTGTGTCTTCTTTGTTGGGTCGGGTACTTCTGGAGTTACCCTCATAATAGTGTTTCACTCCTTCTAATGGTTATGATAGGCAACAATCAGTTTGAAGAATAATGCTTCCTGTCCGCAATAACCCTGGGAAATGATGAGTTAGAAAGGTATGGGCATCTCATGCTTCGGGACATAGAACATTTAGTCCAAGACCATCTAGGCATTTTCAAGAGATTTACATGCTCTACATTCTCATTTTTTAATATACTTCATAGTGCACTCTCTTTTAATTGGTTACTTGTTCTTTCATGTCTTGCTGATTTTAATTTTTAAAGGAGAAAAAATATAAACTTAAGGATGCACAAGACAATATCACAAAACTGGCTAAAGGAGAGTTTAATAATTTATATCATCAGTTTAGGGAAAATGAAGAGTGGTTTTCCACATCATACATATCTTGAGTGTTTGATGGGGCGCGTCACATGACAAAAGATCACATTAAAAGAATAAAAACCAACAACATAAGTCGTATTGACTCAACACAGCCTGTGGCATTGGAGTAAGCAGGAAATAGATTTTTTCGCTTCAAAATCTGCTCTTTTGCAGAATTTTTCTTGGAAATGATCAGCTGGTAAAATAACCTAAAAAGAGCAGGCTCTAGATCCAATTATTTGAATTTCACTTCTATTTATTGCATTGACATCAATGTATGTGAACGTTTTCCAACAAATTTCCAAAAATATAAATTTTTTAATGAAGTTTTAACTGATTTACTTCTCTGTTTTGAGTTTGTCATCGGTCATCTGTGACGGGAATTTGTCATCTGTGTCATTAGAAATGGAGAACAGAAAATATTAAATGGATAGAAGGAAAAACAAACAAAGAAACACCAGACATCAATAAGGAGGAGAGACAATTGCTGGGATGGAGATTCGAAGAAAGCAAGAAAAAGGCAGCAGGGCAAATTGAGTGACAAATGATTAAGTGGGAACATTCATGACTTTAATGCGAGGGGAGAATCTTGGGTAAGTGAGGTAGAGAGGGAAAAAGATTAGGCATGCTAGACAAAATGTAGGCGGCCAGGAAGTTTGTGGAGCTGAAGAATGGTTTCTTGTAGTGTAGGAAGTTACAGTGCTGAGTGTCATGTTCGACAAATGCTATAAGTAGATACAAGTGTCCAGAAAAATTGTACCTAAACAAGTAGACTATTAACAAGGATCTATCTGCATTGACACACTGGTTGTCATTACATCAAAAAAGATGTGTGATGTTGGGCCCTGTTAGAAGCTAGATGGGCGACCTTCATACCTTAACCATGGTGCCTTATCCCATCTGCAGGTGGAAGGAAAGTTAGGCATGGGTTGGCACAATGGATCAAGAAGTCTAAATAACTGCGGCTCCCGTCAAAGGCCCCTCATACCAACAATCAATCAATTAACAAGAGCTAATTGCCTGCAACCCATTTATTTCACAGGTTTGCATATTCCTCAACTTCAATTTTTAAATTTAATTTTGTGGTACTACCTTTTATATCCCTACAACATTCAATGCACTGCCACCAACCTTTGATATATGCTCATAATTTCATGTTGCATCTGCTCAATTAAACCCCTCAAATTTTTCTGAAGCTTTAACATCAAATAATATATTGACAATAGAGTTGACTTGCTGACCCTCAATGCAACAGAATAACCTCATTCACATCTACTAACACATTATATTACACATGCTTGGGCACTTACAACACTTTCCATGTGGCATTAAACTTCCTGAAATCCTTACCTTCCACATGACCCACCTCAAGGAAATAAAGTGATTTCATACATATGAACTACTATTAATGACTTTTAAGACATATGTATTCACAATGCAGTGACACTCTGCACCATGCAAGATTACATCAAAGAGTAAACTCACGCTTAATTGTTAACCAACGTGGGCAAAAGATGCATTTTACATTACTGAGCAATAAGATATCACTTGAGTGGGAAACATTAATAACGTCAGCTCACTGGTTACAATGGTCCTCTCCACTGCCTTATTTTATTGACACTTCAAAAAGCAGCTGTCACTACAGCAATTCCACCAATCAGCTTTGCCTAAATAATGCCTAACCCTGATAGGGAAAAATTGGGCGGTCTAGGCAAGATAGATAAAGAATGTACTTCAGTTATCGTATGGAGTTACTATCAACCAGTAGATTTCAAAAGGATTTATTTATGAAAAATTATTTAGAATGAAAAATAATAACTAATGATGATGTTTCTTATCTACAATCATCATAAAATAAATGTTAGTCCAATTCTCCTGCTATAAAATCGATATACGATGGTTCGAATAAAAATATAAATACCTGTAGATGAGATTTTACATTTTTTCTTCAAAATCCATGTGGGAAGGCTTGGATCTTTCGACAGTTGATCATCCAACTTTCTTTGTTCATCAAGAGCCTTGGCCCTTTCGGCCTCCTGAATTCTATGAACTAAACACAGGATTACGTCAACGACTGCTGCTCTCACTAAGCTCAAATTCACAAAGGAATATTCACTATTTACCTTCCTGTGAAAGTTCGTTTAGTTTCTCTGGATTATAGTGAGAGTGTCGGCAATTTATTCCAAAAGGACACTCTCCTGTTCTTTGGAATCTGTGGCATGGTGCTTTTGATAACTCTTCCGCAAGGATGGTCTTCGAGTCTGTAAGAGAATAGAAAATATCTCACTATATTCACCTAACTATTAACAGCACATTGCGACTGACCACAAACATTAAGCCGATCACAGGGGCATTAAATAACGCAATGTAAAAACATCGTCAAATCTTAGAACTCAACATTCAGTCAATGCAAATAAATGGCTAGTGACTCATAGATGCACATAATTAACCTGAACTATTTCAGTAACAGGCATAAGTAAACACGCCTTTTGAAGAATGATAATGTGAAATCACACATCTCAGAAAGGTTATAATACCCAATGACATTACCTTTGAAAGACTCATAGTGTTCTTTTACGCGAATAGTATGCTTTAATCCTAACAGATGTTTTTTTCTTGCCTGAATATCATCAATAAATGTTCTTTCACAATAATCGCAATAATATCTTTTCCCCATTATGCACAGAGACTGAATATGGTATCCATGCTTGGCCCATCGTCTCTCAATCAATCAGCTCTTCGATCTCGTCTATCCAACCAGCCCCTACACGCCATCTATTTCCACCGCGGAACGTTTAAACGAGCTTCTTGAATGCATGACATTAGTTCATGAAATCATCCGTTCATATGCAATATTTGAATGAATATGATTATCTCAGAAAAGACTTTTGAATACATAAACCAGCTAATTAATACTTTCTATGACCGCAATAAAATTATATAATGCTATAAAGTTTCTCCCCCTCTACAAATCTTCCTTAATGTTTATCATAACCATTTTTTGTTCGGCGTAATAAACTATCTTGTACAACCAACCACTATTGCTAGGTTCTATTTTATCATCGCTTATTATATTACTTGGAATAAACTACCTAATTAGCATTCTCGTATTGACTACAGGCCAACGTATAGTTACCAATTTACTTATACTCCTCCATGGTGGGATTGGAGTAAGTCTCATACGGGCAAAGAGATGAATACCAAACTACTGATTTTCGATAGTTTAAAATTTGATTTCCACTTAATCGTATATGGAGGAATAAAAAGGAAATCATAATTTATAAACCAAAAAAGGAATTACTCTGCTACACAGTTGAAATGTCAGTGACGTTGTTAGCTTGTTTTATTATAAGCTTGTTTATTAGTTTTAACTCGAAAAAAACTCCAAATTTCAGGGACCTTGAAAAATTTTGATTTTACTATCATATTTAGTGTGTATGTGATGATTGCATCCTAAAATACTGTATTGTGATATTACTACACCTCACGGGTAAAATAGATTTTGTCCAGTTGTTTCTGAAATCTGAAGACTTACATTACTCTTCACTTCGGCAATGAATACTGCTCTCTTCCTAATTTAAATAACACTTCTGCGGAAAAATCAAATTACTTAGTTGAGAGTGAAACATTTATTTCGTTTATTAAAAGGGCTGCAATCTGGCCAAAAATTTGGTTCGTGACGCCACCACCGCTCTTGATGTGAACTTCTACAGAACCACGGCCTCCTCAGCACATGAGCTCGGAGTCGGAACTCTGTCCCCTTTCGGCGCACATTTGTTGGTTTGCGCGGCAAACGAACGAATCAACTCCGAAGTGTTGTTGCCGTGGGCCTTCCTCGAGTGTGTACACGGGTGCGTCTCATCGCACGAAACCAACACTTGCGAACGGGTTTCTTTATTTTATTTGAGGATATCTGAATAAATTCTGGAGAGCGTGAATTCCCTCGTGCATTATTAGTGTGTTGACGAAATCCCGCGAGGACCTGATACCTTGCGATTAATACAGCATAGAGGGAATTTTTGTTTGTGACCAAGTGGCGTTCGTTGAAACAGGTGATCCGTCCTTCAAGAATGGCTGAGACTGATTCGAAGTCTCCTATTACATCGCCCGTTCCACCTATTTCGACGGAAGATCCTGCAGCTGCATTGAAAGCAAAAGTTGAAAAAGAACCAGATACGGCACCTGCACCGACTGGGTCACAAGATGTCAAGGAGCAACCTGGTATAGTTAACATTCTTTATTTTTCATCATTTCCCATAACTGTACTAACAAATTCTAGGGAGAAATTGAACAATCATATAAATTTTATGATCTAGCTTAGTATTTTCAGATGAGAAGTTTCATTAGAATTAAATCGTGCGGCGATCCAGAAATAATGCCCAGAAGAAGATGAATGTTTGTACTTTTATAATTGATTACTACCATAAATATTTTCTAACACTTAAGTACAGGCTGCTATGATATCATTGAAAATTAGTAACTTTTTTAATCAAGTGCTTTGCTGGTCAACCTTATATGAGTGTCTATTTGGTATTTTATTATCTGAAAAATTCGTTAATAAACTAAAACACGCATTAGATAGAATGCGCGGAGCGAATGCCTATTCCAATCCGTTCAGATATGACCAATTTATTGAGATCTCACTTGCTCTTTGAATAGATGAATTATTTAGACGGACCAGGAGAATATACTCGAATAGTGTTTGCGATATGGACTTTCAAAAGCACTTCGCAAGCAAGAATTTTTGTTATATCTCTTAGTGATCATATTGATTCATTAGCTAAATATTTGTAATATTTGAAGAGTATAGTACGAGTAATTGGTGACGGGTAGGTCAGTGATATACTTTTTCCTGCCCATCACGTGTCCTATTTTGAGGTTCGCGGTACCTAGTTCACAAATAGGAGGCAAGCAGCCCCTCAGTCGTAGTTCTCTTTTTCCCATCTCTTCCCCGCTCAGTTTCTCATTTGCTTTCTGGGTCTTCCAGTCCTCAAATATTTTCGCCTTGTTTGCTCTCAAATTAGGATTTAACGAGTGAATATGTTTAATCAAGGAAATATTTGTTGAGAAACGCATTTGCTACCAAATTCAAATGTTATATACTAGATATTTTATTGTTTTTAATTTGATATTTGCATTTAAACCTACAAATATTTTTATGCCCTATCATTTTAACTAAGGTATTTTTTTCTTGAACATTAATTTACAGATATTCTTAGTTGTTTAAGTATAAATTGTTATATGTGTAGAAGTAGATTACTTTGTTCGTGCATTATTGTAAATAATGCCTTTGGATAAACATTAAATTTTCTACAACTAATTCCTTCAAAGTTTTAATGTATCAAAACATTCCACTTGGCCTCTGTTCATTGGTTTATATACGGAACGTTGGCTCTTCTTTGTTTTGAAATTGAGTGTTACTATTTCCCTCATTTTAAATTAACCCTCAGAATGAAATACACTAATGAATGAATCGTTGAACCCTAGTGATATTAGGTTTTATTTCACGAAATTGAGTATGCCGCGAGCTCCATTCTACCTGCAGACAGCAGCGTCGGAACGAAATATTTTATGGGTCTTAATATTTCGTAAGGTCAAGGTTGATCGACATAATGTTGAAATATAATATGAGTCATACCCATATTATTACCACCCTGCTCCCACCTTTGAATGGCAATGAATTGGGATTTTTCTCAAAATTCAATTTAATTTGTTTATAACAAAAATTTAAGAGTTCCAAGTTATCAAAAACTGGAGAATTAGCAAAAGAGAACCCAAAGTTAATCATCAATTTCATACTTTATCACGATCTAAATAAATACCTTGTTCTGTAGGAACTCACAGAATAGCCTAGATCATGTGTTATGAAGAATGTCATTTACGGAGTTAAGCATCTGTGCAAGTTATGATTGCCATAGATGTGCAACTTGGAAAGGAGAAACGTAATAGTATACAAATTTTCAAGATGATTTTTTACAGGGTGAAAATATTTACTTTGAAACCCGGTCCCATATCTTTCGTATAGTTGATCCTGAGTTTGCATGCAGTAACAAAAATTCACTCGCTTAAATGCCTCACTTCCCGCCGAAGTGTTATACCTTTTCCGAAATTAAATGCGTGCCAATATAACGGGCTTAAATTAAAATATTGGAATAGGTGTATGATAGATGTATCACAAAGAAAAAGTGGCTGATAACATTCGAAATATAGTCTAAACAGGTTGTGAGGTTTATTTTCGACTATGGATTTCCAAGCAAATAAATTCAATTCAAAGCCGTTCCCCTTTTGCATTGTCTGAGCGGTCATCCATCATCAAAAATGTTCTGTTGCGATTGTATTCATGTAATAATCAGGTATTCTACTTTTTATTTTAAGTAAATTAGGATCAACGTGTAGCTATTTTTCTTCTTCATCTTCCTTTCAAAAAAATGTGCCGTCCTCAGTAAATTTGACCAGCTCACGTTACCGTCAATACTACATGCAATAAGAACCGATTGAATTCCTCCAGCATTCGGCAGAGTTGAACTTATACTTGGTATTAGTCAAACTTAAAATAATTCGGAGTCGTTCTTTATTGGGTTTCATCGATCGTGGGAAAAAGTACGAGATTATGAATAATTCGTGGCGCAGTCGAGAAGGAAAGCCGAAAGAAATATGTTGAGGCGTGCGGGACGGAAGATTAGACGAGACTGGGAGATGGGGAGGGAGGGGGATTCTGGGAGAGGGAGTGGACAAGGAGCGCTGGGGAGATGTGGGAGGAGGGGGTGCGGTAGGAGGAGAAAGGAGTTCCTCGGGTGGGAGATAACGGGAAGTAAAGGAGAAAGTTTGGCGGCAACCGAAGGATGGGAACGGCGGTATGTGAGGATATTGGCTGGGAATCTTCCCGATCTTTTTTCTCTCTAGCAGCCAGGGATAATGGCATAGGACGGAGGCCATCCTTCCTCCTTCTTTCTTAATAAACTTCTTCCTTAACCGGCGTCATATTGTCTCTTTCCTCTCTAGTCCCCACCATTTCTTCCACCCGTGACCACCCTTCTCTTGGATGGACCACCCACTCCCCAGAACCTGCGTGATCACTATATTGTCGTGTTTCTCATCGTCCATTCTCTTACTAGCTTACTCTTGCGTTCAGATAAGATGGCAGACTTTGGGAAAAAATGTCACCCAAATGAAGAATTAAAAATTCAAATCTTCATTCTTTTAATCGGAGTATCCTAGTTGGCATTTTAAAAAGGAGGGAATAATGGGGAAATGGAGTGGGGACCTTTGGTATTTTGCAACTCCAAATCTTAATTTTTTCTATAATCTACTGAAGAATTTAGAATCTAATTTTTTTAATTTTCTTATTTAGGAAAAGGAGTCTTTTCAATGCGCACCCACCTTTCGGATTAGTGCTTTGGATGCAATTGAAAGTGCAAGAAATTGGAACCATTTCCAAGTATCTCATTGTTTGGTGTTGGCAATAATTATGTTCGTGTAACATACTTGATGGTCTGTAAGCATATATGCATTGATAAAAGTTCTCACTAGTACCCTGCAGCTGCTCGTGAATCACAGCACTCGTCCACACAACTAAGTAGTACATTGAAATTTTCATAGGCGCATTCATAATTCATTGGTTGAAAATTGACTCCATTTTAGTTTTCAAGCGGGTGTTTACTGGCCTCGGCTCTAGCAGTCCGGGTATCTTCATTCTTTGATTTGCCGTTATCGCTGTTCAAATATAATTTTCAGTCCCTCTTCGTGATATACGGTTAGTTCCTTTGTCGAACGCGCTTTCTCAGTTTGCTAGGAATTTCATGTCTTTCATAATACCCTTCTTTTGAAACGGGCGATTTCGAGCAATTCCATCACACCTCGCCAATGCCAAGAAATCGGGGATGTTGGTTTAATTTTATTCCCATAGGTCGACAAAAATTATGTCGGAAGACTTGGATGTCTTTCAGTGTTCTCTTTCCCTGCTGCACATTAAAAAGAAGTCGGAATAAGATAGTAATCTAATTTTAACGTGTAAGGAGCTGTTGAAAGGCATCAACAAATTCGAGGAGCCTTAGATTTTGAAATGCTTTTACATCATGTATAACCCCACTACAAGTGGCTTTCGAGCGTTTTATATTCCTGCGAGCTGCTTCACATCAGAAGACTGGAAATAGGCGTAAAGTAATTCTTTTCTTAATTTTCGCCACAAAGCATAATGTGCAGCTAATATTTGGGAAAATATTAGACATATTTATTTAAGCGTTGTAAAATATTGTGATTGCCAACATCTCCGGATATGATACCCAATAAATAAGAGACACATGTATTTAAATCATTTCAAACACGGTATTATTTGCATATTTATATAATAATAGAGTTAAGAAATCGTTTATGGCACTATCCTATGGAAAGGTTCATTACATTCTTGCTTGTGAGAAGTATTGAACCGCAAGAGGGAGGGATACGAGGGCGGTTCAATAAGTACCCGTGTTAGAAATGAAGAAACCATTTTTTCAAAAATATTTTTTTTATTTTTCAACATAGTCCCCGTTAAATAAAAATACACTGCTCCCAACGTGCCGGCCATTTTTTTAACCCCTCCAAAAAAAATGATTTGTCGAATTCTCCAAAATACGCCTCTGTCTCGGCGATAACTTCCTCGTTTGAGCTAAATTTTTTCCCGCGAGCCATTTCTTCATGTTAGAGAATAAGAAAAAGTCGCAGGGAGCCAGATCGGGCGAATGCGGGGGGTGCGGGAGAAATTCATTACGTAGTTCATGCAGTTTGGCGGCGACAACTCCGGATGACAGCCGGATCAGCTTGTTGTCCACCGTGAGCAATCGCGGCACCCATCGGGGCGATAATTTTTTCATCGCTAACTTATCATGTAAAATATTAATTGCCGTTCCGGTCGACACACCCACGGCATCTGCTACTTTTCGTTCGTCGATAAGCGAGAATCATGGGGTGGACTTTTTGAATGATTTCCACGGTAACCACGTCTGCCGGGCGTCCTGGTCGCTCCTCATCAAAAACAGATGTTCGCCCACGTTTAAATTCGTTGAACCAATATCTAACTGTGGTCATCGATGGCGAAGTGTCCCCATAAACTGCATCCAACCTTGCTTTTATCTCCTCGCATTTCTTCCAATCCAAAAACAAAAAGTGAATTACCGAACGATACTGCTCTTTGTACATCTTAGCGAAAATCACGAAACACGTCTTACTCGAATGGCTGCCAAATTCAAACTAACCTTTAAATCAGTCTGAAATTTGTTTCACCGTCGTTTGATAGATGGCAGTACGCGATGATAACATAAACGTCCCTCAGGAATGCCCTTTGTCGTCAAACACGGGTACTTATTGAACCGCCCTCGTATTTTACAACGCGACTACAAACTTGTCGGAGGGAAGTTGGCCTCATATATTCGTTCATAATTACTCATATATGCTTCACGTTACCAAAGATATATTTCAAAAATTGAATTAAACTTTTTTTCTCAAGCTGGTGTTAAAAATCGGAAGCACAGTGGGTCGAAGGGTAGGACCATCGCCGTTTTCGTCTGAGAAGTCTACTGCGTGGGAAATGGGCGTTGCTAGGTCCCGCCAATTATGAGCCGACTACGTTGGTGGGCTTCTCGGATTAATGAAATTACTCGGCATCTAGAGATTGAAGCTGCTGATTTGGTAGACACTCGAAAGCACTGATCCTCTTTCCCCAGAATCCCTTTTTTTTGTGATAGACATATATCCTCGACCCCATCCTTGGCGAACTATTCACGGCCCTTTATTAGACACGTATGAGTTTTTCGGGAAATGTATTATTTTGTTTACGCGTCTTTCCCCACAATATTTCTCCGAATATTTTCTCCCTCCCTCATAAGCCGACATCTCCTTTAATAATTTCATCTGCAGCGGCTTCCCCACCTCCCATTCCAGCCTTCGCCTCTCGAATAGGCCAATTCTCTCGCCAGTTTCCTGCTTCCCTCCAGCGCCGCCCCCTCTACTTCGTTCATTTCACCTTCGCCCGCGCCCTTATCCATTCCTCCCTCTCCCCTCCTCCCCCGCTCCTACCACAGTCCCTCCCTCCACCTTAGCCAGAACGGCGCAAGCATTCTGTGTGTTCACATAAACAAACACATGCGCCACACCTCCACTCCTTTTCCCTTAGCGACTCTTTATATGTATATATATTTATTTATATGACCCCTCCTCCACACTGGTGACATCTCGGCACAGTGTGAACGGAGACGGCTATTCGTGACCATGTGGGTCGGAAATTCCCCCGACGCCCACACACAAGGGGGGAGAGCCCTCTCGCCGCCACAAGTCCTTCGTCGAATCTTCTCTCTCTCTAGGAATCTCCTTCTCCCTCCCTCTATCCCTCCCTCTATCTCTCCCTCTATCTCTCCCTCTATCTCTCCCTCTATCTCTCCCTCTATCTCTCCCTCTATCTCTCCCTCTATCTCTCCCTCTATCTCTCCCTCTATCTCTCCCTCTATCTCTCCCTCTATCTCTCCCTCTATCTCTCCCTCTATCTCTCCCTCTATCTCTCCCTCTATCCCTCCCCCTATCCCTCCCCCTATCCCTCCCTCTATCCCTCCCTTTTTCATCTTTTCACTCTCTCACATCCTCCCTCCCAAGCTCCCTCTTCCCCTCCCACGCTTTTCCTACACGCTTCGATTCGCCCGAGTCCATCCCTCCCAAACCCTCATTCATCTCTTGCTCTTCCCTTTTGCTCAATCTCCTCAAGTGTCTAAACAGTCAGGGAGCAACTGCCCGTTTGGGAGATGAAAGGGTATGTGTGTGTGACAGAGAGAGATATACGCCAGAGTCTTAACGTTAGAGAGACGCGTTCTTAGTGCTCCTCGGTCGTTTCCCGATTCGCCTGCGAAATTAAACTGCGGAGTAATCCTTAGTGAAGTGAGAAAAATCATTAGCGGTTATAATGGGTAGAGGAGGATGAACTCAAGACAGAATTCTACTCTCAAAACGGGAGACGGCCACACTCGCTCGTGTTTCCGTGGTATCCCAAGTTTCAGGGCGGCGTTTCGGCCTTGTACATCCTCAGTCCACACCGAAATAGCCCATTCCGGCCGAATATTTAAGATTTAATCACGGCCTGTCCTTAGATACAACCACTTTTTTGAGTTTTTTCCTGTCATGATCCTTCCAAGGTCACCATTTTTCACGTGCTTCGTAATAATGGTAGGTCGTGAGCAGTTGAGGTGAGACCTCAGGCTGAAGAAATTCATGTTCAAGCTTTTTTAGAAAATATTTGGAATCTTCAGAAATTTGCATGATATAGGTGATTTGATGGTTTTATATACTTTCGGCGTGATGTATTGTCTTAAGTTTAGGAAAATGTATCGTGGGGTCCTGTCATATACTCAAATATTGTGGCTGAAGGAAATTTTGTGTAGGTCCCGTATTGGTGAATAGAATATTTCATGGTTGTGCGTTTGTTCAAAAACGATTTTACGTAAAAAGCACGAAAGAAAGTTATGCATATCGAGGAGAACTCTGCTATTTTAATTTTATAGAAAAAGCGATATTTTTTATGACGGATTGGACTTTTTTGCCTTGCAGGGTGTTTTCTGATCTCCATGTATCCTTTATTGCGTAAGTGTGGAAATGCACGCTAAACCGTGTTCGTGAGATTTTCCAGTGAGATGTTTGACGAATGGAAGAAAAGTTTCGGTTGTATTTTAATGTAGAATATAGTGGTAGTCCAGATCCGATTTCTGTATCTGGACTTAACGATTCTTTAAAATACTTGTATAATTTACCTTTCTTGTCGGCGTTGATAGGGATGTTTTCCATTTCTGTACGAAGGAAACCTTAATAAGAACTTATTTTTTTGATAAAAGATATTAATTGACCGTCGATTTGATGAATCGCGAAGGTATCGCGATATACATCAATATAACCCAGCCTGGTTATATTGATGCATGGCACGCTTTCTGGCAGGGGTAGAGCGTTGGACTACTGACCGGAGGGCCCGGGTTCGATTCCCGGGCAAGTCCAGGGCACCCTCAGCTCCACTCAAGCTGTGTGATTTTCCAGGTGCCTGATCTTCCTGGGAAACCATAACCTGCACAGGGAAAGGAAATGGCCTCCCTCCCCTGATGTGTGAATTTCACACACCGTCGGGCTTAGTATCACCTACCTATCCAAACTTCGGGTTGACTACTGTGTTTTATTCCCTTCCAAAAAAATCAATCGCTATATTAAAAAAATTCTTCCATTAAAATGCCCGTTAAGTGTCCATTTAACCCTTGATGCTATAAATTTTTTTTTAATCCAAAAACTTAGCATTATTGATCTGAGAGATCAGATGTAAACTTCTGGTTTGAATTAATTTGACACCACCTAATTTTTAATCAAGGTTTATCTAAATTAATTAGCACGAGTTCTAATATCTGAAATACCGCACGATTTAATTTGCTATCGAGAAATCAGAGGGACAGCTCCGGGGTGGAGCCGCGATCTCCCTCTGATAAAATCGAATCGTGATCTTAATGGGAATGGCGGACGGGCGAGAGATGGGCCTCGCTCGCTCCCTTTGAATCACTGAGACCTCGTCTCTTTGACCCTGGGCCCCTGACGTCACCACGGTTCCATAAATGTAGGTATAATGACCCGTGTGGGCGGAGGATTTCGCCGCGGTCGGATGGGACAAGAGACGTTTGTCAGGGAGCCGCCGTTTCGAGTCAACTCGTTAAAAGAGGGAGTAATTTGGCGGAAAAAAATGCCAACGTGCTTCTTTCCCCTCTTCGGATCACGAGCGTCGAGGGTCCGCGCGTGCTCCAGGCTCTCGAAAGCGCGTTTCCTGGTTCGTCTATCTCACGCCCCTGTCGCCGCCTGACCCCCCGCGTCGTCTCCTCCACTCCATCATTTAATCGCTCGCTCTCTCTCTCTCTCGTTGTGGACCGTTAATAGCGCTAAACAGTGAGGGCATCTAAACGAAGGGAAGCCTTGTTCCCGGCGTTTGTGGCTCGCGTTAAATCTATAATCCGTGGCCGAGCGTGGGGGGACGATATTCTCAAACGAGTTGGAAATTACGAGTTCTTTCTGTCCAAAGCGAAATCGTCTGACGTGCCGAAAGGTTGGTTCACCCAATAAATACTAGCCAAAAAAGATAAGATGTAAGGATGTCGTGTGAATTCAGTCATTTCAATTACCTCGAATAATGTCTTCTTGAATTGAATGGATCGTTTATAGTAGTATTTGAACCCAGAGAATGGTTGACGAAAGGCGCACTACTGTCTTATCCATTCCTAATTATGTGCTCCGGAATAGATCTTACCTCTCACCTACTTCTTTATTTGGCATATAGATCTTCCCCTGGGCGTGTTTTTCATCAATTTTCAGTTCCCTTTTGTTCCTAATATTGCCATTGTGCCCAATTTATCAGGCTCTTCTTTTCTGCGTAGTGCTCCAATTGATCTTTTCTTCCTCTTCATTTCTCCACACTTTCCCAATTCTCATTTTGTCTATCCTCCAGCGTGGAAGATAAGAAGTGTCCAATGATTCGAAGGCTCCTACTCTTCGCTGGTGTGCCTCGAACAATAGTCCATGCCTTAGATCCATAAAGAGCCACCACCATAGTCCTCACGAATGTTTCACGTGCTGCTGTCTCGTTTGTAATCATATCGTCTTTCAACACTTTCGTTGCCCCTTCGTCATGATCTCGTTCGACTTTTAATTGCTCTGCACTTAATAACCTTTGAATTTCTTCCTAACTATGGTATCCTTTTTTCTTCTTGGTGAAAGATTCCATTTGTTATATTTTTTATGTGACAATACTCTGCGTGCATAATTCTGAACGTGGCAAGGGCTAAATTCCTGTCCACAGTCAGCGGTCCATTACTTTCAAGATCCATAGGTTTGCTCTCTAATGATTCTTCAAAAAATTGTATTAGTTTGATTGCAGTACGTAGTCTTCCCTTTCGAAATACTGCGGTTGGAATATCTGGTATTTGCGACTAATTGATGTTCAGTGGTATCGATCAGTTTAAGTCGAGCTTCAGCAAATCGAATCCGTTAACTAAATCGTATCCATGTCCTCCAATATTTTATTAGGATGCCATTTCCCCAGTGTTAGTCGGTATCGGATACTTGTAAAAGATTGACGTTCTGTCATTCATAAAAATCATATTAGCTTTGGTAAAATCCTCCAATTCTGTAGAATTTTAGCATCTCCTGACTAATATCCAGCCAAGCTTTCGCTCAAATTTCAACGGGAATTCTAGGTTTATTATTTACTTTCACAACTTCGCCGCATTTATGTCGACGAAACCAGCAGTTAAGTCGTCAATCAATCGAAACCGCTCTTCGGGAGTCACTGGCTACCACACATCGCGAAGTATTCATTACCGCAAGCATCTTGGACCGACCTTGAGGCGCTCATGTGGTTGAGTCCAAAAAACTGAGGTCGTCGTACCCTTCCAACAATAATCTGCGGGATACTATAAATACCACCTCGTATACGGGACGCGCCTCTCTTTTCCGTGTATTATTTGTTTTTATTGGATCATCGTAGCCGCTCTTTTCTCATGTGTTTTAATTATAGGTTTTCTCGAGACTTCTGCATTATCAGTGAACCTGCTGAGATTGGTATAAAAATTCTCAGATTTTCTTTTCGCACCACGATAACTAACCCATAATTATATAATATCTTCTCGCTACATTTTTCACACACTTCCGGTAAGTGAAATAACAGCATAGGGGATACGCCAGCATTATGTTTTCCATATCGTTTTCACTTATTGGGTTTAAAATAAGTTGGAACTCCTTACGGATTATGCATAACATTGAAAACGTAAGTTATTGGTAAAGATTGCTGTTATAAATTAAAATTATAGATTTAAAAACAATAATAACTATTTGAAACGCAGTTCTGTTTGTTCCCTGTGGTGGTGCTTGCTATTATTTCTCCTTATATGATTCATGGAATTGAAATCAAGCCTTTTTAATCTAGTAAGCATTAAAATTTTCATATGAGCTGTAATTTCTCGGTAGGTAACAGTTTTCATAGAATGAATGGAATTCCCAGGTCGTCTTCTCCGTTCGGTCATATTGTAGGGATTTTTTTGTAACTTACTACCTTTCCATAAATTCGTCCATTCCCTTGAAAAAACAGAGCACACTGGCGTATTAAAATTCCACGCGAGGGATTATTTTAATGCTCGAAGAAGTTGGTATGCATTTAATTTAACCACGGACTAATAGCATGTGTCGTATTATTTTCGCTGCAGAGACATCGAGATTTAGTCCACCGAGCTCATTAAAAATATCCAAGGGAGCATTTATCCCAAGTGGAACGAAAGCGACATTTCCAAAGAAGGCACCTCGAAGGGGAAGGATCCTGAAAAGCGCGTGCCCATTAAATCCCGGCATGCATCTGCTCGTCTCTCGTCGCCTGTCTCCGCGCTCGCTCTCCTCCACTGCAATCCCTCGCTCCTCCCTCACTCTTAACCCTAATGCTCTGATCCCATTCTTCCTCCACGCTCGCCTCCTTTTATGCACGCCCGGGGGCGGCCGTCTGACAATGAGCAGGAGACGTTGGCCCCCGGGGGCGAGGCGGGTCGCCATCTTAACCGTTGTGCCGCTGCGATTACTCCCCTCATTCCACACCGGCAAGAGTGTCAGTGAGCACGAGAGAGAGGCATTCCTTCCGCTACCTCAGCCAGACACCATCACGCCTCTCATCTATGCGTTCAAGAGAGATCTTGTGTGCAGCATTTATTTTTCTTATTTTCCGCAGTTGCGGTTTTTTTGCTATGGTGTAGATCCGTGGAAAACATAGATCGCGCTCTTCCCAGAGACCGTGTCCTCCTCTCTGGTCGTTTTGTTTGTCAAATATATTTCGCAGTTTTGGGAGAAATTATTTTAGATTCTCTTTCCTCTAAGATCGTGTAGCATCATAAGGCACATTTATTTTCTGATAGTGGCATGCCTGTTAATAGTCTCCCACACTCAATGCAGGACTCGAATCCGCAAAACTTGGGTGTAGGCAGGTGATGTTCGGCTTCGGCCATAAATAATTTAGATTTGATTTCATAATTTAGAGCAAAGGTTGTTTTTAGAACTTTTATAATATTGGAAAAATATAACCTGTCATGTTCCCTGTCAACCAACATGGGAAACTGCAACTTATGAAATGAACGAAATGATAAGGTTTCTTTAAAAATTATAAGTCATTATCTTATCCTTATGTGAATGATAGTAAAATTGCTTATTGTCGCTCTCCCATGACAAGCTTGGAATGCGAAATCTCTCAACATGCTCGTTTTTCCTTATGCAGTACGACTTAAACTTACTGGTATTTTTCCACGAAAAATTGTGTCTGATTTGGTGTGAATGGTCAATCACTATTCCATAATAAATCCAGTCTTCTATTTTGAGATTTCTATTTATCCAGACTTCTCTTGAGAGCTCAGTGGTCTTTTTCCCTCTTATAATTCATTTCATCACGTCCCCCCAAATGCTCAAATCATTGGCTAGTCACCGCCGATCCTTCTCCTTCGTTCCTCTTCTTCGGTTTCCATTAGGGATGGCCAAAATTACCGATACTCGATACTATTTATGAATTATTACATTAACTATGCTAGTATTTAAAATCAGTTCTACCGAAGATATTGATGCTCAAACCACAGGCCCCTGATTAATACTAATGTTGTATGTTTCTACGTTAAACTAACTAATTGACGTTAATGGGTGTCAGAATATGAATTTTTCAGATGTTCCCATTTTTAATTTTTTGAAAAATCGCATTAATTGTATAGAAGCTTCCTCATGTTCTTTTATATCCCATTTCTAAGAAGTATAGATTTTGATTTTTAAATCCTCCTGTATTTAATGCCATGAATACCGTCAGAGAAGAAAATGGTAGAAAGATGGTAGGGGAGCAAAGAGAAGGTAGTGGGACATATTTGAGGGAGACAGGGAAAGTGAAAGCATGAGATGCTGAGAGGCAATGGGACGCTAACGGCTGGGTTAGTGGGGAGGATGTTTTATAAGTGAGTTAGAGGAAAACATCAGGCATTTTGGATTGCACTTGAAAATAGACGTCGTGTAGTAGTGTTTATTCTAACACAAACCAGAGCACTTCATGATACCCTTCTGGAATAATTATTAAACCTAGATTTGACTGGTTGCTGGTGCAATGCTATAATTACAATGAACTAGCGGATTCAAGGTCAAAATTGATTACATAGAGGTTACCTGTTGTACGGAGTGAACATATTCCTAGGCCAAAGTTTTCCTTAGAACAATTGCTTCTAATATTTTACACTTTAAATTTGGCAACTCATTCATATCTTTTAATTAATCTTATCTTATTCTTAACATTACTACCTATAATATGTTTTGTGATCAATGTAATTGTTGTTATGGAAAATGTTGTAATAATTAAAGTGAAAAAAAACGGTGCACACATTTAAATCAAAAGCTAAAATTGGAAACAATTAACCTTTTTCTTGCTATTACTCAAATCGTGTTCCCTTTGACTTCACTAACCATGCCCTGGGTAGCATTCGTAATATTACAGGTTAGAGATCAGGGCCTTAAAAATATCAGCATTTAATTATCTACCCTTATGAATTGATGATATTGGGAGTAATGAATAACTGATCGTATCTCTTTTCCTTTTGGAGTAAATAACTATAGTTTTGCCTTTGGAGAGTACGAGTTGTAGTAGTAGAAGTATGTGCCAGTATCATAGTAGAGTGATAGTTGTATTCGTCGATACGACTACCACTACGACGTAGGCAGTCTGTACATCTACAATAGATAATGCACAGCCGAATACTTAAAATACCAGTATTTTTATACGGTAGTGCAGGAACGGAGGATGCAGTGCAGGTGCCTTTTTAAGCTCCGTCCAGCCCTACGTGTCACCATTCCTATAAGTCGTTCCGTCGGTGGGAAGCCTCCCGTCACCCCTCACCACTTTTGCATTCCTCTCTTGTCCGCTTAATTCCGCACACCCTACGTACCGTGAAAACCCTCTTGGCAGCAAACCGCATCCTACCCTTCTCCCCCTTCAGGAGCACACGCCTTCTCCGCCCTTCCCCTTCCACAAGTGCCTCCTTTAGCTCCCCTTGATAGAGACAGTGATCACCCGTCCGATGTACCCATGAATGGGCGAATCGGGGTTCGTTGCCTACTTGAGGTGTTGATGAGCTCCATTGGAGTGAGGTGATTTACTCTCCCGGGAGAGAGGGCGGTGGATCCGCTCCCGTTTGGCCAGGTGGCGGCGTTGTTATATAAGTAAGTGCGGTGCCCTTATGAGTATCGGGTGACTTCTTCGAAGTCTCAGGCTGTAATGAGATTGGATTGGTAGTGGAGAGGAAGCCAGAGGCATATGGAGCTTTGGAGGCTTTTCAAATCCATTTGGTCCATTCATCGGAACTGAAGAATGGGCGTCTACGTATCCTATTGCAATCGACTGGGCAAAGGGTTCCCGATTTATGCAAGGTGAAATGCAGCTTTAACATAACCGCAGTTATATCCACTTCAGAGTTTTCTACGAAAGAGTATCAGAGTTGCAAAAGTACAAAATAATTGCTGATAAACCACAGTAATCAAGTCCAAGGCCGGATGGATTGGTGAGGGTAGAGTAGGCCAAGGGTGGAGGGGACACCTCCACTTATAGTGCCCAGGAAAATCTGGTACTCGAAAAATCACACAGCTTGAGTGAAGCTTAATGTGCCCATAAGCGTCACCCGGAATCGACCCTGAACCCTCCGATCAGTAGCCTGGTGGTTCCAAAAACTTTCATGGATGAGGGTTAGAAATTTAATATTTTTTGCGATAGCGCTATTGAAATCCAGTTTAAATGTAGTCCTCTAATTGTGAAACTTTTGCAACATGACAACTAGGATAATTATGTGTGTGTGTATATATATATAGTGGGTCGCGGTAGTCCAGGGGGCAGAGCATTGGACTGCAGACCGGAGGGTTCCGGGTTCGAAGGTACTCTGGGCACCTGCACCCAAGCTATGTGATTTTTCGGGTACCAGATCTTCCTGGGTAACCATAACCAGCAAAGGGAAAGGAACTGGCCCCCGTACCCTGATGTGTGAATCTCACACGCCGTATAGGGCTTTGTACTGGATGAGTCTACCATCACCTACTAAATCGACCTTCGGGTTGATTACCGTGTTTATGGTTTTTTATATATATACCAATGTTTTGCGGCGAGTTCTTTTTCCTTTTTCTATATTCTGGAGTATATTGTATGATTTAAAGTTGAGAATTTTGGATTTAATCCCTGTATTAACTTTTAACTCGGACTTAACAGAAAATCTAATTTACTTCAGCAATAAATGAATGAGACTAAGTAAGCATGTTCCTTGAACCATACCGAACTTCGCGTGGAGCCACGGCGGCATTCATGGCAGGGTGCCACGTTAGCGAAGGTCCTCTCCTGAAAAAAATCAATTTACTCGGCTGAAGCTGGTATAATTACTATAAGTACGTCTTCAGGTTGTTCGTACTGTACGTTTTAAATTCGAGTAACATTACAAAGTTATCGCGTATCGTTACATTCTGGTATGTAGTATATTTTAGGTTATTTGCCTATCCTTTAGGTGCTAAATTACTAACATGACGTGTTCAATTGATTCTCAAAGACCGATGAAAGGTAATGGATAAACTTGATGATGTCTGACTGGTATCTTTGTTGCCATCAGTATTTTACCGTTGTCTTTATCTCCCAGTGTCAATCTAATCTCTTTAATCCTTATCTTTTCCCGATGCTATGTGTTCCATTTATATTTCGATCTCTCCCCCATCTGATGGAATGCCGCCGGTCATAATCGGAAAACGTGACTCCGTTCCCAGATTCCCGGTTTAGAATTGGAAAGGCGAAAACTTGGGTCAATTCCGTGGTGCCTGTTGCGGGCACATCCTTTTGATATCTCTTTCAAAGGGTTTGAAGGTACCTAAGTCATCCGGCCGCGGGCGATTTCACGGCGAGCCCAATAAAGCGCTATCGTAAACCTATCGGATTCGCCCCTTTATTTTCCGCTCTCCCGTCGATCGCTCACGCGAGGTAGCCATTCACCGAGTCTCCCTACGCCGAGGGTGTTCTCCACCCCGGAACCGGAAGTCTTGGGAGTGGGCGGGTGCGGCGGCGTAGCAGACTTGTGGCGTTGTGACACGATGCTGTCGCCACGGTCTTCTATTCCGGGGGTGAACCTCTCCTCCCTCCTTTCTCCTCTCTCTGCTCTCTCAGCCGCCGACTATAGAGGACACCCTGCCTCTATTACTCATCGTTCCCTCATCTCGGTCCCTAAAAGTAGAAGGGTTGAGGAAGCAGGGGAAAAAGACGGAAGTCCCGAGTGATGAATGGATCATGGCAACGCCTTTTTTTTACCCACAGGCGTGACCTCGGAAGGATTTCATCTAGTGTGGTCTGAGCCGGAGCTCAAGATGACACATTCTCGGGAATAAAATCCCAGGGAGTGGAGCGGAGAGGGAGCACTTTCAAGATATGAACGTGACGTGAAACAAAAATGGCCATCATCAGTGGTGGGAATTCAAAGGAACCTGTCGCCTTCTATGTTATCACTCTTTTTTAAAAATATTTCGTTCGATTGCTTTGCTTAAACTTCGCGTCTATCTCATAAAAATCTCTGGCCTAACCGGGTACTAGGAGTCGCTTACCGTCGGTACGAGAAGGTTTTGTCCCTCATAAAAGCCCGTTCGCGGCCTAATTTTCTTTAGAAATGGACAATGGTTCCATAATGCTGCCCTTCCATTTATCAAATTATGATGGAACATGAAATTTCGAGGTGAGTTCAATGTCGAAGAGACGGAAAAGTTTAGAAATTCACTTTCGGGAACTGGAATGAAGCGCCATACTTATGCGTATGTGCACTTGCAGTACGTTCATGCGCTTAATTACAAGCTCTGTAGATAAATGTTTACAGGCTGTTGTTTTTTTTCAAACAGTGTCAGAGAGTACGAAGAGTTCAGTTTTCTAATTCTTGTTTCGTTTGCAGTCGCCGCCCACTCCGTACCAAGCCATTTTGCCACCGGAGGTAATGAAGTTCGACCACTCTTAAAATCATGTAAATTACAAATATTTTCTATTAATTCATTTTCTTGAAAATAATTCCAATTTAAAAGACCCTTAAGTTGTTGCTGTGATATTTTGATAAATGAAAAGAAAGTAGATTAAAAGAGCTTCAAAATTCAAATCCGTAAATTTTATTTCCGTTAGTTTCCTATATGATTGCTGTAAGCAAGAGAGACGGATAGTCAGTTAACTAGCCATAGTTATGTTTTATTGTTACAGTTACCACTGAAGTGTAATCAGTTATCGGGGAGGTAGATATACTTCTCTTTTTGGCGGTATATTGCTTCAAGTCATGAGTAAAAAAAATCTAATTGTCATGGTATCGGTCGATGATGAGAAAACTAGGCTCATACCAAACCATGCATTTCATATGGAAGAGGAAGTTTTCTGCTATCCTGGCAGTTAGCATGCTTCTGTGTAGAACTCATTGACATTATTATTGTGATTAATGCTAATATTATTTTTATGCTAAGTGCGCCTAAAATAATATTTCGGGTTATTAAAAAACATTTGGTCGTCTTATGAGTAATTTCACGAAAAATATATACGTAACTTTACTTCACCTTAGTCTCAAAATTTCCCCTCGGTGGTGATTCCATAATTGTGTTTGATCAGTTTGATGGCTTTTGATGAAATCATTTTTTGTTTTGGAAAGATGTCTTCAAAGTGCATCCGTTTTTATCCTCGAGGAAAAACTTAAAAGAGCACCGCAGCACTTTCCCAAATCAAGTCGTGCAACTGGAAAGACTAAATGATATAGGACTTTAAATGGAAGCGTCAAATGCGTTCACGGAATTGCGGCAAAGCGTATTACCTTTGATGTTTTTATCGATTCGGTGCTCGACTCCGCTATCTCCAGAGCTAAACTTCCGACATCCCGAATCCATTAAGAGAGTGAGCGAGTGGGGGGGGGGGTTGGGAGTAATGGTTACCCCCCACCCCCCGAACCACTCCCCATTCAACATCGCACTCTCCTGCCCCACGGCCGTTTCTACTTCCCTTCAAACCACGCACTCCCCCCTTCCCACGCAGGGTTCGGCCTTAGCATTGTTTTATTCCCTCCCTCAGGCGGTAGCGAACATATCCCTCCCTTCTTTGAGAAAGTTCAACCCTTCATAGTTTTTAATCTCAATCGTCCCAGCCCGCGGAGCAATTTCCCTCAGCTTCTCACCGTGGCGGTTACCTCCCTTGCCATACCCCGTTCCAATTCTCTCCAGTTTCCCTTCCAACCCAACCCAACGCTCACGCCTGAACTCATTTTAGAACTCGCCATTCTTCCTGTCCAAGGCCCCAATTCCTTAATTGGAATCCGATAGAATTGCCAGTTCTTCTTGTACCTTACGGGTATCTTCATCTGATCTTTTCCCCCCGCATCCACTCCTAGATTTTTCTTCTCCGATGTGCTTAAAGTGCTTAGTGCTAAAAACACCCAAACATTACGAATATTCGTGTACAGCATCTCCTCATTTGGATTAGACACCTATAGTTGTTTTATTTCGTCATCTTAGACAATGTCTACACTTCCGGTGAATTATTTCCTCGTTCCTTTGCTGAGGAAAACCTAAAAAGATGAATGCTTTTTATCCGCTGAGAAGTAATGTGAGGAGCAATTCAGGTTCGATTTTCATTCCTTGATTCAAAGGTGAGAATGGAAGGGTATTAGATTTCACTAAAATGACTTGACCTCCATTATGATTTCCGATCATTTTACGCCCGACCTAATGTCTTCGTCAATTCACCTTCGCCCTTCCCACTATCCTACTTCTTTCGCCCGATTCCCCACCACTTCCCCTTACCCTTTCAGGTTTCTATCCCAGAAGGGCTTCGCTCACTCTTTTTCACCTTACCTGGCATCTCCCAATACATTCTCACCGTCACGTCCTTTCAAAACTCGTCTGATTCAACCCAAACCTTGCCCTGCATCGCCGTCATTTGCTAATGCACCCGATTCCCTCCTCTTCCCCAGGAATTCGTTCTTCCCTGTACATGCCCCCCATCCCTAAAAACGTCTTTTCCCATTTCATTCTTAATCTATCACATTCCCGCGAGTACCTCTCCAACGCTGGCATCATCTCTCGAATATCTCCGAAATTCTCCCCATTCCTGCCGGCCTCACTCGGTCCCTCCCTCTCTCTCTCTCCTCCGCCTCTTCCTTATCTCGTTGCCAACCCACCGCCCCAATGCGGCCTCCGTGCGGCTTTATTCCCACCGCGTCGTGATGGTCTTTTACCATTCCTGTCTCACGCAGTTCGTTCAGCTTTCTCTCTGCCACTAACTTCGGCCAGCATTAAACTTTAAGCAAGACGTGAGTAAAATTATTTTTGAAGTCGTGTTCAGTCGGTCGCAATAAACACTTGACAGGGCCCGTAATAATTATCAAAGAATTGGCGAAGTAGTTAAATTCTTGAGCTTCGTTTCGGGCATCTGTGCGTGAGAAGCTTGTGTGATTTCTTATTCCGACTCACTTTTCTGCTCTGCTTGGTTTTACCCCTCAAGGGAAGACTGTGGGATGTTTTTTTATGCAAACGAGCATTTAATTATACTTCTTGTCCCCTGCCGATTATTCAACTTTAACCCAGTGTTAAATTGGTCCATAAATGTTATGATTTTTTTAGCAAACTTGAATTAACCAAGTAAACGATTGTGAGCCCTATGTAAACCATTCCTTTTTTAAAAAGGATTGGAATTCAACAGTCACATGTCCAGATACGCCTAAAGTTAAGCTAACTTTTCTCTTGATACTTCTAATGACTACCATGAAATTTGTTCTTTTCTTGGTAACTGATATTAAATGGGCATTCTCAAATACTCGTGGGACTGTATGCTAATGAACTCGCCATGCTCTGCCTTTTTTTCCAGTTTGTTCGTGAATTGCAGTGGGACAGTTTTCTGAAATATAAGATTGTAAATTATACCTACTATGTGGTTTTCTATTGGAAAAGAACATGCAATATTGAAGAGAGTGGTGGCATGCTTATGGTAATTGCTGAGGTGCCGACTGACCTAAAATAAGATTCCTAGGTATCTTGCTGGATTTAACATGCTTTGACCACCTTTAGTTTGAAAAGGTCTCAAGCTGACTTTCAGGCCTTAAATCATTTATTAATGTGCTTTCAATTAATTTTGTCATCGTATTTTCAAATAAAATTTTTGAAAATTTGCAGTATTTCACTTAGAAACTTAACGAATTTTCTCATTTTACAAATTTTTATTCTCCCATGCGTAGTTTCTTCAATCAGTGATCCATTTCTAAATGTAGGAGTCAAAAAGAATCTTGGTATGTGGTCTCCATTGCTATTTTTGCTACGCTGAGTGCTTTTATTTTGCTTGAATGGTTTTCAAATCTCCATAGTGAGTCCATATCCATATCCTCCAATTTGTATTTTCTTCAATCAGTGATGCATTGCTTAATGTAGGAGTCACAAAGAATCTTTATATGTGGTCACCATTGCTATTTTCGTTACGTTGAGAACTTGTATTTTGCTTGAATGGTTTTCAAATCTCCATATTCGATTTCCTTGTATTTTCTCTCCTGCCATCACATTTTTTTCGCTCATATTGCGTTTACCTCATGGAAAGTTGAGACCCCTTTACTAGAGTATAGGTTGAAACTCTTCGAAAAACTTTGCAAAATCGAACTTTCTTTTCGGTTGCTGCAATAAATATGGTCCAAAAATAAAATAGCTTTAAAAATGTATTCAATAAAGGCTAAATTATTAATGGTTATTTTTACCTGAATAAGGGCAGGTGCACACTGTCGAGGCGAAGAAAGCGAGGCTACTGCATTAAGTGCCTCCCTGTGTAGCACTGATTGCAGAATCTAAACGTTTTAAGATCCTGTTGGGTATTTTCGGTTTCAATGCTATTATGCGTCTCCGAAAGTCCCTAACTAAAATGCGAAAGTGGGGCTATATCTAACACCTTTTCCGTATATGCTGCGTACTGTAAATATGGAAAAAAAATTAAAAATTGTCAATTTTCCACAAAAATAAAATGTATTAATGCGACTGGTTTCAATGTAACTACATCACCTGACGATGATGTAGTTTCATTGAAACCGGTCGCATTAATAATTTTTATTTTGTGGAAAATATTGACAATTTTAAATTAATTATGAGATTCACCATATCACGCCTGAAACGAAACGTGTGTTTTAATGGAAAAAGAATACTATCAAGCCCTCATTACTATAATTATCGCAATTTCATGAATAGTTTCGCCCACCATTAATTTATTTTTCTTATATACTTTTCTTTCACGTGGGTTCATTTTTGTTTGAAATTAAATTGTCAAAAGAAGCTCCGAAAGACTTTTTATTATTTTTAACAATCAATTACGTGAGTAATGGTAGATCAAATAAGGCGCTATAAAACAAGACTCCAGTTGAATCCTAAAATATACTTTTTATATTTTGGAACGAAAGTTCCGTTCACGACGACGATTTATCTGTATAAACTGTCAGTAGTCCATTCCTAATTATTTCTTTTCGAATATCAATGCTTATATTTTTGTCATGCTAAGTTTTTGTTGTTCTATGAGAGGGGATTGATAATCCTAAATAGGTATTAATTTTGTTTAGAGTGAAAAATGCAGAACATCGTATCAGCTAGTTCATATTTTCAGTGAAGACTAGCAATACGATCTGCGGAACAGTTGATAGCGATGTGTCTTCATTCGTTTGGGAAATATTCATGCAAAAAACCCACTAATATACTCATTTGCCAACATCTTTTGATCGAGAAACTCGGTTCTTTGGTATATCATGTAATTTACCCACTCAATTGGATATTTACGTCGCAATTCACGTTTCAGATATTATCATGGAGTTTTTAAACTCGATTTCTCGGTGAAATTATTGAATGGATTTCTTATCCCCGCATCTTGGGTATGCGGAAGTCACGCGAACGATGAAGTCTTGGTGATATCTCTCTCCCTGTCAATACCCTGCGTTAGCAACACTGTCGCATGGAAGTCGCGTCTCCATGGATGTTGAAAAGTTGAAGACTACATGATAGATGAAAGACTTCTAAATCGGATTTCCATGACCGAGTTCAATAATTTGAAAATATTTCATGAAGTCTTACCATACCATTTGGTAACTTCACTAAATACTCATCTCTATCCTATGGGAAGCAAAGACGATCCTCATGAAGTTTTTTGTATTTATTTCATCGACGTGTTATAACGAGAATCATTTCAAACCGTTTTATTTCGAGTGCAATCATTTATAAAAAAAGTCCAATCCGCAACTATTGAAATTATCATGCAACAACCTGCTTATTAAATCATGGAGTGTAATGAAAGAGCTACTGCCAGGAGATCTCATTCCTCTGTGCTGATAAGGTCAGAGTGTCCTTCAAAATCGTTTCTTCCATATTTATAAACGAAAGAGTTCTCTTCCTTCTCATTCTACGAACTTGCTCTTCTTCTATAGGTACTACATTTTACCATCTAACATGCGCCCTAAGCTTATAGGTAATTACTTTCAATTTCTTGATAATGTCTGTTTCTTATGAACCGTCCCTATATTTTCTTGTCAATAACGTTTAATCTTAGCTGGGTTATAATTAGAATGAAAATTATCATGCTATGTTTTAGAGATGCTTTTTTGCCATATTTCGTAATGTTTCCATCGCAATCAACAAGTTAGAATTAAGATTGCTGCAGTAAGCAATTTACATTTGTGTTCTTAGATTATTCTTCCACGACGAAATAAAGAATGTCAAGCGATTGACGTTCAATTGCATTTTATTTGTTTCTGAATCGTGTTATTGAAAAACTTGTAATTGGAAAATGGAAATTGAATATTTGTTTAACGTTTTTGACGAATGACGTTTTAAATGTCACGAAAAATTATAGTGTTTGTGAATATCGATGGCTGATTCAAGTACACTGGGTGTACATTGGCAGTGTAATCCTTTTTCGTCAACTTAGCACAAATTTCCAGACAGCAATGACAAATACAATACTTTGATGTATTATTTTATTGATATTTCCTCTCATTACTCCGAGAGATCGATCAGCGGAATTTACTCTTGACGAAAACAGATCTTTCGGTAAGGATGCAGTTCCATTTATTGGTAGTAAAAATATTTATTTAATGCGTATAACTTATTCGGATAAAGAATAAAATAATAAGATGCGAGTTGAATGCATCAATACTGATATTACCACTATTATAGTAATGCTAAAGTAAATCTATCCATACTAGCATTTATAAAATATATTATTCATACTTATTTTGATTGCTTTGCATACCATTGATTGAATCCAGCATTGATTTATCGACTGAAGGTGTGCCTTTGCGGGTCGGGCGTTCAAAATTTCAAAAGTAGAGCGATTCGTGCATTGATTTATTAAGTTTACGGAAATTCACCTACTTTCCAAGTTTTGAAGCTCGGTTTTCTTATTCTTCACTCTCCATTGTATAAATCTGCTGGGTTTTCAATTTAATATTCGAAAGTTTTTCCTCACGATGTCTCTACAATTCCCGATAATGTTAGCTTTTTCAATACATTTCTCAATTTTCAAAGTATTTGATTTCCATCTTTTCCATTATTTTCCTTTAGGACGCCACTTGGAGTCTCATGCTATACCCGATTGGTAACAACTGTGAAACAATATTTGCTACACATTAGGAAAACTCGTGGTGGAATTCTGAAATCGACCCAGCGGTGTGGGAGGATTGCTTCTCAACTTCTGCCTTCCCGGGCCGCCTCTCCAAAATCCTTAAAACGCTCTTCTTCCCAGCTGTAGTCGGCTCTCGATTGTCTTATACGATACCCGTTTCGATCGATTCGTCTCACATAACTCTGCTCGTATTTCACCACTCTTGTTCTCGCATTTTCCGATACCCCATAGTAAAAAGAGGGATAGCGTATTTTTTCTAACCCCTGCAAAGTTGGGAGTGTCTCCTACACGGTCCTGGAGCACGCATTTTGTCGCAGCCGTCCCCTTAAAGCCTCCCCCAAACCCCTTTGGCCGATGGGCGTGTGCGTCGAATAGGCTCGGGGTGGAATTAGTCTACTCATCGGGTCGATATCGAAGAGGGAGGGTGAGTTCAAGCGAGGGGCTGGGGCACACCATCTCCGTTCCTTGGGAAAAGACTTAGGATCCCTTCCCTCCTTTGAAGCTAATCCTCGCTAAGCTGATTATTGTCTCCCTCGCTAAATAAATTCCCTAGAAGTCTGCGCGGTACAATTCATTATTTTTAACCAGCCTAGTTTTCATTCTTGCTGTCCTATATTCGGTTTTATCTAAGAACGTGTGTAAAAAATAAAAAATGCTCGTTACTATCCAGCTCATTAACTTTCATTAATCTTACGTCATCCTTCATGTTTGCTCCACCACGGGTTGCTCTTGTCACGTGTTAGAGAGAACTGGCCGAAATATTTTTTTCGGTCGAATTCATTCTTCTTTAAACTGTTGTCTCGTTTTTTTTCAATTCTTCTAATATAGGCTTTCAAAACTAAGTTTTTGCTGGCACGCAACAAGAGGAAAATGTTTTAAGGGGCCCAAACTCTGTTTTGATACTCTGAGATGAATCTGGGAGCGATGAGTGAATAGATGCGGATTAAGTTAAATGCTAGTGTATGGAATATGTGACTGTCTACTGCTCTATTAGTAATATTTTAATGTTTATTTGTAATTTTCCACCTTATTTCATTAATAATGGATATTTAAAAGATATTTATTAGATAAAACACGACGTAGGGTTTCTGAAATAAAATATTTTGTTCATTATCATGTGCATTAGATATATGAGTTTCTTTTAACCGAAGGAATTGCCAAAGAACCTTAAACGAGATTTCTCTCTTGCGTGAGATATGACTTAAGCTGTCTTTTTCGTGAGTTGCATAGCAAGAAATGGATTGTTTCTTGGTGGTGTTGGAAGGCTTCAATGGAGGGAACCCATGGACTGAATGCCCCGAGGTAGTCGAAATCCCGAAGCTGGGAAACTGTTAGGAAGTTCTTTTTTGCACTGGAAAGTCTTCAATAAGTATGCATTTGGGACTCTTCCATCGAGAGCAAAAGTATAGTTTTGTCTTCAAAATCTATTAACTTGATTAGGTACGATATTCTCAATCTGGTGTCTTCGAGACAAAGTCGATTTCCAGAAGATTATACTATTTTGAACCTATTGTAATAGAATCAAAGCAGTGTATTCACGTACATAATGCCCAGTTATCGTATCTTAGTGCTAGGGAGACAAATGCGACGTTCATATTACTTCTTGGTGTATGTCTGTTATTTGTGTAAGAGTGAGTAAATAAGTACTAATAACCGCCTAGTTTTCTTTTAATGGCAGTTTATGTGTTAGGTCTTTAATTTGGAGCAGGTCGTGATGAAAAGACGTAGTGTCAGCATTTCTAATTTTAACTGTAAGGATGACCATAAATGCTGAAAGATATGGATTTTATTTGCCGATTTATTTAGAGGACAAGAATATTTAGGTTAGTTCCTGTGGGAGCCTTCTCGCGAAAAGTGACAAAGAGTGTGATAGAACAGTATTAACAAATTGTAATTTTTTCTCTCTGCCACCACGAATAATTGTAGAATTGGGTATGTAAATATAACTTTAAAATAGTTTTAACATGTTGAACATATATTTAAGCTGAATTGATCGAAGTTCGTGAAAGCTACAAGAAGTGCAAATGTGTATTCCTGTGTTCGATACGACCAGGTAATGTAGAGTGAATGGTGATAAAAAACATTGGCACCTGAGTCTATGGCTTATTCTTGCATGGGGGATGTCGAGCTAACATCTTTAGGAGTTACGTATCTTAACTACGCGGAGGAACTAAGTCGTGTTTTTCCAATCAACTCCACATTTGACTAGACCTGATTTGTTTGAGCGAGCACAAGTGCTAACAGCATTTCCATAGCATAACCTAGAAGGTAATTTTCACTTTGAACTCCTCTCTGTCGATCCCTATGAATGCTATAAAATGGTTCCAGCGTAGTTCGAAGGGGCCTTGTGATCCATAATACGATCTCTCTCATTTATAAAAATTCCATTATTCTTAAGCATTTGTCTGATGGAAGTTTTTCTCGGAATTTATTTAAGAAACTTCGCAGATAAAATCATACCCGATATAATTTCACTTTGTTCTTTGCATTCAATTTAGTAAACTCACTGCCTATACAAGTTAGAATTGGTGAAATAATTATTCATGAATTTTGAGTAATTGGCGAATTGGTTTAAAACATTAAGGTTATCCAAATAAGATTAAGATCAATCAAGGTATTAAATGCTTCCAAGCCGAACTGAACGTGAGAAATAATATTAATTTTCAAGGATGGTCACATCAAAAGGAGTAAAATATACTCGTAATGGTATTAATTATCATAAATTAATATTTTTATGACCTACCAGCAAAAAATTTACGATAAACGAGGTCTTTTTAAGTATGGTAAAATTTTAAATCATTCTCAGTTAAATGTTTTATCGAGCAAAGACCATAAAATGGGTGGAATCAAAACATTTATTTACTTTCACTCCCTAAAGCTTGAAGTGGGCATGAATTTTTCTAATCAATAGAACGTACAATAAGTGGTATTTAGTTTATCCCCTTGCCCAGGAGAAATCCCCGCGATCAGCCCGAAGTTTGGCTCGGAAGGTTGGCGCAGAGCTCTCGTTGTGCTCACAGTAACCTAATACGCTCTGTGTGAAATTCATTCATCAGAGTGTGTGAGCAGTTCTTTTCCGTGTACCGCGTGTTGTTTCTCAGGAAGATCTCGCACCCGAAAAATCACCCAGCTTCGGCGAAGCTGAGGGTGCCCAGGTGCGTCACTCGGAATCTAACCCTGACCCTCGAGTCAGTAGCCCAGCGATTTAGCCACTTCACTGCCACGCTTCTAATACCCAGGATGTAAGCTGACATTTAATATTACGTTACTAGATTGGATATAGAGTTTTGCACATTCTTTGCTTTTAAATCCTTACTATCTTTCGTTTGTCAGACAATGTTTTAAGCTTTTTTTAGATCACTTCTGTTCTCTCATTTCTCGTTTTTGGCAATATTTTTATTTTTTACACCTGGTGGCAGTTACAACTGCATGAGAAGTAAATGTGAATGTAGGAGTAAAAATGTATTTCCAACGCACCTGGTGAATGTTTAGGATCGAATAGTTTACAGTGGCTAATTTCACTATAAACTCTCTCAAAATGTATCGAAAAATAGGTTCCCAACAAAAGCGGTGTATGTACACAGGTATGGTGCCTGTGTGCTGAACTCATAAGAAGAGCATGGTTTTCCGTCGAAGAAGCGTAGAAGACGAAACGTAGGTTTCGTGTACTTAAATCCATAAAATTCGTGTTGCTTGAGTATCGTATCACTTCCAGATAATTGTTAATTTGAAATAGCGTCCCAATTCGAACAGTCGGTCATACAGTTCGAAGCTGTCACGCGATACATCCATCCTTAGGGGACTGAAGAATGACCCACATTGGGGTCGAATATCTTTTTTCGGGGAGTCCGTGAGCTAAGTGGGTTTTCGGCAATTGCACCGATCTCCGTTAGAATTCCGAGTGTCGCGACCTTTTATCATGTCACGCACTCGCCCTGAACTGAGTAGTCGCTCCCCTGTGTTTTGAACCCATGATTCATGCCTGCTTGGCAGCTCTGGGGCGTCGGGGTCAAAACCATACTTGCATTTTCGGATTTATCACCTCATCCAAATGGGTATCTCACTCTTTGAGGTCGAGTTTCAGATGAAGAAATGTATTTTATTTGAGCTGGCGTTGTAAGCTATTTCACTCCCGTATTTAAAATCTCTACACCATTTTTCTTATTTTTCAAATACTGTGAGCGTTCTTCGAACCTCTGTTAAACCAAGATAACACCTTTAAAATTATCAATTAGGATCGTGATTCTAGTATGTACTTACTTTTTAGGAAATTGTAATTTCTGTTAATGCTCGAGAGATATTCTAGTTGAACCTCGCAGAGCATTTAGAGAGTAAACCCTTATAAAATAATATATTATATCAACTGATTTAAAAGATACTGGACTTTTCATTTGCTTTTTGCTAACCTGTTGAATTTTGATAAATATGGTATACTTGGGCGACTTTGGAAGAAGTTTATCGCTGTGAAAGTATTCATAAGTCTGTAGTGAGGTGAACTGTAATAATTATGTGATAACGAAATTCGCAATAAATGCATACTCTCGTGATTCCTCCCGTTCTTGGAACAATGAATAAATGTTTACTTTTGTATGTATTCCTGGAAATTTAGATTTTCTTTGTTTTTTTATGTAATGGCTCTCTATTACTTTGAAATATGATATCTTTCCGCTCACATATGGATAATTATGAAGCATTAATTTTTACCTTATTTTTTTAAGGTAATCTACCGGTTAAGGTAGGTTTTTGGATGGACACAACTACCAAACAAATATTTTATTACTCCTAACAAAACACAAAATCCATCATCCTACTCTATATCAGGTCCTTCTTCATCTCTGAGTACTTTCTTCCTCCCTTCATTCCGTGCAACATCCCTATCCTGTTCCTTCCCTTTCCTCTTTTGCCCAACATTCTACCCTCTATCACAGTCTTCAACATCCCACTGCCGGTCAACACCCCCTTCATCCACTTTTCCTGCCTCCATAGGATTGCTCCCAACAAACCCCTCTCTTCGCCCACCGTACCAAGTACTTCCTCATTTGTTTTCTTCTCTGTCCATTTCACCTTCTCCATTCTTCTTCACACCCACATTTCAAAAGCCTCCAGTCTACGTCTATCCTCCTGCTTCAATGACCACGTTTCCGCGTCGCCCATAGCTACGCTCCATATCAAAGTTTTTACGAGTCTTTTCTTAATATCCTTACTCAACGTCACTGCCATCAACTCCCTCCTCCTTGTGAAAGCCTCTTTGCCTAGCGCAATTCTTCTCCTTACGTCCCTACTGCTTTGACCGTGTTGGTCCAAAACACTTCAAAGATAAGTAAACTGTTCTACCTGCTCTAGTTTTTGCCCTCCTATTTTAATGTTTAGCTTAGCCTTTTTCTTTCTAGAAAATTTCATAACCTTTGTTCTATTAATATTGATTCTCATCCCATACCTATCGCACTGAATTTCCAATTCACTCAGCAATACTTGCAACCCCTGGCTGACTGACAAACTAAAGCTTGGTCATCAGCGAACCTAACTGATTTTACGAATTCCCCGCCCACTTCCTAACGTAAAATTTCAATTCGCAAGGTGACTAAGTGTTTTGCCAATTGCTAATTTCTCTCACTTTTGATGCCAAAAAATGCCTTAATTTTGTATTATACGGCAGCAAATTCTGAAATCAGTTAATTACACGTAATATTTCGTTTTCGTGTTGTGGCTCTAATTCCAAATACACGCCTTCGTTGCACGATGAGTATATTAAGCTATGCCTAGTTCTGCAGCAAGACTTAAGTTTTCGCAAAGTGGAAACACGAGGTAGTTTCCTCCATTTATATTTACACCCCTCCTTTCAATCCTCTTTCCGCAATTACAGAATTTAATATTACTAAAAAATCATCGTGGTAAATTGAAAAGTTTAATCTCTGCACATTCATTTCTAGTTGACGCCTTGAGGATGGCTTCCACCTTTTTACCCTTATTTGGCTCCAACTTTATGGGTCCAATCAGAGGTGCAGTTGGGAGAGGGTATCCTCTTGTATTTGCATGTGTCCTGGCACCTCCAAGTACGGAGCAAAAAACGCTTATTGATCCAAATTCACAGGCACCCCCCCCCCCCCAGCTAAGCTCTTTCTTTAAGAGAGAAGCCCGCACTCACTCAAACAACAAAGCTCCGCGTCTCCCCGCTAATGAGTCCACTGACTCATTCCCTACGCTCCATCTTTTTCAAATCCTTTCTGCCCCCTCTCAACTCAAAAGATAATTCTCCTCCGTTTTTGGGACTAGTTGGGTCCTTCGCCCTCAATCTCCGTTCCTCGGGTGTTATACCTAATTCGCATCTTTAAAATCACTAACTTGATTTGCGCCGCACAGTCACGACTCAAGGGTCACAGGTTGCGGTGTACTATGGCATTCATAGCAGTTTGTGAAAACCTTAGATCACTGGCCTGTTAAATGTGTAGTTCATTGGTTGATAATCGATTATAACCAGGGCGAGAGCTGGTGACAACATTAATTGCAACACAATCCTGAACTCACGCGTGTTTATCTACGAGAAACCAGGAGAGACTTCTTAGTTTCAAATCCTTTTTCAAAAGATTGAATAATACGAGACATTCTCGTGCATTCTAAATGTGTTCACTCCTTCCCTCTGAAATGAGCAGTACCCATATGTGGATTGCATTTATTTATTTCTTGTGTGGATCGAGATGGTGCGGGGGCTAATGTACTGGCTTCCCACCCAGAGGGCGCGGGTTCAAATCCCGGCGGTGTTGACTATTTTTCAGAGGTATCTCGATCCCTACTTGAGGTGCTTTGTGGAGGGCACTTTGAGTGAGTACGCCGTCCGTCGGATGTGACGTTAAGCTGCGGACCCCTTGGCGCCTTTCGTAAAGAGTAGGCTAATGCCGACGCCGGGTTTCTCGCCACCCTTCATCCTTTCCTGTCCATTCCCTATGGCGCAAATTACCTCAGTCGGTCGCCTCCCCTATAAAACTATTACTACTTATTTCTTGTTCAAATAAATAAGGTTATCATCCTAAACTGTCAAGTTGCTACACTAATGTCTAATATATCAATTTAATTTTTTAAGATAGTTGGGTAATAGGGGTAGTTTATAACTTAGTATGTGCAAAATATGCAAGAAAATATTTTCATATAAAAAATTATAGTTGATAAAATAGTAGTATAAATTATAAATAGTAAAATTAGAGAGATTAAGTGAGGAACAGTTAGGTTTAAGATGTAATTTTTCCACGAATGATAAGGGATCAGAATAACGTTGTCCGACCGCGTCGGGGTCATATTCGGGTTAAAATTATCCTGGTGTGTATTCGATCCCTGCGACACACCCTAGCGGTGGCTTGCAGGGTACTAAAATATATAAAACTATGTAGAGGTTTTACTTGTGTAATGTTTCAGGTGAATGACAAATGCCTCGTGTATACGATACCCAACATTTGTCCCTGGAACTTATGATATAAAACCGTTTCATTTTAAAACCTGCATACATTGATTACATTTCTTATCCACACATTCAGTGTGGTTCACGTACCCAAGGCAGGGAAGGAGCATATTGAAATCAAGCAATTTAATGACCTTCATATCATTTTATATCCTTTTAAGCGAGCCTACTCACGGCATCATATCATCACCAGTATAAACGGGGTATTATGGGTTCCACCATATTAAGCATTCCGTAACGCGAAGAAATAGACCGTTACGTCATCGCTATCGTTGTGGAGAGCCAGTCATTACACCGCAAATTTCTGTTTGAGACATTAACCATTATGATATGGAGCCAGTTTGCCACCAAAGAATTAGTAGCTTTAAACTTGCCCCTAAATCACACGCTTATCTTTGTTCTGGCTAGAATAGCTCGTTATATAATTATCCAAAGAGGATCCTCAATACTTAATGAAGTATGAATTTGAAAATGAGATTCAATTTTTTAATTCTCTCTAAGAGTTGTTGACTTGTTTAGGGTAAACTCTCTAATGCTTCCCAGGCGATTAAATAATTTCAAGCATAATTATTGGAAAAGAAATTAGTCGTAAATTTAAAATTGATTCACCCTCCTTGATTCTGAAATTCTGAATCGAAGAAATAAGAAGGCGTGACATTTCCTCCTTGAAAAAAAAAACACTTTAAGAACCACAGTATACAATAGAAGATGCAGTCATGAAAATTTTTAGTGTAAAATTTAATGCATTAAATATATAAGTATAAATGATAGGAAAGTAACGCGATATTGAATTTGCTATCCTCAAAAAATGTACGTATGTATCAACTGGTATTCTTTACCTCTACTTGAACTTGTAAATCACTGTAGTGTAGTTCAAACTACTACATTCATGAAGATGTCCTAGTGTAGTTGAGCTAATTGAAGTATAAATATATTTATCGCGGAACGTAAAGTCTGTAAAGTGTTACTTTGCAATCATCATAAATGGATTTGCAGTATCAGCTTCAAGTATTTTATGTAGAATTGTATAGTCTGTATACGCATCGTCTTCTTTAAAAAATGAATAATGTACTGCTCAAATACTGAAGATGTGGATGATACTGAAAAATGAGCTATGACTTGAAAGAACGTTATTTATGCTTTTGCGTGACGTAAACAAGTTTAAATGTATTCTATTGAATTGAAAAGAACAATGTAAAGTAAGTAGTGAGTTCTTAAGAAAAGATTTGGTCGGTTGAGGAAAGCCATATTCCCTCCGGTTGAGGAACAAATTCCTGCATCTCATTGTTCAGCCTCCATGAATCGGCCTTGAGAAGCTTCGGTGCCGGCTTTCCGTCGGAGACACATTTGTATCTGGCGCTGTTTGCATTCCGTAGTCGTATAACGGGCGTCAACAGAGCTTGACTGCTAAAGCCAAACGATTCCATCGCCCCTCTCATCATCCTCTTATGGCGCCACGAGAGATTTCGGATCGTCCAGTCATCATGTGGTTGGTTATGTCCTCTCTCGAATAGAGCCGTAGTTACCACGGTGTCGGATCCGCGTACTCTTCGGATGAAGCTGTAATTGTAAATTATAAACCTTGTGTAAATGGCGTGTCCGTTTCTCACAAGTTCAGAATATTCGTGTAGGGGTTTCTAATATCTTCGGAAAAAAGGACTCTAACACATCGCTGTCATTCTCCTCTCCAAATTCCAAGTATCATTTTGAAACGCACTCAGATGAGCAGAGATGAACGAACGCACAGAATATGACCGGAATCCTACCATTCGCACAGATAACTACTTCGTCACCATGTTTTTAAGTGTGGTAGAAAGGGTGTTATACTATATTCCCATTGCGAAGTAATAAAGGGTAGTCAATTATCATCATAATTCAAAACTTCGTTGCACATATGTAATTCACCAAAATGTATTTCTACCATTTAAGATGAACAAGTGTTTGACTCATATCAGTTTCATTTCACAACAATTAGCAATCCAGGAAATTTTTCGACTCCACCGAACTTTACAATAAGTTGAAATGGCAGTAGTTTTTAAGTTAAGGTAGTAATTATGTCGAACACCAACGTAATATTCATCTGGAAAACATGAAAAAAATCAAATAAAGTATGATATTTAAAATATGAGAATTTTAATTCGAAACAATATTTCGGGATTTGTCTAAATTCGGTATTTTTTAATACGCAAACAAGATTCTGGGTGGTATTACGTACTTGTACATTGGTTAATACCGAAAGTTAAGATATTTTTTATTTGCAGTTAAAAAGATTCTTTCGACGCTCAAGATTTAAGTTACCGCTAAAATACACACATGCTTCATCTCAAACAGTTGATTAGATTTAAAATTATTTATTTTTCTGCCGAAGATGTTTTATATAAACTAAAGATAATTACGGAGGTCGCAAGCTTCATTGTATGTTAGCGATCTGTAATTTATTTGAGCACGCGAGTTCACTGTTCAAACCGGTGTGAACAAATGGAAAATGGGAATGCTGCCTTATCAGACAGAACCAAAATACTTCTCTAGTTTTGCAACTCAGACGAAGTTGTTGGGCAAGCCTGATTTCGCTGCATCCAATTCGTTCCAACGCTCCTCGCGTATCTGGCACCATTCCCTCCCCCCTCCCTGCTCATCCTCCCCCCATCCTCGTCGCCTCATCCTCTCTCCCTCTCTCGCTGCCGACCCAGACGCCCAACCTTCACTCATCAACCCGCCGGTCTCATTCTGCCTTCCTCTTCCCTCCCACCACCACCGAGCAAACTCGAGCTATACCACCGGCTAAAACTTCATGCCTTAGAACTGGGGACCCAACTTTTATATCCTACCTCCGTGTCCCTCTGCCCATTCCTCTAACTTCGTCTCTTTTCTAGGGAAAACTAAAAGGAAACTGCAACTCAATCTTTCAAATGTTTCCCAAGTTTCTCGTGAGTAGCAACCTCCCCATCTGCCGTTCGCTTATCGTCCCATTTCCGTGATTTAGGAGAGAGCATCACACTGTTGATCATTTGATTGTCAAGGGATGATGATATAAGATCTCAATTGGAAGGTAAGAAAGGCGTTCGTAGCTGACCCTGTACAAATTAGATCGGTGGTATCGATTCAGCGGCGGGAGGCTACATGTGCCCTCGGATTGGATCTTTTGGGAGGGCTACTGGGACCATCAAAAGGGGCTCGGTAAATCAAGCTTCGTCTATTCTCGTAAACGATGCATTTTTCTCTCGGCTTCCGACCAATTCTATCCAAATATAAGTGAGAGGGCGTTAGAAACACGCCTACACACAGACACATTTCATGTTATGCGCTTCAGGTTAATATTGAATTGTGATGGTGGTACATTAAACTGCTTTACATAAAAGTAAATTTAACTCCGACTTACCTTTTTATCTGAATAAGTCAGAATGATTAAACATTATTTCAACTGACTAAGCCTGATTTGTTTACTGTAGTTCTCCTATATAGTAAGGGTTATTTAATTAAATTGGTTGCTAGAATATTTATAATAATTATGATAAAGAAATTATGGCTAGTCGATTAATTATTGAGGAAGAGAATTGGACTTAGATTAGAATAGTCAGAGATTTAGTTTATATCTCAACGAGTGATATGAAAATCATTAAGGAAAATAAAAGGAAGTATCGCAATTAAATCAGGTTATATCCCTAGTTAGTTGAAATTTCTAACTGATAAAAGAAAAACTGGCAAGAAAAGTTATTTGGCTACACATTCACCAAGTATTTTTCAGGTTAGCGCAAATTAAAAGGCCACATGTGTATAATATACTTCTGAGGTAAATTTTTATTCCCATCTATCAAAGAAATTAGTAGTAAATCTACAAGGAGTGTTGAACCGTTGCCTGAATTTAGCATAAAGGAAACGCATAGATGATTAAGAGATGAATAATGCAAACGAAAGGAATTGATTCCTCTTCGGAGAATGGGCTGACAAGGGAGATGGCATAGGAGGAACGAGGGCTCAAAAATGAAGGAATATACATACATAGAACACAAGGGTATGTTTCGAGGAGAAGTTTACGACCTAACAGAGTGGATAGTCATTTCAACTATTAAATAGTGGACGGGAGGGGTGTGCAAGGGTGTAAGAGTACGCTGGAGGGTTACTTATGAACATTTTTCTTAACCAGACCGCACAAATAAAGGGAGATGAAGGAGAGAACCTGGATGGGCAGTGAAAAGCAGTGGAATGAGCCGAGGATGTCCGTATTCTCATTCTTTTTTTATGTAGTCACCGAAAAACTAGTCGTGAGAATGGCTTAAAGATGGAATAAGGGTAAGTGGAGATATGTTTAATTGTGCACTACATTCATTTTGGTCACATCACAGGGTGAAGGCGAATTTAGCGACGTTTTATGTAAATCATGAGAAACCGAAAATAATGAGATTCTCAAGGAGTAGAAGGGTAAGTTAATTACAAAAGTTAAGAGGGCATACTTAAAAGCAGAGGGGACGAGGAAAATGGGCACTACGACGTTGAGTTAGACAATGCACTTGTTTTACGTAGAAAAACGAATCGTTCATAAAAATATGGGAAGCGATGATCTCATTAGAAATATTTAAAAAATGCATTTCATGCATTAATGCGAATCTTGTCTGAAATAGAGATAATGTCTCGGATGAATGAGGATGAGGTTTTCATTATGTGAGTACAGAAAAGGGGACGCTGGGAAAGCAAAGAATTAAATAGGACGTAGAAGGGAATTAGCCGGAAAGGTAAAGCGTCAATGTCAAAAATTGGATGGACGAGATGTTAAGACGTGAATTAGGAAGAGAACAGACATTCTGGATAGCATGAAGGCGGTAGAATTCATGAATAGATAACTAAGCCAAGAGCGGATGGCAAAAGTTTGTCTTGCATTGTTTATAAGTGTTTCAGATGACGAAGAGAGAGTCCAAGAGTTACTCCTACACGGTTGGTTAACGTTAATGATGGCATATCCCCTTGAACTTTTTAATTATGAAGAGAGCAAGTCGTAATTAGGCCTTGAGAATGGCCATTAGTTTAATTCTGATGTCGAGAGAGTTATTGAGATCCCAGTTTATCGGAAATTGCGACACTTGAATAATATACTCAACATTTTAAATTTTATTTTTTTTAGCTCTCCACCTTTTTATCCCCTCACTCCTTTCATTTTTGAAACCCAATTAAGTCACCGTCATCTATTTAATCCGGTAATACACGCACGGAGTGTGACAGGCACCCCACCTGTCTTTTGTTCCATGTTTCTCTTAAGTTAGCCTGAAGTCATGCGTCTCATTCAATAGCTGAATTTTCAAGCTTTAAGATAAATTTCTTCTTAAATTTTTAACCGTTCAGGCGCTATAATATGGCACATTGTGTCCGACACATCTCGCGCGACCTCCATGATTGCAGAATTTATCGTGAGCTTCTTGCGCCGCGCTCCCTAGTCTTTTTCCGTTGGGGCTCAAAGAAAGAAACTGACCCCCTGCTACCCTGATGTGTGAGTTTATCACGCCCCCTGTGCTTAGTATAATTTGAATTAGAATTAGTTGAAAAACATACCATTACTCTGAAATTAAACAAAAACATCACGTCCGGTTTTGACTTATTAATTTACATGATTTCGAACATATCACTACATAGTATACAAGATGTTGAAGATTATGCCGCAAAGCTAGTTGTAATAGTTTGTGTTTATTTGGTGGAAAAATCTCATTTTAAAACTTGTACATTTTCTCTTCTTTCCTTCTGAAGTTTCTGGATCCAAATATATTTCTTTATAGACATATCTATTCCACTTTTGAATATTACTTTTTATGCTAAAAATTCCGGAAATTGCAATATAATGTCCTCATCTACAACTATCATTTATACATACGTACTAATGGTCAGATCGCTGAAATTCATTTGCATATAAGTATAGACCATAGAGTTCAAGATGAATATTTTGACGCTATAAACTCATACGTTAGCCGCATACACCCATTTTTTACCAGCTACCTTTCTTAAATCTAGTCATTGGCACTGTCCTTCATTCTACTAAACTTAACGACTTACTCAAATACGTTCCCAGACAGGAATGATGTTGTGAAGTGGTGATTCTTGAGGCGCATTGAAGTTAACATTGGTCGAGCAGAGAGTGAGAGCTGTGAAGCCGAGTCAGCCGGGTGTTATCCGACTCATCTCTCCCTCTATCACCCTCTCTTCAACAATTGACCTCTTTCATTAAGGTCCTCTTTGTGACATCATTGGGCTCCCACACAAAGAAATACTTGCGACAAAAGCTTTCAGCCTAAAAAATCGCCTGATTTTCCGGGTTGGATTGATTACGGGCGTGCACATATTTTCAGAAAGGATATCAGGTGGTGCTTATGCTCGCGTGATGGAGATTTATGGATAGGCCTTCTTAAATGGTTGATAAGGCCGTTTATTCACGCTTAATTACTGACAATTGCGTGTACAAATATTATATATATATATAATATTTGTACACGCAAATATGGATTATATATATATATGGAATATATATATATATATATATATATATATATAATCCATACGTATGCACACACACACATACATACATATACATATATACATATACACATACACACACACACACACACACATATATATACACAACCACACATGTTTAATTGTGTTAAAAACGTTTTGGGTCACATTTGATATATTAGGATACGGATATTCCTCTTCAAAATGATTGGTACCAGATGTGTGAGTTTGCAGATGTTCAAATTGATATTTTCTATTAGCATTAACTGTTTTAGTGCAAGCGATTTCAGAATTATTGCTTTCGTCATATCTATTTTTCTCTTTCGAAATTTTTCCTTCCAAATCATTAATATCCCCAGGTGGAGTATCAATTAACTGTCCTATTATTATTTATCATACGTAGGCATACACCAGTTGCTTTTAAAAATTTTAAATTCAGTTTGAATAAGGTCATGACTGGCTCAATACGAGTTGGAGTAATAAAATTGGTTGTGGTCTATCTATCGTTAATGTAGACATTACCTTTATCGTTTGCATCAGAAGTTTTTTCTTTTCAATTAAATTCTACCTTCTTTTACTCAATATGAATAAATAATTTCGCAGGTTTGGGATGCCCTGCGTAACATAGTTATTTATTTTACCAAGCAGTCACGCAACCGAATTGGCTCCTGTCGCTGGCTGGCACTTCTAATTGAAGTCCTCAGCCAAACGACATTTTCTGCCGGCTGTTTGGTCGTTATTACTCTTTAACGTGAACAAGTTAAGTTCATAATGTAGTGATCGAAATAATCACATTTTCTCTCGCACAAGTAGTTAATAATGGTGGGCAGTTAAATAAAAATCCGTCTTCATGATTGTTAAAAACGAAGTTTATCTTCTCTAAATGACTTTCTACGTCGAATAACAATTTGCATTCAATTTTAACGTTGCGTCCAATGTTGATTGCATAATTGATTACGTTATATTTGCAGTTTAAGGAGTTTCAGTGATTGTTTCGAAACATTGGAAAAAAATTAATGCTACGATTGATCAACCAATACTTTGATGATTAATCAAATCCCTGTGAAGTGGATTTTTAGTTTAGTCAGTTTATTTTTAGTTTAAAGTAAATACCTAGATCACAGTTAGCAAAACGATATTTGGAATGAGTGGATTGCATCTTCGTGATTTTCGAAACATTTACTAATGAATAAACCGCGCGCTCTACAGCTATCATGTTCTAGATGGGCAGAAAGGGTAAACGATTTTGGTAAGTTAAAATCTCAGGGAGGTATTTTATCATGCTAGAGTTCAATAATAATAACCGTGAGGACTATCATTTGAGTTGCGATATTCACTGACTTGATCTTCATAGCGTATCTTCTTTTCATTTAACAATTTTTGGCGCTCATTCGTTTGTTCGGGAAATTCATCAATTTTAATCGATTAGCCTTAATACGGAAAGTTGTACAACATGCATGGAACAGCCATCGCAATATGGAATTCAAATAAGCAGCCAGTAAAACATTTCACTATCCTCTGAATTCACGTCAGATCTCCGAAGATGCACCCTACATTTTGAAGATGACTTGATATCTCTAGCAGTGAATCTAAAAATCTAATGTTTACATTAAGATTTCCCTTTTGGTAGCAGATGAGAAAGTACCTTCATTGCACTAACCCCAAATAGTACTCTAGCTTAGATCATCTGAGATATCTTAGATAATCCTAGAATTACTTTAAATTTTCTTTTAAATATCACCTGTGTACTTAACTGAGTAATTTCAGCATATGACTCAAACGTAACTGTAAACGATTCAATTTTGTGTATATTTGTTCCCAGTATGATTGTTGCATTTGCGAACGGAAGAAGGTAAATGATAGACAAAGTTTCTTACTTTTCTTTAATCAACAATACAATTTTTAACTCCCACTTGCCGCGTTTTCCGTCATAAAGGAGAACGGAGAGGGCCCAAAATTAAGCATTCGAGTGAAAGTTGCTTGACTGCAGAAGCTATCGATATCCCTGTGTCTTGCGTCTGACGATTACCAAATTTCGACCCGTTCTGTTTCAAATGTGCTGAAAGAAGTGAAGTGAGGCCATTATTGACCCCTCTTATTGATCCTTCCTCTATCGGAAACATCTGCTCCCCTTTACAGCCGCCGTCAATCCATATTTCAGAATACGGCTTTCATCCTCTGCCCGTTTCCTCGTTCCATTTAAAAATAAGCACTCGCCGAGACAATGAGAAGAAAAAGGAGGCGTCAGGAACGTAAGGACCGTCTAGGGAAGGAGGAGGTTTACTAAGGGTTTCGTCGCGTCGCGATGTTCATTCCCCTCGAACCTTGGATCCCCGCCGTCGCAAGAATCGCTCTCACACCACCCTCCCTCCCTCCCACTCCCCCACGGAAGGCACTTTGAGGACCCTCTCGGCCCATTCCTATGAGCGCACTTTATCACCCCTTTCTGCCCTTTCTCCCCTCTCGCGCTCACTCGCCCCGCACGCCCCTACCACTTGAATGCCCTTTCTGCCTCCTCCGTCTCTCTCTCTCCCTCTTCTCGAAAGCGCTTCCACCATTACGCCCTCCGCCCACTTCACCTCCTCTCTCCCTCCGCACCCTCTCCCTCTATTCATCGCCAACCTTCCCCCCTCCCGAGCAACACCCTCCCTCCCACTTCTCTCCAGGCTCCCCTTCGTCTTCTGCCATTCCACCTTTTATAACGGCCCCCCTCTCCAAAAGTATAATTACATCCCTTGAAGTTTTGTTTCCTTGTATTAGTGCACATCGTCTTTCGCATTCATATTTCGGAGGAATATCTTCTGTCTACCGCGGAGGACCCGGGATGAGAAATGAAAATGCCCCGGTGAAATTAAATATTAATATGTGGGCACACCTGTTTCAATCATCATTAACCTCTTTCTTTGCAATGCTCGCTTTCTTTTTTTTCCCTGGGATATTCACTCTGCAAGTGTTGGTCAATTGTTAGATGTTAGTGTAATTCTTTTACTCGCAATTGTTGGATTTTTTTCTCGCTCTTACCCCCGCAGTTCTTCTTCATCGCCCCCCCCCCCCGGCAACCTTTATGCAACCTGGTACTCACATATTACCGCACTAATTTTCACCCTCTTGGCTTTCTCTCTCGCCTTCAAAAAACATTACGGCCCCGGATGCTACCCCACGTTGGATGCTTGTTCCGTGCGGACCCTTCCAGCGTATCCCCACACACGCGTTATGCTCTTCCGCACCCCTTCCTCATCCCCCCCCATTAACGCTCACCCCCTTAAAATTTCCAGACGCTCTTCGCGGACAGTTTCTCCCTTCTGCTTAAAACCTACTCGTTCCTTTCATGCCCCTGAATGCCGATATCCCAAAATGTCATTTTCTTCATGGCCGTTGCCGACTGCCGAAATCGGCCCTTACAGAAGTGAAATTTATGTCCGCGCAGGAGCGGTTAATGTTTAATCAAGCTTGAGTAATATTTCATCCAAAAAGATGCACTTAATTATTCGCATCTGCGATAAAGTTGCAGTGGGGATCTCACTTGTGTCTTGATTGGACATTGTGTCTAAGATCATGGAATGTTAACGTTTTCCCAGTAAAACGAGCGGCATAAGGACGTTTTAGTTGGATTTGCAAATGGGCATAAAGATAGTTTTTTTTTAATCATTCGGTTTGAACAAGGAAATGCATAAAAGGAATTATTCGTAAATTTGGGTACTTAATTAGTTATATTGGAGTAGGACTGTATGCGTCTATTACAATATATTATAATGCAATTGTTGATTATTGTGGTATTATTAATTTTGCTAAGCTAAATGCTTGTCACTTGAGAGCTTTCAAAAGGTAATTTTGTTACTTGATGGTTTTCCTGCCTTTTCTTGACTCATTTTACCCCCTGCGTTTGAGATGTTTCTGATATTTTGGCTACGGCGAGTTTCCCGGTAGTTATTACACATTAAAATGCTCAGGCACAAGCTCGGACTTAACAAAAGTTGTTTGCTTGTTTTTTGGTCTATGAACTAAGAATCTGAAATATAATAATGCAGTGAAATGATTTGTTTATTCTTGACAGTTTTTCTTCTATAAATTCCCCTAGAAAACTAATCGGGAAGTATTATGTTTGATAAAATAAATTTTCGACGATCTACATATGAGATACGCATGAAGAAAATTATTGGTGCTTATTTCTGTCTCCCGTACTATTGTTAATGTAGATTATATCGTCTCTTCCTAAATATTCGCCAATAAGCATCATTGCAGCTTCATGAAAGATTTGAATTGTGGTTTTCTATTTGGTTCATCCAAGTTTTAAAAATATTTTTTGCCGCTGAGTGCCAGGTGGCTTGTTTTCCTATCCTTTTCATTTTCATTACTCCAGCAATGGTCAATCCACGATTCTACAATTACTTATTATTCTTCATGTATGCGGTTAGGTAAAGCTACGCATACATGACTATCAGCGCAACAAGAATACTCTTCAAATGGTACTCCATAACAAAAAGTATTGGTCATCCACGATTACCCGAATTTTCGATTTAAAAATTATCATTCGACTTTACGGGGATTCAATCTCCAGATCGCCCTGCTGTGAGTAAGAAGATCCGCGGTAAGAATGACAAAAACACCATCCAACATTTAATGAGTTGTCTGGAGTAAACATTGGAAAAGATTTGTTTTTAAGTGCGTTATTTGACTGTGGAGCTCGGGAAACAAAATCTCACCCTCAAAATTGCTTTCGTAAATCGACATCTCGAATAGGGAAGTATTATATTAGCATCGCGACCCCACGGTGCCATGGCGTTTACCCTGTCTTTTAGGGTTACGTAATGTTTGGTTAATCTCTTTTGGTCGATGGGAGCGTCGGAAGTGCGTGCGTCCCTTCCCTTTGCCGTCTTTCCATCGTCTCTCACACATCGCCAGACGCCGCCGCTCTCTCCCCTTCCTTAAATCACACACGCACGCATCACATCCCAACCCGAAAAGTCTCACAGTACCTCCGCGTCTCGCAGCCCTTCCCTCCAGCGAGGGCACCCCTCAGGCCACGGGCACCCCGGTCTCAGTTCTCACGACGGAGAACCCTCGCCACCTCCACCCCTGCGCCCCCCTCCCACTGCGCCCTTATCTCCCTTTCCCTCCCCTCACGCCAGATCCCCTTCAGCCTCTTCCTCCCCCTATTCGGAAGGACTTCAGAACACCAATGTCACTCCCCCTCCCTTTTTAGTTCCCCGAGGGTTTGTCGAAGGAAATATCTCACGAGATCCTCCCTCCCTCCTTCGTCACCCTCCCCACACTTCTCTTGCCTCCTTCCGTCCACCCGCTTTCCCTCTCAGGCGGTCCTGTCCTTTTCCACGGCCACGAGCCCTTCTCCTTCGTTCCCTTCCCATCCAGCCCAACTCGTGTAAGTACGCACGCAGTGTTGTTCGTATCTCACCATCCAGCGAGAGAAAAAAACATAAGTGAACATAGCAATTATGAAGTCTCCACTTTTGATGGTCGATATTCCTCATGTCATTGCGTATGAAACCAAAAACTCAAAATGTTGCCTTGACGCTGTTTAATGGCTGATTTTACAGCATTGCTCAAACCAGATAAGATTTGCCTGTCGGGCACACGTTGTGGAGGAAACGTTCATTAACACAAATTTCCTTGTATGCTTCCTTTCCCGTTCTTGCCTTGTGGTGAATTGTGAAGAAATTGTGTCCACTTATTGGGCCCATTTGTATCGCATTTTCTTGTAGTTATTTATAAATGGATTTAATATAGTTTTGGTAAAAAAAACGATCGCCTTCGAAAATATACTTCAATTTTGTTTATTTGTAAGCATGGAAATGAACTCAATGGATGAAATCGGAGATATTTACCATTGCAATAATCTTTTTAGCCAAAAGGAAATGCGGCAAAATCGAATGAATCAAAATGAAATTAACAAATGTGTTCGTGATATTAAATGTTTGAAGTGTGGATTGAAAGTCAAAACCATTTTTAAATCAGCAATGCCAAATAGTAAACTCAACTTATTTCAAATGCCGATGACTAAAGTTACTGTAGTGGCATTTCCGGCAGCTCTTTGAACTCGACTGATTTCTCTACTGGGACTTATTTAAACATCTGCTTTTGATTGATTTCACTTATTCTTTGGATGGCTAGATAACGTTATTTTTTCGCTCCGTTCCCTCCCTCCCTGTTCCTCGAAACGCTCTCTTCACATGTCTGATGGTAAGCCCCCACTGATCTCCCATTGTTTTCGGCTTCTGCCTTCGACACATATTCCTTCCACCACGATCCTTAATCGTGGAGTCCGCGTACGTTTTCACCCCGCTGCTTCCAAACTCACCTTCTTGCCTTCGTGGTCCTCCTCTAATGGTTTCGGAGGTGTGCGCACACGTAAATATATAAGGGGCTCGTGGTTCGTTGAGTGTTGCTGGGGTGGATAGTTCACTCGTAGTCCCGCCCGCTCATGTTCCCCTTGAGAGAGTTTCGCAAAACTTTGATAAAGTTCATTCAACTTTCAAGCGATGCCGTCTCCTTTTCTCCCCTTTATAGGAACAAATTGGATGGGATGTGCGAGTAAGGAGCTTGTTGAATTCTTCGATGACTATTGTTACTCAGCTAGTTGTGGGAATGGAAACCGAAAAACCATCTTTCAAGCTGTGCCAACGAATGTTTTCAATACCATCAGATTTTGGCGGAGGCTTTTCAATAGAAAGAAGACATGCTTAAAATTATTCAGCAAGATTAAGATATCATCAGATTCGATTATTCTTTTGTGAATGCCATTGGAAATAATATTTCGTATCCGAAGACCGAAATGCGTTGCACTCATACTTGTATTTCCCCATGCCCAAAGGTTATTTTTCATCAAAATGTTCGTCTCTTTCATATTGTCTCAGATATTAAGTTTTTTACCTGCGGTGGTGAACTTTTGTTAAAGTGATTTAGGTGTCAGAATACAATCAGCTAACTGTCTAATGCAAATATAAAGTTAATTGCATAATTGTTTTCCATTTCTCTGTGGATTTTCAGGACAGCTGGAAATCATTAAACTCACCTAACCTGAAAATATCATGGATTTACGAATTGGATTGGGAAAGTTAATTAGGAAATTTTTGTAATGAAGGATATAAATAAATTGAAAATTGAATTTTCAAAATTTTACCAAAAAAACAATGAAATTATAGTACTTGCATAAATTAAAATCCCACGAACATAATTTTTTATTATGCTTAAAATTTTATTCAATATTTCAGCCGTTACTCGTTAAAATTGAAAACCTAGGTGTCCAGTAGCTCCAAAATTACTTGTCCAGTAACAGTAGTATCTCCTTGTTCATAAATGCACAATGTGTTAATTTTAATGATTAAATTTAAATGGATTTAGTGTGTATAAATACACTTCATCTATTTTTCATGATACTTATTTTGTCCTCATAAAATAAGATATAAATTATGTCATAGGCAACCAATTGGTTGAACTAATCATGAAAAATCTATTAGATTTTTTATCGAATTTGGTGACCACAAAATTTGCATTTCCCCTATGTTTAGGCTTTTCATTTTCGTGTATACTTCCAAGTTTGCGAAATAAATTCCGAATACATCAGCGAAGTGCTTAATGCATACACGTGCAAAGCTTTACACTTATATTTACATTCATAATATAACTTTAAGGATCATAAAATTATAAACGTGAATAAAAGAGTTAAAATTGAGTCACACCATCAGAAGGTACTGCGTCGCGTGTGTAATTAGTCTATATGCTTCTAGGCGGATACTTTGGCTGCATGTTTCGCACATTCATACTTAATGACGAGTAAACATGCGATTGGGTGATGTTAGCGTGTCGTCCCGTGTTTTGCCTTTCTGCAAAATCAACATTTTTAAGCATTTCAGGGATGAGCCGGAGTGGTACGATAGTTCACTTGTCCTTTTACGGTGGACGGGTGGAAAAAGGATAAAGCCTCGATGGTGTAAACATAACACAACAGCTTCTGTTCCCTCGTATTTCACAAGGGTTTTTTTATGCAGATAAAATACCTTGAAAAGGGCGCAAAAGATATTTTGGTCATAGCTCCCATAGGATATTTCGTAAAGATCAACTGGGTCACAAAATATGCAAATATGAAACAAGACTTGAGGAGTAAACCTTTTGAAAATGTCAGAAGAACAATTGATGAAAATGATTTTCTAGAGTATATTCCAGCTGCCGATTTTTCAAAATCTTCTCGATGACAGCGACTGCCGGAAATCGGAAGTTACTAAGCGGTATTGCATGCATGCAGTTGAAAGTTTGAGCCAACATGTCACGCAAAGTTACTCGTAACTTTGCGTTACATTCGAATTTGTGACATCATGTCCGGTGTAGCAAATATAATTTATTAGAGTGCACATCAAAGTGAAAATATAACTCATGAACGCAGTAAAAGTATTTTAGCTATGTGATCTAGAATTCCTCCGTTCGTGAACGTTTGATTGGCGAACGGGTTTTTTTCAGTTGTATACATTAAAAAATAAGGCTTAAATATTTATTTAAGTACTCCTGTAATGTTATTTTTCGGGTGGCTGATCTTCTTGGGAAACCATAACCGGTACAGGAAAAGGAACTGCCTCCCCTACCCTGATGTGTATATTTCACACGCTGTCGGGCTTAGTACTGGGTGAAATCTACCATACCGACCTTCGAGTTGATTACTGTGTTTATGGTTCTTTTACTCCTATAATAATATCCTGGTGCCACACGCCTTTAAAACTTAATCGCTTCAACACCCCTTTCCTTACGGCAACAATTATCGTTACATTTCCTTGAATGGCAACCATCTGCGTATTTATTTAATTTTTCAATTAGAAGATGTAACTGTAACTCCTTGGAAAATGCTATGCTATATTCAGTTCATAATTATTTCCGCAGTCGCTATTTGTTATGTTTAATTTCGTTTTTGTATTAATTCAAACCGTTTGAAGGTTCCTTACTGCATACGTAAATCATGAGGATGGAGCGCGAAGTCTGCTCTGAAGTCAGTCGTACGAGATGGGATATTCACGTTTTCAGAGTTGGGGAATCCTTTCCTTTTCCTGTTCCACGATGCAATTTTTTTACGAAGTTCTAGTAACTCCGCCTGAAATCCAATCACCGCTTCAAAGGCGCCACTTGGGATTCGAACTTGGGCCCTACAATCATGAACCCAACGCTCTACCGAATGGCCTCATGCGTTCCTTATAAATATAAAAGTTTTCATTTCTTGTTTCCACTGCGCTTAAATTTCACCTTATACCATCGGAAAACTACAATATTGCGTGGAATTTCCATTTTTACCATACCAGTTTTATAATAAATAAATACACGATTACACTCAATAAATGAGAACAGATTTATCATAACTAGAAAATTATTTTGTAAAAATGTTTGCTGTGTGCGCATAAAGGGATCGATTTCATGCGAATCGTAGTGTGAAATCTTCTCATAACAAAGAAACTGATTCGGTTTGCGCTAGTCAGGTGATTTTTCGAAGAAATTTTGGTTTCCGTTTTCGTTGTCCTTTTATCTTACGTCATATGTCGGCGCCTCTTCTGGGGTTTCACTGTTCATCTTTCTTCTCTGATCAATCATCCTGCCAGTGCCTCTCATGGCACAACTATTTTGAAATGCTCACTTATCAGGAGCAGAGGATTCGTGGACTAAATGCTTACATGCTACTACCAATTACTACACATAATTCAGTGGATTTGTAATGCACTCCAATGAAAATCTAGGATAAGATTTTGTCTTTCCTCCTTTGAACGCAGCGAATAGTCGGCCTAGGTTAATCGGACGGCCGACCCTCGTCCAACGTTAAGCCATAAACATCCATCAATAGTATAATTCCCGAGAGTACCGTAATTTGCTCTGATTGGAAGCAGTTAAGCTCTTTTTTAGACTTATAAAAACATTTTCTCGTTAAATAGCATTTTCGGTAGCCAACTTACTCTGGGAATTTTGGCTAGATATTTTGAGAGCATTGATCATCCTAGTGAATCTCAGTTTAAATTTCGGGCTCCGTTTCCCTTGGATATTTGCTAAATCTCATGTTGTGAGTTAAATATGCGATAGCATGTTCATATTTGTATTTACGCAAAGTGCAGATGTATCAGTCAGTATTACTGTCATATCACCCTTCTATATGGATCGGAATATGCTGACGAGTTCATTGCGGATAAGGTTCTGACGTCACGCAGATATCGCAAGTCCCTACACATCGTAATTGTTTTTTTTTTCATTTCCTCATTCGTGACTTTAAGTTGCGACATCCACGATTTTTAGAGAACGTTGTGTATTTTTTATTAACTAACGAGCGAAAGAAACTTTGAAAACTATGTATATTCCCACATCCTCTTTATTTGCCAATACATCTTTGACTATACTTAATCCGTAGTAGTTTCATGATTCGATTTCAAATTACAATGATTCGGTTGCATTAACGCACTACTCAACTTACGAAGAACGGAGGGTCGTCACGTTCGTTTGTTTTCTTCCTCGGAATGAGGATTCAAGGAGACCGGAAAAAGCGGATTCTCTGTGTTTAGACGTAATGGGAGGACACTAGGATGAGTGCCAACTGGTGCACTGTGATCTCGTCCAGGCTCGCAGTTGTGGCGCTATCTTCGGGTCGGTTCAGCTCGGCGGCGGTTCTCGGCACCGACCACATTGCAGTTCAGGGCTGACTTCAAAGTCGCAGGACCCTCTCAGTCCCGTTTGTCCTCGTGGACGCCATAGTTGAAGGGTGGAATATGGTGTCTCCCTTCATCCAACAGTTAACCCTCAGTGCAATGCCAAACACGGGAACGCATTTACGTTACCTCAATTTTTATGCCAAATGAGTGTTCCAACTTTCTTTCGATTAGTTGCCTCTGCTCTTAGGTTTATTCTTTTTTTGATTCGATGCTTAGGATGCATGACAAAGGCAATGGACGCCTTTTCCCATTTTAGGTCTGGCAAATTACTCCATGAAATAGATGGGAATAGCGGTCAGCTTGGAGGACTGACTAGTATAAATTTATGTTGGGGTCGATGAAATTACTGCTTACTGTCAAGGGTCTACGACTGCACCCACGTAGCATGCTGTTATAAACCTATATAGTATGGAGATAATTTTATTCAAGATATGCTCACGTACACACGCGTATCTGCTATTTTTCAAGCGAACTCAAAAAATGGTGTCTTCCTAGGAAAACTTCTTGGGCCTTAAATTTTCTGAACAACAAGATAAGAGCGTTGGGCTTTTTAAGTGGCGAAGTCCACGAACTTGACCATACGTATAAATCTAAAATATTATTTTGTAATTATTGTTATTATTTGATAGTCTACCATTTAAGAAAGGCTTTGGATGCACTCAGACTCTAACGCCTACATATCTGTACTAAAACGAAACACACTACAAGAAACTGTTACTCTGCGTGAGTTCTACTTCCTTTCACCCCATCCAACACGCCTCTTCTCTTCATAGCCCCGCTTCATACCCCGCTGAAGTAACTCCTTCCTCTCTGTAATGGCTTCAACATTCCATCCTAATGAAAATTCTCTGTATCAATCTTTCCTACCATCTTTTTGTTTTTTCAACTCTCTTTAACAGACCTAAAATATTTAAAATTTCACAACTTCTAAGAATCGGAATAAGGGAAGCATTGAGAAAACAAATTCAAATCATCCCAGCTTATTTCCGAATCCATTTTGATGGCTGGGGCAAGCCCCGGTGATACAACGGGCTCATTATAACTGGCTATGACTGGAATTGATGAATGAACACCGCAGCTCTCTCTCATATAAGTCCGCCTGCGTTTTCCTCCTGAAATGGAATGGAATTCCTAATTCCGCTCTTGAGTTGCATGACCCGGCGTGTGAGCTATTCCCCTAACGCGTTTGGTGGTCGCCAGAGCTTAGGTGTGTCCCCCAAATTAGAGCGGCTCGGCTCTCTGGCGCTAAAGGCTGGCGAGTATATGTTCGTGCTTATTGTTTGGAACCCGGATCCCAGTGGGCGTGACATAACACTTTTAACGCTTCACGTCGCCCCGCCCTACCCCTCCCTCCCTCTCGTCAACCCCACCCCCTCCCGCCCGCCCGACACAGCATCCCTTCCCACCTCTTCGAAACTCCCGTGAGCATAGTTGTGAATTCGTTCGCCGAATGCAGATTAGCCTTTTCCTACCGCCGTCGTGTCGTCAGTGACATAATTTTCAATCCCACCTTTTCAGAGCAGCTCAGCCAATGCACTCTAATCCCATCACCGCAGTATGAGATGGGACGATTTAGTAATGCATTTGAATCTATGTAACTGAACACTAGCACGTTTGTTAGCTCGCGTCTTCCTGTTTTAAATTCCAGTCGCTGTTCCTCATTGATGCTGCGTTCACGAATGTAATATGTACCCCTCCGACGTGCAGAATAAATTTTCCTTGTCAGTGACGAGAATCACATTGGGATGGCGTCGGTGTTTTTTTTTCTTTTTCGTTTCGCAATCTCTTCGCGAGACGGGTCATCAATATCACATAAGCCAAAATAAAATAGACTTTTCCTGTCGAGGAATCTTCAGAGCTTTCTGCTGGCTGGATCACGTGGGATCGAGGATGACGACACTTATCCTCGAATTTACCTTTCGAAGTATGAAACTGCAATACCACGCACGGGATCTACGTGTATCGTCACCTTGAAACCGTGTGCGCTCTTTGGCCTCGCAACATTACTCCGATCCTATCAACATACAAAAGCGCCGTTAACTATGCAATGAATACTGAAGAAAACACGCTTTCCCATTTGAATTTGGGAATGAGATTCGTTAACTGTTACATGTTCTCAATGTGTTAATTTATGATGGCTTCACGCCACTTCAATGTTACACAACCGCCAGGTCAGAAGCGTGGGTATGTATTCATTGAACCGGTAGTTTATTCAGGACGAATGACGCATCAATTTCGGAATAAGATTAGCCGTACAAAAACTTTTGAGTCGATGCCATGACGGGTGAACTCCAAACCCGAGTTCGAATCAGATCGTCGGCGAAGTTTAGCGGTGTTACAAAACATATTGGGTTCAGTGAGAGCACTTCAAGGTCAGCATGGCATCTGGCATCTGATAAACCGAGGATCTCCCAGTTAACTCCCTTAGCGCAAACCTATTACCGTCGCCCGATTTGACTTCGCTCCCGAAAATATCACACATCCTAATAATTATCAGAATACACCTAATGGCGTTAATTCAGCTATCGATCGCCATTTGTGCGCACAAGAAAGGATTTATTTTGGTAACCTTCTGTTGAACTGATCTTGCATCCGGAATCTTTCTTCTAATTTAGGTGCCTTATTGGTTCCATCTCCATAACAGGCACGAATTAGTTTACCGCTGAAAAACACTGACTATATCGCGCCTCAATTCTTCCGTAATACGCAAGAATTTTTCTCTTGGTTCACTGCAAGTTTTTCCCAGCTAAATGACTGATTTTTGACATTTTTTTCTTCGCTATATCCTTTTTATTATCAAATGGATAAATAATAAAGAGGCTAATTCGATAGCCAGCAAAGGAGTAGAATACTAAAGAAAAAGGAGTAATTACCTAAATTATCTATATTTCGGTCATCATGATGACCATAATCAAGAAAAGTGTTATAGAGCTTGACATCGGGAGGAGGTGAGTTTGAATAATGCACTCAGTGAAATAAGCACACTGAACAGGCATTTCAAAATTGAGAATTTATTGCAGGAAAATATATACGGCGTGCTCCATACACTGCACGTTGAGGCAGGTTTACATTACATAGTCCCCTGCAAGCGAGCACTTGGGTGTTTGGTAAGGGATGATCACACACCAGATTACTTTTGACTCAAAATACTTTTCCCCCCTAGCGCGGTCGGAAAATGTTATTCTGATCCTATATCGTGGGAAAATTGACATAGATATATATAGTATGTTCTACACTTCAGCTTTCTAATTTTATTCACATGATCTCTCCTCCCGTTGGGGCTAATAATACATTTTCAACATCATCACTGAAGTGACGTCGTTCTAATTAATGCAAGAGATTTAATCCGTAATTTAACCGTCGCTCCTTGATTGATTCCCAAACCCTCTAATAATTTTGGTACGCTACTCATTTGATCAAGTTTACCGAGTCTACTACTTCAAGATATGAAAAACCTTTGAGATTCACATCACTTTTGTGGCCCTATGCTCGTCGAGAATTACTTTCAACAAGGGTTCTTCCGAATGTATTAGACTGGCGAGGACAATTATGATTTATTCACCAAGTCACGAGGCCCTGTGCTTGTTTGTCCAAAGTTCCAGTTCTGACCTGCTGACTCCCTCCCACGAAGTTCACGGGCAGTGAGATTTTTCCTCCAGCCCCCGCACCCGACACCACCGCTTCACACAACCTCCTGCCACTTCCCCTCTCTCGCCGTCCCTCTCTCGCTCAACTTACCACCGCCCATCCGCCGTCGGCGCGTGGCGCAGCCTGTGACCGTGGTCCCCCTTTCCTCCTTCCCCTCCCCTTCCCTTCGGCCTCTCTCCATTGCCGCCCCCGAAGGTGGGGTAGCAACGCGATGAGGAGGAGGTTTTCGGGGGTGGCGGCGGCGAACGTCAGATAATGGAATGGAAGGGAGGGGGTGGTAAGGGCTTTACCTCGGGGTGGGTGGTGGGAGACAAGCCTTGCGGGGGTCGTGTGCGTGTGAATTATGCACGGAGTGAGCGCTCAGTCAAACGTGGAAGTCACGGAAAGGACTTTCACCGTGCGGAAAGTAAAAGAAAAGAGAGGCCCGGACTCTAAAAGAAAAAAAACGAGGAGCCTGAACACCTTTTCCCGCCGCGCCGCTCTCCCAGGAGTCCGTCCGTCCCTTCCTCGGGCACGCCCGATCGGAACGAGCGAGTGAACTGTTTACCCAAGTGTGTGTGAATCCGTGACGCTCTCCAAGAGGGTTCAGAAAAAAACATAACCCGACCCCAAGAGCCGCATTTACGTTTTTCTCAATGTGGTGCGGGATTTACTCCTCTTAGAACCCGCGCCATAAATTTGGAATCCCTTGGTGAATGTGGACTTTCTCAGGGGTCGTAAAGCGATGAAAGGCGCTGAGGAACCCTTCGAAGTTAGTACACGGTCATGAACAGAAGTGCTTGACGTGAAGCGGCGAGGCGTGACCAAGGCTTGTTGGTATTGAGGCGATCTTAGACCTACTTAAACTTGAAGCTCATTATATTTTGTCACTTTCTCCTCACTCTGCTTAAGTGAATATTACTTTGGCTTCCACGACATTCTATTGCTTCACTCAATATCGCTTCTAATTAATAAACGTAATTTAGTAAAGAGCTGATTAATTTTAAAGCTGTTTGCCGTATTTTTCAAATTATTCTTTGAATAAAAACGGGTTATAGCAATTTCCACTAGATAAGATTCACTGTACGATCGGGTTTCGATACACCACATCATCTTTACCCCGTTCTTTATTATGTTCGAATTTCACATATAACGCCTGAAACTACTCAATTTCTTTATTCTTTGAAGTTCAGCGATGCTCATAAGATCATTGCCTCCATTGGGCCTTTGTTAAATTTTAACCGAAATCTGGTATATGGTTTATATTACCTCCCTATGTATTTTTATCGCTTCATGACGTAATTTACAAGGAAAATAATGAAATCCGTCCTGTTTTTCGTTTTTAGGCGTAAAATTGCAATAATGAATTAAGGTTTACACGTTGATTACATACAATTGCATCACCAAAAAAATTCATACGTCAGTAGTCAGCTCGTAGCCAGCAGTCAGTTATTAGGCTTTAATGTATGTAATCAAAAGACGCGGCTCGTTATCTGATAATGATATCTGCGCGATTTATAAAGTCATCACTATCACTTGGCCTCAAAACACTAAATGATCTACGATATAACTTCAAACGCTTTGTGAAGCCAGTTGTTTTTTTGTGAATCGTTTGAAATTAGGTTAAAGTTTTCTATATGAAAACTTTAAGGGGATCGAGATGTTGCGGTGGCTATCGCGCTGGCTTCCCACCCAGAGGCTCCGGGTTCAAATCCCGGCGGTGTTGAATATTTTTCAGTGGTATCTAGAGGTGCTTTGTGGAGGGTGCTTTGAGTGATTGCGCGGTCCGTCGGATGGGACGTTAAGCTGTGGACCCCTTGGCGCCTTACGTAAAGAGTAAGCTAATGCCGACGCCGGGTTTCTCTCCAACCTTCATCCTTTCCTGTCCATCCCCTGTGGCGCAAATGACCTCAGCTGTCGGTCGCCTCCCCTAAATACTACTATGAAAACTTGAAATAAAATATCAACCCGGCTATCCTGCTAGAAAAAGACAAAGGATCTTCGCAACACTTAATAATAAAATAATTTGATGTTTTAACAAAAGTTTTATATGCATGAATTATTTTTTCCTAAAAGCAGTTCGGGTCATTTGACCGAGATGGCTTCACTTATTTTGTCATATTTCATTGGAAATTTTTCTTCAGTTAGCCAATTGACTAGGTCACCAAACGTTTAAACGGCCCATCTGATAAAATTTGTAAGTAACAATTAGTTTTGAGTTTTGGGGACATTAAGAACGATGAATTTTGGAGAATGAGTGATGACATATCTGCTGGAGCACCCATGACATTCTGCGTCAGATTGCCGTTTTCCCGTTGAGAATTGTATCTTATCGATCCTACAGCGAAACAATTATGGATTGTATTTTCAATATAAATTCAATGAGAACTTGAAGCGTTATGCATATGTACGCAAATAAAGAGTATGACAAATATTAAGTAAGAAAATATTTTAATTTCTAAAAAGAATTTCCTAATCCTTTCGATCTTTTAGATCACCTTAGTGAAATTCACGGATAAATTGAACTGAAATATCTGGAATAATATTTTATGAAAAGTCTTGAATTGAGCTTTATTGTTTCCGTAGTCTTATGGGATGCGAACATTCATGAAAAGCATCCGGTACCTCATATACGTGTATGTAAGATTTTAATAATTAAATTACTTTACCCTAAAATTGAAGCATAGTTCTACGCATGGTGTCTAATCGGACATTGCTATTAAATCATATAATTTGATAATATGATTCAGGTGCATTAAAACTTCGACGTTGGAAAACAATATCGTTCAACCTTTTCATTATCAGGGTCTCTTCTTAATGGATCGGAGACAATTAATTTATAGTCCTTAACACTTCGCATATTGAATATTTAAAACGAGGAGGAAACCTTCGTCCGTAATGTTTCTAAGTACCGTCATTGTTGTTAGAAATAACCCGTAAATACATAAACACTTTTATGTTTGATGGGAAGATAGTTTTCTGTTACTTTCGTCCCTTTCAAAATAGGTTTGAAATGAAAAATTCAATGGAACGGATTTTCGATTCCCACCCAAGCATGTAATATGACTGGTTTATAAAGTTCGTTCATGTGTGAATAGTAATAGGATGATTCGACCAGTCATGGCCATGCCCTGAGAAATAAATATCTCAATGTAAAATGATTCCTTAGTGAAAAGATTGTAAGATGGCATTTCTCATTACATCAGGAAAATAAAATAAATCCTTACAGAGTCTATAATATCTCGAAAACTCGCAATGCATGGAACGTGATGCCCACACTGTGAAATTCAGTGGATAAGAATTATTCATTTGTGTGAGCACTTGTTGCTGAAGCGGAGAACGGTAGAAGAAGAAAGTAGTTTCTTGTTCATAGATCATAAAATCTGAATGATTCAAAAGTTTACTGCCGGAGGTGGGGAAAATATTTCGGACTATATGGTGTGTCAAATTTAAGTGCATGAATTTGATATTATTATAACCTCGATTTTTGTTCACTGTCGAATCATGCGCATACTTGGAAAGAAAAAAACTATTACGCATCATTCCTATTGGTTTTACATTTCGCATGGAGTTGGAAAGAGCATCACGTAGACTAAGAACGTTCGACTCAATAAAAACGTCCCTCATTTATAATTTTGCATTAAATGCGAGGGTATTTCGAAAGGTCCTCGGAATCCACCAGATGTTAGCACTAGTGCAATAAGTTTCCCTCGTAGCAATAGGTTGTCCTTATGAGAAAACACGTAACGCGTCAGTGCTCTAGGAAGAGATGTGCGGTGCGGACGCCTCTCTGTTGTTGTTCCCGTTTATAAATTTGTGAATATGGAAAAAAATGAGATTCTAGGATGGACTAAATACTTCGTAAAAGGGATGAAAGCAATGGAAATTTATGCCAACTTTTAGAACACTCTGGGGGACGATATTCCTTCATGTCCAATTGTTGCTGAGTGGGAATCCGAGTTAATTTTGGTAGGAACAGCCTCGATGGCGATCCGCGTAGTAGTCGGTCAAAATGTACCTTTACCCCGGAAATTATTGCAAAAGTGCCAAACAATGATCATGGGGGATCGCCAAAGGTAAGGGCGCGAAACCGCTGAAGCTGTAGATATGTCGTCTGAACGGTCATATCACATTTTAACAATGGAATTGAATATGAGAAAATTATCTACTAGGTGGGTGCCGTGACGTTTGACGCTGGATCGCAAACACATCAGAATGGAAATTTCCGAACAATGTTAGATCTTTTTTATAGAGCTTTTATAGAAAGATTTTCTGCACCGGTTTGTGACCACAGATGAAACTTGGTTCCATTGATATACCTCAGCGACAAAACAGCAGTCAAAAGTTGCGGAAACGTGTTGATTCACCACCACCAAAGAAAACAAAGGCGATACGGCCAGCCGGAAAAGTGATAGCTTCATCTTTCTAGGATGCGAAAGGGAGTCTGGTGATAGGACATCTCCCCATTGGACAATACTACGCTAACCTCCTGGGCCAACTACAGCAAAAGATACGCGAAAAAAAGCCAGGTTTGGAAAGGTAGAGAGTCATATTTCATCAAGACAACGCAAGCCCACACACAAGTGTCGTTGCCATGGAAAAAAATACGTGAACTAAGATACGAATTTCTGCCACACCCGCCATATTCGCCTAATTTGGCTCCATCAGATTTCCATTCCTTTTCCAAGCTCAAAATGTGTTTCGGTGGACGGAGATTCTCTTCAAACAAAGAACTAACAGCAAAAGTGGACGGATATTTTGCAGCCCTGAGGGAATATAATTTTCGAGATGGGATAAAGACATTTGAACATCGCTGGACCAAGTGGAGCAATACGGGGAGACTACATTGAAAAATAAATAAAGTTTCCCTGAGTTAATTCGTTTTTTTTCATTCCATTCCGAGAACTTTTTAAAATTACCCTCGTACATTGAAATGCCCGAGGCAAATTGTTTAATACCTTAAGTGATATCTTGCTATTTGTGTTGATATACCAACTGCGCTGAACCCTAATCTACAATTTGAATCTAATCGTGCATTTATGGTGATGCAAGCGAGCATTTGGTCCAAGGCGCATTATTCTGAACTTTAATGCAAACGCACGGGGACTGCTCCGGTATCAACGGGAGCCTTTTATAATTCAGAGGTTTCTTCATCTTTCATGTTGCTCACCTATGAAGCTTTCCATTCATAGGCACTTCATTGCGGTCGTTAATGGAACTCAAGACGAGAGATCACTATCCACATTTCTCAGTTGTTGAATCTGGAAGCGGCATTGACTCATCACCGCTGGGACGAAATTTTATTGCCGGCATCATAGTTCCGCGAGTAGATCCGCCAGAATGATTGCAAGAAAATTGCGAAACGACTGAATTAACTCAACTCAATTAACAACTCTCGTGAATCACTTGGCATTCGTTTGAAGAATATTAATCTACGTCATCTTTCTGGCATATCAAAACAAAAAGTGTACATCCTTTAATCGCAAGTAGTGTAGTCCAAGATGTTTGCCAAAGGAAAGATCGGAGAACATTCAGTTCCTTTCCCTGAGCCTGCTATGGTTTCCCAGGAATATCTGGTCCCCGAAAAATCACACAGCTTGGGTGGACTTTTATATAACCACAAAAATCATTCCTAATTGTATTGAATGGTGTATTATTTGCGGCGAAACCAGATATTGTCCCGATAATGAAGTAATGTATTCTAAAGGTTCGTGGCAACATTTAACCAAGAAACTCATTTCACATGGCTGAGTTAGGACTGTCACATTCACTTCCTATTAGATTATTCGGTAAGCTAGGGCTAGTATTAACTGCATTAAGAGTTTAAAATTTATTATTTAAGTTTTGTTAATTAAGAAAATTGTTTACCAACGGCATACTTTGTTTTAAATAATCCTTTATATGAGTTGGCAAACACCTCTAAAAATAAGCATTACCTCCAAACATCTAGTATTCTCGCACCGTCGCCAATGCTGTGATAAAATACTAATATTATATCTGCGATATTTCCTGGATGCTTTTCTACTTGCAGATATATTGAATACAGATGACCTGCTACGCGAAATCGCAGTTTTATTTTTATTGCGATCGACCTGTTACGTGGATTATTACATTCTCCCCCGTGGGATGCCTAGTCTGATATGCCCTTTTAGTCCAATGTTCTTGATGGCCAGCTGAAATACTGAATATCCCAGCGGCAAAGACATAAGGTTTCAGAAACAAAAGTGTTCGCGAAGTAGTCCGCTTCCATTCCATTTCGTAGAAGCAATTCCAAGGGTGGCTGCCGGTGGACATAAATCTTTTGCTGCGGATTTCGTCCTTCTCCCCTACCTGGAAGCACGTGTAGCGGCACTGCGGCTCCAGATAGAAACGATATCAACCAAATATATTGCAGCTCTCAGCAGCTTCTGTTCATAAAACTTTTTTTCTTTCGGCAAGAAAATGTCGTTTTCCCACCTTAATATTTCCATTGCTAATAAAATGAACTAGTGTAGGCCCATTATGAGTAGTAAAAAGTGTCGTTCAAATTATTTAGGTTCAACTTACGCGTACATCGTTTTCAGGGGTATTTATTCGTATTACCGTCAAATGGAATAGGGTGTAAACTTATGTTGCCAGTTAAATCGCTGAGAATACTCGTATAGGTTGGCTAAGCAGGATCACGCCAGTGTAAAAATTAACGGCCTCTTTACGTCTGTACGAGTATCTTCGCAGAAAGACTAAATGGCTACTGACTGAGTCAAATAGTTTCGGTTAATACTCTTCCCAAACTCTCACATAAAACTACCTGAGTACATGAGGGATTATAATAGAATATAATATTAATCCGTTATAATCATTAATCATTGTAATATCATCTCAATTTATATTTCTTCGTATTATAGCTTATTATTTAGGTATTATAGTTATTGGCACAAACCTACAAATTGCCTACAAGTGTCTTTGCAGCCAAATATAGTATATAACTTGCCTCCGACACCAGTGGACAATTCTGTCTCTAATCAACATCACGAAACTCTGTACGTATGAAGCAAATTTAGTTCAATTAGCCGTAAATACGATACAAGGGAATTTACAAAACACTACTCTGCAATATAATCCGTTTAAGAATAGTAATTAAGGTGGCCATTAATAGATGACAGGGTTAATTCTTTTGTGATTGCAGTCATTAATAACTCTTTTATTTATTCACATAATGCCCCAGTGGTAAGTTTAACCTGAAAAATATACGAGGCAACATAATTTTTTTTATCCAAATTGTTCCTCATTATCAAAAGATTTAAATTTATTTTCGCAAAGATCGCAGTTGGGAAGGGGAAAAATTTTCCCTTTTCAAACCCTAGGAAACCTGAGGCGCTTCCGCGAAGAAATGCAAGACTCGAGGCACTGGCTCTCGCGACACGAGGGGTGGTCTGGAGCGTCTTGGAGGGAGTCACTCCTGTCAAACCCTTGTCCCCATTCTTTTGTTCTTCGACGCGGGCCTGGTGAAGCACCGCAAGGCGGGATGGAGCACCGCCACCTCCACGGGATTAGAATTAACGCCGTAGTCGTGCAGGGAGGGGCGCGGGGTCCAGATGTGAGTCAGCCAGCCTCCCTTTCTCTCCACTCCCGCCCTCTTCGACGGTCCTGGGGGTTGATAGTGGTGGGGGCGGGAGGGCGCGTTCTCCGGCACACATACTATATACGCGCGGGAGGGAGAAATGGAGATAGGAGGGGACGCGTGGAGCCGAGCATGACTCCCGAGGAGGGCGCGTGGTGTGTTTTTCGCGCGCGGGGTGCGGGGGGGGGGCAAAGAGGTCTCCCCCGGCCGAGAGGGAGAGGACGCGGCGGTGGCCCCGCGCGCGCGCATGCTTCGCTCGCGTAGTCGGATCAATAGAGTGCGTGGGTGGGGCGCTAGGGTAGGGAATGGGTGGGAAAGGCGGAAGGGTCGTAGAGGGGGCGGCGAAGGAGGATTTCGACGAGGGGGTTTCAGCGAGGGAGGAGGGGATGGATGCTGCGGCCATTCGGGTGCGTCGTCGTCCCTCTCTTCCCGAAAAATGGGGGAAATGGGTAAAAAAAGAAGTGCGGACGACGGTCCGAGGGAATCTTACGGAGAGACTTTAAAAAGGGGAGAGATGGAGAGGAAAGAGAAAATTTTAACCCGAAATTTCCCGCCGGGCCCGAGTTTTCAGAGGGAAAGAGTGGGATCGGTTATTGGATAAATGAGAGGGAGGGTTAATGGTTCTTGTGCATCACGGGGGTGAATTAGAGTAGGTTGGGATGGCAGGGTGGGTCTCTTAGACCTAGGGGAGGAACGTAACTGATTTATACCAGCTGTGTAATCGATGGCGTAATAAGGGGTTCATTGCTTGTCACTGAGGGCTTGTTGCTTGCTTCCTAATTCATTATACTCAGCCTGTTGGCCGAGGACGTGCATTGTTTTAACTCATGTTACTAATGCAATCACTTGTGGCCGCTTGTAACCAAACGTTTTTCTTACAAGTTTTTGTAGTGCAGTATAAAACATTTAGGACTTATTTATCCCCAGATTATTTTCTTGGAATATTTTATCTTTCTTATACAGTGAGTGGTATATACGTAACGATTGAGCAGTGTTTGAATACTTTTTTAAAATGTTCGTTTACTAGTTTTTTGCTGTTTTTTTATATTTTCCAAAATTAATTTTTTCCTCCTAAATTGCTTTTATCACCGGATTATTCCATTCCAAGCGACCGAAGATTTTTATGTTTCAAACTTTGTCGTAGAGGTTTCATGCGTGTTCAGTAAACTTCCAGCATTAAATTATCACAAAAATGATTCCAAGGGTCCTTTAAATGAGTTTCCTAAACTCCATTTTTGTTTTTATTCCTGGAATGGCGTGGGTAAATGACCTGATTTCTCTTCTCAGTGAATCGTGATCGCTACCTTTCGAAATTAATGCGGAAATATGCACCCTTGAAAAGCGGGGAATCCATTTTCTAAACCAGCTGTGCATTCTCCGAAAGTAATCCTTATGAAAAGACACATGTTATCGATTTATGGTACCTCATCAGTATTAATTTGTGCGATCGTTTGAATGAACCACCACAAAAGGACAATGAAATCGTGACAATTTACATTCAAAAACATTTTTTTGCAACACCGCTGGAGTCGTTTTGCATCTGGCCCCTCGATAAATCGCCCCATCGTATCATCGTAGGGCCGGGCCCACCCTTGCGCTCGCCTCCCGAGGCATGAGTGCGTGAGAAGTGGTGAGAGGCCTTTAAAGGGGGGAGGGGTCGAGAGGGGGAAGCTGCGGGTGCGTTCGTACCACGGTATCAGTGGGGGGAGACATAGGGAAGAGCGGCGCGCCCATCTCTCTCCGGAGAGCGGCGCCACTGCCTCGGGGCCTGAGGCGCCGTGGCTGTCGGGAAGGGCTCGTATGGTTCCCTAAAGAGTCGTTTAGAGAGTGGCGACCAGCGGGCTGGGAGGCGGCCCCTTTCCCTCCCTCACTTCCTCCAACATCCCCGCCATCCTCTTCTTTTTCCTTTTTCCAACCTCTCCTCTCTCGCGTTCTCATATCAGCGCAGCCAGTCTCTATTCCACCTCACCCACCCCATCTCGACTTTCTCCTCCGGGGGAAGGTAGGGTGCGCCTTCCTCCATCCACAAACACTCCCGTCCGAATCTTCGAGAAAACGAATTCCCACAGTGCACCGCCGCAGTTTGGCTCCCTACCCCTTCCGTATCGTAACTCTGCCCTCACGTAGTTCACCCCTCCACCGTAGCTTCTCCATCACGCCCCTCTTCCTCTGTTCTTCGTAAAAGAGGGGGAGAGAGAGACGCGAAAAACACTTGCTCCTTATTGTGTTCGATCGCTCCTTGTCCCAGGGCCGCGATTGCACGAGTTTCCCGATTAGCCGCTCCGGGTCTCGCTTCGATTTGAAGGCGAGGGTCGTAAAAAGGATAGTAATGCACTTACTTACACGAGTCCCCCGTCGCCGACTATTGGCAACTTCTACGCTCCCAGTAAAGACCGGCCTCTTTTTCGTCATGAATGGTTTTCTTGTAGTGTTCTCTCTCCGGAGTTTTTATGCTCTTTTTTTACGACTCATTTTTCTGGTTAGCAGAAGAGCAATCCAGTGGTAGTGACTCCCTCGCGTTTCCTTCGTGCCTCTCCCTCGGCTTTCTTTGCTCTTCCGTGAATAATTTTTGCTTCTCCTAATGTTTTCTTTCTCGTGATTAATGGAGCCATAAAAGTCTTGAGTTCAGCAGTTAGCCTATAATAAACTATCGGATTGCGGTGTAGCAAACGTGACCTGGGAAATGTCTTTGAATAATGAAAGCCTTTTAATTTTTTTCTTTGTTTGTTTCACGAGGATCATGAAATAAATATCTGATGTGCCCGTTGTCGAATTTTATGTTTCAATTATTTAAGGTAAAGTGATGTTTCTTCGTTTTCATATGACTACCCACTTCTTATTTCGCCTTGCAGATTCTTTGTCTTTTGCCTTAAAACTTTTATTATCTATTAGCGAGAGAGGAGGAATAATACAGCCAGGTTATTGGGCAATTGTAATTATGATAGCTATGCTAAGGTTAACGAATGGAAGACAATTAATGCTGCATTTAACAGTTTATTGATAAAGGAACTTCTATAGATTAATAGGCGTACTAAACCCTTTCAATTCCCTACCGTAGCTGTAAAAACAATTCTCAAAGTTCTGGTCATGTATTGTAACAATAGCATTCTGTCTAGCATAGTTATTGGTATCCATTTTTCTATGAGTAAACCCAAATAGAGAAAGCATCGTTGTAGCTTTTAATCTCTCGGTAGCAATATGAAATACGTATATGGAATTGACTTCGGTTGTCAAGAGCACGTCTCTCAAAATGAATGAGAGTGTCACCTTTAAATATCGATTCCTGTCTTCCGAAGAACAGAATCTCTTATGGATGTTGGTCCAAAGGTGGTTCCTGTTCCCATTTCCATGGAATAAATTCGCTATGCTACGGCATGCAATTATACTCGAAAGAAATTTCCACTGCCTCTAAACTCTGTGTACTCACTCGGAGCTACGATATATGTTCACATTTTCCATGTGAAATAGTCGAGAAAGCTAACCCGAAGGTATTTTTGAGTTTTCATAAAAATAATTTTTTTGGCGAGTCTTCAAAATTACATTTTCTAGTCATATTATTTAATAGATTTTTGTATGTGGGGATTATAATTCGAGATAAATGCCAAAAGAGAGCTCAAAATGCTCGGCGGCGTTGATTATAATATCCAGCACCAAGTCAATTGTAGCGACATTTCCCAGGATTCAAAACTGCAGATAGAATAATATCTTATATGCAGATATAATAATTAATAACGGGTACTATTTAAAATATCCGGGAATTTGGTTTTTTTAACCTTACGGAAAGAACCGGATGCGTGCCTGATATATATTTTTTTCAATTTGTAAGACCTTTTAATTTGTTTTGTCCCATCAGATATTTTTTAAGACGTAATCTCATCTTCGCCCGACGGATCACATTGCAACTGATATAACGTTTTCTAACGAGTCGGTGATGACTATCTATTCTTCCAAAATAACTTCGTATGATATATCTGCACGTATCTTCGAATGCCGTCTCCAATATTGACAGCGTTAATCATTCTGCTCGTCAAAATCCAATTTACGCGACCGCACGCCATCATCCCGTACTAAACATCGTTCGTAGTTTCCGAGTATTTTTATTTCATCCACATCGGTTAAGGCGACAATCCGTCTGCTCGAAAAAGTCCTTCAAATGTACATTCCTACCTCGGAGGTCTATCGCGAGCACTCAAGCACTCTATTTTCAGACCGCTTGTAGTTAGCGTAGGTGGATTCGCTGGGGAGATAAATAGAAACTCTGCGCTCGTATACCGAACTCCGCGTTGATAACTACCGCGATCTAATGAAAAGTCACCTCTGAGTGAGTATTGCATGGTAAAATGTGAAAACACCATGTATTGATCAACAATGAGACCCGAAGATTGATTTCGATGAGTCATCAAATTAATAAATATTTAGGAAGATACATTTTATTCAGCCAGTTGTGTTTAAATGCGGAAAAATTGTAAAATGTGAAGCAGCGATAATTCCAAGAATATCGCTACGATAAATAAATGTCTAGTTTTAATACCGGATGGAAGGGCTAAAGTCTGCGCCAATACTCAGATGCTCTAACTCCCTCGATATCAATATGTCCCCATAAAATCCCCATAATTGACATTTAAGAATTCGATGTCCTGCTAATGTTTGCTCTCGAGCTTTCAGGCCTCCTCATGGTTTATGTTACTGCAACGCAGCAAATCTTCTCTCGCCCGCACTTGTTTGTCGCCACTTGTTCCAACTCCTCTTGGCACAACTGGAACTCCGCCAACCGACGCTCTTTCGATCGAAGAGCACACCAAAATATGAGCGCTTTTTCACTCCACGGGAAGTAAGGGGGAGAGAGGTGCAGGATCCGAGACTGCCGGTTGCTTCTTTGAAGAAACGTAACGTCCTTAATGTCTCATTCCGTAGTCGCCCTTAATTCATAATTCATTGCGATCGTGCTCCCGTTCGCGGAAGAAGAGAGTGGGTCGTAATGATGTGGTTTTTGGTCTATGTGCCATTCGACTAGACGTCCGCTTTTTCGAATCTTCTCCTCTTCGAATGTGAATAAAGGGGAAACATTTCTCAGCGTCGGTACGTATGCTGTCGCTTTGGGTGCACTTACGATAGTAATTATCTCCTTTATCATTACGCGAATTCACTTTAACTCTTTATTTTTTCTTCATTAACGCCATATACCTCAATTACGTACACAACTTGTCTTAAATGAGTGAGTGTAGGTTTCATAACTCGTGTGCATCTTCGAATACCGTGATGTTCACCTTTTCGTCAACCTATTATGACTGAGTTTTTTTTTAATTCGGATGCATTACATTCAATGCTGTTGGATTGGTGCGATTTAAACTCCACCCAAAGTCCCTTTTATTCTGATGGTGTTTTCTTGGCTTGTGGTGACCACGTTCCTAAATATACTGTAATTTTCCGCCTAATGCCGGTATTTCAATTTTCCGTCATTATTATTTTTGGGTGCGAAAACGCTTGGGATGTTGGCAGACCCGTCGGAAGTATTTTTCCCACGAGGATAAACTAAGGCGAGGACAATTGTATCTCTTGGGACGAACTTACTTGGGAGGCCTAACCGCAGTTCTTGATATTTCTGCTGCTAATCCCATTATGAACTATTGTTTTCCCCGCGTTTGCTCTCCAAAGCCGCAGAAAATGTTATTTATTGCTCGTTACACCCTGAGGAATATAATCAAGGACTCTCTATTGTTATTCTTTGCTAAATATGGTTCTTGTTCACTAAATATAATAATTCATGGTAGTAGAAAGATATTTCCATCCCATGTAGAAAAACCAGAAACCCTTTCGGTGCTCCATGTACCGACAGACCCGAAAGACGTATCGAAATATTACGGCCTCTCTCACATTCATAAATTCATCCATCGTCTCTTTCATACTCGCATGTTCGTTCTAATGCATTTTACGGAAAGATCTACATTTGCACGTTTTTCGTATTCTGTTTGAAGGCGAATTGAAAATGAATTCGTAACAGTTAATGCGAAATAACACATCTTTAATATTCTTTTGAATACAACTCCCCGATTCATTTTATGAAGTGGTAGTACTTTAACTCGACCAGGTACACATTTCCAACGTATTTTAATTGCATTGGATCTTAAGTTAGTGCGATGCCCCGGTGGTCCGCCATGCTTTCGTATACCATGGTGACGGGATACCTGTTCCAGAAATTGCATTACTGCTCATTTTTTAAAATTGATTTGGAGAACTCTCTTGTTATACCTAGCAATAATAATTGGTAAGTAAAAATAATTAATAGAGTAATAATTGATAAAGTAATAATAAGTTAAGCAAAATTATGTTGAGATCGCTAGAAAGTGCCTCACATCTGTCGCATGGTGCTGAAGTACACTAATTGTCGTCCCCGAAACTCCCAAGGCCTCTAGGAAAGAGTTTTAATACCACCGCTGTGAACAAAGACCTCTCCTGACACTCCCTCCTGCCCTCTCCCGAATCAAGCACCTGTCCTCAGCGTTGTAAAAGACCACAGTCGTCGGGAGTGTCCAGACTGTAACCTCTGCCAGTGGATGGGTACTCCTCCTTCCCGCTTTTTCGAGTCCTTTTTAATCTTTCCCATTGCTGCTTCCCGTCCATCCTCTCATCCCTCGTCCCCTGTGGACCGCTGGTCCACAACTCAGCGCAGCTTTTTTTTCCCGTCCATTTTTGGTGCTCAATTTTTCATTTGTCCGTTCCTAGGCTCCTTGGAGTTCTCTCTCTCCCTCTCGCCCTATTCCCAGTCCGGCTGGCTTAGCTTATCCCGAGGCAGTTTTAGACACCGCTCATGATCCGGACGGGAAGTAAGTAGAGGGGCGATTCACCCCCACTCACCCCGTCTCCATGAAATGTTATCTCCCTCTCCTTAAAGAGAAATTAATCACGGCTCCCTGCCGCCGTAAAATAAAAGCGGCGGAAAGGAGAAGTTGCGGGGAGGGGGGACACACCCGACAGACACTGCTTCGGAATGCTAGAGTAACCGCGGTGCCGCGGAGCGATGTCTCCCGCTTCATTAAGCACTCCTCGTGGAAAAATATTATTCACGAATCCTCGAGCACGGCAGCGTATGTCTGCGAGGATGTTGTAAATAGCAGGGCGAAGAAAAGTGGAGTCGCGACAGTGAGGAAAAAACGGTCAATCGATAGTGAGAGGAAGAGAGTGCATGGGGACGAAATTAAACGGCGGGACATTGTGCAGAGCGAATCCTCGGGTAAATTTGAACGGGGATCGTCTGAGGATGTTTATTGAGTCGTGAATAGCTTTGAAATCTCGATAGGGGCGCATTTCCTCGGAAGTGATGTTGAATAGCGTATTTTTAACCGACGTTCTCGTTTGATTGATAGCTCACGAGCTGTCTATGTATTAAAATGCCAAATGCAATCAAGATTATGCATAGTTATCGTAAATCTTTCTAGTCTCCATATCTCTCCACGTACGTTCAACGATTTATAGAAAAATTTGCTGGCACGTCAAATTTCACCCATAGTTACATAATTAAAGCTTGATGTCCCTACACCCTGTTTCACAAGCCCTCGTGCAGTCCTAAAAAGTGCAGACGTAGATACAACAGCACTGAAAATTCTGCGGTAGTTTTCTTCGTATTTCGGGTGATTATTTGAAGAATTAGGAAAAATCATGTTTCATGATGATTTAAAATAGTGCATTAACGATCAATATATTTGTGTGGTAGTACATCCTTGTGTAATAGCTTCTTTCGGTCTGCAGTAAAGGGAAAAAGCTTTAGAATACTTAAAAACGGAAATCGGAAAAGTAATCTATCATGATGCTCCGAATACCAACTAGACGACCTTTAAACAGTTTTAGTGTGAAGAGTAGTTTCTATGCACATCAGTGTCGCCTCCACTGGTAGATAGATAGAAAGAGGTCCTCAACTCCTTGGGCGTGGTTAGTACAGGCGTAGGTTTTTTTTAAATGTATTTCATGGACAGATTAATTACTTGTTACTTAACAATATCTATCATCTCCAAACCATTATGCATCTCCAAACCATTATGTAACTCCAATCCATTTTGAGCGTGTAAAATGTCTTTTGAACCTACCTTAAAAGATGACATTTTAACTTATATTTTTGATATTAGAAACATAAAATCACGCCAATTGTGCAGACTTAAAGTTTAATGCACACGTACTTGTTAACTTCTCAGCGCTCATTCTATATGAGGTCTGCTTATAACAACCGTGTCCATAGTGACGTAGTTGAACAGCGTTGTGCGTGTTAAGTAAATACACACTTTGTACTTTTCACCTAATTAATATTTGATCCAACGCGCTCTTTGGTCTCTGGGCGTCTTCATCAGGAAACTTCTTATGTTTAACTGATTACGACGCCTAAATGGCGAAACGCTTGGTTTATATTATACTACATAAGTGGACAGTACAAAGTGTTTATTTCATTTATGAGATCTTCCTTTCGAGAAATTCCTGGAAATTCAAATGAAATATTTTAAGTTTATTTATCGAATAGCGTAATAGGTCAAACTTCAGTCTTGCGTGACTAGCTAGTTTTGCGATTGAAATCGGTATGTTTTGCGAGTTTAACTTGACGTGAGATTATTAGAGGCGAAGAGAGGTGTGTAGTATATATTTCATAAGTAAACCAAACTTGGGTTTAGTTTAAATCTATTCATGCTATAATGCAGTATTATTGAATCATACAAATCAATAGTTACGAGTAGATTTATTTTTGAAAGTACCAATGGCTTTTAAATATGTGAAGGCTGGACCTGAATCTATAGAAGTCCAGGAAGAGAACGAGTTGCACTGTGCGTGGAACGGCAACGACACCAGTCTATTAAAAACATTATACGCGGCTGAAATCCCGACCAGAAATTTATTCAACGACGCCTTTTATTCATACTCTTTCATGTTATTCACGGTGAAATGTGGTTGAAGAGCAGACGTGTGTAAACAGTCGGGTTCAAGCCGCCGAAAATAAGGATCACGCAACTCTTTGCCGTATCATCGACTAACAATTTGACGTGTGGTGACAGAAACCTGGTAAAACAATAAGCAAACTATGCAAGTATTTAGTACAATAATCGGTCGATTAGAAAAAGCGTCGTATCGTGCTATTCCTCTGCTTCGAGGATTAACTAGGAAATCTCCTATTCATATCTTAATCCTCTCCGCTAGTCCTTTTAAAGTGTGCTAAAAAAATTGAATTTAACAGAATTTTAGTTTCTGGTCGCTGTTTCCACGGTCGAGGTATTAATCAGGAAATCTCTGAAAATCGATCTTAATAAAGCGAATGTAATGAAATTCTGAAGAAATAAGAAGGCTTAATGACGTTAAATTCGATGGGAATTAACTTGAACAGGTAGAGCAGTTCATATATTTAGGAAGCGTTTAGAAAAAGATGAGCTGTCTTGTAGGGACCTTAAAAGAAGAATTTTGTTAGGAAACGCAGCATTTACAAAAACTTGGGAATAACGGAGACGAAGCCTACTACAATTTTGTATCGAATAAAATTTTATTCAATGCCAAAATTTTGCACTAATTAAACATTCACGGCCAGTTTCGATGCACTTCATCATTTTCAAGTGTAACTGATCGACATTTTCACTTGAAAATGATGTAGTGCATCGAAATTGGTCGTGAATGAATTTTAATTCAGTGGAAAATGGTAGTAGTCTTCTTCTCTGTTATTATGGAACAGTTCCATCACATCACACCTGAATCTTTAATTTATATTAAAGACTTGGGAGTCTATAACAGGCACCTTAAGTAGCGATGTAAAGAAAAGACTAGTGTAAACTTCTATATGGAACGTAGTTTTGTACGACTAGGAAACTTTGTCGTTGAGGTAGGAGGAGCGTAAGTAGGAGTCTTTTAAGATGTGCGTGAGTGACGAGAAAAATGAAAAAAATTGGCTGAAAGGAGAAAAAACGAAAACGTTCTGGGCATAGTAGGGGAAGAGATACGGTTGCTGGGATAAATTCGGGGAAGGCAGAACAAAATGGATGTAAGAGATACTGAGAGGAAATGGGATGCTGAAGACGTTGGTAGAGGGGAGAGTGAGACGGACGCGAGGTAGAGGGAGGAAAGGAATAGGGCATATTAGATGGAATCAAGGAAGGTAAAATTACGTATATAGAGCTAAGAAATGAGTCAGTGTAATATGAAGTATGGTGTCTAGGGATATTTTGCGTTACGTAAGTTAGTACTTTACGTAGCCTAGTAGTGTGTGGAGTCAAGGCCATCAATTACCTACCCTAACCCTCTCAAGAGAGTGCTCACTATTATAATGGTGAACAGATTTGTGCCTCTCCAATCTAAACATGCTGTTTACAAAAATATAAATATGCCCTGAGGACAAATATGTTGAGATTTTCATTTTTATTACTTCACCGTAGCAAAGATGTTTTCTCCCCGACTCGTACAGCCAGCACACCTCGGCCTCCTATATCCCGAGCGGTTGGGTTAGGAAACAGCCCTTGGCTCCTAGAGGTACGAATTTCGCCGGCATCCCACCCCCTCTCTCTGTCTTCCCTTCCCTCCAACCTCTCCCGCCCTCCGCTCTCGCTTCGCCCGCACCGGACTGCGGTTGCGTCTCGGGGGTGAGATTCGTTTCCTTCCTCCCCCCACCGCTCCCCATCCGATTTTTATTTCTCTCCTTGCCATCCCCCGAGATCCACGAAGGGGGACTTGGAAGGAACAAAGGAGGGGGTGTGGCTGGGATTTGCTGGTGGCGGTGGTGCTGGTGGGAGCAGGCTGAAACGCTCTTCGGATCCGATAGGAATTGGTTTGGGGTCGATGGGCTTCAAATCCACACCGCGGGCTTCAGTATTTCGAGGCCCCGCGTGGTGGGGGCGTGCTGAGTCGTCACTGCGCAGAAATAGATTGGAGCTGGACCAGAATTAGCGGCCAGCTCACAGCCTCTGTCACGTGTGTCGCGAGGACGTCGCCGGCGCATACCCTCTCAATGGGCGGGGGAGAGGGTGGATCTATGGAAATGAGACGAAGAAGGGAAGGGCACGAGGGGACGGAAGGATATTGAGTGGGAGGAATATATTCGGGTGAGGCGTGGGTTGAGGGTGGCTTGTTGTGGAGAAAAAAAATCTGTTTTGGATCATAGGCGTCCCGAGAGATGTGTGGAAATCGGTGTTGGTTACCGCTCCCAGAAGAGGGAGATGCCTCATGGATACATCATAGGAAGGGAAACATTTGTCCGTAAAATTGCATCGTAAAAATCTTGGGAAAAATAAACGGATATTCGACGTCAGTAGCACGAAAAGCCACGTATCATGTTCTGGAATAAGAGAGAAAGCGTTTGGTACTTGTTTGGCAAATATCATACCATCTTGCTACTGCAGCTTGCGGTGTAGATTTTTATGCCGCAGTTGACTCTATTGAAGTTTTACTCTGGCTTTCGGTTACACCTAGCCTTAATTAATTGATTATTTCCATATAAAAGTATACAGCAAAAGATTTTCACTTTTTCTAATCTCTTATGGTACATATATTGGCATAGCCTGGCTTGATTTCTCTCCCCCTTTGAACTGTTTTCTCTGACTCGTTAAATAACTACAGAAAATAAATTTCTCATATAAGAGTAATTCTTATAGGTTATCAAAACAGACAGAAAATGAACAGGAAGACTTTTCCAGAGCAGAAACTCTCGAAAATTTGAGCCGTTAACTTTATTGAATGATCAGTTAAATAGGAATTATTATCACATATTATATGTACATACGTATATTTCACGTATTTTTATATATCCATCTGTTTTGTCATCATGGCACCTGCTACCAGAACTGACTGTCTTAGCAGGACTAGAATGAGTGTGTACCTCTTTCAATTTATACTACTATTGTACATGATGAAGGGTGTCTGTAAATGTATTTTGTATTGTAATGCTCTGTTGAACATTTTGAATAAAAAATTACATATAAGGAAAAAGTCTCCTATTTTAGAAAAAATATTGAACTTACTATCAATTAGTCAACGGTGGTGCTTAGTAATCATCTTTCGATGCAGCATTGAAATAGAAATAGGATTTGAGAGTAGTGATTTATGATTCTAAAATAAGTTATATAAAATATTTTGCTAATCCGTTTAATACGATATTTGTTGAGAATATATTTTATTTAATTCTAAAAATCACTTAGGGATGCGGCACCAAAGCTTGGTATAACACACTTCAGCATCCACTTGGAACATTGGTTTGGTAAATTACCTCACCTTTCAAGCATGTTATTCTGTTTAAATGATAGTAAAATTTAGAAAGCTTCGACTTGTTACACAGTTTCTGTAGATGTAGATGTGCAATTACAACTCGGGGTTAAAAGTTCTTATTTTAGTTTTATGCGGTTTCCATATTTATTGCTTCACTGCAAATCTTGTATGTATGCCTTCATATTTCCGTTCCTTATTTATTGCATCTTGTCAACTGTATTGCCAGGAATGACGTGCAGGATAGCATTAAGTATTAAAATAAAGAGTGGCTGGTTTTGCAGGTCTTGCTCCATGATGTATAATTTTGCCATGTGAAGAAGGTTAATCAAATCCTTTTAAATGAGATTTTTTTTCTTTTCATTAAACAAAATACTTTTTTCAAGCTGCGCTGACTGTGGAGTGTGATTCATCCGTGTGCGAATTCGGTTAGTGTTTTCAGAAATGTTCGATTTAAACTTATATCAGCATGTTAAATGTTCGAATAATCGCTTCTGTGGCTCCTTGGAGGAATGACAACTTCTTATTATAGGGAAAGGACTGGGTTCTTCCGCCAAATTCACGACCTCCATGCAGCACGAGTAGTTAATGGTGTAATAGTAGGTTTAACGCTGCAGCTATGACCTTTTCGAGTTCAGACAAAGGAAATTTCAGGTTCATGGAGATCCCCGGCCCTTAGCTTCTCATAATGGCTCTATTTAGAGAGGCTAAAGAGCCTGTAATTCAAAGGGTTGCTTGAGAGATGGGAATGAAGGGATGCTGGTGAAGGAGCAACGTGAGAAACTTCGGAGAGCGTCGAAGAGATGGCAAGCGATATGCCTGCGTGTTCTCTATTTCTGTATTTAAAAAAAGTCGGCTCTCTGCCGTTTCCTCCGACTTCCGCAACACAGAACCCCGTAACACCCTCTCCCGCGGTTGGAATAGGATCCTCAAACGGATTAGGAAATCATATAAATTATTTAACCGTCACTTCCAATTATCAATATGGCAGAGAAGGCAAAGAGGAGCACATAGTGCGGAGTGACGTATACGTAAGAAACACTGGGAGAAATGTTGGGAATATCCGGGAAATTATGCGTGGGTGTTCAGCTAGTATAAATAAGAACAATTAAAGCATTAGATTTTCGGGCTTGTTGTAGTATTCATCGATGTTCAATATAAATTTTCTTAGATTCTAGTACCTTGGTGATCTTGCGCGATGAATCCTAATGGAAAGATTGCGAAACTGAAGTGTAAGGATGAAAATGGGAAGGAACTCCGAGGCGAAAGAAGCTCTTCAATAGCGTCATTGCACGGAACCCGGAGCAATTAAATTATTTTGAAACGCTACTTTTATGATATGGGTAGAAAAATAAACTTCGCACTTCCACATAAAGATTTAATACTTCACACGACCATGGTCTCGACGCTACGCATCATTATCAGGTGATGGTCCATGAACCATGATCGTGTGAAGTATTAAATCCTTATGTGGAAGTGCAAAGTTTCTTTTTTGACCCTCATCATGACGGAATCCCACAAAGTTAAGCCTGAAACTGTTATGCTACATTTATATACCAGGAAATAACAATTATTTTATCAACTCTTTTTCGCTATGAGGCTCGGGATAAAATAAATTTTTTCATAAATCTAATGAGAATTATTCATGATAAAATGAAAGTAATGAGATTCTCAAGAAATCGGAAGTCTAAGATTAATATTTAGATCGAGGGGGATAAACTGCGACGGGTTAGGAATTGTTTTGGAGAGGAAAAGCTGTGCAGTAGGGACATTAAAAGAAGAATTATGTCAGGTATTGCAGAGTTACAAAGGGGTGGTACGTGATGGCGAGGATCGTAAGTAAATACGTGAAGAAAAGAATAATGAAAACTTTGAAATAGGGGTCGTAGTTTTGCATGGTAGGGAATCTTAGTCTTTTGGGTAGGAGGATAAGCGTACGTTAAAGGTCTTTGAGATGTGGGTGTGGAGAAGGATGGAAAAATAAAATGGACGGGAAGAGAGCAAACGAAGGAGTTCTAGACTTAGTTGGGGAAGAGGGACAGCTGATAGGAAAAATTTGAAGTCAGAACACGTGGATGCAGGTGATAAATGCTGAGAGGCATTGGGATATTGGAGAAATTAATATAGGGGAGAATACTGGGTAGTCGTTGTAGATAGAGGGAAAGGATAGGCATTTTGGATGGAATTGAGGGAGGCAGAAAGTATTCATAGCTAAAGAATGAATTTTTAAACAGGAAGTGTGGGGCTAAGGATATATTGTGTCTTTTTAGTTAGGGCTTAGGAGCATAATAGTGTCCGACGTCGATCAAAAACTTAGCCCAAGTCGATAGATTACTAGTAATAAAAAATATAAAAATAAACCTGCTCCGTTTCTAATAAAGTAACCGATACCTATTGAAATTTCTGTTGATATGAAACTAATGTTTGACTATATATATGATTTCTGTTGATATGAAGAATGTTTGGCGAGAAAGACGGTAAAGTGGAAGGGAAAGTAAATTTTGGGGCGAATGTGATGCTGGGGATGAGGCAGTGACTGAGATGGAATGCGATTTCCATCGCATCGGTATCAAAACCGTCGTGATGGTGTGGCAGTGGAAGAAATTGAGGTTTGAAGGAGTTCAGGAGAATTTTGAGAAGGAGGAGAGGGAAAGAGAGGGGGAGGGTGGATTGAAGGAGTTGGTAGTTCGGATTCTAAATGAAAGATTAAATATAATAAATCCTGATCGTGATGGATTTCGAAACGGGAGCAGGGAGGTATGTATGGGATTGGGATACAAGAGAGGTAGGGAAACAGGATATAGTGATCACTATATTTTGTTCCTCAATGACTAGCATCGGTGGATATTTGCCTAAAAACTTTGATTATGATTCAGGATAGAGCTTGAAAGCTCGATTAAGTTCGAAAACAGTGGCCGTTATTGTACATAGTTATCTGTGACCTATTTCAGTATAGTAAATCGTAGTTTCGAGGCTGATTGCCGTAGTCAACATTATAAAATCTCCTTTAATAACGTAAGTCATTAAATGAAGTCATTTTATACCGATAAGCCTTTTCCATAGCAATGTAGCGGTCCTGCTTTCCTAAAGTAACAGGAGATGAAAGAAATGTAATTTGCATCAGATAATTAAAAAGAAGTTTCTTAATGATATATATGCTGCTGAAGTTCACAGACACAAGCAGTTCTGTAATTGGCATAAAGATACGATTTTGAAATGTAGGACTGTCATTTATCCATTTTAGAACACGAAAATCATGCTTTTTGATCGAAATATCGTTAGGCAAATTCTCTGATAATATAATATCTTCTAAATTTATTCAGACGTTAAATGGAAAATAGCTGAAATATATTTCTCTATCCTTATCTAGCGTAAGAAACCATGTGTGAACGAACAAACGGAAAGAAATGATGCATCGAGCGGCCATCGGGAATATACAATTTCATTTTTGCCACGAATAATTGTAAACAGCCACCGAAGTTAGCATCGCGTAGCCTCAATTATGTCTTAGATAGTGAAAGATAATACCATCGCCGGTCGACCTTTGTGATGTTATGCGTCGTATTTATGTCGTGCTCTTTTCCCAATGGAGCATTCTCAAATGCACTCGAAAAACGAATTCTGTAAGGGGAAAGAGCGTGTAATTGTGGGCTTTAAATTGTGGCGATTAGATAGAGGTAGAGTGAGAGAGGGAAGAGATGAAGATAAAGGGAGAACCGGGGCTCAGCTAAAACTCTCCTTCGGGGGTAATGGGATGCAGATAAAGCCGTTGTTGGACTTCAGAGCGAAGAATAGACTTTTTAAGAGGCCCGCTGCGGTAAGTGGAGGTGAAGCGGATGGAATCGTGGTACGGTGGAATAAGCAAAGTAAGGGAAATTTTCCCGGTGGCATAGTTAAAAAAAGAGATAAGAAATGCGAACCAGGCATAATAGGAGTTATGAAACCCCAAGACAAATGATTTACGAGGTGACCGATAAATCGAGGAGATCTATTAGCCGCCAAGTTAATTGTTTCCGAGGTGAAGCATTAAATATGGACCCAATTACAGCGGGGATGGGCGACCAATCATAGAATTTGGCCAACTCTCGATAATACCTTATAATATTTAAGAATTAGTGCATAAAAGCTTTACTCTTCTTCTTTCCTTCCTTTTTTTAATTTCTTTCTTTCATACCTGGCAAATGAGTACATTTCTTTGTCTTAGCGAAGTTATTTTCTTTGTTTGACGTTTATATAGGTCTGTGTTCATTCAAATCTAACAAGCAATCTCTTGATAAGTGACCAGCATAGGCGGCACTATTATTAACTTCCCTCTCATAACTGCGTAAGTAGAAATCCCTTATACTTAACGCCATTTACCTTTTCCCCTGCACTGTTAGAAACTTTACATATTTAAAGCCCTGATTTGACAAATGGTAATTCTACGCCAGCAGAAATTAGTCACAGGTTTTAATTTCCTGGCATGATTTTTACCCAAACTTTGCAAAGTTAACAATTTTTACATACTGTGACAGTCGTGTATTTTCTTCCTGCACTATGCTCATAAATTCTTTTAAATTCTATTTTCCTGTGGTCCAATTGCAACTATTTAATCCCCTTTTGAACCTAATGCCGTTCATATTGTATTGCATCTGTAATTCTTACCCTAATTGATAGGTTCAGACAACTAATCAAGATGATAATATTTACCCCCATCTAGGTTTTGCGGTTTTCCTACCCTAGACTTAATAAGTGTGCAAACTTATTTTTTTATGAAAGACTTCTTTGCATTAATTAAGGGAAAACTAAAACTTCGTGGAATTCAAACCACTTTCCGTTATTTTTTGTTATTATTAAGTGTTTTCGTGCGTTATATAAATTTATATTGCTTTTTCAATATTTTATTAAATAATGCTATGTTACAATTACAATATGTAACAAATAGTTGCTCCTTTTCATCGTTTATGTACTTTGAATCAATCCATAAAACTGTATTATTCGTTCTAAGAAGTTTCTTTAATTTTTGTTTTTTTTTACTATCCTCTTATTTCAAGTGACATTGCCCCACATTTCGTAGTTGAGATTTTCTTTGATATGGTCTGGATTTCTATAGTATCCTTGGTAATTTTCCTTGAGGTATGGCCATGACTGCATTTAAATTATCGCATTGTCCTTTCATATGTTCATTAAATCATAATGCAGCCTTGAGAATTGATTTTTGATTTCTTAGTCAGGCAATATTCAGATTTTGGGGTTGGAGAAAATTGATTAAATCGGGGTACGCATTCCAGGTTAAGGCTGTTGAACAGTCACGCAAGTTTCACTTTTCCAAAACATATTTTAAATATATGGTCGGTGGTCGTGGAAAGACTAAAATAGCAGGAAAGGATTACAAAAATGGTTGAAATGTTCGCACAATACAAATTTTAACCGACGCGTATGCCTTTTAAACTCAAGCGCTGAAGCAGCATACCAAAGGCTTTTAAATTACATTCGTCTGGAGATTAAAACAAATTTTTTCTCCACAAAATCAGGTCGTTCCATTAGGGCAGAAAGGCACGGCATTATCTTCAGTTCCCGGAGAATGCCTCTTTCTTTCTCTAATACTTCAGATCCATATGTTGTTCCGCCCTTGAAATAAAACGAGATTGTGATATTCCTTGTGTACTCCGGGTTGTCGATTAGCCGGTGGATATAAAGTTTTCAGCATGACTCTGCCTAAGTGATAGATATAAAGCAATGTCAACAAATATCCCGACGGATTGCATGACGAATAATAGGTCGTACATGTGGGCGCTGTATTTTTGAATTGTGAAATCTATCCTCACTTTGGTGAGTGGGAGAATATTCGGATTAGTATTCAATAGAGACGTGACACGATCAAAAACATCTCCCCTTTCCATTTAATAATTAATAATTCCTTCCAAAGCGCTTTAACCGATTCTAGGTTATATAGAAGATATTCGGATTCCAGCACATTAAGATTCCTAAGGGAGCAAAGCTTTTTCATTCCGTGCGAGAATTAAATCTGCGGTTGGAGTTATGATAAAAGGTAGTGCTTGAGCAGTGGTGTATACGGTGGAAAATAAATCCAACGTGAGATAAATTGAAAGTAAACGAAGAGTATTGATGCATTCATGGAATAGAATTAACCATGAATTAAATTGGAGATCAATCAAATGGATCGAAATTTGATTACGTGGGAAGGTAATAAGGTCGTGGATGTCCCACGACCTTATTACCGGATATCTAAGGGATTTCAGTTGGGCTTTCAGATATAGTTTTAGTACTGCTTTTATCTTTCATTTCCATTGATTACTCTGTATTTTAACTTCAGAAATTTTATCTCTTCACGTTTAGAGCTGAAATATCCTTTCGCCGACAGAAGAAGAGTGCCAATCTCTACCAAATCTGCCCATATTCTGTCAGTTCCTTACCACGACAAATATTGAAGTTCAAGAATTTATTACACTCACCTTATAGGTGTAAATATTCTCTAATGGATATTGCATAAAAAAAGGTCGTTGTTTTTCGCGGTGCAACATTCATTGAATGTTTCTTGTAATTAAAACTGTACGCCCTCTTACCTTTGTAAATACCTCAACAATGAAATTCTCTTTTTTTCTAATTTTAAATTTTAGAAATTGTTTGGTAACATTCAAAGGTTAGTGCTAGTTTGAAACGCTCATAGAGAATGTGTATGATACGATATTTTCCATTGAACGTGAATATCTAGGTCATATTCAATGAAATTTCTAAATCCCCGCGTCCTCATAGTCTCAAAGCGTAGGGACGTTATTGGTCGTGGATGCTCTCGTAGCGGCATACGTGTTATATTGTTGTCGTGGGATGCACGTCATGAATTATACCACGTACTTATCATCTATATTTAAAATACCTTCCCAAGTGATAGTCTCTTCTAAAGGATAGTAATCTTCCGTAATATTTGGAAGCTTCCTTTTTTACTCTCCCAATTCCGGTTTCCTAAAAGGGGTTGGTTGCCCCCTCCGAAATTCCTTTCAGGCGTTCGTTCGCGCGTAGCGCCCCGCGACTATTAATGTGCCTCCATGGGGAAGGGTGCTGGGGGATGCGGGGGAGAGACTCCCCGTCTATCCCTTGCCGGGAGTCCTTTTAAGCCAAGCCGCCGCGTTTACGCCGCCAAAGAAGCAACAACTCCTGTCTCGGAGGTCGCGCGACCACGCCCCCGCCCGCCCGACTCCCGCGTCGTCGAACGGAAACCCTGGCGCGAGAGAACCAAGTCGCTCGTCACCGGAGCCGGGACCGCCTGTCTCCGTTTGTGTATCTCGTCCGGGGCGTCGACCCTGGGTCCATTGTCCACGCGTCCGACGACAAGTCCATCACTCTCTCTCACACAAATACAAACACACACAACTTATCGACCGATTCGTGCGGATGGTGAGAGGTGGGGAACCAGGGAGAGGGTTGGGAGTCCCCAGGGGGGAAGGGGGCTTCCCACACCACACGCCGCGCCCTCATGAAAATGTTCCATCATCCACACACGTCCTCCCCCGGAGCGAGGGAATCGTCTGAACGCCGGGCCCCGTTCAGACTGTCCCCCTCTCCCCCTTTGTTTCCCTTCCCCCTCTCTGTATCCTTCTCTCTCTCCTTTGGGAACACTCAAACAGTCTGTCTGCCCTCCTCCCCCTCTCCCTCCAACGCCATCCACCCCGCAGCTGTGGACTCGTTCTCTTGACAGAAATAACAGAAATGGTGAAAAATGAGTGGTTGCGGGGGGGGGGGATAGGTTTTTTTTTATTTTGTCAGGGAAGGGAAGAAGATCCATCCCCCCCGTGTGTACATACACTTTTCCCGGTCTCTTTCCCTCCACCCTCTCGCCTATCCTCTTCTGCATTTAAATTATTTAACATTCCTTTATAAAAAAGTCTACGACCCAAGCTATTCTATTCATATTTCGAAATCTGCCTTCAGTTTTCTGATTTATCTTCTTTTTCAGCTTCTACCTTGAATTTTTGATTTGAGAGCGAATATTCTTTTTATTTACGCTGTAATTATAGAAAGGTTTCAATTTACAAGCAAAATTTATTGTTTTTTTTGCCAGCGTCGTAGCTCTGTGAAAATGTTATTCGTTTGGTGCGTTGAATGAATAGCAAAGAATTTTAAAAATATTTCTATAGGATTGGCGAGCTTCTTTTGGTGGATAGTGCTAAATTTTAAAATAAGGAGTGCCCGAAATGTGGTATCAAACTTTTGTGCCGCATCCAGCAACTTTGTTGAAAACTTTTAATCTGTTTCTGAGCTACCAGTTCTCAACAAAGCAAGTAAATATTGTTCGTCGTGCAAGAAAGCGTGTGTGCGATAGGAAATGGGCCATCCAGTCACGCCCTCTTCTCCGTCATTCCTGCACTCTCTCCCGTCATCCATCTCCCATTCCCCACCTCCCTTGCCATCTCTCCCGTCCCCTCCCCTCGTCACGTCCACTACTAGCTGCGCATGGGGGCGCTCGCGCTAGAGCGGACCGAGGCTATAGTGGAGGTTCGTTGGGGCGGGGCGAAGGGTCCACCCGGACACGAGAGGAGGTACGGCGTGCCCCAGGGGGAGAGGGATGTGAGGGTGTCGGGGTTACGTCGAGGCTTTAAAAGGGGGGATTGCCGAGAGGGTGAGGGAATGCGGTGAATTCCTCCACTTAATTTTCCTCCGTCCATTCCACCACTCTCTCTCCCACACGTTTTCACGAGCAAATTCGCCCACATTTTTTTACCCCGCGGTCAGGCGGGAGATGCATACTTTGGGCACCAGAGAAGGACACCAGCTTCGAGAATAACCCTGGAATCCATTTACTACACTCAGTGGGCCGCTTGCACCAGCCGTTTTCAGTTTGTCTATTCAATTCGGAAGTAAAAATAATGTCCTGGGCCACCTTAATTCAAGCATTTGTTTGGGGCGTTGATAAAATATTTTCTTGGAATCTAATTATTTCTTATTATAATAATGTTTTAGGTTTCTCTTCTTTCAAAAGAGCTTTGGAGAGAATGCATTTTTACTCAATTATACAAACAAATAACCTTTTCCCCCTACGGTCCTATTTTTGTTTGGAGGCATGCAATAAACACGAAAATCTCGCCAAAATAAGTAGTTGAGCATGGAAAATTAAGTGTGTTTTCATATAAATTTGGAAACTCTGTAATGAATTAAGTTAGTATGTAAGACCTGTTTAATTTTTTCAATTATGTAGGTAAGATATAAATATCTCTTTAGAATTGTTATTAAAGTTCTCATCATTTAATTATAAATTATTTATTAACATTTTGATTCTGAAGTGAATATCACTATACGAGTTAGTAAGTGCCCCGCTATCTCAAAACTTGACTCTAACTTTTTAGTTAATAAGGATTTTACTTTTGTAGTCAGGCTCTTCAATATTATAGTATTATCTATCTTCCAAGAATCTACTATATGGTGAGTTTCCATTGTGATGCTATTTCATAGAGCAATATTTCATTGTTCATTGGCTACACCAATCGATTTCTATTTTTCTCTCTGTAAAAACAACATGGCGACGTGCGATGTGAGAGTAGTAGCCACTGCCGCTTAGCATGCACGAAAGCGAGTTCTTTTTAAAAAAAAGGAATCACGTGCATATTCTGTAACCTTTTACATTCATTTTTGCTCTCTCCCTTTCTTCTGCCATCATAATTTCGATGGCTGCTCCTGGTCGGCTTATCTGTACGACCGGGAATTTACATATGACGAGATCTGAATTTTTGGCTGAAGTGCTTGGCCTCTTGACCTTAATATTGTCAGATATCGTGCCCTACATTCTAGCTACACATATTTACGAAATGCAGGGACCCACTTGGCGTCAGCTAATGTCAGTGAAGGAAAAATGTATGGGAGTAATTTGCTGATAGGGAGGGAACTGATATGGAAACTTAGCGGATAAAATGAGAAATAATAATTTACACATAGAAGAAGAGGAAGAAAAGACAGTATGAATTATGATAATAATGAGAAAGAGAAAAAACCAGATGGAATTGTTAAAACTTAAGACGTTATGGATTATTTAGGAACATAATGGAATGGTAGACGTCACGGGGAAAGCCAAGGGACTTTATACGTACATGTAGGCCAAGTCTGTCATACGGAAGAGCTGTCGGGGCGTACGTGGGAATCTGCACAAGGGGAGAATGGACGTTTTTAGTCAGTCAGTGTTTGGGTTGAAAAGCTCTTGAGGGAGCTAATCTTAGCCGGTTGATGGATTTTCAAAATGAGTTTTCTGTATCATCATATATAATCTAAATACATTTATGTCCTTCGTGCCGTTTCCTTTCGGGACAGGCAGAGTCAACAAAAAATTAACCTAAAATTCTTTCATGAAAACTATATTTCGGTTTATTAACTACGATAATTGAAATCAATGAAATATAATAACCCGGAATGCAGCAGAAAAAAACTGTTTAATTCTTTCCTTGTGATAGTTTTTAGGTATGTTGATATCCCGACAGTAAAATACAAATTAATTGAATACCCCCTCGTAGGCGTGTGGGCTATGTAGCAAGGAGTCTATCAGTAGGGATGGGAGTTGATTCTGGCGTCGTCTTATTCTCAGTCCACAGAGAGAAAGGGAAGTTCTACCTAAGAAGTTGCATTCGTGATACGAAGGCAAATTGTAGAGATTCGCAAACAGCAATACAGCCGACAATGGATGAGTGTTGTGCCGTAGGAAGAGGAAGGGCGATTGAGGACAGGCCGGTAAAGGGTAAATAGATCCTCCTTTTTATTGGGAGACTGTGTTCAAGGAATGGTTCATAATAATGTTCCCCGCGTTTATGGTAAGGTTTAATCGTTTTTCAGTTTCTTTGTTTTTCTTTGTTTATTGCTAATACCTCCGCTGTATTTAAAAAATAACACAGTTTATTTCCAACTAGAACGGAGAATAAGTGATCTTAAGTGACCAAGGAAATGTTCTCCTGACTTATTATGCATTATTATATTTACGAGATTATATAATCTTGTATTTACGATGTTATGGAGTAGGTGTAAGAAAAATGCATGCTTAAAATTGTTCAAAATGTTAAACTGTGGCGGAAGAATGAGCGTGTTACTTATTACTATGGAATAGTGAGCGACGAAGTATTCAAGAAGCTTTTAGTATGGAGATGCACTTTCCTCTCTCTGAAAAGTCATTGTTCACCGTAACTAAAGACTTAAATCCGCGAAGATCTAAGAGTGATGAAAATATCACTGGGACGGAAATGCCTCCTTGTCATCTTCTTATTTTTTGTAAAGTTAAAATTAATGGAATGTGTATCGTCTCGTTAAAGCATCCGAGTGACGAATTGTTGACGTGTATCAATATGCTCTACCTCGAAGACATAATTAATGAAAATATTCGTGTGGATTTTGGCATTGTATGAATCAGAGACATGGGTCCAAGGAAAGGGAGCCCGGAGGAGAATGGAAGCCTTCGTAACTTGGCGTTTTAAGTGAATTCTGAAGACTATATGGACAGTTAAAGTAGGAAATAAAAAATGTACTGAAGAGTAACATGCCTCAGAGAAAAAAATAGAACCAAGTGGATTGAACACATCTTGAGGCGAAACGAACTTAGCATTATAGAATGGAGATGACCAACGGAAAAGCTATCAGGGCCAAGAGAATTAGTTTAGTAACGGAGAGAAAGGAGTGCTGCAGTCAACCATTCTTCGGATTGAGGAACTTATAATCGGGAAAGACAAATTAAAAGTTCGGAATTCATTAAGTGAAATTAAAAATCCGTGACACTTGAAGTTAAACGAGAAATTAATTCATCTTTTGCACGGCGTACTTTTCGGATAACAGTGGTAGTTATATCTCAATTGATGAATGAGAGCAGCTTAGAGTTAAATATACAGGCAAGAGTAAAATATAAAAATGAAAACAATTATTGCGTAGTTAACCCTGTAATAATTATAGGCTAAGGAATAGAATAATTGATAATTTTTATTATGAAGAAATAATTGGTCAAATGGGAAGTTTGTTGGCTAGATGAAAATCGCTTTAGAGGAAGCATATGTTGGTAAACAGGTTTGGTTTGCAACTTTGTGAAACTTACAGTTAATCTTGAAGAAAATGCAGGCCCTAAAGCACATTTAGTAGATAAATATCGTATTTGTTACTGCTGAACGACTCGAGTGTATCGTGAGTTTACATCTTTCGCCGATCTTCTGTTATAAGGTTGACGATGTAAGGTTGTCTGCTGGTTCAGGAAATCTTTAACAAAACTAGAAACTCTTCCTAGTACCCATGCTCGCTTAATTTTTATTTGACCTCGTATTGATCGGAATTGTTCTTTCTTCCGAAGCTGCTATCAGTGTTTACTCTCTTTCTGTTCTACCAGGAGTTGTTCGTATTCCTTTCAATTACTTTGTATACTTTTTTCTCGTACCCCTCCAGTACCCCCTTGCGCCTGCACGTGTTTGTCATTCAGCCTGGCTTTCCTTCTTCGACCTCCTCCTCCTCCGCCCGCCCGGTGGAAATCCTCTCCCCCACCCGTCATCCCCTTCCCGTACGCCTCAGCGAAGGCTCTCCTTACAAATCTCTTCCCCCACTCACTCACGCTCGCGTGTGAATGCAGCCGGCAAAGACTACGCTGAAATTGAAATGGAATGGCACTCGAGAGATACAATGGCAGAGACGAAGTGCAAATGTTGTTTATATAGCCTGAGAAATTTTGATTGGCGCACCTTTTCCCGCGTGGTCGCAATAGGGACCATCATGCGAAAAGAAATGCTAAGGATTGATGTGCCATTATATTTACCGCGGGAGCTTAGTACATATTTTTCACGCGTAAACTGTCTCTTGAGTTCCGGGAATGCCTTCTTCTGTAACTGTCTTCTTCTTTTGTATCGGTACTAAACATTGCACTTGTTTCCCCGAAAATGTAAAATAAACGGGGTCGTCGTCATTCAACCGCAGTTTTCCGTTTCATGATTTATGCGCATATAGCTACATTTTCTGTGTCTATATGGGTGGCTTGGGAAGGCAAAAGTTCTCCTTGGAATGGAATAAAAAGAGCGCTCTGGAATAGCAGTGGTGTTCCCTTTTCCCCCATCTCGCATCCGTGTCTTTCCGCCCATAAACCCGTCACTCAAGTTTCTCCACCTCACGACAGAGCTACAGCTGTTTTATGCACGTTGTTTATCTTCCTTTTCCCCAACCATCCGCCCTACCTCGTGAGGGTTTTCAGTCTGACTAGCAGGAAAAATTTTAATCGGTTTAAATTTGTAGGGGTGCAAGCATTTCCATTTGCGATAAAAGGACGATACAAGCCGTCGCTATCACCTGTCAGATGAGTTCCTATCCAGGAATAGAAGTTTCTGTTTCCACCAGAAATTATACTACACAAAGAATAAAATAGTATACATACTCGGAGATAAAGAAGAAAAATAGATGTCGTACCGTGTTATGTTAATTAGTTTCACTTCCTCTCCTCAAGAATTAATACAATATATTTTCGGATGATATGGCCATTTGCATTTCCTTAATTTCAAGCATGGACCAAAAACAGTATTCTTCCATATTTGAATTTGAAGAAACGTAACCCCTCTGTGAAATGATACATCTCTCTGTACTTATAATTCATTATATATTCTCCGAACTTAATAGTTTCCACAATCCCTGCGGAAAATGTAGGAAGCCTGTCATTTAGTCTGTGGTGGACAGATGGAAACTCATGGTTGATCATAACACGCATGTTAGCCAACGAGAGACGTGAGACTTTTCTGCATCAGCTGTGCGGTCATTGTCTTTCTTCGAACGCTTCGCAATCGTTGTTGAACGTTCTGACTGACCACTGCTGTTCGCCGTTATCAGTGAAAGTGAAAGTGCTGCCAATTAGTGTCATGTAATCACTGCCCAATATGGCCATTAAAGTACTTTCTTGAATTGTAATTGGACCACATAATGTGGCTATAGAATTCATGGTGTAAAGGAAATCGGATCCACGCGTTTCACGTACACCGATCAGGTGATTTTTTCAACGTTTCCCGCTTCGTTTTGTAATTACTTCACTCTTGGAAATCTCTGCCTTCCCCGACTTTCTTTCCCCCTCGTTTAAATGCACCGTATTCGCTCTGTATTCGTGTTCACCTTCCGTCAGCTAACCCATCGCAGTTCTTCCTCCGCATAATCATCAAAGGTCATTATTAGTGCTTTTCCCTCCGGAATCCACGATCAAATGAGGACACAAAGAATGAAAGGTTATCGGCGCAATCTTCGGAACCATCAAAATGAGACAAGACAATGAGGCGGAAGGGCGATGCCTTGGTTTCAGTTTCCCTCGGATCTTCCGTCGTTCCCAAGTGACATCGAAGGAGCGCCTTTTGCTCCCGCCCGGTCTCTTTTTTCGGAATATGCCGTCAACTGCAAGAAAGAATTACGTTCTCCCAATCGTCCACTGCTCCTTCCCGTTTGTGTGTTCGTCGTCTCCTTCGATTGCGTTGTCATTTGAGTTCGGCGTACCCGCCAACCTCGCTCCCGCGTCGGGAAACCTATAATATAAGTTACATAAACCGAAGTTTAAGTCATATAAATCTTGTGAAATGTTATGTACGAGACACGGTCGAAGTTATGTTTTGGCCATCTTTTTTAGCTCATAAGGTATACGTACATTTTATATTATAATTTTACGTACGTACGTACGTATCATATGAAATCATTTTCAATATATTTCAGAAGACAGAAGCTCCTCTTTGAGGCTGCACACATGTTGTAGCTGCAAACCGTCATCCAATCAACTCCTGAATATCAATTAGAGCAGTAAAAAACATGCACATCAGTATGACGTCATCAAACTATGTAATCTCGAGTATTTGGGAGTAGTGTACGAATACTGTATTTTCCGTTCGCGCCATAATTCGTCATGCCAATCCATCGTTTTATGAAAGACGATTCTTTATCCGGCACTTCCAAATAATAGGTATCGCTGTGAGTGCAAAATCTTCTTTCCACTTACAAATATATTTTTCGGTTCTAATCAAAACCTTGTAAATGTATGTCTTCTGTGGGCAAGTAAAACATCGATTGTTATTGATTGAATGCAGAGCAGTAAAGCGCATCCCTCAAGTATTCCATTTATTGTTTTTGGACTCCCTGTTTTACTGTGTTAGTGTTCACACACTTGAGGAGAAAGTTGCTCGCCCAGTGGTGATTGGTCAATTGGTCATTGGTCAATCCAAATTTTAGAATACTCTATATACGTTAAACTCTGGTGAGTATGCTTACAATAATAAATTGATGAAATATTTTGTTGAGGAGAGAGCGATGGAAGAGGGAATGAACACCCGCTGAAGGCATAGTTTTTTCCTTCTCGATACGGTGTCAGGAGGTTCAGTCTATCCTTCTTCTGCTGCTTTCGCAGATTTGACGTGGAATTCGATAAAAAAAATCGGTGCGACAAAGATTCAATCCTCGGGTATAAAATGCAATCAACTTGTGGACTGAGAGCGGTTCCCTTGCCAAAAAAAATGTGCTTTGAGTAGGGACTTATCTTAAAAGGAAAAAATGACTAAGTCATCACAGCTCCACCCGAGCGCTACTAGATATCCCAAGCGAATGATTTGCTTTATCTCCCACCCTCTTCACCTCTCCTCCTGTATTTCCCGCTCTCGCCAGAGACTAAAAATGTGGCGCAGAGGTGGCGAACATTTTCATCCATGAGCGTCAGAATGCAATCTTCCGCCATGAGTGGGAGGTATTAATCACGTGCGAACTGCACAGTTAAAAAAAAAGAATGTAAAAAATTATTATCTTCGTAAAAAACGATCATAAATTAAATCCGACCATAAATCATGGTCAAGGCGAATGATTTTTGCACTTCAAATTACTGCATTGTAACCATAAATGTGTGGCAGGCAGTGTTCTAGGGTCATTACTCTTCCTAATTTGCGGAAACGATCTACCAAACAATTTACATTCCCAAATAAGACTCTTTGCTGATGACTGCATTATATACAGACGGATAGAGCATGTAAATGACCGCGTAATATTACAAAATGACATCGATCGCCTTGGTGAGTAAGCATATACATTTTTCAAATAAAAAGAATGCAGAAAAGGAAATTTACTCCCTCTTTGGAGAAAGAATCCCATGTAGCAGTCAATGCAAATATTTAGGCATTTACTTAACTAGGGATCTTGGGTGGGGAATCCAAGTAGATAATTTGACACGGAACACATTAAAAGTATTGTATTGGGCAATGAGAAATTTAAAAGGAAGTTGCGTAGCCACAAAAGAAAAAGCATATAAGGTACTGGTTATCCCTATCCTAAAATACTCCTCCATAGTATGGGGTCCATATGAGGTGGGACATATTGAAAAGATAGAAAAAGTTCAAAGAAAGGCAGCAAGCAAGGTATGTACTCGGAAGGTACAAAAGAACGGATAGTGTCACAGAAATGTTAGACATACTGAAATGGGAGAGTTTGAAAAATAGAAGAAGAAGGAGTAGGTTAGGCTCGATGTATAGAATTGTTAAAAAGAGCGAAGCGTGGGAAGATTTATGGAAAGAGATAGAAAAGCCTAACTTTAACGGAAAAAACGACCACAGTTTCAAAATAAAAACAAGGACGCAAAAAACAAATAAGAAAAAATACTCTTTTTTAAATAGAACTGTTATTGATTGGAACCAGCTGCCTGGAGGTTTGTTTGAGCCCTTTCCGTCCTATGTTAGAAGTATAAATGTAAAGCAGTCACTGGGTAATAAACTTCATTGTAGTTATTAAAATATTGTTCGTATGTGATGTGAGCGGCATTTTGTACGTGATGTGGAAGTTGGTTTGTATGTGATGTGGAAGTGTCATTGTATGTAAAAATATTTTGTCTCTTCTCTGTTTTTCTAGTGCGTGTATGTATTTTTCGTTGTAAGAGTTATCTTTGACCAAACTTGACCGTTGCCACCAAGAAAATCGCCTAATTGCAACGTAATTCTAAAATAATAAAATATTAAATCATTTTATTACGCGTAGCAGGTTTCTATGCATGATACCGTCATCAAGTCAGATGACAAGACTCGGGTAATTAAATTAGTGGTTTTAACATTTGGATTGGTTCTTAATTGAGAAGTGTCACTAGTGTAAGCCAGGTAATACACTTCTAGCTTGTTTATTTGGTTTGTTTTCATTCAATCTATCACAAAAAGTGGGCTTGGCAGACTTCAGCCACTTCTCATCTTCGGAGTTTGTGTTTTTTTTTATCGTTATTAAACGAATGGTTTACATTCTTATATATCCATAAACCGTTGTTTTGCGTCAAGTGAGAAATTTTGAAATAATTAGTATTTATTTTTATGCACAGTTTTGGAAGTTCCAATTAGAATATTTTCGCATTCATTACACTTTTAGTATACTTTTTATTAACTCCCAGGCACGAACATAATTTATATTCTTCGAACCATTTTCATGCTCCCTCAAGTGTTAATACGAAGTACAATTGAGTGAACCGTACGGTAATTTTCACCCCAGCATATACGTGGTTTGATTGACTTGGCGGTTGATGTTCCCTTGTGTAACACTGCAGGGTCGCCCCACGTTTCTCCAATCAAAATATTATACTTCTTATCAAGTTTTACGCTTCCAACTTGACAAAATTTGAAAAATGTCTCAACCGTACGCGACTATGTGACCATCGCTCGTCACGGATTGCCACGATTTTTTAACTTCTCGCGCGAAAAATGTTGACAATCCCACTCGCTTAATTCAGAGAGTAAGTACGAGAATATAGACCAAAGCATAATATATGGACATTATGTCAAATCATGAATTAAAATAGCGGTGTCATTCCGATTAGCGGTAAATACGAATGCGTCGCTCTTATTGGCTGTGTTCGTCAATATCCACAATTTCATCTCTTCTAATACGTAATAAACAAATGATTGCGACAATAACACTTCCAGATTTAAATGTCCAGATGAATCAAGACCACTCCCACGGTTTCCATGACTCGCTCGACCCTTAAAACAATGCGGAGTCTCTCCCACGCGTCTTCCTTTTGTTCCTCCACTTCCCGATCACAGTGCAAGGGCCGAGATTAACTTTTAAATGCTGGCATTCCTCCGGAAACGGAGTGGCGCGGCGTGGTCAGTGTAAGTCATGCTTCGTTGCACCGGTTGACATGAGTACGCGTGAAATGTTTTACGGCTTCCTACTCTCATGACACCCACTAAGAATGCAAATGAGTGACTTAAGGAGTCGTGTGCACTTTCAGTCAGCCCAATAAATGCTAACTTACTTCACAAGTATTAAGAATCGAGAGCGTACACATGTCATTTGCAAATTTATTTCGGCCAAATATTTACCGATGTATACTCGCGAACGAATTGTTCTTCTATTTGACATGAGAGCATAGAGGAGAAATGACTGTAAATATTTGTCTACAAAAGATTAGGCCATTAAATGAAGGAAACGTGTCGAGATGTCATGATGACTTATCGAGGTGAAGTGATATCTCCGGTTCGCCGGCGCACTTTTATCTTAATTTAAATTTCCTGCTGTTAATTTCCGTTAAAAATCTTGATTCGCAATTGATTGAACCAAAGGAGATCCGTTATCTTTCACCAGTAAAGAATTCTGCGGTGATATTTTACGAAGCTTATCAGCATTGTTTGTATGATAATGCAATTGTTAACATCTTTTTGTCCCCCCCCCTTGTTTTAATTATCGACAGATTTCTGATATTAGATTATATTTGAATAGATTTTTACAATCATTTTCATAGTTTGGTTCCTTGTTTCAACGATTGAGTAAATATTGATATTCCCCACAGTGATATTTTTGTTAATATGATAATTTACTTATAATTACATTAGCGTTATCCATCACGTTACTCATTTAAAATAATGAAATCCAGGTGTTGCCATCTTTAGACGCCTCAGGGCACCTGGTGTCATTAAAAACTTAAAAGTGCAAGGCCTTATAGCATGGAGATCTTATGAACATTTCCTGAATATGTTCGTCACATTTTTTTTAAAGTTATGAATGATAGTTGCTCCAACCTAATTACAGGTATGCGTCACTATTTAAAACAAGGATTAAGGTATTTGGATTACCTGCGGTCCGCACGATTAGTTCACGAAGTACAATGAAATACGATTCACGAAATTTAAAAAACGCCACTGCAAAAAAAATCCAGATTATTCCGACTCATGAAAGCTCAAAAGAGGGGGAAGTCGGACATGTAAAATGTATTTTAACTCTAATCGATAACTTTTGCCAAAAAAATAGTTGATATCCTAAATGATCTTTCGTAATATGCTGGTGATTTTTTTATAATAAATATGTTTAACTTTATTTAATTATATATTTATCCATTCTCATTGATATCTAATTTTTCCGAAATCCAACAATTATTTCCTTTGTATTTTCCCCTCGTAGGTAAAGATTTTTAATGCAAGTCCCACCCGTAATTACAACGATTGCATGTGTAATTTTCTTTTGTTTCCTTAGGTATATGCATTCTGCACATATAATTGATATCGTGTGTGAATCTCTGTGAGGCATTTCCATAAAATAACATGCTGTCGCTCACCAACGACCTGTTTAACGAAAGTCCAAATCACTAAGACGGAGTCAAATGGCTGCGTTGCTAAAAATAACTGACGTCGCGTCCACTATTCAATTGCGACCTCTCTTATCTCTGAAATTCTGCTTAAATAAGTGAGCCTTGAAGTGTAAAGAAGTGGATTATTTTGGTAAACCTTTTTGAAAACGCTGCATGCACAACCGTGGGATTTGAAGAGCGCGTGAAGCAGCTTCCGGCCTACAGATTCTTCACGTGAGACTTCACCTCGCCTCTAATATCAACCTCATTTGCATAGATTCGAACTAACACCACCACGATGCCTCACTTCCGCCAAATCGTGCTCACTTCCGTCTCTCCCGGACTTGCAGCAGTTCTCCGGTGCTCTGCACGTCCGTAAATTTGAATAACCAGTTTTTCAATCGTATAACCCACCCAGCTATCTCTCGGAAAAGGAGCGCACCCCTGTCCTGTGATAGATAATAATCGTATTAAAAATCATGATACTCTTTGAAAATTTGTTTTTTATCAAATTTAATAATTTTTTGTCTTGTAAAATGTGCGTCTAAAATACAATAATCAAATTTTGAGAATGTATATACAGCGTTGCAAATTGACCCTTTGAGTTGGAATAACTGATTTTGTCGTTTTCATTGTCAATGCGTTTAATGGTTTGCTGCGTTCCAGTTAAATCAAGAATTCCCTGGATTTTGAGCGATTATATTTACCTTGAATATATTTTTGCAGCCGGTCTTGGTATTCCTCTAGGTAACTTGCTCAGTGGGTCTCCATGCTAATCGTGTTTCTTCGATTCTCAGTGACACCTGGGGCTTGGACGTATGAGTTTTTTTCGTAACTTTGTAGTTTTTTTCATATGGCTAATGGCTAGATTTCATATCAGCCGTCTGAGCACTTATGAATTGATTCTCTCGCCACCATAATTTTTTCAGAAAGTTTTTGTTTTAAGTAGTATTTGTGGAATTTTAAACACACGGGAAAAATTGAAGCTTATAATATTTTTTGATGTTGTAACTAGGTCTCCAGTGGCATTATTCTTAACCATGTGTTGAGGTCCATTATTTGATAGCCATAGTATTTGGCTGGCTTTAATGCAATGCTATTACTTTAGTGAGGAAGGAGAATTCCTCATATGTTATAATTGCGAGCGCACATTTCGAAAAAAACACCACGATTTCCATAAATGTGTCAGTGAGATAACAGAGTGACGTGTAGCGTCACCGAAATAGCCTCTCAATCGATTTCTTTCTATCGTTCCGAGCTTAAACTGCTCCTTGTTAAAATGGTTATTCTATAAATCGCCGACTTAAGACTATCAGAGGGTAGTAGTCTTGCAAAATAAGCAAACAGTGGCCATTCCCCCGAGGTTTACTTGATGGAAGAGAGATCACCTCGTTCAACTGAATTGGAGTGAATAATCATGCATTTGAAGAGGAATAAACAAATTCCCTCAGAGTTACTATCCCTGGTCCCCGGGTAAATAGCCTTGCTTCCCATTGAAAAAACAAAATTCTTGGATCTAGACGACGATTCTCGGAGACAGCTGCCGGATGCGTTCCTGGACACTAATCAAAAGAGATGTCCCTGTTAAAAATATAGGTTTCTTAACCTATCTAAGCATATCTTCTTTTTATATGTTTAATTATTTCATCCCTGACGAAAGTCTACGTTTAATTTATAACTGAGCAACTTTCTTTGTGTTGAATATTTAAGTGGGTAAATTACATCACAAGAATGTCATTCTGATCATTTTTCTTCAATTAAATATTTGAAGCATTTACACGAAAAATCTTTTCTAGTGGTGAACCTCGGGGTACAGTGTTTATATTAAACGTCATAAAATTCCGCTAAGCGATGTAGGTGTTTCAAAATTTCAAAGTGTTTCTCATTTTCCAAAATATGTCAACAGTTGAGCAGTGGAAGAGATAGTGAGGTGTACTCTTTGGGGCGAAATTTTAGCAGGTTTTGACATTTCCAATTTCATCTAAACTTCAGGATATTTGAAGTGACTACTTTTTGAAAACCTGATTACATGTTATGAAGCTTAGAGCTCCAATGCGAATAGCCTCTGCAACATTTACCGCCCCATGTATCGCACAAATTTAGGGATTAGATTGTATTTGGTGTATGTATTAATGATGGCCTATATTCTCGTAGAATAATGCTTACCTTAAACCTTGGGGATCAAAAAATATTCGAATTAGTTAAGTTAGGACATCAAATCTCAATAGAACAAAAAATATTCCCGCCAAGCCAGTGAGATTTAAGAAGGGTGCCACCAGCATTCGAAAATATGTATTTTCAGGCAGTAAGGAAAGAGTTTTCGTGATTTGTTTTTCATTGGAAAAATGTATGGTGTCTTCTTGTGTGTATTGTTGTACCTTGTGGCCCCTTTCAATATCTGCTCGCCGTTATAACACGCTTCCTTTAATATGAGGGAAAACGTAATTTTTATTATTTCCCATTCTTCAAGCTTTTTGATTAGGCTACGTGAAGATAGCCAGCTACTCAACGGTTTTTCTGTATGCACTAGGGCATCTCAGTCATTTGCAAGAGTTTGATCCCGTCACATACGCTTACTTATCATGGGCATCAGGTATTGAGTGCATATCCCACCTCCGTATTTTGTCAAATTAACTCTAAAACACGTACTGCATAACTCTGACATCCGTAAATGATTCTATTTATCTTGTTTTGGACTTAAACCCTCTCGTGCAAATAGTTAGCACCTGAAACTCATTTAAAAAATTAAGATAAAATTTGGTGGATTCGCATCGTATAATTTTTCAACCTGTGAATTATTTTCCCCGGTGGCGGTGGGCCTACCCAGAGGTCGCGGGTTCGATTCCCGCCTAGGTAGTTTTTCCTCCACCTAGGGCTTGGGTGCATTTAATTGTCAAATTGTTATATCAATGTTCAAAGTCCGATGTAAAGTCTTGTTTTCGGACTAATGCAAAATAAATAAATATTATTTTAAATATGAGTGAGTAATCTGTGAAGGAAACCGACAGATGTGTTTTCGCAATGTTAATGGAAGATCACCATTTTTCATGTGTGCGTATAATTCTGCTGAGGTTAAATTCGATCCTCTCGTGAACATGCGAAAGTTTCAGTACAGTAGAAGAACAACGCCCGAGAACACTCTCCGCTCGATAGAACTTTACGCTCACCAATTTGCCTGAACTCCATGTCACTTAAATTTTGAGCCGCCAAATTAAGCATTTCCAACTGTCAGCAGAGCCAGTCTGTCACACTATGATATACTCCCCGTATATCTCACCCGTTAGCTTTTGCCGATACTCGCAACTCGCGCATGCGCCCTTTTTTTATCTTCCCGCGCCAAAGAGGAAGAAGATCACAAGGATGCCCATTCTCATGGTAACACCTTTTCAAGGTAGGCTTTCTTTCATCAGATCACGTCATCGCAACCTCTGCCGTGTGTGTTTTTCTCTGTCGTTCGCTCCAATAATCTGACGTCATTGCACCTTTTTAACGAAACCAGAATATCATGGGGACAGGGACTTCAAACCACCTGCTTCGTTCCCGCAGCAATGCGCAAGCGCTAGGAGGCTCGAAAGGGGGAACTCGGAGTTGAAACGATGAAGCGTCCACGTAGTTCCAAAATTCACCGCGAAGATGGTGCTCAGTGCTATTCACTCAACCTACTACCTGATATTTGCTCGAATTTATCTCCCGCCCTAAATACTGCAGGAAAGTCACTATTAAAGATCATTGTACCCTATTCTTTCTCGTTTTGTTTTCGGACATGAATATATCTGTGATTAAGATTTATGATTATGTATTTCGTGCTGATAAATATGAAGGTAATTGATTCGAAGTGTTCCTTTTTTTCATCAAACTCAATTTTTTTAATTTTTTTCGTTTTCTTATATTCATTTAAATATTTGTTCATATATAATCCACTTCAATCAATCGGGATTGAATGTGTCAAGGCAGCCTGCACTGGAATGAATGATTTACACTTTCACTTCAAATATTTATTTATAAACTACTTCCGGGAACGGCAGAGTACAATCAATATATTTGCGACGAATGATGATTGCATGCCGAGAGTTTTGTCACCACTCCCTCATTTTTAGGAGGCAGGACCTCAGTGAGTTTCTGAAACATCTATATGTTCCTAAAACAGGAAGATACTGACTGTGAGAAATGAATTATAAAGAAATAAGCACACTGCCATTTTAGGTTTTGCATCGTCAGAAGAATAAGTTAAAGCTCCTTTAATCATTCACGAAGGCACCCGTGCCCCACCGATAGTAGTTTGAGAAAAAACTCTCCTTTAGAAAAATATTATCTTTCGCCTCAGAATATCTTTTCGTATGCATGATCAAAGACTCATTAGTAAGTTCTTCCAAAATGCCCGTGAATAATACTATTGCTCCGGATAATGTTTTAAACCATTGCAGAAGAATTGAAAAAGTTCGGCTCCTTCAGATATTTGTGATTTAGGTTAATAATTAACGCGTTAGGTTTTTGTCACACCTAGATAAACTGTGATACGGCCCTCCAACGATTTTTACTGCTTTCAAGATATTTCACCTTCGGACCAATTAATTTTAAATAGAGGTGTCACCCACGGTGGCGGTGCAGAAGTTTGTTTATTGACTTACTTCTGCTTTGAGAACTAGGGTTAGAAATGCAGGTACTGATTTATTGGTGAAATTTCGATCCCAACTCGAGTGCCTTGGGATAGTGCTTCGAAGCAATGCTCTGTCAGTCAGATTTATTAAACTATGGCGCTCTCTGACGCTTTTTTGAGCATGATAATTATCAATGATAGGGTCTCAGTCCACTTATCTTGTATTCCCCAAAATCCTACGTACCGCAGAATTATTGAACCAGCTTTGAATGACCTACTCGACCTCAGAAGTAGTACACAAAATAAGCCATTGCCACAAAAACGTGCTTTCGTTTCCAGAATTAGTTACAAATATTTTCTTGGAACTTGGAAAATACGACCAAATAACGAGCTGTAAAGAGTAATCACTGCAGTTTTGCTAGTGCCTTTTGTGCCGAAATTTAAATTAGCCTTCGTTAATTTACTCGCTTGTTATTTCGACAGCGAATTTTCATGTATCTGTCACTTTAATGTTGCATTGTATGTGTACCCTTGATCTCATATGTCTAAACAATTTCATCTGGATGTTCTGGTACAATGGTATATAATTTATTTATTTAAGAGAAAAATTCATTAAAAACATATTGTTTCATATGGGGCAGAAATATCTTAATTAGAGTTTATAAAACTGTTTCAAATTTTAAAAATTAAAATATATTTGAGTCCACCCTTACCCATTCAAAGATATTTGCTACTTCTACGCATCGAGGAAGAATTGTAACATGTTCAATATCGTTCACCATATTGTCGTATTTCATCACACGGCACATATTATTTTCAAATATATTCGATTTCCTGCCATTGGTTTCGTTGGAAAAAGTTGAGAATACCTCGTTGGATTTCGTGGTAGTATTTGGATGTATACAATCAAGCCTATTTCTTTCGTGGACAGCTATCTAAATGAGTACATAACTAAAATGAAATGAAAACATAACTACATAAAAAAATACTTTTGTAATGCCGCAGCGCTGTATGCAGTGTTGTATCATTTCATAGCCGATTTGAACATTTAATATGTTTAGCTTTGTAAAATCACAGTAGACTCCTTGTAGGTAGGTCACATATCCATATAATCATTGATAGCTTGTGATGCACTCTTACAAACAATGAGTTATGAAGTGACCTGAAAGAAACATTGCCCTTAAGTATCAAGTAAAGCCACATGAAATTGGTGCGATGTCGTTTGCAAAAACCGAAAGGTCTTTCAACCCTTGGTATGATGAAAGAAAATATACTCCCCAGATCATCATACCTTATTGTCTTATTCGTATTTAATATCCAACAGCTCAGATAATATCGTTTCATTTGCATAATAAGTGACTGGCCCAGTTATGATACATTACAAATTCTCTGCTTTTAAGTAATGTGTAAAAAAAGGAAATGTAGCGAAATTCTTTCCATCGTAATTATTGTTCTTTTACTACAACAGTAAATTTTATGCAATTTTCTTGCCCATCGTGTAATTCAGAAACAATCATCAGTCAATAAATCATGGTGTAATAATTCAGAAACAATATTAATCCACCACCTAGTTCAGACGTTTCTGGCTAGTCCGCAACCTACATGAACGGATACCCCAATAGATGGCAGCAGAGGTCACTCTCGTGCATGATTATTGATCGTGAGTCTCTTGCATCGGTCACGTATAAGCCGTAGGCAAAAAGCATCAATTCCATGCTATTGATTCTAAATTTGTCAAGTAAGTGTTGAATCATTGCGAAAACTCTTGGGCTTACAATTCCTAACAAAGTATTTACTTATTGCTGGGACTATATTTTTTGTTTCATGGTTGAACTTTCCAATTTGCAATTTACTTAGGTGTGAGCTTACAGTATCCAATTAGTACTAAAAACCTCTAATAGAATATCGTTAAATTTTTCCAATTTAGTTTCACATAGGTATTTCACGAGAATAAGATCAATTCTCACAAAACCATTACCATAAAAATGGAGGACCGACTTGGCATTCAGGCCCTCATTTTAGCGAACATTACGAGCGTAACGTCAACAATAATAACAGAATTTTCATTTGCGTTACATTTTATGTTATGTAAAAGGAAACAGCTCTAAAAATAAATTTATTGTAAGTGGATCCACATCATTGTCATCTAGACACCGTACATATTCTACCCGGGGAGAAATATATCAGTCTTCAAATTATATTGTGCCATTGACAATTGGGAGCGATGTAGCTGCCATAAGCTAACATGAATTTCAGTAAATCCACTTCTGATAACTTGTACGGCCATCTTTCGATAAAATAAAATCTTTCATAAAGCTTGTTAAAATACGTGCCCTTATACCCATAATATTCTATTTGGAGTAATTAGAGGATTGAATAAGTGTACTTTCTTGTAGCCTTGTTTAATTATTCAGCTACAATGTACCCTAGAAAATTCATTTAGAATACCAATCGAGAAATGAATGAAGTATGTTATCTTTTTATTTAGAAGCAACGCAACGGAAACCAGTTCTAGTTCATTATAATGTTTGCAGGTATATAAAACTATTGACTATCCAAAGAGTTATGTACCTTTTATATTCAATTCGTTTGTTCCCTTTTGGAATGAATGCCTGTGTTTGGTGTTGGGTCCCATTTCATGCTTGTAATCACTTTACCTAGTGGCATTACGTTCTTGGAATTAAAAAAAAATATTCAATGCCATATTTAGTAGCATTCAATAAGGTAGGAAGGAGCCGAATAAAAATAGAGTAGGCGGGTGAGTAAATATTATTAGAAACCGAACTAATGAACTGGGCCATTATTAAGGTCTACACACCAACAGGTAACCATAGGAAGGAAGTAATGAACAGGGCGTACGATCAATTACATGAAATAATTGAGAGTGTCCTGGGAAGGAAACGAAACAGTTTTGGGGTATTAGAATTCGGTGATATGCAAAGTGAGAGATAGGAGTGAGATAAGGCACTACTGTTTATAAACGAGGAATGGCCGTGAAGAGAAAGCGATAGAACTCTTCGGAAGCAAGAGTTCAATGATAACGGCGCTTGGTGTAAACACCTCATTATATGTAGATCTACGTGACAAAGTTGTGGATTCAGAGAGATATCATTTAGAATATATATTCTGGTTAGACACAGTTTCAGGAACAGCGCTCCGTGAGCGAATACGGAGTCATATTATAATTTTATATTAATGAAATGTAATGCCAGATTCAAGAGGAATTAAACAGGTAAGAGAGATGAGGAAATGGAATGTAGAAGTATCAACCGGGACGAAAAGAAAAAAGTAGCAGAAGGGAGTTGAAAAACTCATGAGGACGTGGAAACGGGCACAGTAAAAGAAAAATGGGAACATATTAAGAAGCCACAAAGGAAACTATAGGACCTTTAGGAAGGAGACTTTAGAAAAATAAGATAGATTTCAGCAGCAGCAAGAGTGGTACATGGGATCATCAATGTAAGGGTGAAAAGGATGGCTAATGATCACTTTCGGGATAATCAGTTTTCATTTAGAATGGGGAAATGTTAGCTGGATTCCATAGAAGTAATGAGATCATTAATTGAAAGGAGCATAGGGTATAATCAGGATACTTTGTTTGTTTCGTAGATTTCGAGAAGACGTTTGGTTGAGTATATTGGTGAAATTAATGAATGTGTTACAGTAGATAGGGGTAGATCGGAGGGATAGGTGACTTATCCGTAACCTGCGAATGTATCAAACCGCTCGGGTGGGTGTGGTGGACGAAGAGTCGGTATGATATATGTAAGAAAGGGTAAGATATGTCCGTTGCCACTCGTCTTTTCCAACTTATTTTTAGAGGGCATTGTAAAGATGGTATGAGTGGATATGGTGATGTGAATGAAATTCAGTGGGGAATTCATAACATCAGTTAGGTTTGAGGGCGATTAAGTTTTAGTTTGCCAGACAGCGAACAGATTACAGTCATTGCTGATTGTATTGAAAAATCATAGAAGGATGGCAATCAATGTGGGCAAACCAAAGGAGATGAGGTTTTCGAGAAAGAGGAGAGCAAATTTAAACATTAGAATAAAAGAGAAAAAACTAGAGAATGTGGGAAAACTTCGCGTATCTTGGAAGTGTCTTGGACCAATTTGCTCACAGTAGTAGGGATGTTAAACAAAAAGATTTTACTAGAAGGAGGGAATTGATGAAAGTAACGTTAATTAAGGAGGTTCGTAAAAGGCTATTGGAAACGTGCTATGGAGCATGGTTTTGTAAGTCTCGGAAACTTGGTCGATTAAGCAAGATACAGGACCTCGATTGGACGATTATATTTGTGGGTGTGAAAAAGAATCGGAAGGTAAAATGGACGGATGGGAAATCAAACGAAGAAGTACTAGTCATGAAGGAGAAGGGAGGGTTGTTGGGTGAAATCTAAAGAAGACAGGAAAATTGGATGCAGAGCATTTAATTGGCGAAGGGATTTTGAAGAGTGGTGGAAGGGGGAACGTTAGGCATAGCGGGTTAGGGGGAGGAAAAGGACAGAAAGGATATTGGGCGGAATGAAAGAAGGTAAAATGAATACGGAATTGAAGAGTAGGTAATTGTAGTGTGAGGTGTCATGATTATCTTCTTAGGCGAGGTTAAGATATGTACACATAGGATTGTACTGTTTATGTCCGTTCAAAACGTATCTTGAACGGTAGACCGTAGTAAACCAAGTAGGAATAATGCCATATTCTCCCAACCTTCTTATGAACTCTATTCTCCTATAAATATGTAATAAATGGTAGTGATAGCGACCATTGTATTTTAAAATAAACGCAATCTCACCGTGAGTATTCTCAAAGGTAAACCTCTTGAATCGTTATCGTATTTCTGTCATATTCAGGAATAAATCTCCCGTTTCAACGTATCTGTATACAGTCGCCATTTTCCAGATAAGCGATGATAGATAAAACAGCCGTTGACGCTTTTTGATCACTGGCGGGTTTATCCTAAGAGATCACGATCACTTTTCAGTTCTTTAGTTCCCTATTAACATAAGATGAGATAACAATTTATGGATAGTTCAAAGTGCATTCTTTATTTCATTAATAGGTAATAATCGACATTCTAATCCTCGTTAGGTGAAACTGTTCTATTGGCTCTCAACACAATGAAATTTGTGTTGAAACTTGATGAATTTTTAATTAGGAATGCAGTTTTAATCCCTGCCTTCCGACGAGCATTACCCTTACGCTAGCTCCACTACATCCCCACTTCCTCCGTTCAGCCCTCTGCTTTCTTTCGAAGAGCACACACCCATAAAGGACATGCAAGAGAGTTACTTAATATAGTGAGCGGATAGAGAGTCGCCTTAATATAAATTACATTCTACTGAGACTTCCATGAAGTCATTTAATATGCACTCCTAATTGAAGACTCTCTGTAAATGACATTTATTATGGTATCAATCGTGGTAGAACGGAAAGGTGAGTACGATTGTGTGCTATGCATGATAAAAGTCAGTGTTTCGTTTCCTAATTAAAGATTATATGTTGTAATGTCGAATGGCGTAGCAATACCATTTATTAGTTATATTGAAATTCACCAACATTTCAAATGCATTACTGACGTCTGAAGAAGCGCTTTTACTAATTTCATCGTTAAAAATCTTAAAGTAAATGGTGGAAAGACCACTTACTCGCTCCATCTTGTGACAAACTCCGCTAACAGGCGTCAATTTTAAGTGCAAAAAGATGGGTATGCTGGCGTGTGTCTCCATTTTAGATTTCTACCGACATTAGTTAATTCGGAAGATTTATTTTATTTCGCCTATTCCAGCAGTATTATTTATTTCTGTTCAAAGGCATGCGAGCTTGTTTTATGATTGATAACTACTTTTTCATATTTTGCTCTTAGATAGAATTTTGGTGTATTTAACTTCAAAGCTTTAAGGGGTTCTCTGAAATCGATAAAAGCCTGCAATGGCCGAAACCACAAACGCATACATTTCCAAAGCCGAGTGAGGACTAAATTGAGACATATTACTCGGTATTCCTTCAGCTTAAACCAAAAGGACCTTATGATATGAAATTATATGTGCAAACGTCGCTAGCTTACAAATGAAGTTTTTTCAAAGGAAAAACTCATCTGCTTTTGTGATAATTTATGAGCACTGTCTAAATGAAATTATATATGACGTTTGAATGTATAATTATAATTTATATACGCCCTTTATTCTGTAGAGGATTTCGATGAAGAGAGAAATTGTGGCACATTGTGATTAGGATATTTTTATCTTCAACTTATATACATTACGAACCCACGCAAACTCTTGTATGCCGAATGATAGGGAGTTTTGATTTTAAATGTATTCGTAATATGCCCAAAAAGCCCTGGTCGTGTTGGGACCGGTATACCTGTTTAATTTTTCATATTTTTTGGGAGAAAATCCGTGCGCATTATCTTAAAGCACTATGAATCCCTGGGGGTGTGGCGTGTTCATTTGCCATCCCTTAGACGATGGACTCGATCCCACTCACTGGAAGTTAGAAACATGTAATGATTTATATAAGGGTAAGGCCTGCATTGAGACACAATCGGAACTCAGGTTCTTATGGGGTTATTCCAGTCCACTCAAAATTTTGTTGCTTGAGTACCGAGGATTTGTAGCATACGTAATCGCACCATTTCTTGCTTCCCAATTCGGCAGTAACTACCAGCTAAACCGTTCACATACATTGCTGTTCGAGCTATTCGTATCTAATATATTATACCTGTTTATATTTCACTTTAGAGGATTAAAAGGTAACAATATAGGTATGAATTATATATCCCGCTTCGTGAAAAAGGCTCCCCGTGACATGCCGTGTGTTCATCTCAAATCCAAGAAGAGCATGCATGCATACCATCCGCGCCGTTCTCCTGCGGGGTTGGAAAATTCATAAATATCCAATTTTAAGTTCTTCCCGGGGCATTAACCCTTTTAACAATTTCTTCTATTCTGCTTTTTCCTTCACGATACTTTCGCCTTAATGGGATAGAAATCGCCGTATCTGGGATCGGAGCCCAAGTAAACTCGAGTAATGGACGTTGTATTGAATTTATTACCTTAGGTATCGATCGAGTGATATCCCTTAAGATATCGAGGAAATGTTCTAAAACGTTGCTAACATCGGCAGGTCGGACAGTTATGAAAGAATTAGAGACTAAAAATGGTGAAAGGATTCGAGGATAAAATGCTTACTGTTTAGCAAAATAGATTCAAGGATTCATTTTTTCTTCGCAGTTCTCTATCACCGCGCGGAAAAATTAAAAATAACCATCTCGCCTTTACAGATTACTTCCTCATTTATATTTTCATGGCTGTCGTCGTCTCATTATCTGCCACACCCTCTCTCGGCAGATAGCGGACATTGTGTACTCATATATCTGTTTCATGAATCATATATGCTATTCTTTACGTTTGGAATGAGGTATTTTTTAAGCGTATATCATTTTAAATCAGGTCCATGTTGTTAAGGTATTGCTCTATTATATTAGAAGCCAGTTGATTAAAACAAAGATGCGGATATCTCACATTTTCTCCGCCGAGCATTCTGCCATAGGAAATATATGAGGAGAGTCTTTCTGAACATGAATTTGTTGATTAGCTCATCCTGTGCGTTCGCTTTAGAGATATAAATCAGATCTAGACAAGCAATCGGAGAGCATACCGCGATTTATTGATTGATAACAATAAATCTTCGAATGACAGCAATTCAGACATCTGGAGGCAGACGTCCGCGTCTTGCGGACTGCCGATCGTGCGCCTGCGACGAAAGAAATGGGTCTCACGCGAAGCCGGGTCTCCCGCACGCAGATCAAATATGCAAAGAAACCTAACGAAAACATTGTGATCGTGGGCCGGAAAAAAAATGAAGCTTTCTTTTGGTTGTAAATTGTCTTGTGAATCCGAGCAGCCGCCACAAACGTGGTCGTTTTTTGAGAAGCGCATGTTTTCAAGAAATCATGTTTCTCAGGGATCAGATGTAGGTAGGGTCATTTGGAAATATGTAGATAAGGTTTTGGGAGTTCCTCGGTTTTAACGGCTTGAGTGAGTTAGTTTTCATGCATATTGGCACGATTTCAATAGCGTAAAAATTGCTCCGGCGGCATGTCCCAAAACCGTACCCTCTCGAAGAAGGCCACTATTGACCCTTACTAACAAGGGGGCTGGCTGCCTGTGAGGCCCAACCCCGCAACCAGCAGCTCCCCTACCCCCCGGCAAGTAACGCCTGCCGCACTGACGGCGGCAGCATGCATACTACGCGAGAATAATTTTCCTAATAAGCCAAATTTTGCTTACGGATATCTTGGTAGCTGATGGCAATGCTGGTGGTTCGTTTTGGGTGAGCTATACTCTCAATATGTACTCGTATTGTGATTATAGCAAAAAGTCATAAAGATTTAGGTATACGATACTGTATGGTGATCACTGTTAATTAGGCTAAGGCGTCGTGCCTTAGAGTGGTCATCGTCGAGGTATCCATAAAACTCATTTTCCTTTTCATTTTGTGTGTAGAGTGATTTAAATCAGAATTGGAGATAAAGAAAGTGACATGGAGCAATTTTTTTCAGCTGCTGTTCGCAAAGCGCAGTGTATTCTCAATTTTCCTCTATTCTGCATCACAAAGAGAAAAAACGTTCGTTATTATTATACTTTTTACATACAGTAAGCTGTACCCTTGTCCATCCAACCAACCTTAGGGTTGATTAATGTTTTTTTGCAATGTTTTACTTCATTTTGTTAGTTTACGATACTAATTGCTCGTCGAACTCAAAGCGTAACAGGACATATGTAACAACTCCTGATTCAGTCCATCGGGATCGTTAACAGAATTCAACAGTCCTGCGATAGGGTGATACTTAATTATTTCAGTATCACTTGTAGGGATTGCACATATAAAGTCCGGGCGCTAGGATCTTTGACTGACGCACCCCTTCTCGAATACGACCTAACTCGTTGTTCCGGTTGACATCCTCTCTCCGCCATTGATTGCTTCCTCAGCCGCCAAATGTTGAGAGACGCGGGGACGTGACGTGATTCTACGGGGCAGGAGTGGATTTGGGAGTGATGTTGAGGGGAAGCGCCGGCGTCCTTTGCGACCGCCACGAACGAAATAACGACGACGCACTCCGACACACCCACCCCTCCCTTCTCGACACCCCCCCACCCCACCGGTCGCCCCTCCCCACACCCTGCGCCCCCGCAGTGCGTTCTCAATGCCCGCCACTCTCCCACACCTCCCCATTTCCTTTCGTACACCCCGCGTGTACTCGGCTCAATCGATTGTTGAAGGCGCTGCCGCGGTTTTCGTGTCTCTCGCGCTGGTAGCTGAAGGGTCGACTCCCTTCCGCCGCCGCCGCCCGCCTTTTCCCCTCCTGCCTCGTCCGCTCCCTCCCCCCTCCCCGCACCTACGAAATAGAGCTCGTTTTTACAAATTGATGCGTCCTTTAGATGGAATTACGCGTGTGGGAGGGCATCACCAACGTTGTTAAGATTCGATGTGGGCCACCAGCTGGATGTCGATCTCGAGTCCGAAATAGCGATGAATTCGAGTGGTGAGGGAACGGGCGGAGGAAAAACTGAATAATGACCGCACCCACGTGTCTTTTCTCATGTCTATGGGTTTGCTTTGTTTCGTGATCAACTCACCGTTTCCGCGCTGGAAAAGGCCAGCAGTTCGACCTCACATTATAGTCATCGTGTGCTGCCTCACGGGGGGTGCAGTGGAGGATTCGAAATTGCCTTCTGTGCAAAAAAATATGAGGTGGAATTTCAGAGCACGTGCGTGACAGCCTGGCGTAGAGAGTCAAAGGCGATGCAACTTAGAATTCCTCTCGTAATCGAAAGGAAATTATTTTTCTAATCCCTGCAATTTATTAGGTATACACAGTCGTTGTTATCAGGAATTCATGTCTATGTTGCATTTTCACGCCGAGTGCGAGACATTAAAGGATGCCATCTTTAGCAATAGTTTACCTGATCGCTGGAATGCGTACATTCCCAAATTTCTATCGCTTAGTCTATTTCTGCCGCCACTTTTTAAAAGGTAGTAGTACTCCCTGCTCTTCCTCGAAACAAGAGAGCGAAATCCGTATTTATCAAAGAAGAGTTCAAAGGATGGCAGTTTACTATTACTGCACGGCGTAAATCTTCGAGCAGATAATTGTGTACTGATTTTAAATTGAATTCAAATAAATAAGTCCAAATGATTATTTTGAAATATGATTTAATTTACTCAATAGATCAGTTGTCTGATTTGAAATTTGAAACATTACGTCTTGCGATGTTTGAAGTGTAGAAAAACCTGCTCATGCCAAACGTACCTAGTGATGTCGGCAGTCGGGAGGAGCAAGGCAGCTGTTATTATAAAAAGGGCATCGAACTTATTGAACGTCGCTGGGAAAAGTGTATAGAGCTGAAAGGAGATTATGTTGTAAAATAAAAACATTTCTTTCCAAAAATTTTCTGTTTTCTTTGTTGTGTCGGGTACTTCTGGGATTAACCTCGTATTAAAAACTCTACGTAAATCTGACCTCTCTTACTTCTAAAGTAAGTAATTTTGATGCCAAAACCAAAATCACAGTATATTGGCAGCTGGGTTTTCTTATACATGTATAAACAAATTCAACAGTTTTGAGGCTTCAAAATTTTATAGAAGTGGTATAATGAAATATACGAGGGTCATCCGGAAAGTAGTACCCGTTCGTGAAATAAAGACACAAAAGTAAATATTAACAAACATAAAAAATTTTATTTGAAAGAGGATACTTTAAACTACTTCTCAACATAATCTCCAAGCAAATTAAGGCATTTGTCATAACGTGTGACAAGTTTCTGTATTCCTGCTGCATAGTCCTTCGCCGCCAGCTCATTGAGATACGCGAGGGACCCATCTTGCACAAATTTTTGCATAATGCAGATGGTGTTTAACAATTTCATGAACAATTGTTCGAGAAACATTGGGAAAATGCTCACAGATGTCATCAATTGTGACGCGCCGATCGTTCCTCACGAATTCGTCAACTGAGCTCACCAGTTGGTCTGTAATGACAGACGGTCTCTCCGAACGCTCATCGTCGTGTGTGTTCCCCCTCCCCATGTTGAAGTTGCGACACCACCGCCGAACAGACGACTCGTCCATTACATTGTCTCCATACACCTCCTTTAATTGGCGATGAATATCACATGGGCGAACGTTTCTTGCATTGAGGAATTTAATCACTGCCCTCACTTCACAACTGGCGGCGTTCTCAATTTTTTTAAACATTGTAAACAATCACAGAAACAACACAGGCAATGCTAGCGTCACGCAACTTGGCTCAGAGAAGGCAGACAAG